>NC_142046.1:23329704-23937026 GCF_982192425.1 Myodes glareolus
TATATCAATGATTGCTATAACTTATAATAAATTCATGATTACTGGATCAGCCTTTACTGAACCCAAAGCAGAAGCCCAATAGTGTGTCAATAGTGTCAATAGTGTGGTGTACATATTTTACTTTCCCCAAATCTGCAAAGTGGAACAAATCCATCTGTCAGGTTTTACTCCTTTGAGTACCCTTTGGGTTACTTCCTGCAGGTAATGATATTTGGTTATAGAAAGAGCAAGTAGAACATTTCTTTATAGTCTCCTTAGCTTGTTGCCATATAATAGAAAACTCTTTCTTTAAGCTTTTGCTATTTTTGCTTCTTTTAAAATTCTGAGGCCTTCAGGCTATTTCCACTCAACAGTTGATCAATTTCTCCATTACTTTGTGCGAGAGGATCTGGCAGACCCATATGGGATAGGATGTGTGATATATATATATATATATATATATATATATATATATATATATATATGGGACAAAGCCTATTTCTGATTATATCTTGAACCTGTATGAATAATGAAGTCAATTTTGTATCAAAATAGTACAAATTCATTGGTTTCCATGTGCAAAACAACTTTTTCTGTATATTGTGAATAAGTAACTATATAGAGAGGTTCTTTTAAATCCCTTAGTACTATAAGAATAACATATAATTCTGCATTTTGGACAGAATTATAAGGGCTTTGTTCCATCTTGCTTAAATCTTCTGATTTGTAACCTGCCTTTCCTGATTTATTTGCATCAATATAGACTGTATAGGTTATTGGTTATTGGTGAATCACATACAATGCAGAAAAGGATCCAAGTAGTTGTTTTTGTAAGGTTAATTCTATCACTTTTGGAATAATTGATATTGATCTCTTTCAAATATTTAGCATAAGCTCTTTGCCATGGTTCATTGTCTTCTTAAATTTTTTAAATTTTATCAGTAGTAAAAGGCACTATAATCTCTGCTGCTAGTTGATGAAGTATCAATTTTCCTTTTATGATTAATCCAGAGACCTTTTCCACTAAGTTTTTAATTTTTTACTAGGTTTTTATGGTAAAAGATCCATTCTAAGATAATATCTTCCCTTTGCATTAAAATTCTATAGTGGAAATTCTGGAAGGCAATATGACTGGAATGCAATTAAGATTTGAATTCACCCTATCCATATGTTTCTCTTGTAATTTTTCTTCAAAAGCAATCAATTCCTTTTCAGCTTCAGCTATTAATTCCCTAGGACTATTTACGTCTTTGTCACCATCCAAGGTTTTGTTTAAATGAACTATTAGATCAGGTGTTATCCCAACAGCTAGCTGGTCATAGACTGGTAATGTCTCCTAGCAATCTCTGAAAGTCATTAAGAGTCTGTAATCAGTGCCTTCTAAATTGTGCTTTTTGTGTTCTGAGTTTCTATAAACCTATTTTTATAACCTAGGTAATTGACAGAATCTCTTCTCTGTATTTATTCAGGATCAATTTGTAATCCTCATTTTGGCAAAACTTTCTTTACTTCTTCAAACATTCTTTCTAAAGTATCTAAATTTGAATCAGATAACAAAATGTTATCCATGTAATGGTAACTTATATGTCTAGGAAATTGTTTGCATATTGTTTGCCATTTGCAATGGCTGACTTGCAAAGTATTGGCACAGGGTGGTGATATAGATCATTCCCTGTGCGAGGACAATCCTCTGGTATCTCCTAGTAGGCAAAGAATTATTATAAGTAGATACTCTGAATGCAAATTTTTTTCCTCTGTCTTTTTCTTGTAAAGGTATAGTGAAGAAACAGTCTTTTAAGAGACCATACTTTTGATAATAAAAAAGGCAATGGAATTCCAGATTGTAGAGGGTCCATAGGTTGAATTACCTTGGTGACAGTATTTAGATCTGTCACCATTCTCCATTTACCAGATTTCTTTTAGCAAAAAATACATGAGAATTCCACGGACTGGTTCATTCTTCAATATGGCAAACATCTAGTTCCTCCTGTACCAGCTGTTATAAATTCCGTAGTTTGTCTTCTATTAAAGGTCATTGTTTAACCCATATTGGTTTCTCATTTAACTATTTTAAAGGTAGGGCCTTTGGTACCTCTAAAAGTTTGCTATTTGCTTTGTGTTCTTGTACAATCTGAATGGCTGGTGACTTTTCTGTATAGTACCTTATAATATCCTTCCCAGAAATATGAGTTTCTGGGACCTTAAGAATGTTAATCTGGGTGTTCCATTACTGCAGCTGGTCACAACCCCATCAATTCCCTGCAATATTAGCCACATATAACCTCAGCATCCCTCTCTTTCCTTCTGGCACTATGCATTCAACCCATCTTGTGCTTCATTAACTTGAAATGGGGTTCCAATTCCTAGAAATTAAACACTGCCTCTTGAAGAGGCCAATTTGGATGCCAAGATTCTGGAGCAATGGTACTCATGTCCACACGCATGTCTATCAATACAACAATTACAATGCCATTTAGACACACTCTTAGCTTTGGCCTTTGATCAGTTGTAGAATTCTGACAGAATATATGTTGCCTATTTCTTAATGGAATATTGATTCATCCTCCATGTTTATTCAATCATCCAGAACAGTATGGTTTTTTACAGCGGCACTGGATTTTTAAAATTTCCTAGTGAGACATATTCTCTACAATGACTGGGAATGACTCAACCACTTTTGACTTTGGGGCCTATGAGAGGACACCCAAGGATTTTCCTGATAGTATCAGTTTGCCTTGTCTGTCTTTTGCTGATCTTCATTCATTGGTCCAATATAGGTCATTGCCACACCTCTTACATAATCCAGAAGGTTGATACATTTTGTTTTTGTTATTGCCATAGGAGACATTATTTCTAGGAATTCTCTAGGGCCTGAGAATTGTGGGCCCATTCCTATATTGTCTAGCATTCAGAGAATTATGAGCCACATACAAGGCGCAATTTGTACCTGCCACATAGAAGTTGGTCGCTTGGCTTTTTGATAGTAAAATAGTCTGGAACCATTCTAACGATTGATCAGGATATGCTCACGTCATTCTTTTCCTTCTATTGTAAACTACGAGGTCACCTTCAGAAGAGGTGTTTTTCAATCTATGCGACAACCTAAGGATAGATAAGACAATAGGTACAGGCATGAGCTAAGTCATCCCCCTACTACCTAGTAAACAATGGTAAGGAAGTTTCTGTTATCTCCTCCCTTTCTGTTTATCTTGATATAAAAATTCTTTGGAAAATAAACATGGGTGATTTCTGGATGTGATTTCAGATTTCATAATTTGAATGAACCCTGCCTGGAATTTCCTCCTGTTATTGTCGTGTGAACCATGCCTCATTTATTTCCACACCTCCACTCTGGTATGAAAAATTATTTATGTTTGGGCTGGTCCCCAACAAATGGTTCCCAATGTGGGGCTGACTAGTGAACCCTGAAAAACATGGGAAAATAATCAGATATATGGAGGAGAATGTGAGGAACCCTGGAGAGAAAATTGTACCACAGGTGTATGGTTGAATAATGAGTACTCAGAAATAAGTAGTAAAATTTAAAATACAAATGAGAGAAGCGAGAAAAAATTTTAAATAGGTAGTAAATCTGTATACAAGTATAAATATGGAACAAGGAATTATTATTCAGTTATGTATGTTGCTAGCTAAAGGAGCTAAAGCAGAACAAAAACAAAGGCTGAGACATTTAGTGTTTACAAATAGCATATTCCCACCCGTGCACTGGCCATGTAACCACAACAACTGGCTTAAGGCAACTCCAGGACTTGGACAAGCCAAGGGGTTGCCCCAACTTCTCCTACAGTGCTTTTTCTCATCCTGCAGCTTCTACTGCTACTGAATGGGAAGAAAGAATGAAGGAAGTGTAGCATTTTGCTAATGTGAAGGAAGTGTAGCATTTTGCTAATGATCGCCTAGGTTCCTGCTGAGATCATGGCAGTTTCACGCGCAGGTGCTGTAGCCAACTAAGTCTAACCCGCCTGTGTGGTGGAGCCAGAAAGGAAAACACGAGACAAAAATGTTGAGACAACAACTTTTAACCCTCAGTCAACGATCAGAGTCAGTCAATAGAACAGAAGAGAGGATTCAGGAATTCTCCTAATTCCATAATTACAAGTAGAAAAGGCAAAAGGGCCAAGCAAAGCAGCAGACTGAGGGAGCATGTCCTGCACCCTGCTATGTGGCTCAGCAGCAGCCAAAAGCTAGCAGGCAGGTTTTCAAAATGGTAGTTTGTTGTCTAATTTCCTGAGAAGTTGCCATACCGATATTTAAAGTGGCTGTAACGGTTTGCACTCCCACCAGCTGTGGGAGAGGTTTTCTTTACCCTACATTCTCCTCAGCATAAGTTGGCATCAGTGTTTTTAACCTTGGCTGTTCTTACAGGGGTAAGATGGAATCTCAGAGCTATTTTGGTTTGCATTTCTCTGGTGGTTAGGATAGAAGCTTCTCAGTTCCAGGTGATCTTACTTATTAATTGCCTAGCCTAGTGTCTGTGTCACTGGGGCTGTATTTGGGATGTCCCAATGCTTTCAAGTGTACTTCCTACTTCTCTTCTATGAGGATCAGTGTGGTTCGATTTATACTGAGGCCTATGATCCATGTGGATTAGAGTTTTCTGCATAGTGATGAATATGAATCTGTTTTCATTCTTCTACATGTTGATGTCCAGTTATGCCAACATTAGTTGAATATGTTTTCTTTTTTCCTTTTCCTATTAGCTAAGCATACTTACTACATAAAAGGAACATAGTTTACAAAGTTTTGATTAGATATAAAATGGCGAAGCCTTAATTATAATATTCTTTTGTGAGATCTTGAGCCACTAAGTAAAATTCTTAAAGGGAGTAATTAGCCAATTTCCAGTAGACAGCCTACAGAAGCCGTCAGACAAGTACTCAAGCAGGTAGAATATGCTATACAAAAAGAGCAAATACAAAACTTATATTACAGCAGTTATTTTGCAGTTATGGGCAAAAATGGTCTACCTTTTATCACTGTACCTTTCCATTTTGCCAGTTAGGATATGAAACTTTTAATCTGAGGCATTAGCTTGCCTAGCACAGAGAAGAAAGATGGAATCTAGGATATATTTTGGCAGAGAACTGTCAATGATCAATGTTTCTTATACTAAGCAATAGATTAATTGATAATTTAAAATAGTGATTTTTGTACAATTGCATATGCTCAATTTAAATGCCAGAGTAATCATCTTTCGCCAGCTGATCAAACAACTATATTTTTCAAATATTATAGCTAAAGATCCCTTAAAGGATGTTATGCTAAATTTTGCAGACGGCTCTCCAATGGAAAAACTGCATATATGGTTAATAATGAAAAGGATTGCAGACCATGTCATGGCTTTTTGAAAACAACTTAAAAGGATAAAAATCTGCACAAAGATCTGCTGCAGACAGATTTTGCCATGATAACACCAAGGAGACTTTGCTAAGGCAAGATGAAAAAGCGTTTGCACTGGATAATATATATATATCATATATATCATATATATATATGACCCTATATTAATTTGGGGTCAAGGAAATGTTTGTGTTTTTTTCACAGGAAGAAAATAAAGCTGGATGAGATGCCTGCATATATAGTAAAGGAGTTGCAGACCTGATGACCTCGTAGCCGATAACACCCCCATAGAAGAGTCAGATTGACAGGAGTTGGAGAGAAAGCCCATGATCCGGCCTTTCCTGCCACCATGGAGAGGAGTGCCTGGTCCATGGGACCTGCTGATGCCATTCTGCACTGTGTGATGTTGAGCTTCTTTCAGACACTCAGGACACACATTCACTGAGGTCCCGTCACAATGACTGCAATTTTCTGCAAGTTGAATCCTGTTTACTTTGGAGTCAGACTAGAAATGCAGACAGAACATTTGACTGTTTTAATCTTTGGGACACAGAAATCATTTTGATTGAAATATTGAACCTGATAACTAAGACCTAAACTTTTCCCTCAGGGAAAGAAGGACTCAAAATAAGGAATGACTGAAGGCTCTCTTCACTTAACAGGTTGGTAGCCTAAGGTTTTAACTGCTGCTCAGAGCCTGGAACTGGTATTTGATAGCAGCAATGTCATTGGATCCTCACCCATTAGGAAAAAAAAAAACAAAAAACTTTTCTTGTCCTTTGATTACAATGGTTTTAAGCAAATTTTGATGTGTTAAATTGTGGATTTATTGTTAATTCCCATTCTAGAATTATGATATTGACTTTGTAATGTTTGTAACTGCTTATAAGATGTTGAGAAAAGTTTGATATGTAAATGCTTAGATTTAATGTATTTGTTAAGAGTTCTAGATTTTGATAAAGTATGATATGGTTAAGAGGTGTTTTAAGCTAGCTGAAGTAAATATTTCCAACTCAGGTGATCCTCCTCTCCTTTAATGAGGAACTATAGCCTTTAGGAGCATGATTATTCATGTGATCTTTCCTGATAAGAAAGTGTGACTCTGAAACACAGAGCCCAAAGTTATTTCTCTCCCTTACTGTATTTTGTTTCCCCAGAAGTTAGCAGTCAGAGATGGCTTTGAAGCTTCTTCTTCCAGATGCCTAAGGCAGGAACTTGTATGATTAGAATGCCTGTTCTAAAATCAGGTAAATCTGGCTAAATGAAGGAATCTCTGCCTAATACAGACGTTATAATATATCCTGTTGCAGAAGCACAGGCTTTATTAAAATTAATAAAAGGATGCAAATTGTAGGGGCCGAGAATTGCAGGCCCATTCCTACATTGTCTGGGGTGAGAGAATTATGAGTGACCTACAAGGTGCAATTTGCACCTTTCACACTGAAGGTGGTCACCTGGCATTTAGATAATGAAACAACCTGATGCCATCATAACAAGTGGTCAGGATATGCTAATGTCACTCTGCTCCTTCAATTGTAAATTAGGAGGTAGTCTTCAGAAAAGGAGCTTTTCAGTCTATATGACAAACTTGGCATAAACGTGACAATAGGTACAGTTGTGACTTAAGTCATTCCCTCATTACCTAGGAAACAATGCTAAAGAAGTTTGTGTTATCGCCCACTTTCAGTTTACCTTGACATAAAAGCTGTTTGGAAAATAAACACAGGTGATTTCAGATTTGAAGACTTGAATGCAACCTTGAAACTCTCTCCTGATACTGTCATGTGAACCATGCCTCAATTATTCCCACACCTCTACTCTGGTACAGGAAATGATTTATATACAGGCTGATCCCTGACAGAATTCCTTGTCTCTAATCCCTTCTTAAATGTTCTATTCTACTACAATTAAAACATTTGTCATTTTGATGTCTTCTAATACCTTTGGAAATTGCTTCACCTACCCAATACTCAGTATTATAGTCAAATGTCTCAATATTCATTGTATGCAGTATCCATTCATCCATTGATGCTGATCTAACCTTTAAAGGCCAAAGTATCTTTTTGCATTCTAACTTGGCATTTTCACAGGTCAGAGATTCAATAAATACAGCTATCTAGTGTCGGGCTGTATTATTCCTATTTGTTCACCCTTAGTTAATCTTTGTAAAAGAAGTTACTAAAGTATTCCCTTTGGCCCTGTTTAATGGTGGTATATGATTCAATTCATTTTATTAGTTATTGAATCCTGTTCAAGCATTTAAGGGCTTCTTTGTGGCATAGGAACATGATTTGTTCATTTTAAAGAGCTTGAGTCTGTGTGTCAGCATAAAGACCCTTGCCAAGAATTTGATATTGGTAAGCCTCAAGTCCTTTAGCTTTTCCCTGTTGTTCTAAAATTTTTGTCTCTTCTCTCAAATAACATTTCTACAATAGTTGTGGCCCATCATCCAGGACCACTGAAACTAATTAAATCCAATTATGCTAGGTAGTCTTATTGCTAGAAGTCTATTTCTTTACCATCACCTTAACAAATGCTGAATGCAAGCCATAGGATACTATTGCTTGCTTAATTTCTTTTGGAGCATTCATTACTATAGTTATCCATGTACATTCTTTGGATCCATTTCAGCAGTTAAAATTTGATGAATTTAGAGTTGATTACAGTGTAAGAAGCAAAAATGATAGATACGTTATCTCTGACAAATGCTGTGATGTTAAATCCTATCCTTGTATCTTCTTTCCCTGCTCATCAGCTTCAATAATTTCCTCAATTGTTTCTAATCTTTTATTACTGTCTTTTGTAAAGCCTGAATCTCATGGATGTACATATTTCTAGTGATTTTATTGAGGCATTTAGCCTCTGATCCTTATTCTGTACATGTGACTCCAAGGCATGAAGTTTTTCCTTTAAAGGTAACATCTCACAATTTGACATTACTTGGATAGCATGCAGATTGCTTTCCTGGAGAGATACTTTTCTGTTAACTATCATAACTTTTTAACAGATTTTGATTGTCAAATTCAACAGTAAGAATTCTTTCAGATAATTTCTCAGTACACTTTGAATGGATTGAATTTTTTCTATCAAATTAATGTTATCTTTTTCTTTTTTTTTTTAGTAATTTTATTAAATTATAAAAAGTTTCCATTTACGCCCCTCCTCCCAACGCCCTCCCACTCCCCCCTCCCTCTCCTCCTCCCTCTTTGTCCCCAAGGGAAGTCAGGGTCTCCTGCCCTGTGGGAAGTCCAAGTTCCTCCCCCCTCACTCCAGGTCCAGGAAGGTGAGCATCCAAACAGACTGGATCCCAAAAATCCAGTATATGCAGAGGAAACCAGTCCCAGTGTCATTGTCAATGGCTTCTCGGAAAGACTGCAGGCCAGCCACATTCAGAAAATCCGGCCACATTCAGAGAATCTGGTTGGATCACATGCTCGTTCAGTCACGGTCCATCTGGTCTTGGTAAACTCTCATTAGATCCGACCCCTTGTATCAGTGGGTGATAGTATCCCTCGCAGTTCTTCGTCATTTTCTTCCTCCTTTTGCTACTCGTTTGGATCTTGGGGGGCTCAGTTCGGTGCTCCAACGCGGGCCTCCATCTGTATCGTCATCCAACGCCAGATGAGGGATCTATGGTGATAAGCAAAATATTCATCAGTATGGTCACGGGCCAAGGCCGGTTCAGGCACCCCCTCCTCTGTCCAGAGAACAATCTGGGGATCTCTCCTTGGACCTGGGATCCCATATATAATCAAGTTTCCTGTAAACTCTAAAATGACTCCCTTAGTTGAAATATATTCTTCCCTGATCCCACATTCATCCTTCCTCCCTTCCCCCCATCCCGGTCAACCGAGCTTTCTCCATTCCTCCCCTACTCCCTTCCAACAACCCTCCCACCCCCCCATGCACCCAAGGTTACCTGGGACTCTTGACTATTTCCTACCTCCTGGCGGATAGGTAAATAATCTTCATCAGGTTCGTCTTCTTATTTAGCTTCTCTAGGATCACGAATAATAGGCTCAAAGACCTTTAATTATGGTTAGAATCCACTTATGAGTGAATACATACCGTGTTCCTCTTTTTGGGTCTGGCTTACCTCACTCAGTAAAGCGTTTTCTATGTCCATCCATTTGCATGCAAAATTCAAGATGTCATTATTTTTTACCGCTGAGTAAAACTCTAATGTGTATATGTTCCACACCTTTTTTAACCATTCTTCTATTGAGGGGCACCTAGGCTGTTTCCAGGTTCTGGCTATTACAAATAGTGCTGTTATGAACATAGTTGAACAAACAATTTTGTAGTATGTTTGGGCATCTCTAGGGTATATTCCCAAGAGAGGAATTGCTGGGTCCTGAGGGAGGTTGACTCCCAGTTTCCTGAGAAACCGCCACACTGATTTCCAAAGTGGCTGCACAAGTTTGCATTCCCACCAACAATGGATGAGTGTTCCCCTCATTCCACATCCCCTCCAGCATAGGCTATCATTGGTGTTTTTAACTTTAGCTATTCTGACAGGTGTAAGATGGTATCTCAAAGTGGTTTTGATTTGCATTTCCCTGATCGCTAAGGAGGTTGAACATGACCTTAAGTGTCTTCTGGCCATTCGAAGTTCATCTGTTGTGAATTCTCTGTTCAGATCAGTACCCCATTTTTTAATTGGGTTAATTAGAGTTTTAGTGTCTAGTTTCTTGAGTTCTTTGTATATTCTGGAGATCAGACCTTTGTCTGATGAGGGGTTGGTGAAGATCTTCTCCCAGTCAGAAGGCAGCCTTTTTGTCTTACTGACAGTGTCCTTTGCTTTACAGAAGCTTCTCAGTTTCAGCAGGTCCCATTTATTCATTGTTTCTCTTATTGTCTGTGCTGCTGGGGTCCTACTTAGGAAGTGGCCTCCTGTGCCTATATCTTGTAGACTACTTCCCAATTTCTCTTCTATCAGGTTCAAAGTGGACAGATTGATGTTGATGTCTTTAATCCATTTGGACTTGAGTTTTGTGCATGGTGATAGATATGGATCTATTTTCATTCTTCTACAGGTTGACATCCAGTTATGCCAGCACCATTTGTTAAAGACGCTTTCCTTCTTCCATTGTATACCTTTAGCTCCCTTGTCAAAAATTAAGTGTTCGTAGGTTTGAGGGTTAGTATCTGGGTCTTCTATTCGATTCCATAGGTCGACTTCTCTGTTCTTATGCCAATACCAAGCTGTTTTCAATACTGTAGCTCTGTAATAGAGTTTGAAGTCAGGGATAGTAATGCCTCCAGAAGTTCCTTTATTGTATAAGATTGTTTTGGCTATCCTGGGTTTTTTGTTTTTCCATATAAACTTGATTATTGTTCTCTCAAGGTCTGTGAAGAAGTTTGATGGGATTTTGATGGGGATTGCATTGAATCTGTAGATTGCTTTTGGTAGAATTGCCATTTTTACTATGTTGATTCTCCCAATCCAAGAGCAGGGGAGGTCTTTCCATTTTCTGGTATCCTCCTCAATTTCTCTTTTCAAAGGCTTAAAGTTCTTGTCAAATAGGTCTTTCACATCCTTGGTTAGAGTAACCCCAAGATATTTTATGGTG
Organism: Myodes glareolus; assembly: GCF_982192425.1. Lineage (NCBI taxonomy): Eukaryota > Metazoa > Chordata > Mammalia > Rodentia > Cricetidae > Myodes > Myodes glareolus. Next base: position 23,340,618 of record NC_142046.1, read on the forward strand.
TTTGTGGCTATCGTGAAAGGTGATGTTTCTCTGATTTCCCTCTCCGTTTCTTTATCCTTTGTGTATAGGAGTGCCACTGATTTTTTGGAGTTGATCTTGTATCCTGCCACGTTACTAAAGGTGTTTATCAGCTGTAGGAGTTCTTTGGTAGAGTTTTTGGGGTCGCTTATGTACACTATCATATCGTCTGCAAATAACGAAAGTTTCACTTCATCCTTTCCAATTCGAATCTCCTTGATCCCCTTATGTTGTCTTATTGCTATTGCTAGAACTTCAAGTACTATATTGAAGAGGTATGGAGAGAGTGGACAGCCTTGTCGTGTTCCTGATTTTAGTGGAAAGGCTTTGAGTTTCTCTCCATTCAATTTGATGTTAGCTGTCGGCTTGCTGTATATTGCTTTTATTATATTTAGGTATGATCCTTGTATCCCCAGTCTCTCCAACACCTTTATCATAAAAGGGTGTTGAATTTTGTCAAACGCTTTTTCAGCATCCAATGAAATGATCATATGATTTTTTCTTTCCGTTTATTTATATGATGGATTACATTGATAGATTTGCGTATGTTGAACCATCCCTGCATCTCTGGGATGAAGCCTACTTGATCATAATGGATGATTTTTCTAATGTGTTCTTGGATTCGGTTTGCCAGTATTTTATTGAGAATTTTCGCATCGATGTTCATGAGTGAGATTGGCCTGTAATTCTCTTTCTTGGTTGTGTCTTTGTGTGGTTTTGGTATTAGGGTGACTGTAGCTTCATAAAAGGAGTTTGGCAGTGACTTTTCTTTTTCTATATTATGGAATACATTAAGGAGTATAGGTATTAGCTCTTCCTGAAAGTTCTGGTAGAATTCTGCATTGAAACCATCTGTTCCTGGGCTTTTTTTGGTAGGGAGATTTTTGATAACAGCTTCTAGTTCTTCACGACTAACAGGTCTATTTAGATTGTTCACCTGGTCTTGGTTCAACTTTGGTATATGGTACTTATCTAAAAAAATGTCCATTTCTTTTACATTTTCCAACTTTGTGGCATATAAACTTTTGTAGTAAGATCTAATGATTCTCTGTATTTCCTCTGTGTCTGTGGTTATGTCCCCCTTTTCATTTCTGATCCTATTAATTTGCAAGTTCTCTCTCTGCCGTTTGATTAGTTTGGATAGGGGTTTGTCAATCTTGTTAATTTTCTCCAAGAACCAGCTTTTTGTTTCATTGATTCTTTGAATTGTTTTCTGTGTTTCTATTTTGTTGATTTCAGCCCTCAGTTTGATTATTTCCAGTCTTCTACTCCTCCTGGGTAAATCAGCTTCTTTTTTTTCTAGAGCTTTCAAGTGTGTTGTTAAGTCTCCAATGTGTGCTTTCTCTGTTTTCTTTAGGTGGGCACTTAGTGCTATGAACTTTCCTCTTAGCACTGCTTTCATTGTGTCCCATAGGTTTGAATACGTTGTGTCTTTGTTTTCATTATATTCAAGGAAGACTTTAATTTCTTTCTTTATTTCTTCCTTGACCCAGGGGTGATTTAGTAGTTGACTGTTCAACTTCCATGAGTTTGTTGGCTTCATGGGGGTAGCATTGTTGTTGAATTCTAATTTTAATCCATGGTGATCTGACAAGACACAGGTGGTCACTAATATTTTTTTGTATCTGTGGAAGTTTGCTTTGTTACCAAGTATGTGGTCAATTTTCGAGAAGGTTCCATGAGCTGCAGAGAAGAAGGTATACTCTTTCCTATTTGGGTGGAGTGTTCTATAGATGTCTGTTAAGTCCATTTGATTCAGTACCTCCAGTAAATCTCTTATTTCTCTGTTAGGTTTCTGTCTGATTGACCTGTCCATTGGTGAGAGAGGAGTGTTGAAGTCTCCTACTATTAGTGTGTGTGGTTTGATGACTGCCTTGAGTTCTAGAAGAGTTTCTTTTACATATGTGGGTGCCTTTATATTAGGGGCATAGATATTCAAGATTGAGACTTCTTCCTGATGAATTGTTCCTGTTATGAGTATGAAATGTCCATCTCCATCTCTTCTGATTGATTTTAGTTTGAAGTCGATTTTGTTAGATATTAGAATGGCCACACCCGCTTGTTTCTTAGGTCCATTTGCTTGGAAAACCTTTTCCCAACCCTTTACTCTGAGTAGGTGTCTGTCTTTGTGGTTGAGGTGTGTTTCTTGTAGACAGCAGAATGTTGGATCCTGTTTCGTATCCAATCTCTAAGTCTGTGCCTCTTTATAGGTGAGTTGAGACCATTGATATTAAGTGATATTAATGACCAGTGATCGATGACTCCGGTCATTTTTTTGGGTAGTAGCGTGTATGTGTTTTCCTTCTTTGAGTTGTGCTTGTGGAGGGTCGCTAGATGTCTGAGTTAATGTTGGCAGTGTTGGGAATGTTGGATTCCTTGGGTTGTGATTTTCCTTCTAGTTTTCTCTGTAAGGCTGGATTAGTAGCTACGTATTGTTTAAATTTGTTTTTATCCTGGAATATTTTGTTTTCTCCGTTGATAGTGAACAATAGCTTGGCTGGGTAAAGTAGTCTGGGTTTGCATCCATTGTCTCTTAGTTTCTGCAGTACCTCTATCCAGGACCTTCTGGCTTTCATGGTTTCCATCGAGAAGTCTGGTGTAAGTCTGATAGGTTTACCTTTATAAGTTACTTGACCTTTTTCCTTTGCAGCTTTCAATATCCTTTCTTTAGTCTGAATGCTTTGTGTTTTGATTATTATATGACGAGGGGATGTTTTTTTCTGATCCAGTCTATTCGGTGTTCTGTATGCTTCTTGAACCTTCATAGGAATATCGTTCTTTAGGATGGGAAAGTTTTCTTCTATAATTTTGTTGAGTATATTTTCTGGACCTTTGAAATGCAATTCTTCTCCTTCTTCTACTCCTATTATTCTTAGATTTGGTTTTTTTATTGTGTCCCACAGTTCCTGAATGTTTTGTGATGAGAATTTGTTGGATTTGCTGTTTTATTTGGACAGAGTGTTTAATTTCTCTATGGTGTCCTCAGAGTCTGAGATTCTTTCTTCTATCTCTTGTTTTCTATTGGTTAAGCTTGTTTCTGAAGTCTCTGTTCGTTTACCCAGATTTTCCATAGTCAGCCGGCCCTCGGTTTGTGATTTCTTCATTGACTCCATTTCAGTTTTCAAATCTTGAACTGTTTCTATTACCTGTTTGATTGTTTTTTCTTGGTTTCCCAGAATTTCATTTACGGATTTACTCATTTCTTCAAACTTTTTGGTATATTTCTCTTCCATTTCTTTACTCATTTCCTCAATTTTTTTGTTATACTTATCTTCCATTTCTTTACGGCAGATTTTCACCTCCTGTTTAAGTTCCTCTATTATTTTCATAAAGAAGCGCTTAGAGTCAATTTCTTCTATTTCTTCTGGCGTAGGGTGTTCAATTCTTCTAGTTTCGAGCTCCCTGGATTCTGGCGGTGTCATGTTGCCTTTCAGGTTGTTGGAGGAATTCTTGCATTGGCGCCTGCCCATCTCCTCCACTCTGGATGAAACTCCTCAGCACTTTCTGGATAGAACTCCTCAGCACTCTCTGGGTAGGACTTCACAGCACTCTCTGGATAGAGCTCCTCAGCCCTCTCTGGGAAGAACTGCTCAGCAGGGCAACAGGGCTAGCTGGTCTTCCCAGGACTCAGGAGACAAAGGGCCCGCAGCAGTGGGGGGAGGGGAGGGGTCCCTTGGAACACCAAAGACCCTGCTGCAGATGCTGGGGGGGGGGCTGTGCTCTCTTCCTGGGCAGTGGTGAGCACCCACTCACCTCTCTGGGAAGAACTGCTCAGCAGGGCAACAGGGCTAGCTGGTCTTCCCAGGACTCAGGAGACAAAGGGCCTGCAGCAGTGGGGGGAGGGGAGGGGTCCCTTGGAACACCGAAGACCCTGCCGCAGAAGCTGAGGGGGGGAGGGCTGTGCTCCCTTCCCGGAGAGGCAGGCAGGCTGCCCAGGCTAGCACCCACTCACCTCTCCTAATGTTATCTTTTTCAATAGTATTAATTTTTTCAGGTGAGTTTTGATTTTTGATGGTATTAAACCTGTCAGCTACCTGTTCATTAGTCTGTAGAGACTGTATCATTTCTAAAAGTGCCTCATTCTTGGCTCTGTTATCAAACTATTTTCTTAAGGATATAATTTGAAAAAGAAAATTTAGTCCCAATATCCAATAAATGGATGTGTCAGAAAAACCATATAAGCCTTGTAGAATATAATACATAGTATAAGTAAAAAAGGTATTAAATTCCTGGATGGTAATATTGTCTGTAATTATATAACTTTCAAGCTTATTGATTTATTTATTAATCAAATAGTTACCTTTGTTATAAGATTTCAGTAAATTGTCATAGAGATAAAAATCTTTATTTTCCAGCAGATGTCTCGTTGCAGCTGTATAACAAAGGGCCATGAACAGTCATGGTATGACTTGTGCCTGCAAGAACTGTCCTGCACTGCATTGATTTCCGACCTTGGTGACTGGTTAAATACTGACAAATATGCTTTGTTTGACAAATTAAAAGCAATTAAATCAATTCTTCACATGGAGTAAGGAGCCCAGAGCTCACGAGTAGGGAGCACAAACCAGAAGCTGTACAAGTAACCATGTGGTATTTAAAGTAGCAGTTGTGAGGAGGAGAGTCTGTGCAAGCCTCTGGAGACTTCAGCGTCACCACTCCACTGTGGCACTATTTTGGAAAAAAAAAAATGCTTAGTAGGTGAAATCAAGCCAGGGAGACATGGGTGGAAGACTTTCCGGGTTGCAAACCTTTTGGACCTTTCAGACCAGTCCACCCTGTTGGTGTCAAGTTAGGATCCATGTGATCACCAGATGAAGAAGGATGCTAAACTGAAACCCCACACTATCTCAGAATTGAGTATAATAAAGGGTTATTTATTTAGGGGTAGACTCACAGATCACAGTCTTCTGCACAAGTGGGGAGACAGAGTCAATTCCAGCAGCCAAAAGAGAGCGAGAGTACACACTTTACACCAGCATTTAGAGTATATGAGGCCATGCCCAAGTGGATGGTAGCTTTAAGGTTATTGACTGAACGAGTTTCTACAGCACTTATCAGCTCTGCTCCATTTTAGGCATTGTATGATTTTTCACTCATGCTCTTACACATTCCCATTTTGTTTTATAGGATCCCATACTTCATTACTCAATGTTTTTACTATCACCATCAGCAATCTCTGATGCAGGAACTTGAATTTTTGCCGTAACTCAGCCAACCTTATAATGAGGACTTCAGTTTGATTTTCAACTTTAGCTCTGTAGCTCCTGGAAATATTATTATCTTCCAGTGCATGCTTAAAAAACTTTACTTTGTTTATGCACCTCTGGAGTCACTCAATTGTTTTACTAAATTCCTTGTCTTTCCCTGTATTCTGAGATCCTAGAGGCTTTTGTATTTTTATCACAAACCTCATTCTTATCCTTTGTCAATTTAAACAATTGCCAAGAATAACTAACCAACATCACCATTTTCCTTATTTTTCCCCAAATTGTCAAAAGTTTCATATGTAACACCAACAAATCTATTATCCCTCACAATTGGATAATCAGGATAATCAAATGTATCTATCTCCTTGAGTGTTCCATCCGAATCTGAGCCTCCCTCTCCTGGTACGGTTTGCGCGCCTTCCGTACCGAGAGCTTGGGCAAAGGTCTGGGGATTGAACAGAGAGACACACACAGAAAGAGACCTGGGTCATTAGTCAAGAGACAGCCGAATGCCAATTTATTTAGCTTTCTGCAAGGTTAATATACTTTTGCCCCAGTAAAGGAGATCCCCTCCCAGCCAGACGAGGAAGCCAGGCGTGAAGAACCTGGTGCTGTGTGAGAAATTCCTCCCAGGCAGGGGGTGGTGGGTGGAGGGCAGCGACAGACAGTTGGGAACTCTTCTGGGCAGGTGGGAAATTACCATTCTAAAGGTTTAACAAAGCCTACTGCTAGATCACCAGGCTAAAAGCAGAGCTAGCACAGAAATTAGCAGGAAGCTTGGCTGGCTAACATAAACAGTCCTTGCAATTTGCACCTCCAAGAGCAGGGGAAATCCCGGGATCCTACACTTGAGTTTTTGTTTTTTTTTTTTTTTTTTTAGTTTTTAATGCAGTTCACAGCATGGGTTTTCGGTACACTCTGAGTCTCCAGGAGAGGCCCTCCATACATTGCAACTGTTGTGCCTCCTCCCTCATGATGGACTATATTCTCCAAACCCTGATCCAAAATCATCCCTTCCTTCCTTGGTGTTGTTTCTGTCAGTTGATTTGTCACAGTAATGTAGAAAGAAACTAAGATGAGTGGTATTTTATGCAGGTATTGTATATATTTCATTAAGAAATAACTGCTCAAAAACTTATTAATGTAACTCATACTTAATATTTTCTTATATTAATACCCAACATCTGTGGAAAAAATTATAAGAAAGATAATTTTTTTATCAAAACTCGTGGTTTTATACATTTTCACTCAAGAGCCAATGACTGAGTCCTGTTTTCCTCATTACTTTGTGTCAGGGTTCTTCATCTGTGATTCTCAAAGGTGCAATAATGCAATAGTGGCATGACTGCCTTAGTGAAAACACACACTTTCTAATTGGATAATAATCAACTTTTTAAATGTCTAATTGACTCAATAGAAAAGAGTTCATTGCTGGAACTTTAACTTTACCCAATTATTCTTTCATGGTGAGGTCATGGAGCCTAGAGGAAAACCAATTTCTAAAACCAGTATATTTTATCACTGTATTCTAAACACTTATGACATAGAAAAGTGGAATTAGCTAAAGACCCCAAATAATCCACACTTATGAAGGATTTTTGCTGAAACTGAAATGGCAAAATACATTCTATTCTGGATGTATAATGAAGAAAGAGATACCTTTAATACAGATCTTTGGAGATGGGAAATGACATGTCCTTATTACAAATCATTTGAGTTGGGAAAATTTATCTCTAATCTGTGCCATATTCTAAAAGTCTTCATTTTCCTGGAGATGGAGACCATTAAAAGTTCCCCAGCTGGTCAAAACCAACACAGATGACATGATTGTGAACTGCCCTAAAACCCAATTTGTGCATCTGGAATGGAACCCCTATGAAGTCTCAGAGGACATGATAAAAGATGACAGGAAAATAGGAAGTATCAGAAAAGTAGAATTCCTGATACTGAACAGTGCACCCTAGACATGATACACAGGATAAATCCATGAAATCTTAATAATATGGTTTCTCTGCTTGCCAATTTTATGTCAACTTGACAGAAGTTAGTGTCATCAAAGAGGAGGGAAACTGAATTGAAAAAAAATTGCCTCCATAAGATTATACTGCAGGCAAACCTACACAGCACTTTCTTCCCTAATTATTGATGAGAAACATCATAGCTTGTTATTGGTCCTGGCTTCTATTAGAAAGCAGTTTGAGCAAACTATGATGAGTTAAATCAGTAAGCAACACTTCTCCATAGACTCTGCATCACATCCTGCCTCCAGATTCCTGCTGTGATTTATTTTTTTATCCACACCCTCTTCAATGATGGAATGTGAAAGTATAAGCCAAATAAATTCTTAGCTCCCTGACTTTTTTCCCATCATGATCTTAGAGGTAGATACCATAACAAAGATATTCACCTCAACCTGATCTATCTAAGAACAATTCTAACTGGTATGCTAGGGTAGATGGAGGAAATCTCACAAGGTTCCATCTCTAGTTGAAAAGTTGTAGGCAGTTAATGGTGAGACAGAAAGGGGGGGGGAGGGAGGGAGGGAGAGAGGGAGAACATGTTTTCTCCATGACTGAGCCCATTGACAGGTTATACGATCTTAAGTAGTCAGCCTGAAACCTGTGTACATACAAGAAACACTGAATGTACTCAATAGTTTATACATTTAAGTATGTGTGTGTTTCTCTGTGTGTATACACAGATATTTAAATGCAACAATGATAAAAGATGAAAAAGACATGAGTTGAAAGCTAAAGATAAGGTTTTGAAGGGTGGAGATTGAAGGGGGGAATTATGTAAATATGGTATTTATGTAAGAAATTCTCAAAAACTAAAGCATGAAAATTTAAAAAAAAAATTGTTAAAAATATGTTTGAATAGTCATATAATTTTTATAGTAGTCACTCATTTACAATTATTGTGATTACTGAAATATTTTCTAATATTTTATATGTCCATTTTAAACCACACTAAGTATATAGACAACTTATTTCAAGCATATTATGTGCTGTGAATAAATCTATTTTCCTATAATAAACTATCCTTTCCTACTATGTCTAGCTATCTTCCAATAGATTGATGAGCAAAAAAAATGTTCTATGTGTATGCAATGTATTTTTATTCAGTCATATCATTTGCAGTCACATCATATCATTTGCAGAAAAACTAGATAAAATTGGAGATAATCGTTAAGAGAAATGTGGCAGACTCACAAGGACAAACATTTCATGCTTTTCTCTCATTCTTAGATCTTTAGTTTTATATAGCTACATAAACCAAAATGGATTAATAGATTACATAAAAACAAAACAGAGATGGAGCAATAATCTTGTTCAGTATCTCTACTGGGTTTTCTCAATATTTCCGTTCATAATTTCAAGAATTATAGAATGGGAAATGTTTGCTTACTTATTTATTTATGTACGTATTTATATATTTATTTAATTTTTGTATTTTGCAAGTTTCACGGTGTAGTTCTGATTGTTCTAAAACTCATTCTGTAGACCAGACTGGCCTCAAACTGCCAGAGATTCTCCTTCCTTTGCCTCCCAAGTTATGGGATTATAGGAGTGCATTACCACTGCCTGGCTTAAGATAAGAATATGTATATCTATCAGTTCATCAGAAGGTTATCAGGGTCCTCTGAGTGCCAGCCTCAGTGTCCCCTTCAGGGCTCAGAAGAAGATTTGCAGCAAGCATGGTACTTAGATCTGAGGAGAAAATGAACACTCCACTATGTACTTTACTGCATCAGTTTCTTTTTCTCCTGCTGCTCTCCTCCTGTTCTGTAAAGTTTCCAGTTTATATACACACACAAAATAAAGGAAATTCTCTGAGCTTGAACCTCCCTTTATCTTTGAAAGTCCCAATTGTGGTGTATAAAAAAGACTCCTTTCCTGACTGCACATCCTGCAGTATGGAAGATAGGTGCTGGGAGGTGGTTTCCAATGTATCTCAGGAAAAGAGGTAGAAATTAGACAATGGAAACCAAGGTTATTGACCACATGACTGAATTTCCCACTGTATGTTCCACAGAGTAGGTGGGAAATAAAGGCTGAATTTTCAGGGAGAATCTTCTTTACGACTTAGATTTCCGAAGGAAAATTGCATGCTAGGTCTGGGATAGCTTTATATGAGTTGCTAGTTGAAGTGGTCCCAGAGTCTCTCAAAATAATGGCTTTGGAATCTCTTCTCATCTCTAATGGTAAGAACCTGTTCCTAAAGACATCAAACATTTTGGTAATAAAATATGAGAGACTAACCAGGAACTGAGCCAGAAGATTCTTCCCTGTCGCTTAGTTCTCACAGTATTTGAGGTGCTTGGTAGACTTCTGGGAAAGAAAAACAATGAATAGCCATACCTAGCTATGGACCTTAGATACTACAATATTGACCTTCCAAACAAGGTATGCCCCCTGGTGCAATAATGACATTACTATTTCAGGAAAACCATTACTTTCTGATTAGAATTGAGGCTCACTACATTGGAGTTAAATCATGCAAGCATATAAAACTGGTCAATAGTCCATGACTGTATAACATGTTGGTCCTGATGTCTGGCTAAATGGACACATTATCAAACTGCACTCTAAATATTTCTATTTATTTTTGTAGATTAGTTTGGTGGTGCACTCAGGCTTAGTCATACAGGGCTTTTTTTGAAGTGTGTGTCAGCTAATGCAGGAACTCAGAACTGGTCAAAATGCTGATGTAGGGTTAGGCTAATAAGACCCATCACCTCCGAAAGCACTAAAAGTATTTTAATGCTTACTGAGGGAGAGGTAATTATATTCCTTGGTGGTATAATAAATTATCTTGTCCTGAGTAAGCCCATACTGTTCATACCACCAATCTAAGTAGACTCAGTGGGTCACAAATCAAAAAATAGGTGAATTTAGATGAACACTTTGGGAAAAGAAGTAGAGTTTTCTAGAGTAGGAAGGTAATAGAGGACAGTAGTACACAGGAGCATACACACACACACACACACACACACATATACACATACATATATATGCATATATGTGTTAAATATTTTTAAAAAATTGTAGTGCTGATGTTGAAAATGGACATCCTTGTGCTAGGGTTGTAGCTCACTGGTAGAGCATTTCTGTAGCAAAATATAATTCCCAACACTGTTACAAGAAAACATTCTTTCCCTCTGGAGAGAAAGCTTATGGAATAGCATAAATATAACTGCTTTCAACCAAACTGTGAAATGGAGAAGAAAAAACCTCTTTGGAAGTGTTCAGAGACAAAGAATAGGTATTCTTATAGATGAACTTCCATCCAACAAAACATTTTATGACATTTTTCTTTTTTGTTTTGAAAGAAGCTAAAAAGCCATTATTGATCTTATTAGAGTAATAATCATAGCTAAACATTATGCCTGTTTACACTTCCATTGTTAGAGCTAGCATTACTAATGAATGTTAGCCTATTAATAGCTATATAATTTAGGGCATATATTCTTTTTAACTTGTGATGAGATTTTATTTTTACAAAAATTGAGGTGTTGCTAACTTTAGATCACAACTATTATGGCCAAATATGCAATCAGGGTTAGAAAAGTTTTCAAAAAATTTCAAAGTTATAAGTCTTTTAAGTTTCTAATATCAAAATGGAGTTCTAGTAATATATCTGATGCTATAGTTATATCTGCATTACTTTAAAATATATTGCTGTGAAGTAATTTTTTTCAAGATTGAGATCAAGTATCATTCATTAATAAAGTTCACAATTTATGACAGAAGAGGTTTTAATGTGTATAATACTCAAGAGCAAGGATGAGCCTTATCTTTTCTCAGATTTATGTGATTGAAAATGTTTGAATTAAAAGGTATCTTGTTATAAAACAAAGTGTAATTTTGAAGGTTTTCCCAGTGTAATTAATGTAAATTGACAATCTTTAGTGATATAATTTACTTTAATCATGAGACTCTTTCTAGATTTTTTTTTTGGTGAAGAAGGATATTCTCATAAATGTGTTTACTGAAGGACATGGGGAAATTTGACTTAAATCTTTTGCTTTGGAATTATGAACTGTGATGAACATTTTCTCTGATTAATGTCTTATTGTTAAGAAATCTATAACAGCTGTAATGCTTCTGGTTAGAAGAATCACTCGTAAGGTTTTTTTTATTAATTACAACACTGCTCTTATATCTTAAATTAACACATTTCCATTATTTTATATTTTAACACAAGGCTTGTGGTTTACCAGAAGGTTCTATCTGGTTGCTCATGTTTTCTTCCTCTGTCAGCTTCATGGCATCTCTTTGACTTGGCCTACTCTCTCCTCCTCTATCTGCTTAGAATTCCTGTCTTGCCCTATTCTGTATTTCAATTGGCCCAAAACAGCTTCCTTATTAACCAATGGTAATCACAGCATACAGAGGGGACTCCTACATCACCTCCCCTTTTCTGTCTAAGGGCATGGGCGGTCCTCCTAAGTTTTAAAATATCTGTACTGCAATTCTTAAAAACAATATTTTTTCAGTTCTTTAAGAGTTTTGAGGACTATACAAGGTGTTTTGATTACTTCCCTATCTCCTTAACTTTATATGCTTTGAAAAAATTCCTAAGATGAATTTATGCTATCCAAAATACCCCTGGGTGGGTAGTTTTCCACTGTATCATGTTCCATTTACTGGGAATACAGTCTTGCAGAAAAAGGATGTTCTTTCTCCAGGAGACAAGAATCTCAAATCTCTCCAAATTTAATGGTGAGATAATGTGAGCCACCTTTCCCTCCATGCTAGGCACTGCTATATCGTGAACTTGCACAGGTCTTGTGCTTGCAGTCCCAACTGCTTCATGTTCATGTGTGCAGCTGTCCTGTTGTGTCAAGAAGATGACTCCTTGTAGTCATCTGTTTCCCTAGCTCTTATAGTTTTATGACCTACTCCCTTCTCTCCAACTGAGCTCTGAACTTTGAGAAAAAGGAGAATAGTATAAATATTCCCACTAGAACTAAACATTCTATGTGATCTCTTATTCTCAATACCTTGGCCAGTTGTAGGTTTCTGTGAAAAAAAATAATATATAAGCACAACTTTAATCACCTTTAGCTTAACAGCCTACTTCAATTATTCCAAGAAACTTATATTCATATTTCTTGTATAAGATATTAAAATCTAATATTAGTATTTTTACCACTTGGCAATGTTCTTTTTACTATATTTTTACTATATCATAAATATTTGCATATCTTAATATAGTAAATTTCTTTTTGAACAACCAAGTGATCAGAAGAAATAGATTTATGAAAATCAAAAGCTAAGTAATATATCATTTTTGATATTTAGAAATAGTTTTCCTGAGTGGAATACTTTGATTCAATTGCTAGGTTATCTTTATCATTATAATGAATCTTTTAGAGTTCCCAAAATCAATTAATAGCATTTGAATATTAATCCAATGAAAATGACCATGTTAAACATTTAAACCATCATCAATCTATTCACACGTATGCTGAAAAATTTCTGCCCAAGTCATTAGCCCAGCCATTTAAACATGTATCCTTTCTGTGGTGGTTTAAATAAGAATGTCCTACATACGTTTATTATGTTAACAGGGAATGACAATATTTGAAAGTATTAGGAAAATTAATAGGTGGGGCCTTGTTCAAGGAAGTTTGTCAACAGGGGGTTGTCTTTGACATTTCAAAAAATAATGATAAGCCTAGTCTCTCTCTCTCTCTCTCTCTCTCTCTGTCTGTCTCTCTTTCTCCCTACAGATCACAAAGCAGTTCTCAGTTATTCCTCAGTGACCGTCTGCATGCGAGCTACCATGCTTTTTACTATGATGATAATGGACTAGACCTCTGAAATTATAAGCAAGTCCTCAATTAAATGCTCATTAAGAGTTGCCATGATCACGGTGTCTCTTCACAACAATCAAACACTAGCTAAGGTACTCTCCATATGTAATGTCTGATATAAAGTAGGTGTAAGTAAATGTTTCTATTTGCTTAAGGTAATACATGTACTTGTGTATATAATGACCATATTTCTGTGTATCTAGATTCATGAGCAAATACACACCTAAAACGTGCTTGGTATAATTCTTTAGTTTATGAATAAGTGGAAATAATGGAACATATGTCTATATACATATACAAACAAACAAATATATTCCTCCATCAATTCATTTTTCATTTCTGTTTGTGTGTGTAAGCAAATGAGTAAGAATGTTAGAGAATAAATGGCTTTTGTTGACTTTATTCTTACATTCTGAAAGAGATAAATTAGTTGGAAGAATACAGGGCATTATTAATTTTTTTCAGCTCAAGTGAATATCTTTGGAAACAGTAGGTTGGGAAACAGTGACAAGGTTCCATATGAAATATGGAGATGAAAATATCTCATTAACTCCCATTTAGAGTTATTGTTTATGTTTCTTTTGTATCTACTAAGATTTGCATAAAAATTAGACCAAGCAATCAATATACTACCAGTTCTAGTGTTAGAAAAATGACTCATTTACCTAAAATGCCACCACAGGACTTCCCAGATTCTTTAATCCTCTTATGTCATTTTCTATAGAAAATGGTCATAGTTTGGTAAACAGTGATATTCCCTATTCATTTGAGGTTAGAATTTCAAAAACGCTGGACTTTTTCTGAGTTTCACTGAAACTTTAGTAACAGGGTGTATACTTGCAGACTGTATCTTAAATTCTTTGCTGTTCTGCTTACTCTCTACATTTCCATTTCTTGTTTGACTTCATGACCTTTGTATGATAGGATTTGATCTCTGTCTTTGATATGTGTATAAGTAAGGCATTTTTCTGTTATCTGTCTTCTCTCTGCTTGGTTTCTCTTGCACATTTAACATACAGGCTTCTATGTATTCTGTGGCTGTATATAATATCTTTCTTCTCAGATTCTGTTCTCTAAACATTAGATGCCATGAACCAATCATGATCTTAGCTCCATTGGATTAGTACATACTTCCTGAAATCCTCTCATTGTTCTGTAGTCTGGAGTTTCAGTAAGCTCATTATTGCTGTGGAAGAAGAAGCTACTTTTATTTACTGTGAAAAACAAGAGTGTTGCTAATTATCTCACAGATCACAGCCCCACAAAAAAAATCTATCCAGAATTGCCAACAGAAAATGTTTAGAAATGATTTAGGCATGCACATTCACAGCAGTTCAATATTCCTTTCTTATTTATTCATTCTTATTTTAGTTCTCAGACTGATCTATGATGGGTTTGAATTTTTACATATTATGTGGTATATACAAGAATAAAATTTAGAAAACATTTTCTACTTGTAATTGACTAAACATTAGCTTAAGATATGAAGGGAAACTATAATGAGATAAAAATGATAAGCGGTAAAGATGTTGAAAGATTATTAAAGTTATTGCTTATTATTACTCACATATAATGTATTCAACTGATAGCTTCAATATGAAACAATTATTCAAATGATTAAAATTCAAACATACCCCAGTGATTCTTCAAACCAAAATACACACTATTGTTATTTTTATGCAGAAATAAAGAGAAGATTAAAACTTATCTGGATCAGGTGGGAGTGATAAAGAGAGAACTGAAATTTTGTCTCCAATGCCTTTCAATACTTTTTCCCATGTATAAATCAAGACAGTCTAAAGTTAAGAACCAAGCATGTAAGTAAAAAGACTAACCTTTTTCTGCCACAATTGAGATTTTTCCCTGTCTGGTTTGGTTTCATTATGACCTGAAGACATAGAGCCATTAGCACTGGGTACCCACAGGAGAGCCCAGAAAACATTCTATTTTTAAGGTATCTAAAAACTTACTATAGAACATCGGAATGGAAGTATGACTCATTACGATAGCTTTTAAAACTAATTATATTATTTTTAGCTTTTTAGATTTGTGTTTCTATTGCAGAATATTGTAGATTACTATTCTCTTCATTAAATTATCAGTAAGGGATCTTTGTTCTTTATTTTATATTTTTCCCCACATAAAAGTTTGAAATATGTTGAGAGTAATTGAGTCCTTGTTAGCGTAACCTTGATGATAATTTAAAACCTTAATGCAAGTAAGTAATTGAAATAAATATTAAAGTACCAATACTTCTGCTTTGAATTAGTCTTCATTTTTGTTGCTATGACAGCTTTGATTTGATCGACAGAGTTAATACATTGCCTGTGAGTACCTTGCCTACTGCAGTTGCATTTTAATGTTTTTCAGGTTCCTGTGCTTATGTCTAGACTAGCTCCTTATCAACAGTGTACATAAAGAAGTGTGAAGCGTATGCTCAAAATGTATAGTGGTGTAGGAGGTCCATCTGTATTTGTGCTGTTTTCATTGGTTGAATTAAGAAACTGCCTAGGCCTCTTTATAGGGAAGAGCTTGGGTAGGTGTGAAAAAGAGAACTGAATTCTGGGAAGAAGAAGGCAGTGTGGTGGATGCCATAATTCTCCTGCCCGAGATGGATGCTGATTAGACTCATGCCGGTAAGCCATAGTGAAGTGACGATACACATTAATGGAGATGGGTTAAACTAATATGTGAGAATTAGTCAATAAGAGATTATATATAATGGGCCAAGCAGTACATTAATTAATACAATTTCTGTGTGGTTATTTTGGATGTTAAGCAAGCCGGGCAGTAGGTCACAGCCTGCTCCTCCTACTACAGTATAGGTTTTGGTGTAGCTGTTTCTTTGTTTTAGATTTATTCATTTATTTCTAAAAATTTGTGTATACAGGCATTTTGTCAACAAATATATTGGTACACCATGTGCATGACTAGTACATAAGGAGGCCAGAAAATGGTATTGAATTTTTTGAAGCCATAGTTCCTAACAGTTGTGAGTCAAGACTGGGATGCCTGGAACTGAATTCTGGTCCTCTTTAAAAACAGCATGCTCTTTTTCCCTTGGAATTATCTTTTCATCTCCTCTGCTGAACAGCTTTTGCCAATGCTAGAGAACCTCCAAGTTGAACTTATATTTTTATGTTTAGGCAAGTTTTATGTAAGCTCTAGTAATTGAAAGATTTATCGGGAATATTTTCTTTCCCTTTAAATATTTTGTAATAATACCCTGCTAGATTTATATATCATTGAGAAAAGCTGTGTAAGGTTGCAATTCTACACATCTCTATTTTTAATCTGAAAGCTCTCTCAGTCTTTAGAGACAAGGTTTCTCTGTGTAGAGTTAGATGTTCTGGAATTAGCTTTGTAGGCTACAATGACCTCAAACTTAAAACTCTGTGTCTGTCTCCAGAGTGTTGGGAATAAAGGCATATGCCACCTAGAAGAAAGATGCTTTTATATTCCAATAAAACTTTCATCAGACAAGATTAACTTTGGTTTGGTAAACTTCACAGCTGTTATGCAGAAAGGAACAGTGGGGTATGGCAGCCAAGTATGAGTTTATTGTTTTTGTCAGAGGTGTCACATTTTAGAAACATTGTAGCCAAATTCAAAAAGAAGGTAAACCCTACTAAGAACAATTATGTTTTATTGCCTGTTTCTTTGATTTTAAATATTTTAAATTTTATATGAATATTTGTATGTCTTTGTTTGGTTTATTTCATTTACTATAATGTCATCCAAATACACCCACCTCCCAAGTCATAAGATTTCCTAATTGTGTGTGCACATTCTCCACTGTTTTTTTTCCATCCTTTTGCTGAGTGACTTGAATTTTCTGCTGTTTTTTGGCTACTGTGAATGCTGTGGCAGTGGATAAGAAAGTGCAAATATCTGCTCAAAGCATCCAGTCTACACCATTCTTGCGATTCATATGAACAATACCTGAGATCCAAGTCTAGTTCTTTTGGAGTTATGATGGATAATATTTTCTCTCTGCTTAAATCATATACATTTTATTTTTACTACAATGGAATCTTAGTCACAGGTATCAAAGAATAAAGAGTGAAAGGAGATGCAATTAGAGATCTTCATCTTATGTAAAGGTGTAGCAATATTTATATCCCTGAGAAGGCAATAGGGGTTCAGAAAAGAGAGAATGTACTACATACATTGAGAAGTATTTTTCAGACTTTTTGATCACCAGCCTAAGTAAAGTATACTTGTTATAAAATAAGCCTACTGCTGTAGGCTTTGTTTTAGTCATTGGCTTTTGGGGATTATGAATCCTAGGGCACAGTCTTGTCTGCAGACATGACAATTTATAGACTTGGGAAGAGGGTCTTGCCCTCTCTTGCTCCCTGGACAAACGCAGCTGGATCAGTGTTGGCATCTAAACCATTCTGTATCTGTGAGTGTTTACTCCTATTTCATACCTAAATAAATTCTTGAGAACCCTTAACAGATTCTTGTGGCATCTCACTACAGCCTACCAATTTTGTCAGGCTCACTACAATTCAATTAGTGCCTTTTCGTAACCAGTTCTATTCTATACTTTTTCATCCCATTCATTTTACCTGTCACTCCACGTCTTTATAAGTATGTAATGGAAATATAAAATTAGTCAATACTGTGAACCAGTAAAGAATAAAACCAAACATTTTATATTCACATACTTTCAGTTATTTTAAAACAGCAATTAAAAACCAATCTCTTTTTGTTAGCCTACATTTTAAAAAGCTTTGATGAGATATAATTCACATTCCATCAATCTTATCCATTTAGATTGAAAATTCAATAGTTTCGAGAATATATTTTAGGAAAAATGTATATTTTCTAAGTTTTCTAACATAATAAAAATGAATAAATTTATCATTTTGTCCAAAAATGTCAAAAACTTCTTTACTTCCTGTCTCAATATACTCCTTCCTGTGAAGCTCAGATAATGACTATTTCAGTTTTTATATCTCTATGTATTTGTCCCTTTCATACATACCATGTGAACAGAATTGTGTGATATATAGTCCATTAGGAATGTTTTAAGGTAATTTGACATTTTTAGCTTAGGCTGTGTTACAGTATATATCATTTTTAAGTACTGTGTAATATTCATTTTATAATTGTGCTATATTTTGTCTTCATATTTAATCTTCTAGTTCCATTTCTGTCTCTGTAATAAATAATCTGACCAGAAGCAACTTTGGGGAGAAAAAGTGTATTTAACTTACAATTCTGGTTTAAGTTCATTAGGGTTGGAAACCAATAGCAGCAGGGAATGGAGGGAGCTAGAAATCTTTATATTGACAGCTAAGAAGAGAGGAAAGTGGAAGCAGTAATTTCCCCTGCTTGCTTTTAGCAATCTTTCTTCACTCTTACACAATTCAAGCAGGCTAAGTCTATCATATGGTGCCACCAACATTTAGAGTGAATCTCCCGACATCAACAGTCTAGAGCATCCCGTCACTGCTACCACAGACATACTTACAAATCAACCTGAATGCAATAAATTTCTTTTTACATTTTTTGTTCTGTTCATTTTTTGTATCTTTAGAGAAATGACAGTTTAGATGCATAGCTACTTTTTTTTTTCAGCCAGTGGATCATTTATCTTTTGTTGTTGAGCCAGGTCTTAGTTAGGGTTTCTGTTACAGTAACAAAACACCATGACCAAAAGGAAAGTTCAGGATGAAAGATTTTATTCAGTTTATGGTTTTTATTGCTGTGAAGAGAGACCATGACCAAGACAAGTCTAATAGAGGAATACATTTAATTATGACTTGTTTACAGGTTTAGATTTTAGCACATTATCATCGTGACAGGAAGCATGACAGCATGCAGGCAGACATGATGCTTCAGGAGCCAAAAGTTCTATATCTGGATCAGTAGGCAGCAGAGAGGGAGTATCACCAGGTCTGGATTGAACATCTGAAACTTAAAAGCCCAAACCTAGTGTCATACTTTCTTGAATAAGGTCATACCATCTCCAACAAGGCCACACTTCCTAAAAGCTCCACTTCCTATGGGCCTATGGGGGCCATTTTCATGCAAACAACTACATACCCTGTTGCATGATTATTAAAGTACAAGTAATTTTATTTAAAATTTCTTGAGGCGCCTCCTCATTGTAATTTATAATAGATGTACCAACAAAATTACTTTTTGTTGGTCTAAATTTTTTCCCTTTTCAATTATGATTTTGCTGTTACAGCTAAGAAATCATTATCTAATCTATTTTCATTAAGGTTTGTCTTCATATTTTCTAAAAGTTTTACTGTTTTAGCTTTCATTTAGATTTTGTAACAATTTTGATATAATTTTGAAGCTAGTAATTTTCAAATAATGTTTAATAGTAAGTCTAAAAGAATATCTTTATGACAACATTATATAACCTAACATTCAATAATTACAGAAAAATGAACAAAATAAAGAATACATGAACTTATGTAACTGATAAGTAGTTTGTTGAGATTTTTTTTGGTCAACTGAATAAACTTTAAGCCTATAAATGAGCAGATGGGCTTTACACAGATTAGAACAGTGGGATGTTCCTATGTAAGAAAAATAAATCATGGAGAATATGATTGTATCCTGCAAATATGGATTGACCTCTGTCAGAAAATGACCAAGTCTGGATGTACTTGTGGACAGTTAATTGCTCTCCAAAAGAAATACAAGCTTTGCTTCCAGCAAGTTTCTATTAGTAAGCTTGTGTTTTCCTGCTCCTTGCCAGTATTTGTGCTTGCTTTTACCTCTTGCCCTTTTATCATATTTATTCAAATTGCAAATTTACTGATCTCAATTTTTAGCAGCGATTTTAATAAAAAAAATCTGCAGTCTCAAGAAGTTGAACATTTCATTTTTTAAACATATTAATTATTCTGTGTTGTTTCTAAGCAAGTTGACAACTGACTTGTGTTTTTGTTTTGGACAAAAATCAAATTGATCTGTAAATTCAACTAACATTTTCATGGTCTAATACAAACATAAATGTTGGACTGGCCAGCTGTGAATTACTCATCCATCCATATGATGATGCTGAAGTTGAATATAAACTCTACAGTGAACATGAACAACTTTGGATGAACTCTAGGGTATGACAGCCTAGTCAGAATGTCTTGAACTATGACCTAATTAAAGGACAACCTCAATGAATAACATTTAAGGCATCTTCCTTTTGTTGATCTCTCCCAGTTAATGTCACAGGCTGCTCTTATTCTCAGGGAGAAGTCATATTCTGACTTATAAGCACACTTAATACTTTTCAGTCATAAAACATACTGCAAAGTGCCTCATAGGCATCCATTTTTAAACAGCTGACATTAATGATGTATATATAGCAAGAAAACGGCTGCAGTTTGCTCACCTCAGTATACTATATTTTCTGGTAAAATAAAACACTCATCAAAATTCTTTTCAACATAAAATTGCACCTTTCAAGTTTGAGATATTCTTAGAGTGATATTTCCTCATGTAAGAAGCTGATGTGTACCAGGAGACAACATACAATTATGTTGCTATTGTATATTTTTGTAACTGTACTTCCCAAAATATAATCTTAAATGATGCTATGCAAAGTTTGATTTGTCAACTGTGACCCAGTGTGCTAATGGCATTCTTAAAATATATAGTGGAAATTCAAGTATAGAAAAATCAATAAACATTCACATATATATATATTTGTGTGTGTGTGTGTACGCAATATATACCAACTTTTTAACGACTCTCCAACACAAAAAGTTCTCTACTTTATAAAGCAATAAATAAAAGGACTTAAATAATGTGTATGATTTATTTTGAAAATATGGAAATAATCTATTATTTTCTCTATACACACAAAATTGATAAAAAAGCAGCTGTTTTAAAGCTACCTATATTTATGGCAATAAATTTGACATTTGAGCATTATATATTAATAAACAACTTGTACAACATTGTAGAATATAAATTTCTTCCCTTGGCATGTAGAAATTAATATAAACTTGACTGCAGAGGTCCTTAATTAAGCAGTTACCTATCTAAATTTATGCAACCAGTTTTAAATTACGTGTTTATTAAAAATATGATTAGATCATTTTCCTCCATTCCCTTTTCTTGCTGCCTTTTTTTTGAGACAGGGTTTCTCTGTAGCTTTGGTGCCTGTCCTGGAGCTAGCTCTTGTAGACCAGGCTGGCCTCGAACTCACAAAGATCCGCCTGCCTCTGCCTCCGGAGTGCTGGGATTAAAGGCGTGTACCACCACCGCCTGGCTTTCTTGCTGCCTTTTAACCCTCCCTGTTTTCTATGAAACTCCAGGTCTTCTCTTTCATTTTTATTGGTGTGTGTATGTGTGTGTGTGTCTGTGTGCATAGGTATATAAAAGGAATCTGTTGAATCCATTTGATATTGTTGGTACGTGATTTTAGTGATGATAATTTGATATTAGCTAATCAATTAAGGGGTTCCTATTTATCCTGCTGTCATCATTCCCTAGTAGCCTGTAGTTCTTTCTCTCCTGTTGGAGCTGAGAGTTTACCCTTCCATGCTAGCAAGACTTTTGTAGTAATTTCTCAGGTTTTGTTTAGGCACTCGTTATCATGAGTGAAGCATTTCTTTCATTTCTAGGACACAAAATCTCACAGATTCCCTAGTCATCTGGCTCATTCAACCTCTCTGCACCTTCCTCCTTCTACAGTCCTTACAACTTTAATGACCCTTCTTATGCAATGCTCTCTGAGCCTGAGGACCGGAAGTAGTGTTGAGAATGTAAGCAGTGGGAGTTGGCCTTGGGCATTTCGTGATATGTCATTCTTCGCATTTTGACCAGCTCATAGCTTTCTGAACATCTCTGTTTGTTGCAAAGAGGAGTTTCTTTGATGATGGTTAGAGGCTACACTTATCTGTAGGTATAAAAGTAAATATTTAGAGTGTACTTAAAATCTAGTTTGTTTAGAAATGTGGTAATAGGGTCTCCAAGATCCACAGCTTCACTAGCCTTTGGGTAGTTAGCTAGTTTTCTAGTACCAGGGTTTATTTCTCTCCTACAGAATAGGCATTGAGTCAAGTGATATAGATGTTGGTTACCACCAAAACATGAGTGCCATAATATGTAATCAGTTTTGATAGAAAACTTTTAAAGCTCCCTTTTATGATCTACAGACTCTAAACATTGTTTAAATAGCATTGTGTATTCCACTGAGACACCAAGGACAGAGAATTTCTGGTCCATTATACAGTGGTATATTTTTAAATATTATATGGATAATTCATAAAATTATATTCTTTACTTCATTATAAGGTTCTGCTGCAAATGGGTTAAAATGTAAGAATTCATAAATACGTAACAAACATTGTTAAACCATTAATGGGGCCTATTGACTGTTCTGAAACAGAAACTGATTAGAATAGATTATTGTATTATTAATTTTAACTCTTAGGGAATAGTGCTTTAGTTTTGAAGGACCACATCGGAGTAAAATAATGAATGATTTAAGGAAAAGAATAGAACAACCTTCTTACTAAGGCAGGTTCTGCTTATGAGTGTTAAATGGAACTAACCCAAGCTTTCTATTTGCTTATGTTGAGTTCCATGATTTATTTGGTGTTGATTTCATGCAGAGTGAGATATAAAGTTCTATTTTCACTCTTCTTCATGTAGCTATGCAGTTTGAACTGTATCATTTGTTGAAGATACTTTCTTTAATGTGTTTCATGGGACTTGTTGTCAAAATCAAGTGAATATAGAAATAAGGGCATATATATATATATATATATATATATATATATATATATATATATATATACCTCAGTTCTATTCCAGTGATCAGCAAGTCTTTTTTATGTACAAAACTCAAGTCTGAGTGGATCAAAGACCTAAATAACATAAAATCAGATGCACCGACCTTGACAGAAGAGAAAGTGAGGAATAGCCTTAAACACATTGGCACAGGAGACAACTTACTGAACAGAACATCAGTACTGCAAGCACTAAGATTGACAATTCATAAAGGAGACCTATTCAATCAAAAAGGTTGTGTAAGACAAAAAAACATCTTCAATAGGGGAAAAAAGCAGTCAACAGAATAAAAAAAATATTTTTGCCAGCCCCCATCCAAAAAGAACTCACGAACCTAGACATCCTCAAAACCAAAAATAAAATTAGAAATGGGGTACAGAGCTAAACAAATTTCTCCACATAGGAATATCAAATGGCTGAGAAGCACTTAAAGAAATGCCCAACATCAGGGAAATGCAAATCAAAACCACTCCAAGAGATTCTTATTTGTCACTCCCAGGAATTCATGAAGGTGACTCTAGTGAAGACTCCTAGTAATGGAAGATATGGAACCTGAACTGAAGATCTTCTGTGACTAGGCAAGGCTCCAATGGAAGGATGGTGACACCAAACCAGTCACAAAACCTTTGACCCTCCAATTGGTTCTGCCTATAAGAGGTACTGAAGTAAAGGTGACTCAGAACTTGTGGGATTGGCCAACCAATGATTGGTTCAAATTGAGGTTCAAGCTACAAGGGAGGACAAATCCCTGACACTGCCAGCAGGGCCAAGAACCAAAGACTGGGTAACTCAGAGATCATGGATACAATAAACACTACCAGAAAAAAAAAAAAAGCCAGTGAAATGATTCCTGATAACTGTCACCATGGAGGCTTCATCCAGAAACTGATGGAACAGAGGGAATTCTCTAGAAGTGAAGAAGGATTGTAGGAGCCAGAATCAATTAACCATGGCTCCTAGGGGCATGGGGACTGAACCAAAAATCAAGGATCCTGCATGGGTCTGACTTATAACCTCTATATATATGTTATGGTTGTGTAGCTTGGAGTTCCTGTGAGACATCTAACAATGGGAAAGGGCTCTGTCTCTGACTCTTTTGCTTGGTATTGGGTCCCTTTTCCACCTACTGTGTTGCTTCTTCTGGCCTTAATAACGCCAGGTGTATGATAACTTTATATGCCATGTTTCGTTGATATCTCTGGGAGGCTTGCCCTTTTCTGAAGGGAAAAGAGGGGGTAGTATCATGGGGCTAGTGATTGGGGGGAAGGTCTGTTAGGAGAGGATGGAGGGGAAACTGTGATAATGATGAAAGATATGAGAGAAGAACAAAACAAAAGTTAATTAGGTAATATGATCTCAAAATTTTAAAAGAAAAGTGTCATTCTAAATGTAGGCAATAAATTAGAATGATATTGTAAAAATTAATACACTTTAAAAGTTACAGTATTTTTAAAGGATAAGACTTTTAATATTCCAAAGGAAATATTTGAAGTACATTACATACACATATAAATGAAATTTTATTTTATATTTTATTACTAGATCCATTATTTCCACTTACATCACATGACATATCTTAGGTCATAAAAAAGGGGGTTGAAGAAATTTTTTAGAAATTATGATTATAAACAATTGGTTAAGTTTTTATCAATGTTTTGCAATTAACAGAAATTATACAAAAATTAAATACTTGATTCAAATAGGGTTTTAACAACAAAGCTAATAAAATTATGAATTAAAATATTTTATCACTATTGATTGGATATAAGTATGTCTTATATTCATATATATTTATCTTTAGATTTTATATAAAACACAATTATATATATAATTATATATATGTGTGTGTGTGTGTGTGTGTGTGTGTGTGTGTGAGTGTGTGTGCATGCATGTGTGTGTGTTGCAATGGAGGAGGCCAGTTGTTCGTCCCAGCTGTTCAAAACCAAAACAACTACACAGAAACTATATTAATTAAAACACTGCTTGACCCATTCATTACCTCTAGCTTCTTATTTGCTAACTCTTATATTAATTTAACCCATATCTATTAATTTGTATATCACTACGTGGCAGTGGCTTACTGGCAAAGATTCAGTATGTCTGACTCTGGTGGTTCCATGGCATCTCTCTGCCTCTGCCTCCCTCATCCCAGCATTCAATTCAGTTTTCCCCTCCTACCTAAGATCTGCCCTATCAACAGGCACAGACAGTTTCTTTATTCATTAATGCTAGTCACAACACACAGAGGGGACTTCCGTGTGTGTGTGTGTGTGTTTGTGTGTGCTTGTGTGTGTATGTGTGTGTGTGTGTGTGTAACATGTATGAATATCATCTAAAAGCAAAACCCAAACACACTTTTAGAAAATTTTAATGTCAATGCCTTTTGAAGAAAATCCTTTAAATATTGTACCATATGTCATTCCATGTCTCATAAATATGTTGCTAACATGTTTCAGATAGTACATGTATGAACCTGACCTACAGGATTCCAAAGAAATCACTGATGTTGACCCTGTTTCTTCTTTAACAACATCTTTACTTGCTTCTTACGTTTATATGTAAGTTAGTCTTGCCACCAAGCATTTATAATTTCATCATTTACAGAGAAAAATACCTTCCAGTCAGAAAGGACCTTAGTAATCTAAGACTCCATACCCCTTTTATGATGAAGAAATCGGTGGTTTTGGCTCACTGAGAAGAAATTATTCTAAAAATAAATAACAATATACAAAGATTGATTTAATTTGCCATATCCTTCTAGTGTCCTCCATGTTCTCTGCCTCTTAGAATATTTCCTCCCATTTGTCCACAGGGTTCTCTGAACTCTAAAGACAGGGATTCAGTGGAGATCTCTAATCTAGGTGCTCTCTCCTGTATGGTTGTGGGCATCTGCACCTTCTCCTATTTGTTGGTGGAGGAAGCCTCCCTGATGATGTCTGGAAAAGGCACTAATCTTCGATTATAGCAGAATACCATTATAAATTATTTAGCTGATTTATTTATTTATTTTTTGGTGTGTTTGGGGGGTTACAGAGCCTGAAGCAACAATCAGGTACCTGTATGGATCTGTGCTATGTCTTCTGCATTTCAGTTATGGCTGTTAGTTTGGTGTTTTTATAGGTATCCTAAATGTGGGAGCTGGTGTGTCTCTGACTCGTTTGCCCCTGCTCTTCAGACACCTTTCTTCCTATTGAGTTGCCTTATCCAGTCTTAATATGAAGGTTTTTGCCTTGTTTTATAGTATTTTGGTTTGTCATGTTTGGTTGTTGGCTCTTGGAAGCCTGTTCATTTCTGAAGAAAAACAGAGAGGGAATGGATCTGGTGGAGAGTGAAGTTTGGGAGGGGAATCTTGGAGGAGTGAAGAGATAAAAAACTATGGTCAGGTTTATTTTATTAGATAATCTATTTTAAATAAAAATATTACATTAAAAGTCTTTATATTCATATTTTAAATTGTGTAAATTAAAGGCAAACAATACTTTATTTCTTATTTCATAGCTTCAATCAAGGCTTATAAATATGATTACTCACTTAGTCCACCAAGTAAGAAAAGTAGATTAACCACACATTGAAATTTACAATAATCATCTGTGGTATTGAAAAAGGGGGTCATTCTATCCCCTTTCCCTTATTCTGAACATCAAGAAAATTTCATCCTTGTCAGAGATTTGACATATGGAATTTACATAGAGGATTCAGCTATTTAAGAGCCTCAATTAGTAGCAAAATGTTGCCTGGGTTTGTCATATGGCCTGTCACTGAGTTGTATTTGATCCTAAATACTGACCAAAACCAGTGCTTTCTTCCTTAACCTGTGTGTCTAAAATGAGGCTTTCCCCTAAGGAAATATTTGTCCTTGTCCAGATTATTTATAAAATAGATTTGGCAGTGACTTAATAAATCTTGGCACTCAATTCCCTGGAAACCATTATAGC
This sequence comes from Myodes glareolus, assembly GCF_982192425.1. Lineage (NCBI taxonomy): Eukaryota > Metazoa > Chordata > Mammalia > Rodentia > Cricetidae > Myodes > Myodes glareolus. Next base: position 23,367,368 of record NC_142046.1, read on the forward strand.
CATTCATGAATACAAACACTGTTTGAAGTACTGAAGCTAAATTTAGAGCAAATAATACTGCATGTAGCCGAATTAATCTATAGGCAGTAGAAAACTGATACTCCTAGTAACTGACATAGACAGTGTGGCCAGCCTAACCCTAATATATTTTCTAATTATTACCTGCGGAAAAAATTGATTACATCCACCAGCATGATTTAATTACATGTTATCAGTTTAAAGCAGAATATGTATCTTCTTCTATGAAGTACTTGAGATTCAAAAATCTGCATGGAAATATAAAGATATTTTTCAATTCTTAGAGATTATATTTTAAGTGGTAATTTAGCAATATTTTAAGCAATTTATTGGTGTGGGAGAATTGTCTGTATTCTGTCAATCATGTTTTAAAGAAACACTGATAGGCCAGAAAGGATGTATGGTGGGTCAACCAAACAGGAAGTAGAGGTATGGCAATGAGAACAGAGTTTTCTGGGAAGCAGGAAGCTCCCTCCATAGTTCTTCCCAGACCACCAAAGAAGCAAGATGTGAGATGCCCCCCCTGAGAAAGGTACTGAGCCATGTGGCTAACATAGATAAGAATAATGGGTTAATATAAGCTACAAGAGCTAATAAGTAGCCTGAGCTAATGGGCCAATCAGTTTTATAACTTATGGAGATCTCTGTGTGATTTTCTTTGGGGCTTGCCAGCTGTGGGGAACTGGGAAGGACATAAATCCCAACAAGCAGGCCCCTTCATGTTACAATTTACTTTTATTATTTTCAAGTACGTGCGAGTTGTCTGGATGATTTTTCCATCTGAAGTCATCAATAGTATTTATTGGTTATGGCTAGAATCCACTAATCGATGAGTACATACCACATTCGTACTTTTGGGTCTGGGTTATCTTACTCAGGATAGTGTTTTCTGTTTCCATCCATTTGCATGCAAAATTCAAGATGTCATTGTTTTTTACTGCTGAGTTGTACTCCAGTGTTTAGATGTGCCACACTTTATTTATTCATTCTTTCATTGAGGAGCATCAAGGCTGTTTCCAGGTTCTGGCTATTACAAATAATGCTATTATGAACATAGTTGAACAAATGCTTTTGTAGTATGATTGGGCATCTCTTGAGTATATTCACAAGAGTGGTATTGCTGGATCCAGATGTAGGTTGACTCCCATTTTTTTGAGAAAATGCTACACTAATTTTCAAAGTGGTTTCACAAGTTTGCATTCCCACTAGCAGTGGATGAATGTTCCCCTTACTCCACATCCTCTCCAGTATAGGTTATCACTGGTGTTTTTGATTTTAGCCATTCTGACAGGTATAAGATGATATCTCAAAGTTTTGATTTTCATTTCCCTAATATCTAAGGAAGTTGAACATACCTTTAAGTGTCTTTTGGCCATTTGAAATTCTTCTGTTGAAAATTCTCTGTTCAGTTCAGTACCCCATTTTTAAATAGGGTTATTTAGAATTTCAGTGTCTACTTTCTTGAGTTCTTTATATATTTTGGAGATCAGACCTTTGTCTGATGTGGAGTTGGTGAAGATCTTCTCCCATTCAGTAGGTTGCCTTTTTGTCTAAATAACTGTGTCCTTTACTTTACATAAGCTTCTTAGTTTCAGGAGGTCCCATTTATTCATTGTTGCTCTTATTGACTGTGCTTCTGGGGTTATATATAGGAAGTGGTCTCCTGTGCTCATGTATTGCAGGCTACCTCCCACTTTCTCTTCTATCAGGTTCAGTGTGGTTGGATTAATATTGAGGTCTTTAATCCATTTGGAATTGAATTTTGTGCATGGTGATAGATACGAATCTATTTTCATTCTTCTGCAGGTTGACAACCAGTTATGCCAGCACCATTTGTTAAAGATGCTTTTTTTCTTCCATTGTATAATTTTAGCTTCTTTGTCAAAAATCAGGTGTTCATATTTTTGTGAATTAATATCCTGGTCTTCGATTTGATTCCATTGGTCAACATTTTTTTTTTGTCAATACCAAACTGTTTTCAATACTGTAGCTCTGTAATAGAGTTTGAAGTCAGGGATGGTAATGCCTCCGGATGTTTCTTTATTATATTGGGTGGTTTTGGCTATCCTGGGTTTTTTGTTTTTCCATATAAAGTTGATTATTGTTCTCTCAAGGTCTGTAAAGAATTTTATTGGTATTTTGATGGGGATTGCATTGAATCTCTAAATTGCCTTTGGTAGAATTGCCATTTTTACCCTGTGATCCTACCAATCCAAGAGCATGGAAGATCCTTCCATTTTCTAGTATCCTCTTCAATTTCTTAATTCAAAGCCTTAAAGTTCTTTTTCACCTCCTTGATTAGAGTTACCCCAAGATACTTTAAGCTATTTGTGGCTATCTCAAAAGGTGATGTTTCTCTGATTTCCCTCTCTGCTTCTTTGTCATTTGAGTATAGGAAGGCTACTAATTTTTTTTAAGTTGATCTTGTATCCTCCTGTATCACTGAAGGTATTTATCAGCTATAGGAGATCTTTGGTAGAGTTTTGGGGGTCACTGGTGTACACTATCATATCATTTGCAAATAACAAAAGTTAAAAAAGGACACTGCTCAAAGGAAAAATCACCAGGATCCAGAATGGGAAAAGTTCTTCACCAACCCCATATCTTAAAGTGTATTGATATCCACAATGTATAAAGCACTCAGGAAACTAGACATCAACATACCAAATGATTCAATTAAATCATCGCATACAGGTCTTAGCAGATAATTCTTAACAGAGGAATCTCACATGGCTAAGAAACACTTAGAGAAATGTTCAACATCATTATCCATCAGGGCAATGTAAATCAAAAAGTCTGTGAGACCCCATTTTACACTTGTCAGAATGGCTTAGATCAAAAACACAAGTGACAGCTCCTACTGGAGATGTTTAGCAAGGGGTACACTGCGCTGCTGGAGGGAGTGGAAACTTGTACAGTCACTTTGGAAAATAAATCTACCTTAAGACATAGCTATACCACTCGTGTGTGTATGTGTGTGTGTGTGTGTGTGTGTGTGTGTGTGTGTGTGTGTGTATGTGTGTATACATATATATATATATATATATATATATATATATATATAAAATCCCTCTAACATATCACAAGGCTACTTACTCAATTATGTTCATAGCAGCTTTAGTCATAATAGTCAGAAAATGGAAACAACCTAGATATTCATGAATGCAAAATAGATAAAGAAATTTGGTGAATTTATACAATGAATGATTACTCAGATATTAATAAATAATGACATCATAAAATCTTCAAGCAAACAATGGAAATTAGGTAAGATCATCCTAAGTGAAGTCACCCAGAAAAAAAAGCACTGTATGCAATCACTTCTAAGTAAATAATGGTTGTAAAGTAAAGGATAACCATGCTATAATCTACAGACTCAAAGAAACTAAGTATACGGGGACTTAAAAGGAGACACCTGAATCTCACTGTGAAGGGAAAATAGAATGAACATCACAGGCGATGGGGGAATTGTCTGAATGGGGGAGTGTGCATGAGAACAGGACATATAGTTTGGGGGAGGATGGAGGGAGAGAGTACTGAGAGAGACAACTGGAATCAGGGATCTTCTCAGGGATAAACAAGAAACCTAGTGCAATGGAAACTTCGTGAAATCTGAAACAAACAAGCAATTAAATAAATAAGTAAATAAATAAATAAATACTAAAATGATCAGGAACCCTGGCACATATTAAAACACTAAATTTTCTACATAAATTAAGGAGATTTTCAGGCCATTATTTTATCTAGGATATATTTTAATAAAATATTATTTTAGTTAGGGATTCTTTTACTGTGATGAAAGACATAACGCTACTTGAGTGGGTAAGAATTATTTCAACATACATTTTTATATCACAGTACTTCATCAAAGGAAATTAGAGGATAAAAACTCACGGCCTGTTAGAAGCATGGAAGCAGAAACTGAAGTAGAGGCCATGTAGGATTACTGCTTACTGGCTTATTTCCCATAGTTTGCTCAAGATTTTTTTTTTTTTGGTAGCATTCAGGAGTTCAAGAACAGGGAGTTGGGACATTCCACATCAATAATGAAACAACCAAGAAAATTCCCTACATTGTTGCATACAAGAAACTTTGGAAATATTTTCACCAGTATAACTACTTCTCCTCATATTATAATAGCTTGTGTTAAGTTGACATAAAATTTAACAAGCATAGGAGAAAATGTCTCAAATACAAAAAAAGTTGTTTCTATACATGTTTAAGATATCCTCCAAGCACCAAATAGGTAGGGCCATAAAAGAAATCATCACAACCTACAGATAAAACACTAGATATACAGACAAAATAAAGGGTATTAGGGAGGAAAAGCTATGAGAAGATACAAAGTACACATAAAGGCAGTGCCATTAGAATAAAACCTAATTTCTCAATGGGGATTTTAAAAGTCACAAGTGACCCCAACAACGTTGTTCCAGTTTTGAAATGACATAGACACCAAACCAGACTATTTTCACAGAGACACCATTAGAATAAAAAAGAGAAAAGTTTTTTGTCATAAAACAGTATCAATTTATATCAATAAACCATCACTATACAAAATAGGTGCATAAAAGGAGTTTGACAAAACCCAAACAACAGCATCCTAAGAGGACAAAAATATTGATGCAATTCCATTAATATCAAGAATAAGATGATATCATCACTGTCTTCACTCATATTCAGTATAGGATTGGAATTCCTAATGTATTTCAATATGGATTGTACCAGTATGCAGTCACATCAACAGTGACCAATATTTTAGCTTTCCCCATATCCTAACTGCTATTTTTTTTTTTTGCCAGAGTCATTTATCAGAGCAACAGAAGGAAAACCAGGAAAATGATCCTGACTTAAGTCTACATAAATAAGAAATAGAAAAGAGCAGGAAATAGAGGGGATACAAATAGAAAAAGAAGTCAAAGTAACTTTGTGTAGAGATGATATGAGGCTGTATGTGAGTAATCCTAAAACTCTATCAGAAAATTTCGAGAACTAATTAATACATCAGAACAAGCGTCAGAATACAATAACTAGAACACAAAATCTAAGAGTCTTTCTATACACCAATGACAAGCATGGTAAAAAGGAAATGAAGCATACAATGGCAGTCACAATAGCCTCTTCTAAAAACCCACCAAAAGATTGCTGAGGAAACACAACCAAAGGCTCTAAGACTCTAAAATTTTAGAGGCTGAAAACTCTAAAAATTCTACATAAATGAATAAAAGGTGTTATTAGATAAGAGAAATGGCTTCCATGCTCATGAATTAAATTGGTATAATTAGTATTATAAAAATGAACATGCTACCAAAAGCAATTTACTTATGCTGTGAATTCCCTATGTCAATTTTCACTGAAATAAAAAGACAAACATCAAAATTAAAATGGAAATACAAAGGAATCTGAACAACCAGGGAAATCCTAGGCAAAAAGAATATGAACAGTCATACCCAGTCTGAAACTGGTAAAAATAAAACCAGTCAAGCTGTGGCGGCACATGCCTTTAACCCCAGCACTTGTGAGGCAATGCCAGATGGATCTCTGAGTTTGACATAGACCTGATCTACAGAGAGAGTTCTAGAACAGCCAAAACTGCACAGAGAAATACTTCCCTAAAGAAAACAAACAAATAAGTCAGCATGATAATGGTTCAAAAAGAGATAGACAAATCACTGAAATAGAATAGAAAACTGGGGTTAGTTTTAATTGTCAACATTCCAAAGTCTAGAATTACCCAGGAAGGTAGTTTCAAGGAGGGACTGTCCAGATAAGGCTGACATAAGGGCATAACTTTGAGAAAATATCTTGATGGCCATAATTGATGGGGAAAGACACAGCCCGAAAACTAGGGACCATAGACTGTATAAAAATAGAGAAAGCAAAATGAGTATTAAGCTACAAAGCATGCATGTGTTTATTTCTTCTTCCTGTCACTCTGTGGATATAATGTGACTGGTCACTCCAAGTCTGTCTTAATTTCCTTTCAGTGGTGAACTGTAATCTGGAACTTAAAGAAACTTAAACAAACATTTTCTCCCCTAAGGGCCTGTTTGATAGTCTTTTATTACAATGAGAGGAATGAAACTAGGAGAAATATTTATATTTAAGTTCACACAATTACAACCAACCGATTATTGGTGAAAATGACAAAAAGACAGGAAGACAGCATCCTTGAAAACATTGTTCATAAAATTGGATGTATATAAATAGAAGAATGATATTAGACCTTTATCTCTCAGCCTTAACAGAATCAACTCCAAATGGAGCTAAGGCCTCAATATAAAATTTGCAATGAAACTACAAGCAGACAAAGCAGTGAGTTGCTACAATCTGTTGGGATAGGCAAAAGTTTAGTAAATAAGACTGTTTTCTAAGAATAAGTCCAATTAATAAGGTAAAATAAGGTCAGTAACGAAGGGTTATTAACAAGAAGATAATGCAATAAAAATAAACTCTAAGTCTAAACAGATTTTTCAAAAAAGGGAATACAATGGCTAGTAAACATTTTTAAAGTCTTCAACATTGTTTGTCATCAGGGAAAGAAATTACAAAAACATAAAAGTGCTTTGAGATTTTATCTCCCTATAGTCAAAATGACTGTCATCAAGGAATAATATGACAAAAAAGGCTGATGAGAATATGGAGAAATAGGAAACCTGATATAGGGTTGCTATGAGTGCAGTAAATTGCACTATTGAAATCATTGTGGAGATGCCCAAAAATGTTAGACTAGCCTAACCCTAACCCTAACCCTACGATCAAGACATTTCACCCTAAGTTTGTAACCTAAGTTTATGTATCTTACTTACAGACTTTGAAGTTTGGACTTCAAAACAGTGTTGACATATTAATAAACTGTGGTGACTTTTGAGGGCAGACTAAATGTATTTTGCTTTATAATATGACTATAAACCTATAGGAACCAGGAAGTAGATTATGGTGATTTGAATAATAATGGCACTTGCAAAGTCATATATGTAGCCATATCAAAAAGTTCCACAAAATCACAGAATGGAGTATAACAAAAGTTTACTTATTTAGGGAAAATCTCACAGTTAAGGGTAGCAATCTGTAGTCCTCTTCACGCACTGGAAACTGGGAATGAATCCTAGCAGCAAAGACGGCCACACATGCTTTTCATTTGCTTTTATAGTACATGAGTCCATGGCCAAACTGGGCTCGTAGTTTAAAGACTATTGGCTGAAGGAGTTCCCATAATGTCTCCCCATTTTGTCTAAGTAAAAAGAGTTCTAAGCCTAATACGTAATTATATACAATAAGAACAAATATCAAGTATTGTCCAGGGAAAAGAAGAGGCAAAAACATACATAAAAATTAGAATTGCAATCAGCATGAACAATGTCAAACAAGAAATATATGTTGAATGTTTTAATAGTTATCTTATCCTAAGGAGTCTAAATCTTATATTAAAAAATAGCTTGGCTAAGTCATGAAAGCAAAGAACTATGACTATCTAGTCTTCAACCTCATCAATGACCTCAGAAGGGAAATAATATTGCCTAAGTAAACAGGAAGTACAGTCAAGCAACTTTCAAAGTGTGCAAGAAATGACAGAGACAACTGAATATCTGAGGAAACACCCAAAGTCTCATTTGCAACATTTGGGCAACCAACTTTGTCTAAGATCTAGAGTATCTGACAAACCATTTTTAGAGGAAGAAACATTTAGAAAACTGTTTTATCCTGTCTTGACAAGGTTTGGCAGTAGCTTTGCTTATATCTTATCCAGTTTGTACATCTTGCATTTTCAATAGCTGAGGCAGGGGCAGTTCTTTGCCCAAGCCAGTTTTACCAAGATAACAAGCTCCAAGTGGAGTGTCTTCAGTACTCAACATTCTCACAGGAATAAATTGGTGCTGCCAGGAGCAATCATGTCTCATGTCAACAGAATCCTAAATTATTTAAATACCATATTCTATAGTTCTTTTAAGTGTTTGAAGAATACCTATCTATTTGTAATATATTCTCTATGCGTCTAAAAAATCTGACTAGTCTAACTATAAATATGACAAACATGGGTGACTATAGACCTGTAATTTTAATACCTATATAGCTTAAAGAATAATGTTTCATATTGAAAAATTAAAAAAAAATCTTTAAATGAATGTGCAGCAAATGAGGATAATGATCTCAAAATGTTATATATATACCTATCTTGATCAGAGGTAGAAATGTATAGTGTAATATGACAAATACATCCTAAAATTGGATCAATATACAAAATATCTCAAGCAGAGGTAGAAACATGCATGCATACAATATGATCAAATAACTTTGCATAAGTACATCAATATTGTAAACAGAAATAGAAGTATATTTAATGTAACAAATATAATTTGAAATTGTATCAATATACAAAAATCTATTCCAATGTAAATTATCTATAAATAATAGCTCCACAAGTAATAATCTACCTGTTATTCCATCCCATCCATTCCATTGTTTTTCAAAAGATCTCTGTGCCTACTTTACGTGATTTCAGCACATTTCCAATAAATAATTGATCAATTTATGCATTACCTTCTGCTAGAGGACCTGGCAGACCTATATGAGATCAGATGTGTGCTATATGTATTGGACAATGTCTATTCCTGATTTTATCTTGAACCTCAATAAGTAAGGAAGACAATTCTGTGTTATCTGTTATAAGTTCAGTGGTTTCAATATAAAAACAACTCTTTCTGCATATTTCAAATAAGTAACTATATTGAAAGGTTCTTTAAAATCTCTTAGTACCATGAAAATAGCATATAATTCTAACTTTTGAACAGAATCATAAAGGCTTTGTTACACTTTACTTAAATCTTCTAGGTTTTAGCCTGCTTTTCCTGATTTGTTTGTTTCAGTATATAATGTAGGGACTCTAGTTATTGGTGTATCAGATAAAATGATAGGAAGGATTCAATATGTCTTTATCAGTTTAATTCTATCAATTTGGGATAGTTGTTATTAATCTCTCCCAAAAAATCAGTACAAGGTCTTTGCCAAGGTTCACTGTCTTGCACTAATTTGTTAATTTCATCATTAGTTAAAAGGTACTATAATTTCTGTTGAGTCTATTCCTGCTAATTGGTGAAGTCTAAATTTTCCTTTTATAATTAATTCACAGACATTTTACATATAAGATTTTAAATTTTTACTCAGTTTGTGTGGTAAAACAAATTCATTATAAGATATCTTTTGTCTCCATTAAAATTCCTCTAGGTCAATATTTGGTGGATGACATGAAGAGAATTCAGTTAAGATTTAGATTCACACATTCTTCATGTGCCTTCTGTAATTTCTTTTTATTCAAAGTCAATTCATTCTCAGCTTCAGATGATAATTTCCTGGGCTTATTGAAATCTTTGTCACCATCTAAGATTTTGTTTAAATGAATTATTTAATTACTTATTATCCCAGAAGTGGGCGACAGATTGGAAATATCTCCTAGCAATCTTAGGAAGTCATTAATAATTTGTAATCAATCTCTCTTAATCAGTGCTTTTTCTGTTCTAATATTCTGTTAACCAAATTTATAACCTAAATAATTGATAGAATTTCCTGTTTTTATTTTTTGAGGAGTGATTTGTAATCCTCAGCAATGCAAAACTTTCTTTACTTCTTTAAACTTTCTTTCTAAAGTATCTACATTTGAAACAGATAGCAAAATGTAACGGTAAGCTATAGATTCAGGAAATAACTTACATATTATTTCCAATGGATGACTTTACAAATATTGGCACAGGTGAGACTATTTATCATTCCCTGTGGAAGAATCCTCCACTGATATCTTTTAGAAGGATAAGAATTTTTATAAGAGTGAACTGTAAAGGCAAATTTTTCTTTGTCTTTTTCTTGTAAAGATGTAGTGAAAAAAAACAATCTTTTTAATCATTAACTATAAAATGTCATCCTTTAGACAATAGGGAAAGCAAAGGCATTTCAAATTATAGAAGGCTCATTGGTTGAATCACCTTATTAAATGCTCTTAGATATGTCAGCATTCTCCATTTCTCAGATTTCATTTTTTTTAAAACTAATATAGAGTTCCAAGAGCTGGTTGTTTCTTCAATATTCTGAGCATCTTATTGTTCCTTTATCAGCTGTTTCAAGGCCCTCATTTTCTCTATTGTTAAAGGTCATTGTTTAACCCATAGGTTTCTTAGTTAACAACTTAAAGGTAGGGTACCTCTGAAATTTTTCTAGTTGTTTTGTGTTTGTGTACAGCCTTAATGGTTGGTGACTGTTTTATTTTTTTTAGCACTTTAAAATAGCTTTCACAGAAATATGAGTTGGTTTATGATCCATTTCTAAGACCGCATGAATGTTAACCTGGTAATTCATTGCTGCAACAGATCATGACCTCATAGATTCTCTGTTATATTAGGCACATATGGCATCAGCCTTTCTCTCTCTTTCTTGCCCTATGAAGTCAACCCATCTCATACTTTCTTTTACTTGGGATACAGTTTCACTTCCTAGAAATTGAACATCTTCCTCTTGAAGAGGCCAATTCAGAGGTCAAGATTCTGGAGTAATAATTGTCACATCCGCACCCATGTCCAATGATCCTTCAACTATAGTGTTATTTATTCATATTCTCTCCATTGGTCTTTGATCATTTATTGAATTCTGCCAAAGTATACATTTCATATTTTCTACTGGAATTTTTGATTCATCTTCTATGATTAAGCTATCATCCAGAGCATTTTGGTATTTTACAACAGAGTCTGGATTTTCTAATTTTCCTGGGGAGGTATGTCCTCCAGAGTAACTGGGAATAACTGGACCACCTTTGACCTTGGTATCTGCAATAGGTCTCCCAAGGAGTTTCCCAATGGTAATGGGTTGCCTTCTTTGTCTTATGTTGATATACATTCATTGATCCAGTGTTGGCTATTGCCACAAATTCTACACAATTGAGAAAATTGAGACCCTTTATTTTTGTCGTTCCCAGAAGAAACATTATTTCCATAAACACCTTGTCTACAATCCTTTCTCAGATGCCTTATTCCACCACAATTAATCATTTGGTATTTGATGTTTTCTCATACCTTTGGAAGTTGCTTCCCCTACCCAGGTCTCAGTATTATAGTCAAATGACTCAACATTAGCTGTGTGCAGGATCCCCTTATCCCTTGGTGCTGATCTGACCTATAAAGGTCCAATTATCTTTTTGAATTTCATATTGGCATTTTGAAAAGTCAGAGAGTCAATAAGAATTCATCTAACTTTTGGATCTGTAATCCCTATTTGTACAGTTTTAGTTAATCTTTACAAAATGTCACTAAAGGGTTTGTTTGGGCATTGTATGACTTTAAGATATGATTCCTGATTCTTGAATTTTGTCTTAAGCATTCAAGGCTGCTGTACAGCATAGGGACAAGATGTATTTATTTTATATAACTTGACCACATGAATCAGTAATATTGTCCTTACCAAGAAGTTGATCTCAAATTCTCTGGCTCTACCTTGATGTTCCAGGTCTTTAGGATGCTCTTTCAATAGCAATTCATTGGTACTGTGGTCCAACTTCCAGAACAACTGAGACTACTTGAAGCCAATCATGTGGAGTCACCTTATTGCTTGAAGGCCATGTCTTTACAAACTCCCTAGCACATTGTGAATGCATGCCATAAAATACTAGTGCTTGTTTAATATCTTTTAGTTATTTCATACATATAGATTCCCATTTATGTTCTACATATCCATTTGGGTATTTAGTATTTTTTGGCTTGTTAGAGGTAATAACAGGATACAAATCTAAAACCCTTGGTAAGTCATCTCTGACTCTGAGAGGTACTGGCAATGCTAATCCTTTGCCCATACTTCCTTTTCTTGTTTATCAGTTATAAGAAATCCTCAATTGATTCAAATGATTTTATCACTGTCTTTTGTAAAGCCTGAATCTCTTGACCTGTGAATATTACTAATGATTTCATCAAATCAATTAATTTTTGGTTCTCATTCTGCATGTGTGATTCCAAGTTTTTAAATTTTTCCATTAATAATATCTTCTCATCCTTATTGATTACTTGCATGGTGTGTAGATTACCTTCCTGATGAAATGTTCTATCTGCTAGCTTATCATAACTTTTAAACAGATTTTTATTTTTAATTTTAACATTATGAATCTTTTTGTATAACTTCTCATTACTAGTGTGGAAAGATTGTATAACTTCTAAAAATTTCTCATCCTTGACTCTGTTATCAAACCGTGTCTTTAAGGATATAATATGCAGAACCAAACTAATCACTGCCACGACCACAAAATATATGTACTAGGAATGTCATATAGCTCTTGCAGAAATCCATTCATAGTAAAAACAAAATGATAGTTAAATTCATGGATGGTGATATTGTCTACAATTATCTTTGGATTGGTTTACAATTTTCAAATTTATTCATTTATTTTTAAGCATATAACTTATCTCCATTATAATTTTCAGAAAATTGTGGCAGGTGTAATCATCTTGCTTGCCCAGCATGTGTTGCAGATGATGCAGTAAGCCAGGTCCTAGATCAGTACCTGAATTCCCTGAGACTTAGAATTACTTACAAATTTATTTAAATACTTAAGAGCATCCCACCCACACACAGAGAAAGTCTGATGTGGGCAGAAGGTCAAGGACTCAGAGCTAGCAGGCAGTCATGAGCTGAGAAGTTACTGTTTGGAGCTCAGGCCAGGCACTCATATATCTGAACTGAAAAAGCAAACCTGTGCTCCAGGTGCAGGATTAGAGTTCTCAGGGTCAGAGTCAGAGCTCAGCTTGAGCAAAGCAGGTGTGGTAGCAGCTGAACCTTAGAAGGAGATCCTAGTTTGGGTAGCATCAGTGAGACACATGGGCCAGAGAAGCCATGGAATAGTGGTGGCAAGAAGCTGTGAACAGTGATAACTCAAATGTTTAGTAGGTGGAATCAATTTACCTTGGTGTATACTGGTGGGAAATTGTCATGTCACTGCAGCAGGCCATCCAAACCATGATCAGCTGTGCCAGAACAGGTAGGTCAGTTGTGTGGGGTGAGACTCAGGTTACTTGTGCACCAATTTGTAGCCATACCAAAGATTTTCACAATAGCCTGGAATGGAGTATAACAAAGTTTTATTTTTTTGGAGATAAACTCACAGTAAAGGCATCAATCCACAGTACTCTATGTGTGCTGGGAACTGGAAATGAATCCAGCAGCAAAGAGGGCCACATATACTTTTCATTTGCCTTTATAGTACATGAGAACTTGCCCAAAGTGGTGAGTATCTTAAAGGCTATTGGCTGAAGGAATTTCCACAACACATATATTTGAATGCTTGGTTACCAATTAGTGGCATTGTTTGAAAGGATTAAAATGATCAAGAGATAAGGCCTTGTTTGAGGAGGTGTGTCCCTAGTAGTGGCCATTCAGGTATCAAAAGACCACACCAAGCCCAGGTTTTAGCTCTTAACTACTGCTGCAGTGCCTGCCTATATACTGCCAAGTGTTCTGCCATGATAATAATGGATTAGACCTTTAAAACTGTCATCAAGTTCCCAACTAAGTGCGTAATTTCATAAGAGTTGATTTGGTCATGCTGTCTCCTCATATCAGTACCATTGTAACTAAGATAGTTGTGTTCTAAGTGCTGAAAAATAATAACTTCCAACAAAAGTTATTTTATCTGGTAACTACCCATAATAACTGAAAGGAAAGAGTATATGAAAATAAAACAAACCTGAAGGAATTATGACCACTGAAGTAGCAATATGTAAAAAAATTCAAAAGGATTATTTTGTCTGAAGAGAAAGATAAGCACATTCAGGAGTCTTCTAGAAAAAAAAAATCAAACCCTCTAGAGCTAGAAGCATAGTTAAGAAGCAAGAATAAGTAGTCACTAGACACTACCAAATCAGCAAAATAATAAGATTAATATGAACCTTCCAATGATAGTTAGGATTTGACCACCCATCACAAGACACAGGCTAGTAGATTAGATTAAAAACTAGAGTCTATTTTTTTTTTAACCAGAAGGAATATCTGCATTTTACCACAGGCAAAGACAATCTTTGAGAATGAAAGATTACAACATGACCTTTCATGAAATTAGAGCTAGAATGCAACCAGGTTCACTCTTCCCATATTTGATAGAACACACTTCAAACAAAATGAGTAAGAAGAGATAACAAGGATCACTTCATATTAAATAAGGAAACTGCAGGGGAAAACTAATGGGGAAAGGACGTCAAGCCCTAACATGATGGCAGTGTGTTTTTGTGTGTCAAGAAATGAACTGCTCTGTCCCAGTCATTAGAGAGCTCCTATCTGAATTTAAATGGATTATTTCTGCTTATAGAGTGCACAATATAATAAGCAATTATTATACACTACTATCAGCAATAAAATAAGAAATATCCAAGTTAAATTATATAACAGATTAAATGAACTTGTGAGGTATTTTCTGAATGTTACCAGAACACACATTCTAGTAATTTACACAGGTATCTGTGATGACTAAAGAAGCTAAATATGGAATCAGATGTTCTGTAGGGGCCATTGACCTTTGCCTCTGTAATGCCTGAGAGATTTTAGTGGCTTGCAGGCGAGATAGGTATAGGATAATGGGCTGTGAGATATTTAACTGCTGGCTTGGCTTCTGTAAAACTCACTATCCTTTTGGGAAAAGAATGAAATGGTCTTGTTATTACTGTATGGAGGAAAAGCTAAAAAAAAAAAAGAAAACTAAGGGAAGTAACACTATTTTCTTGCCCAGCTAAGGACTCCATACCATAGATAGTTATATCTTTTTGATGACTGCTTTAAAACTCCACCTTAACCCACCTTCTACATAGCGTGCTGTTTGGCTTTAATGCTGTTGCCTATCTGATATCAGAAGGAATGAATTCACTTAATCTAAATCTTAACTGAGCTGAAGTTTTTGGTTTCTCTCAGTAAATTAGAACACCAGAACAAACTGAGTTTCTCAGGGTAACATAAACCAAAAGAAGCACCTAATAATCATAAAATAAACACCATTGGACATCAACCTAATCCCAGCACAATAAATATAGGCAATTTCTCTATTCTTCTATCAGAAATATACAGTTCTTCCTAGTCAAAAAGTAAGAACTATATGAGTTAAATTATATCACAGATCATATGGACTTGTAAGGTATTTTCTGAAAATTACATCAGAATACACATTTATCTCATCAGTTTAAGGATCTCTCTCTAAAATATATCTTACCTGAAGCACAAAAAGTCATACAACATAGAGAAAATTGAAACTAAAATTTTTAATGAGACAGCTCTACTTAAAAAGTATGCTGCTTTCTTGCTGCTTAGAAAAGAATCTCCCTATTAAGACCATTTTATTTTATCTCACTTTCTTCTGTACAACCAACTTCTAGCTTCCATTTTCGTGTACTATGTATTGTATTATGGACTGAGAATACTACGGTGGATTCTCGGGCACCCAACAGCTTATGTCCATCTGAGATAATCTTTATATATGGATCACACTGACATCTTTCCTAGAACAACACAGATTCAACCTAGAAGCAAGTGTCACCTGATGACTGATTGTACCTTCTGCCTTCTTTGGCTCCTACATGACTCTCTAAAGTTAATTTCTTAGGACAGGTGTGTATAATGAAAGAAGACAGACAAACACAAGCTAAAATTCTGGTTAACTGAAATATAACAAAGCTCTTGAACTTGTGCGTGGTAATAAATGAGAGGTTCGATATTTGCTGAGGCATAGAAATTGATAGAGGGATTAATAAAAGAGGCAACTAAGTCAATCATTCCTCATATTTTGCAACTAAACTTTTCAGACATTGGGGACTTTGAAACAACATGATCCCAATAAACTTCAGCAAATAAATTACAAAATAGAAGTCAATGAAACTTCTCAGTTATAGACATTTTTTTTTCTGAGTCTTACCTGGGAAATGGTATCAAAATTTAAGGTAAAGCTACTGTGTTATGTCAACAGCTAGACTCAGCATAAAGAGAGAGGTATTAAGTTAGAGGGGTAATAATAGACAAAGCAGCAAACAAGAAGTGAGGATTAAGCTTTTAATCCGGAAAACAATAACTGTAAGTATAATCCGGAAAACAATAACTGTAAGTATACTTTCAAATGTGGAAAATGAAAAACAAATATTTTACTTGTATTCAGGTCCAATGAATAGCAGGTATAACCACTACTAAAATTTAATTATCTATTCAATGGTCATTTAATACTAGTAATGATTATAATTAATATCTTTTAAATCTTATTTTTAGGCTTAATGTCTGGATTAGTCTGTGGATCAAGAGGGAACATTCAGCATGACTTTGAGGCACTAAAAGTCACATATTCTGACTAGGAATATCCTGGAATCATACATATTTTCATGAAAAGTTATTAACCAATGCACTAACCCTTTCATTATCTGATTTTGAAGTATCTTTTTTAGGCTACAAACTGTTGCAATTAGTATAGCAGAAACTCCAAGATCAACAGGGATTTTCTTCCCATCCTTACAGTTGATTATTGACTTAAATTGGGGCTGAGCTTTGGGGAATTTATTTAAATAATATTGGAGTAAGAATATTATGTCTAGGAGATATTTTATGAATATCAATTTATTAAATTTTAAGGTACCAATTTCAGAAAAAAAAACTTCAAAGGAAACACATTCAGGCATTCAGGAAATATGGCATTTCTTTTACTATACTGGGTTTTGTGAAATATGTCATAGTATGAAAATATCCTTGAGTCTAGCGGTGGTGGCGCACACCCTTAATCCTAGCACTTGAAATGCAGAGATAGGCAGATCTCTCTGAGTTTGAGGCCAGCCTGGGCTGCAAGAACTACTTCTAGGACAGGCTCCAAAGCTACAGAGAAACCCTGTCTCGTAAAACCAAAAACAGAAAAAGAAAGAAAGAAAGAAGGAAGGAAGGAAGGAAGGAAGGAAGGAAGGAAGGAAGGAAGGAAGGAAGGAAGGAAGGAAGAAAATATCCTTGAAGGAATATGGTATTCTTCTTTTGTGTGCAATTATCAGTATCATTAGAAATTCCAAACATTGAAATTGTTAGGAATTGGGTAGTTTTCCAAAACTATCACTTTCAGGAATACAGATGAGTTTTTCCAGAAGAGTATTTATCGTTGCTTTAGTGGACAGGTTCTTCTATACAGAGGAAGAACTTCTCAGATGAAGTCCTAGGAGCCTTTGATTTTGTAACTGTTGTTCAGGTTCCAGCATTTTACTGCTCTCAGATTCAATTCTTCAGAAATCACAAGAAATAGGCAGCATATAGAATGTTGTTTCTTTTATCAGTCTGAAACTCTGTGATTCTAAACAACAGATCTTCAAGTCTGTCAGAGAGTGTTCAGAATAAGAACTGGACAACCTGAGCGTCAATCAAAAGTGCCAGGAAGTTTTCTTTGAGGATGTCAGATTATTTTAAGTACTAGAAACTATTCTTGCTTTCTTTTTTTTATTTTATGACATTTGAAATCTCCTAGAATTTATTATATTCAAACAAGAAGTTTTCATATATATTTTAAATTCTTTATTACCTTTCTTTTTACACTGACATGAAGAGGGTTTAAATCCATCTAAGAGTTAATGGTTAAAGAGCATCATTTCCTGATCTCTCCCTTAATTTTTAACACCTTTTAAGCAGATGTTTTTAACTCTTAGTGTCCATTATGGTAGTCTAGGATTCTCTGGAGGCATATGTGTATGATAGCGGAAGGGAACTGACACTATGTGCTTTCAAGTTCCCCTGGTTACTCTATTAGATATGGACCTTAAAATTGATTCAAATCAACTCAATTGTGCTTTCCAAACTCAACTTCTCTCTTATAATGTAAAAACAGTGTAATTGCACATTTTTTACCATCTTAAATAAAGGCTGTATAACTCTAAACTTATTCACCAAATATAATCTTATCTGTGTGTACATTGTCAAGGAACCAAATGAGAGAAACAAAAGTTCTTTCTTCAAAGTTTTCTGTAATAAGGAAGTCACCCATCACGTATTTGACAGAGCAAAGTATGAAGCTTTAAAACGGAGTGAGAAGTAGGTTGAAGTGTGCTCTGTTATGAAGTTGTTGTCACGAAGAAAACAGAGACAGGAAATTAGCACAGAAATATTATGTGGAGTTAGTTATGGTTTGTCTTTAGTTGCTCCTAAGCTATGCACAAATGCAGAAATTATAATAGCTGTCAGTTATCAAGTCCTGGCCATTTGGGGATGATTGACACAGATTTTCTATCTTCCAGATTACTAGAATGATAACCTGGTTTCCTCTAAGCTCAGCGTTAGCTATTTGCTTTCTTGATACTTTATTGTAATTAAGGGGATAAATTTCCATGACACATTATTTCTAGATATGAGTCAGAATTCTTTTGTCACCCATGATCTATCAATGACCCAATTTTATATCCAGTGTCTTCTAATCTAGATCCTATTGCCCCACAGAAGAAAGAGAAAGAGACAGCTTAAAACATGCCTCTGTAATAACATCTATTCCCACCACAGAGCTCATTAGCTAATTATGAATTATTAAGTTCAGTACCCTTGTGTGTTGGTGAGTTGGTATGCCAGAATCTATCTCTAAGTGTTAATGTTCCGTTTTTGTGTAATACCTATGAAACATTCTTCTCATTGACTCACTTCGAATTGTCTCTGACTTCATTTTCCTTCCAACATAAATAGAGCCATCTGTGTATGCTATTATTAACATTGTGCAGATAACACAAAGCGATATTAGAATAATTTATAGGAAAATGAATAAAATCAACCATCTTTGCTTGAGAAAATTTTTAATATTTTCAGAGATCAGTTTCACATGGTTCCAAGATACCTTGTAAATTCCACTTCCACCTCTCTGCTAAAACTCTTCTGATCCTTGTTAGATGAAGACATCACTTTTTATCTAATCTGCAAATTTCTGATTCATAGTCACTGCTGATGGAAAAAGCATGGTTCATTTTGTATAAAACTGTACCAATGATGGTTCAGTGTGAAGCTCTCTCATTTACATCAAGTGTGAAATTCAGCATATTCAGACAAAAAGATCATTAATACATTTTTTTCTGCAATTTATTTATTTTTTTTCAAAGTTTATTAAATTATAATAGTTTCCATTTCCGCCCCTCCTCCCAACACCCTCCCACCCCCCCCACTCCCTCTCCTCCCCCCTCTCCATCCCTAAGAGCAGTCAGGGTTTCCTGCCCTGTGGGAAGTTCAAGTTCCTCCCCCCTCCCTCCAGGTCCAGGAAGGTGAGTATCCAAATAGACTGGATCCCAAAAATCCAGTATATGCAGAGAAAACAAGTCCCAGTGTCATTGTCAATGGCTTTTCAGAAAGACTCCAGGCCAGCCACATTCAGAGAATCCGGCCACATTCAGAGAATCTGGTTGGATCACGTGCTCGAAACTTAACAGTAAATTTGGAGTACCAAACGGAGGCCATGATGGGTTATATAGCTAACATTCTTGAATGTTGAAGCATGTGTGATTGAATAAATAAATAAAAATTATCAAAGTAAAGGATAATAACAAGATGACTATTATTGTAAAGATGTTTAACAAAACTCAGTATTTTCTTATTAGAAAAATTCAATAGATATTCAGTGTACATCAACATAATAGAAAACTTCCTTTCATAAAAAGTCAACATAATGTGAAAAATGTCTACCCAAATTAAGAATAAGTAATGCATAATCCCTTTAGTCAATATGGTATCAGAAGTCATAGTGCAATTAGGTAGGAAAGGTAATAAGATATATCTAAACTGGAAGAGATTAAATAAAGTATTCCTAGAATAGGGCATATTATCAGAACCAAGAAACTAGGCACTTGGAAGACTGAGGAAGGAGGTATGAGATCGAGAGTATGAGACAAACCTGGTGCTACCTAGTGAACTTAAAGACAACTTAGTCTAAATAATGCAATCCTATCTTTAAATGAATTTTTAATTGTTGTTATTGAACTATATATTTTTCTCTGGTCCCTTTCTTTTCTCTCCCCTCCCCTTCTACCTTTTTCCATTATCCCCATGCTCCCAATTTATGCAGAAGATCTTGTCCTTTTCTACTTCCAAGGTAGGTTATCTCCATGTATGTCTTTCTTACGGTACTCTTTGTTGTCTAGGTTCTCTAGGATTGTGAATTGTAGACTAATTTTCTTTGTTTTATGTCTAAAAGCCAGTTATGAGTGAGTATATATTATGTTTTTCTTTCTGGGTCTGGGTTACCTCACTCAATATAATGTTTTATAGATACATTAACTTGCCCTCAAATTTCAAGATGTCATTATTATTATTAATATTATTATTATTGCTGTATAGTATTCCATTGTATAATGCACCACTACTACACAACAGAAAAAAAAATGACGTTTTTAAGAATGGGGCGATCCTCATTGAATATCCTATGATCCTATACACAGAACACTAAAGTTATTTAAAAATAAACCATTAGAAACTAATGAAACTAAGAAATGAATTCTGAGCAGCAGCCATGTGTAAATAGAGACTGTTCATTTGTTTAAATTTGTTTAAATGTATAAATAGAGACTGTTCATTTGTTTCCCAGCCACCCAGACTGAAATAATAACACAGAAACTATGTTAATTATAACACTGGCCAATAACTTAGGCATATTTGTAGCTACCTCTTACATCTTAAATTAACCCATAATTTTTGTCTGTGTTAACCACATGACTTGGTACCATTTATCAGTGAAGCATTCTCATCTTACTTCCTTTGCATCTGGGTAACAGCAGCAGACTGAACCTGGAATCCTCCTAGTCTGGTCACCCTGCCTATACTTCCTGCCTGGCTAATGGCCAATCAGCATTTTATTAAATCAATATAAGTGACAAATCTTTACAGAGTACAAGATAATTGCCCTCTAGTAGACATGGAACAGAATATGTGTTGGAGGAGGGCCTGCTTGTCTGTCCTGGCTGCCCAGCTAGCTTTGACCTGAACTAATCACACAGAAATTGTATTAATTAAATCACTGCTTGGCCCATTAGCTCTAACTTCTTATTGGCTAACTCTTACATATTAATTTAACCCATATTCATTAATCTGTGTATCACTACCAGGTCATGGCCTACCAGCAAAGTTTCAGCATGTCTATCTGTGATGCCAGATCCATGGCATCTCATCTGCACCTTCCTTCTTCCAACATTCAGTTCAGTTTTCCTGGCCTACCTAAGTTCTGCCCTATCAAAAGGCCAAAGCAATTTCTTTATGCATTAATGGTAATCACAGCACACAGAGGGAACTCTCACATCAAATAAGGAAGTACCTGATACCCCTTCTCCTATCTCTGGCAATCTGCACATTGACAGTCCATTTGATGGATATGAAAACTTTCTTACAGTAGAGTCCTATATGTGTATTCCTTTCCTTATTTAGTCCATATGTTTCTTAAAACCTGAAAGTTTATCATTTTAATCTTCATATGTATAAATCATTACTCATATAAATTAAGTGGCTAGTTTATGCAAAATAATTGTGTTGAATACTGAAATATCCTTGAGTCATTTTTATTTTGAGATCATTGACATTTTAACCAAATTATCATATTGTCACTTGAAAATAAAGGTAGGTAAAATATCTGTGAAACTTAGCTTTTTATTAGTGTTAATCACATTCTGAAGGAATTTGGGGTAATTAAAAATGAGCTAGTTGAGAAATATATGTCTGAGCATGGATGTCATTGAAAAATGAAAGAAAAAAATAGTTACACAACTACTTAACTTCTTAAACTGTTGAATAGTTGGTATGGGTTTTACTTGGTGCCCCTTTGTAAAGAAAGATTGGCAGTTGTTGTATAAGTCTGATTTCAATGAAGGGCTTCCAGCATCTTATGGATTTTGCCCATGGCTGATTAGGACTGAGGATGATTGACAAGTCTTTCCCTAGTTATAATTAGATGTATATTAATTTTGAACTTTTTTCAAAGACTTCAGGTTTAATTCAGATACATTTCTTGAAGTAGGTCACTTATCCAAAACAAAAACAACTGTAATCCCTGAATTACGGATTTTAGATTAAATATAGATTTTGCTCTTAATTAAAAACCAGCAAATAAAGGAACTGAAAA
Organism: Myodes glareolus; assembly: GCF_982192425.1. Taxonomy (NCBI): domain Eukaryota; kingdom Metazoa; phylum Chordata; class Mammalia; order Rodentia; family Cricetidae; genus Myodes; species Myodes glareolus. Next base: position 23,389,479 of record NC_142046.1, read on the forward strand.
TATTGGAAAACATAACTGAAATTCTATTTTTCCATTGACTGCTTTCTACTTTTGTGTTTTTATCTTGACTTTTTAGTCTTCCTTTTGTAACTTTTGTTGAAAAGTTAGTTTCATGGTTGAATACCAATAAACAATTTAATAGATACCTAAAACTTAAAGGTCAAAACAAACCCAATACTGTCATAGATTATTGACTGTATATGTGCGTGTGTTTGTATATGAAGTGTTTCAAAAATGAAAACTATTTTTCTATTTTCAGGGAAAAAAATCTTAAGTTAGAGATTTTCAATGTGGTAACACACATGTTCTCATTCCATGTAGACCACTGCTCTAAGCTGTTGGTATGTACATGTTCACCCAAACAAGAATGCATGCTTTCAACTACAAAATATATACCTCTGGTAGATCCATTGCTGTCAGATAAAAAAGTAAAAATATTATGACTTTATAGAAAGTACTAGCTTTAGTATGGTTATAGTGCTAGTTATCGTGTTGGCTATTCACAAAATATCATTTAGTTCTTAAGGGTATTATTGAGAAATATCAGTTAAATGGGTGGATCTTTTAACTAAATATACAAATACTTTTGTGAACATTTGATTTTTATATTTTGCAGTGTTGGGAACCAAACTGTGTTTTTTGCATGATAGGCAAAATATCCACAAATATCAAAATACTCACTAAATCATCTTTTAATTTTTTATGTTCTAGGAATTATTTTTTCAATATGTCCCAGAGGAAAAAGTAGCTTAAATAGTAAAACTGTGGTCTTGTAAACTTCATTATGGAAGTGCGTGGATGACAGCTGTGGATGACTAATCTCTCTCCTTTCTCAAAAAGAGCACAGAAACAGAAAATGGTATGTAAGTACCTTAGGGTTAGCTTAAGCCTGTGAGAAAAGGTGTGTGTACAATACATAACAGAGTAGAAGAAATGGGTCTAAGTGTTTTGAAGACCAGAAGATTACTTGCCTCATGGATCTTACCAAGAGCTACAGGATTTGGATTTACAATGTTGAATTTGAATTTTACTTACTGTCCATGTTTTCATGACCAAGTCCTTCCCATTTGGAATAAGAAAACATAAGAGCAAAAATTGTTTTTGTAGGAGCTCACAGTTAAAAGACCTGGGTTTGTGAGGAGGACTTGGAATAATTTTTTTTTTAGCAGTTTATAGGGTTAGCTTCTGGGGCTACAAGGAGGTAAATCCTCATACAAAAGTCTCTGATCTTTCATCTCTTCAACTATTTTCTCTCCTTCTTCCACAATGTTCCCTACACATTAGATTTGGGTGTGTTTTATAGATGTGTCTAGGCTCTAATTTAATCTCTTTATTTTGATTGGTCTGATTTTCCTTAAGGGGTTCCTTCTTTTAAAGTTTTAGAACTTTCAAAGATTGAGAAAGTAAGGTATGGAATATGGGGGGGAGACAGCTAAAAATAAGGGTCAGTTTAAGGGTCATATGATAATCTTCTTTTACAATATGCTTTTTAAAAATGCATATATGTTTAAAAATTTCTTTTTTATGTGCATATAAATGTATATATAGAGAGATATACACAAATGGATGTATATTTTCATATATAGAAGAAATCTAAGTGGAGTCACCAAATAATTGGGGAGACAAAACCCCAAATACATATTACTTGTTCCCATGTAAAAACTTTAGTCCCAGCAGCTGAAAACATCTAACAGAATTGTTGGCCAAAGGGTCCCATAGAAACCCCCAACCACACAGACTTCTGCAGTGGCTGTAGGTTGCACTCCACAAACCAATGATGAAGTTTTATTGCACTTCCATATCCCTCAGAGCTGTGTTGACTAGTGTTTTCATTATGCAGGTCTTCCTTGAGTAAATATTATTCTTGAAATTTCAAAGATCTAGCTCCTTGACATGTCTAGAAGATACTATCCAGCAGCAGGTGTCTATTCCTCTGCTCTTACAAAATTTTTTCCCCATTCCCACAAAGTTCCTTGAACCTTAGGTGTAGTAGTTACATTGTAGAAGTGTCATTGAGCCGGCCTGAGGCAGCAAACTCCACAGGAGCAATAGCCGATCCATACCAGGGAGATTTGCGGAAGCAGAACTGTGCCAATGACCTAGGCCAGGACAGGCCTGAGGCAGTGAGATCCATGGGAGCAGGACTGAGCTGATGACCTGGGGCCCAGCAGGACTGAGATGGTGAGCTCTGCAGGAGCAGGAGTGGATCTAGACCAGGGACATTTACGGAAACAGAACTGAGCCTGTGACCTAGGCCTGGAGAAAACCTGCTACAGCAAATCCCACAAGAGCAGGTACACGGGAGCAATTGTTGCGGGAGGGGGCCAGAGTCAGAGATCACTAGAGGTTCAGACATGAGACTGGGACCTACAAGGTTGTAGACAGAAACCAGAGACATCTGTGGACCTGAGTGTGAATCTGGGACTTTTGAGGAAATAGACCTGAGATAGGACCCATGTGGGTCCAGGCGTGAGTCTGGGACCTCTGAGGAACTAGTCCTGAGTTAGGACCTATGAGGGTCTGGGCATGAGTCTGGGACCTGAGATGGAGTGGGGCAGGAACCAGAGACCTCTGTAGGTCTGGGCATGAGTCTGGGACCTCTGAGGGAGTACGCCTGAAGCAGGACCTTTGTGAGACCAACTATGTCAGGGACCTCTGCAGAAACAAATCCAGACCAAGAAAATTTACAGAAACGGTTCTGAGCTGGCAACCGAGGCCAGAGCAGGCCTGAGACAATGAAATCCATGGTAGCAGAGCAGACCCCAGGAGCACTGAGCAACCTCCAGGAATATGGAGTGACCAGTGGGGTAACTGGAAATATGGCTCTGAATGTACCATAAGGAGCAACCATGTAAGCCTTGGATCTACTGACACCTGGAAGATTGATTACCAAACTCACTGACAGCCCCAACTATACCAATCAGAGGAAAAACATGGGTAGAAAAAGTAAGAACACAAATAACACCACAAAGAGCAACACTACACCTGTAAAATCTTGTGACCCTACAATACCAAGCTTTGAACAACCAAATAAAGATACAGAAAAAAATGACCTAAAAATAACTTCAGGAAAATATTTGAGGCCCTTAAAAAAGAAATGAGAAATTCCCTTAAAGGAATGGAGGAAAAAACAAACAAAATATTGGAAGACAACAACAAATCCCTTAAAAAGCAGTGAAATGTATGGAAGAAATTATTCAAGACTTGAGAATACAAACAATAAAGGAAACACAAGCTCAGGGAATTATAGAAACAGGAATCATGAGAAAATGATCAGGAACCACAAATGTAAGCATAAACAGCCGAATACAAAAGATAGAAGAGAGAAGACACAATAGAGGAAACAGACTCATCAGTCAAAGAAAACATTAAATCTAAAAAAAGCTTAACACAAAATATCCAGGAAATATGGGACACCATGAAAAGACCAAACATAAGAATAATAGGTATAGAAGAAGGAGAGGTTTAACTCAAAATCAGATTATATATTTAACAAAATCATAGAAGAATACTTTTTCAACCTAAAGAAAGATATGCCTATGAAGACACAAGAAGCTTATAGAACACCAAATAGACATGATCAAAAAAAAACCCTACTCTCACCACATAATAATCAAAACATAAAAATACAGAATAAAGAAAAAATATTAAGAGCTGCAAAAAAAAAAGACCAAGTAACATAGAAATGAAGACCTATCAGAATTACAATTGAGTTCGCCATGAAGACAATGAAAGCCAGAAGGTCTTGGTCAAGTGTTATGCAGGCATTAAGAGACCAAGAATGCCAGCCCAGACGATACCCGGTAAAACTTTCAATTACATTAGATATTCCATGACAAAAACAGATTTAACCAATACCTAGCCACAAACCCAGTCCTACAACAAGTACTAGAAGGAAAACTCCAACTCAAGGAAGTAGGTTTCATCAGCAAAAAACAGACAATTGATTTTCTCACAGCAGCAATCCCAAAGAAGGGAAATACACACAGAGACATTAACATCACCAACAATTAAACTAAATTAACGGGAGATAGCAATCACTGGTCACTAATAGCCCTTAATATAAATGGACTCAACTCACATATCAAAAGACACAGGCTAACAGTTTGGATATGAAAATAAAATCCATCCTTCTACTGCATACAAGAAACACACCTCAACCTCAAAGACAGACATCGTATCAGAATAAAGGGTTGGGAAAAAAATTTCCAATCAAATGGACTTAAGGAACAAGCAGGAGTAAACCATGTGAGCTACAATGATGTCTGTCCTGGGAAGACATACCTACTTTTGGAGACATTAGTGGCATGTACATCCATAGAAGTAAACAATGACTTTCAGAGTAGGTTTACGTACTGATCCATAAGATGGAATTCATACTTTGCATAATACTGGGCCAAGAATCCTGTAACTAGAAATGCAAATCAAAACAACTCTGAGATTAGATTTTACATATGCAAGAATGGCCAAGATCAAAAACACTGATGATAACTTATGCTGGAGATGTTTTGGGGAAAAGGGAACACTTCTGCATTGTTAGTGGAAATGCAAACTGGTACAGTCCTTTTGGATGTCAGAATGGTGGTTTCTCAGAAAATTAAAAAACAACATTCCTCAAGACCCAGTAATACACTTTTGGCAACTTTGAGATATCATCTTACACCTGTCAGAATAGCCAAACTCAAAAACACCAATGATAGCCTATGCTGGAGAGGATGTAGAATGAGGGGAACACTCATCCATTGTTGGTGGGAATGCAAACTTGTGCAGCCACTGCGGAAATCAGTGTGGCGGTTTCTCAGGAAACTGGGAGTCAACCTCTTTCAGGACCCAGCAATTCCACTCTTGGGAATATACCCAAGAGATGCCCTATCATATCACAAAAGCATTTGTTCAACTATGTTCATAGCAGCACTATTTGTAATAGCCAGAACCTGGAAACAACCTAGGTGCCCCTCAATAGAAGAATGGTTAATAAAGGTGTGGAACATATACACATTAGAGTTCTACTCAGCGGTAAAAAACAATGACATCTTGAATTTTGCATGCAAATGGATGGAAATAGAAAATGCCTTACTGAGTGAGGTAAGCCAGACCCAAAAAGAGGAATATGGTATGTATTCACTCATATGTGGTTTCTAACCATAATTAAAGGTCTTTGAGCCTATTATTCGTGATCCTAGAGAAGCTAAATAAGAAGGTGAACCTGTTGAAAATCATGTAGCTATCTGCCTGGAGACTGGAAATAGACAAGAGTCCCAGGTAACCTCGGGTGCATGGGGGGGGTGGGAGGGTTGTTGGAAGGAGAGAGGGTTAGAGAGAAGGGAGTAGTGGAGGAATGGGGAAAGTTAGGTGGACTGGGATGGGGGGAGGGAGGAAGGATGGATATGAGATTAGGGAAAAATATATCTCAACTAAGGGAGTCATTTTAGGGTTTACAGGAGACTTGATTATAAATGGGATCCCAGGTCCAAGGAGAGATCCCCAGACTGTTCTCTAGACAGAGGAGAAGGTGCCTGAACCGGCCTTGGCCTATAACCATACTGATGAAGATTTTGCTTATCACCATAGATCCTTCATCTGACGATGGATGGCGATACAGATGGAGACCCACATTGGAGCACCGGACTGAACCCCCCCTGGTCCAAATGAGCGGCAGAAAAAGGAAGAACATGAAAAAAACTCAGGACCTCGAGGGGTGCGATCACCCACTGATACAAGGGGACTGATCTAATGAGAGTTCACCAAGGCCAGTTGGACTGGGACTGAACGAGCATGTGATCCAACCAGATTTTCTGAATGTGGCCAGATCTCTGAATGTGGCTGGTCCGGAGCCTTTCTGAAAAGCCACTGACAATGACACTGGGACTTGTTTCCTCTGCATATGCTGGATTTTTGGGATCCAGTCTGTTCGGATACTCACCTTCAGGGACCTGGAAGGAGTGGGGAGGAACTTGAACTTCCCACAGGGCTGAAAGCCCTGACTGCTCTTAGGGATGAAGAGGGAGTAGGAGGGGAAGGGGGGAGTGGGAGGGTGTTGGGAGGAGGGGCAGAAATGAAAACTTTCATAATATAATAAACTTAAAAAAAATACACTTTTGGGTATTTATCCAAAGGATGCTAAATTGTGCCACAAGGGCATGTGCTCAACTATGTTCATAGCAGCATTGTTTGTCCTAGCCAGAACCTGGAAACAACCTAAATGCCCCTCAACTGAGGAATGGATAAGGAAAATAGAGTACATTTACACAATGGAATACTACACAGAAGAAAAAAAATAACATCTTGAATTTTGCAGGAAAATGGATGGAGCTAGAAAACATTATTTTGAGTGAGGTAACCCAAACACACAAAGATAATTATCACATGTACCCATTCACAGGTGGATTTTAAACATAAATCAAAGAAAACCAGCCTACAAACCACAATCCCAGAGAAGTTAGAAAACAATGAGGACACTGAGAAAGACTTACATAGGTCTAATCTACATGGGAAGTAGAAAAAGACGATCTCCTGAGTAAATTGGCAGTATGGGGACCTTGCAGGAAGATTGAAGTGGATAAAGGAGAGGCAGGGAAAGGAGCATAGAAAAACGTAGAGTTCAATAAAACTCAATATTAAAAACAGAATCCTCTAATTAGGTACAGCACATTTCTTAGGGAAGAATCTACTACTATTATTTACTAAAGGGAAATGGTACTAAACCAACTCCTAACAAAGTACCGTTATGCCTATAGATTAATGTATCTATCCGCCCACATCAGAAAAATGTCTATTTGCAGTAGATGGGAATTAACACAGAGATGTATAACTGGTGAAGGTACAGAGAATAAGCTACTGCAGAATATTTATTAAACAATAGAAAATATATAACACACTCCTGCTATCCATGAATCATTGTGGAAAAGGAGACAGAAAGAATCTAAGAGCCAAAGGTGGTAGATGATCAAAACGAAACAGGTTATTTTTCTAGACAACATGATAGCTGCTCATATGAATTTACAATTGCTGTGACACTGTACAAAAGACCAGTGCAAGCAAATGCCATAAAAATTTCCAGCATAGAAAGAGAAGTTGGTCATGAATTCTAACCCCCAGCTGGAGAATTTTCAAAATTAATAGCTGCTTGGAGAAAGATTGCTATGGAAGACCAGGTTTGACGAGAATGCTGCTTACCAGAATAGGGGTATGGGGATCAGAAAATTAAGAAAAGAGAATGAAGATGCAAGTGAAAATAATGAAACAGAAACATGGGACAACATAAGAGGGAGTTATAGTGAATACTGAAAATCTCCTGCATTTAATTTTCATTCTCTTTTATGCCCTGACCCCAAAACGTAAGAGTAAGATAAGAAAAAACTTCAATAACATGATATAAGGAAAACACCAACCAGTCGAAGGATTATAGGCTACATTCTTAGTTAAACATTCTGTTGCTAGAACAAGACAAGTAGTGCTTGCACCCTAGATCAAAATATTCTGTAGGACAACCACTCACTGGGAGGAATCCATAGTTATCTCATGAAGGGAGTAGGAATATAGTTGGATCCTTTGACTTTTCTTTGAGGTAGAGACAGATCTACTTTTAAGTACTGAAATACCGGGTCAGGATATTAGCCATACCTTTTATTTGAACTGTTGACAATAACCTTGAAGGACCAAAAGTTCCAACTCTGTGATGTTTAGTTCAAGTAGAATGGACTCATACCTATGGACCCTGTTAAGATACTTAACTTCAGAAAAAATATAGCCCCTGAGAAGTTGACCACATTCAAGGGAAATACCAGAAAGAACACACATCCATGAATTTTTGGTAACAGAATTTGGTATTGACGAAAATAAGAAATGCAGAAAGTTGAGAAGTTAAGGAAGGAAGGTAGATCTAGGAAAAAACTGGAAAGAACAAATATAATCATAACATTATTAAAATTCACATAGAAAAAACAAAATGTTTTCAGAATGTTGGATTCTGACCAGGAGTAAGAACAGGTATAGCACAGAAACACTAGAGCTAAAATTTTATTTTTAGAAAAAATTTATTTTTTGAATCAAAAATTTTTGATTAAATTACTGGTCAATGACTTTCCAATTTGCAATTTATTTAACATAAGTCCTACTTTTTGAGGATTCTTATATCATAATTCCAGTAAGCATATATTGCTCATATTTCTGGAGTGTTAACAAAGGTGTGAAACTGTATGATCAGTGGTGCAGAGATACATTTCTAATGGTCAGGTGGTTTCAATAAACTAACTATACACAACTCATTACAAAGTCAAACTGTAATTAGAGTTCTTATAGACTACAAGTTCTTCATTATTTTGTGTTTTATTTTTAACCAAACTTTTCTTTATTTATGAAAAGTAGGTCTAAAATCTTTCTAGTAGAATGTGTGTAACCTATACAATTAATTACAAAGCAGACTCTATTCGATTTTGGAAGAGTCAGAATTTGTGAATATCCCCAATTATTTGATTAGATATTGTCTCTACAAGAAATGAGATGACATTGTAAATGGTAATCTGAAAATATTTAAACCTACATCTTTTTCTCTAGTCTATCTTGGAGACCATCTATAGTGGAAGTGGTGAAGATAATCAATAGTTCATATGCAATCTAGCTGAATTTCATACTTTGGTTATTTCTATTAGGCAAAAACAATCTGAAATAATCAGGGAGAAATGTTAGGATAAACTTCAACTTTTTTCATATTCTGCACTGCTTAGAGAACACCTTAGATTTCTCACTTTAGAAGGAGTGAGGTGACAGTTCAGCAATAGTACAGTATAGTGACTTCTCTGCTTTGTCAGTCTGAGAATTTTATCTTATCACTGTTAGCTCGAGACAGCTTTATGCACCACCATTCACATCCATATTCTAAATACTGGGAAGGGATGAGATGAAGAGAAAAATATCTTTTCCATTATGATTTACAATATAATGAAATATCACATTATTAGAAAGAAATAGGTTTGCACAAAATCACCTATAATACAACCCAGGTAAAAGAACTAGCACAGTTTTGGTACCTTGCCATTCCTCCCCTATCATATCCCAGTCAAAGATAACCAGTAGTCTAAACTTAACACAATAGATTAGGTTTGCATCCTGAATACACATGAATGCAATCATAGTATCTACTTTTTAAACAACTACTCTGTTTTCCTGTATAGTATGTTTGTTACATGAATTCATTGTACATTCATTTGACAACTGTTTTATTCTTATGGATATTTAATAGTGTACTGTAAGAATGAAGAACTATTTACCAACTAGCTGAGCTTTGATCTAACAATAGACTGTTACGTTAACCATTTTAACCAAAAACACCATTTTGCATTTCTTCTGTAAACATATGTAAATATTTCTGTCAAAAATATACTTCAGAGAAGGAAAACTAGTAATAATTTTCCCTAAGGTAACCTCACTTTGATATACAAACATATTTCAATAGCTCTTATAAACGTTAAATCAATCCAGTAGCACCTACAACTTCAGGCATTTTCTGAACTCAAAAACACACTGTCAATATTTTCATTTTTGAAATTCTGGTTTAATTCACTCTCTAACTGTGAGTATCATTTAACATATTTAAAAGCTTCAATAACATAATTCAATAAGTGTCTTTTTGACAGTTTTGCTTTTGACAGTATATGCTTAAAACAGTCAGATGTAATTGCCAAATTGACACATATAAAATCATCAAGAAAGGAAGGAAATCAATGAGGGATTGTCTAAATTAGTTAGGCATGTCAGCATGTCTTTGAGGGATTATTGTGGTCACATTAATTGTGTTGGGGCTGAAATAAGTTTCTGAAATGTGTAAGAGAGGAGAAGGTAAATGAGTACAGACTTCCATGTTTGCCAGAATCTTTAACTACTTTTCACCTTTTCTGCCTCTCAGTGATGAGTTGCAAGAAAATAAATCCTTTCTCTCCTATGGTGCTTTCCTTAAGTTAGCCTATCAAAATAGCTGGAAACAGAAATCGATCAACTTTTTGCTACTGTTTAAAATTCTTCTAGTTAGTCAAATATGTAAGAGAAAAAAATTATGATGACTCATGACTTCAACTTACGATCACTTGAAAGTACTGTTTTGAGCCTATAGTGATTCAAAACACCACAGAATAGGTCATGAAAATTTCTGTTATCTGATAGCAATGACCCATGTTCTGCTATAAATGTCTATATTAGTGTTTTTATTGTTCTGATGAAACATTATGACCTAAAGAAAGTTGGGGAAGAAAGGGTTTATTTCATTTTACAGTTTTCAGCTCATATTCCATCACTGAGGAAGTCAGGGGAGACTCAAGGAAGGAACGTGAGGCAGGAACAGATTTAAAGGCTATGGAGGAGTGTTGCTCACTGGCTTTCTCCCTATAGCTGTCTCATTCTGCTTTCTTATACAATCCAGGATAAATTGTCCAGTTATGCCACCATTCATAGTTACCTGAGCCCTCTTGGGAAAGATACTTTTCTAAGGCTGTGCACAAGTTCACTAATGAGGGAGGAGATATGGTGGGGGAGATCATTTACAGCAAGTCCTAAGATTCCCGAGAGGCAGAGTCAGGTAGCTAGGAAGTAAAAAAGGGGATGGGTTGCCATTTAGTAAAAAGGGCACCATGTCTTCAGAGAGTGGTAAAATAGTGCAAAAAAAGAAATCTATAGTTACAAGTGTAATTTGAAAAAGAGCAACTTTGTGTTTGTGAAACATGACATCTAATCACTCTCCTCCTATGATAGTAAGAAGTGACAGGGAGAATATGATTGGTAAGGAGATAACAAAATAGGCTGGTCATGATCAAATACAAGACTTCCTGGGACAGAAGCAGCACATTGCAAGGAATGTACAAACAAGCAAATCAGCTTCCTGCATAATTTCTTCCATTTGTATCCTGTATCATTGGTTTTTTAATAATTTTGAAAAAATAATTAGTGTTTGTGATTTTTGTTTCTATAATATGTATAATATTTTGGTTATTGTATAAAATAATTCTAATACTTATTTTAGATAATGCTCTAAAAGTCAGTTGGATAATAGCCTCAGTTAGCCTCATTCAGGTAACTATCTAGTACATTATACTGATATGATTTAAATTAGCTAACAGGTTTAATCTACTGTAAGATAGCCAGAAGGACCTGTAGATGAAGAAGTAATTGGAAAGTCTCAAAACAAGTATTTTTAAAAAATATTCTGGAAGATTTTGCTCTTTGGGGTTAGATAAATAATGGTGCCACATCCATGTGTTTTCTATAAGATTGAACTTTAATGCTAGTTATGAAAGCATTGGCTGACCTTTACATTCATATTTCAATTCCTTTCTCATATTCATGTTATTGCTCTTGGTTGAAAAAGACAAGAATTGTGGACGGAACACAAACAGAAAGATGGAAAGCATTTAAGACTTTTAAACATTTCAGAAATAGTTTTGTTCATCTGAAAATTGGCCACATATTTTATCTCTTTTAGTTTTGAGATTATAATATAACATTCTTCCCTTTTATTGTCTTCCTTCAAAGCCTCTCATACATCCTTCTTTACTCTCTTTCAGATTTATGGTCTTTATTTTCACTAATTTCTGTTACATGAATAAACTTGTTGTGCACATAAATTCCTAAGTATTACTTACTCAATTTGTGCAATTTGTGTAATGTTATTGTCTGTACATTCTCAGGACAAACCATTTAGTATTGGATAAATAATTGGTGTTTTCTGTCCTGTATTATTTTAATGAAGTATCCAAGGAATTTTACTTTTTCATAGACCAATAAATGGTTTAAATATATCTAGATAAAATCTTTGCTCATAGGTAAATTTTTAAAGTATTTTCTTAAGTTAAACACCTTGACAAAATACACAGGAAGCCTGAGATCACTCATGTAATAAGAGAAATGTGTGCAGAAATTAAATATGTATTTGAGGCTAATTTCTGACTAATTGTTTGATCGGGGGACAGTCATTCAAACCAAGTCAGATGTTTTGATTTTAAACCACAGTAATATCTATTGTATGAAGTGGTCATATAAAAAATAGCAGTGATACGGTATAATTCTAAAATGTTTGTTAAAATACAAAAAACTATAAAAATTACATTTAAGGACTGGAGAGATGGCTCAGCGGTTAAGGACATTGACTGCTCTTCCAAAGGTCCTGAGTTCAATTCCCAGCAACCACATGATAGCTCACAACCATCTGTAATGTGGTCTGGTGCCCTCTTCTAACCTGAAGGCATATATGCAGACAGAATATTATATACATAATAAATAAATAAATACTTTTTAAAAACGCTCAGCTTCTAAATAAAAAAATTTACATTTAAGAAAGAAAAAAATCCATGTCAATTCTGTTTGTTTCTCTCAATTTCTGTCATTTCCAGAACAATCAAGCCTGATCAGCTAATCCTAAATCCATGTGAGGTATAGTGTAATTTTCTATTTCACAGACTTCGTCAGAAAATGTGCAAAACAAAAAGGTAGAAATAAATATGTAGTCCCATTATGGATGATAACATGATATTTTTATAGTATCCCTTTCTATTTGCTATATTTTGGATTGTGGTTTAAATTTATACATCAATATTTCCATGTATTATTTAAAAATAATTACTATATTTCTTAAAAGCTGAACATACATATAAAACATTCTATTAATGTTCTCTGTGTACACATATGCTCAGAAGGCTCCTTTCTATGGACTTGTCAACTTTATTTAGTAAGTATAATTCAAATCCTGTACTATTACATGTAATCATTATTGTCTTAATTAGAATTTCTATTGTTGTAAAGAAACATCATAACCATTGTCACTCTTAGAAAGCAAACCATTTAATTGAGGTGGCTCACTTACAGTTACAGGTTCAGTCCATTATCATCATGGTGCGACATGGTGGTATGCTGACAGACATAGTGCTGGAGAAGTGGTCAAGAGTCCTACATCTTGCATTTAACAGCAACTGGTCTGAGATACTGGGAAGTATCTTCAGCACATATGAGATATCAAAGTCTACCTCTAAAGTGACACACTTCCTTCAATAATACCACACCTACTGAAACAAGGCCACATCTCTTAAAAATGCCACTCTCTTTGGGGGGATCATTTTCTTTCAACCCTTCACAACCATGTCTTATTTGTTTTTCCTGTTGCTGTGATAAGATACCCTGAAAAAAGCAGTTTAAGGAAGATAGGTGTGCTGTTAACTCACATTTGGAGGTAAAGTCAGCTATGATTGGGAAGTCAAGGCAATAAAAGCTAATGACAAGCAATTTCATTGCCTCTGTAGTGTGGAAGAAGAGAGCAGTCAATGTTTCTAGTTAAGTAAATGTCTGCTTTTTATGGAATCCAAGCCCCAAGACCAGGAACTGGTAGTGCACACTTTTAGGGTAAATCTTCCTGCCTCATTTAACTTTATTAGGATGACATATCACAGACATGCCTGAAAGCTAACCAAATCTATCAAATTATTCACACATGTTACTTGAGACTTGTGAGTGGTGCAGATTCTGAACATCAACACTAATGATCACAGAACATTAACTACTGTTGTATATAACCTTTTTCTTTTACATTTATGCAACAAATTTTTTAGGTTTCAGTTACTGGAAATATGAACATGATAAATTTTATTTAAGCTTTTAATAAAAATAACAATTATTATTATTTAATATAAATTACTTTTAAATTATCCATAGAAAATAAATTTGAAGAATAAATATATACTAGTAGATTACTCACATTCTCAGAAAACTGTTTTTCAAAACTGTTGATATTGTATCATTTGATCTTGAATACACCCACCTTATCCTACAGAGCATTTCATATTATGGAGTTGGCCCCTACTTAAGATCATTGAATTAATGATGTATTGGTTTAAAGTTTGAGACATTCCCCAAACGGAACAATTTGACATGTAAAACCAATTTATACTATAAAATAGATTGTTTCAAGGCTATTAGGGTAATTATAATATGGGGAGAAACATACATAATTGAGTAAACATATGAACTTTAACTGCAGGATATAATTTGTCTTGGAAGAAACATCTAGTACTGGTGAAGGTCATATTTTAGTGGCAAAATAACATTAAAAAATGAAGGCAAGACTCACTGAGCATTCTTCTGATAGATGGGAATCTCTGAAGCAAGTGAGTAGCAATTACCTATTAATATAGCAAATCAGTCGAATTTAAAATCCTATTTAATTAGTTATATTATTCATCCACATATATTACTTGGTTTAAAGCAAGAAAAAACATGAATTCTCATTCTTCTAAAATTGATTATAGTTTAAACTTTAGATTCACTCAATTGCACATCATTGTAGTCATGAGTATTTCAGTGCAGTGAAATTCATGGGATTAAGTAAGATAGACTATGAGAACATAATAAGAATGGTCTTACTCCTTCAAAGTTTATAAAGTTATAAAAGTAGAACAGTATTATTTATACTTATTTATAATATTAATTATTTTAAATTAAGAGATATTGCTTCTGTATTTCATAGACTTTATTTTTATTTACAATGTCCCTTACCTGTATTATAAACAGGTTTTTAATAGCAAATTATAGGCTGATTTATTTATGATACCACATCCAAACATTATGAAACTTTTCCTACTTTTCCTTTGTGTGTGAAGTTTATTAAGTTTTGAAATCTTACTGACATTTATTTATTTGTTTGCTTACTTTTCTAGTTTCTTATTACCTTGCATAACTTCTCTACCATATACTCCCACTTTAAAATGTGCTCAACATTACAAATATTGCCAAAGTGAATTTACGGTAGATTAGAATCTGTTAAATATGTTGTCACTAAAGTGCTGTTAATTTAGAGAGGAAACAAATTATGATGATTGAAAATAGATATGAAGATTGTAAAGACTCTTGCTTAAAATTAGATTTCAAGAGTTCTGATCTCTTCTGACCACAACATAGACAAGAATCGTCTTAAAACAAAACAAAAAGAAAAGACAATGTAAATTTATCTTAATATTTTGTATTTGAACATTGATTAAATATCCAATAAAATATAGTAGCAAAAGTAAAAATTATGAAAAGTTTAGTTTAATCTGCTTATAGCTTTAGGAAAGTGTTTATTTCCTTTTGAAATATATATTCTGTGCCTTATTTTCTGAGCAAAAGTAATCTCAATTTTCTATTAAAGGTTCTCTTTTTCAGCATAGCTGTTCTTGCAAAAATTTATAGATGTCCATGGTTGGTAGCAGAAATTAAATCTATCAATACTACATAAAAAACATAAGGTTCCTGGGATTTTCAAATCAACAGAAAAAGAGAAACATTTGGTGCAAAAAGAGTGACAGATTACAGATTTATTTACTAAAGTTAAAGCAATTTGAATAATATAAGTGATATTAGCACACTGTATGTAAAACAACATCCTTACTCAAGGTTGAAAAAACATTTAATGGAAGTAGATCATTTGCATATTATGAAGAAATATCTCTGTGGTTGATGCTGGGAGACAATCAATAAAAGTTGAAACCATAATGTGATATTAAATCTTAATTACTCTTTGTGGAACCATTATCCTATTATGAAGTGTCATTTATTTGGGAAGCAGGTTGATAATTCTTTTGTTGTAGGTTTTAGTACATACCTAGTGAGCAGCTATAAAATAGATGGCCTTGAAGAGCCTCAGTTAAGTCAAGGTTTTTGTTTAATGCATTTGTTTCTTATCAAGTCATGGGCTTTTCCAGCATATAACAGAAAGAGATAGTTTAGCCCAGTGGAGAATTAAATGAGAGAGAGTGAAACAACTCACCAAATATCAGAACAGCTTGCATCAACTACTCTAAAGCAGTATCTAAAAATTTTAAACTGGAGTCTCTGTCTCTTTGTGTCCTCCTTTAGCAGCCACCCCACCATACGGCACATTTTGGGGCCCAAGTACAGAGTCTGAACTGAAACTCCAAGATGAAACCACAGTCCCAGTTCACACTAAATACTGCACAACCCTGTCAGTCATCCCAGAATCAGTTCACCTACCCACTGGACTGACAGCCAGCATATCCATTGATGGGCTCCAGACCATGTGGAGACTTGTCTTAACACTAAAGAACTCCAGAGCCCAGCCCCTCCACTCAACCTTCTAGGCCATTATGGGACCAGCTGGAATCTGGAATTGAGAATCCCAGAGTGACCTCTAGATTGAAGACCAAGTATCATTCAGCTGCTTAACAACCTTCAAACTTGGGGTAAGAGCAAACATCATCATCATTTTTATCATTTAGACCCCAGTAATGCTTAAGCATGCATGGGCCGCCCATTTATGGTGGTTCTCCAGTTGTTCCTATTCTGGGTAGTCCTAGATGCTTGTGTTATTTTCATACCCAAGGTTCCACAATCTTCCTTTCTGCTGTCTATGCTTCGTTTCTTGGTCCTTTCTCTTCACCGTATGCTGTGCATTCCCCTAAGCAGTGTTATTTTCAGGTATCTGTCATCATTCATTCTCAAACCACGGCCAAAGTATCTCAAATGCTGTTGCTGTCTCTTTTTAGTTTACTTATTTCTGTAGATGGAGATGTTTTTCAATGTCATCATCACACTGTGTGATCTCTTTGTGTGATGACTAGAATCCTCTTGAGACATGCCATCTGAAGCACGTACCGCTATTATTTTGAGGAGTGTTTAATTGTCTGGGTTTCAGAGTTGTAAAGAAGACAGGGTAAGACAAGTGTCTCATAGGCTTGTAATTTTGTTGTTGTAGTTATGCAGGCCATGGTAAATAGAGTGATGGAAGTAAATGAAGACCTTGATGAAAGTAAATACTGAGAACACTGAGATACAACACTTGGGAAGGGAGCCCAAGGATTTTAACATTGTTAATAAAGATCAAAACTTCAAGTAAACAGTCAACTTTATCTGTTGAAACTCAGTTCAAAGGAGGGAACTATATCAGATATCAAGAGGTGGATAGGGACAGCCAGGGCTGCATTCCAGGCACTAGGAAAGGTTTGGTCAGCAAGAGCCATAATGACATAAAGAGGTAAGAATAAACAAGGATACAAAAACCTATTCTACAAAGGTGAGACCAAATAATGATAGAAATGGACACCCTAACTCCAGATGTCTATATCCCACAACAAAAGCACAAACATAAACAACCAAGGCCGGTTGGACTGGGACTGAACGAGGACGCAATCCAACCAGATTCTCTGAATGTGGCCGGATTCTCTGGACCTGGAGGGAGGGGGGAGGAACTTGAACTTCCCACTGGGCAGGAAACCCTGACTGCTCTTAGGGATGGAGAGGGAGGAGGAGAGGGAGTGGGGGGAGTGGGAGGGTGGTGGGAGGAGGGGCAGAAATGGAAACTTTTATAATTTAATAAAATTACTTAAACAAAAAAAACATAAACAACCAAAGCAAGATTCCTCCTCTAGAAAGCAGTATGCCCAAGAAGAGCAAGTTAGCTGATACACAGGACAGGAGTTCAAAATAGCAAATACAAACATGTTTAGTAGGTTGAAAGACATTAATAGGTTTTCTGCCCACAGATAATAAGTTTTTTCAGTGACATATTGAGTGAGACAAAGCCAAACTGAAAAAGTATATCAACAGATTTAATGAGAGCAAAGCAACTCTGAGGCAGGTTCACTGATCTCACAGAATGAGAGCAGAGAAGCTGTACCCCTGTGCTAAGGTGGGAGATTTTATAGATTGTAGGGAAGGGTGATGATATGTCTATTACAAGTTGGATTTATGCTCAAATGTGATCAAAAGATGAGCACTTAGACAGGGATTTGGGCAGCTGGCAATTTTAGCGAAGGAAGCGGCAATACCTGCCAGTATTGTTGAATTGAACTGTCAGTGCTCTTCCTTTGTTTGAAGACTCTCAGAGTGACCTGGATATGGAGGGGCCTTCCTGCACCATGCAGGGACAAGCCAGCTAGAGGATCCAACAAAATATCCTGAATTATTTGGGAATGTACGCACCAGTTCAGATCTATCTACCTCCTGTTGGCATGAACTACGTGCGGAAGAAGAGTAGGGAGTTGGTGGTCTGGTGTTGAAAGGGAGGCATGAGTGCAAGAATATTTGGTTAACTGATACCCTGGAGATCTCAGAAATCCAATCCTGGAAGAAGTGAAAAAGGAGAGGGACTAGAAGAAAAATAGACAAACGAGAACGACTGGTTCCATAATAGGATTGAGCTATAGAAAATGTCAACACTGTCACCATTGTAAGGGATTGGGATGTGTTGGTTACACTATGTGAGGTCCTCCCCCCGTTTCTGGAGTGACTCAATCCAGGTCTCATCCAGGCCAACTTGATGATGCTGTAGCAGCTTTCTTTCCCCAGAAACATGATGCCAGGATCTCCTTTGTCTACTTTGAGGACACCCAGTGCTATGACATTTTACAGTGTTACCTGAACCACTAAGGTTAATTGGTCTTTAAGAGAGATCAAGGACTCCATTGAGTCTTTGATAGTCTTCATATGTTGGTCAGATAGGTTTTTTTTTATTTTGCCATAACTTAGTGCACTATGACACCTGTGCCTAAGCCAGATTCCACCAGGGCTGACACCAGAATGATGCCCGAAATTAATGAGAGAAAAACTATACAGCATATCTAGTTTGAGTCAGGCTTAAAATGAGAAGAGGGCCAGGCAATTGAGGCACCCACCTTTAATCCCAGCCCTCAGGATGATCAGGTAGGCAGATCTCTGTGAAGGTGAGGTCAACTGGGTTTACAGAGTGACTTCCAAAACAGGCTCAAAAGCTACACAGAGAAACCTGTTGACAGAGGTTTCTGTCCTGCCCAGTCCTGCAGCCATTCATCCCAAAGAAATACACAGAGGTGTACTACATTAATTATAAAGTAGTTGGCCTAATAGCTCAGGTTTCTTATAATTCCTATAACTTATATTAGTCCATAATTCTTGTCTGTGATAACCATGTGACTTGGTACCTTTCATCAGCGATGCATTCTCATGTTGCTTCTTCTGTGTCTGGCTTCCTCAGTGATGACTGCAGACTGAGCTTTACTCTTCCCAGAAGTCTTCTGTTCTCATTACCCCACCTCTATTTCCTGCCTGGTTGCCATGCCTATACTTCCTACCTGGCTACTGGTCAATCAGCATTTTATTAAATGCAAGTAACAAATCTTTACAAAGAATAAGACCATTGTTTCACAACAAAAGCCCTCTCTCAAAACATAAAAAGAATTATATCATTTTCCCAGGTGGTAGGGACATACAGCTCTAATAACAGCATTTGGGAGGCAGAGGCAGGTGAATCTCTGTGAGTTTAAGGCCAGCCTGGTCTACAGAGTTAGTTCCAGGACAGATAGTACTGTTACACAAAGAAATCCTGTCTAGAAAGTCCAAAGAAACACACTATTTAATTAAACACACTACTTAAATAATAAAAATGAGAGGAGGAAGTCATGGCAAATTTGGCTTGTCCATAGAGTCTTAATTGCATTACTAGTATTACCAGAATTCATCGGGAGGTAGATAGAGAGGATGTAGATAACAGAATTTAGACAGGGTACTGTTATTATCAGGGGCCATGTAAAGGGCACCAACAGGTAGTGTTGGAAAATATGGAACAATGCTGGATAGTTGGCAAAGATATGCCTGAATGAACCTCGAAGAGGTAGAACCCCAAGGACTACCTGTCTTAAGAACCTCCTCTGTTATTATTTATAACTCTGTTTTCTTCATGGTCACCACATCTTGCATAATCCATGAGTTGTATAAAAACTCTCGGAGGGCTTCCAGTCCCTCACTGGGAAATGTTACTGGTACTTAGAATGATAATGATCAACTTTATCCAAGCATTGTTGCTAGAGGAGATTAATGATTCAACCACCACCCTTGGAAAGAATTTAGACATGTTGAATTGGTAGTAACGTTAGGCTAAAGTGTTTTTGTTAAAGCCTTTGATTTAGAAAATCTTGGGGAAGAGTTAAAGTTTAGCAAGGCTCATAGTTGAGTGAGAGACTTCTTGAGGTCAAGAAAGAAGAAGAACAGCAGCCTGACTATTGCTGGCTCAGGTACCTTTCTTGCCAGGATGGGTTGGAGATCAGGGGTGATGATTAAATCATTGTACCCATTTCTGGCCTCAGCTTCCTGATATATATATCACCCTGTTGGTGAATGCGTATGCATTGTGAGGACTTAAAATAAAGCTGATTGATGATTTTCCTATATAAAAGTTGAGATTTGTGATCTCTTAAGACTTTTCTTTTGGTAAGATTTACTTTTTATGATAAATAATAAAGTGATATATCCTTTTGTTATAACTGCAAAATGCAGACTAACTGCAAAAGAGTGGACTGAGAAAAATGCATTGTTTGCTTGGGTATGAATTTTTGTCAGTTCTTGGGACAACTTGTTGTTTACCTGTAATACATAAAGTATAAAAAGGTGTAGAAGGAAAGAATTAGGTGGACGGCATCAAGAGAGACAGAAAGGAAATATCAGGGTAGAATAACAGAACAAAAATAGAGTAGAACAAGCAAGAGAACTAAATTTGGCCCTCAGGAAAAGCCCTATGTGTTTGTCTGCCCAGTAATTAATCTGCTCTGCACCTCTTTAGTTTCTCTGATCTATTAAAGGTTTGAAGTTCGTCACCCTAGTGAAATCTTGACATGTTGGAAGTGTGTGTGTGTGTGTGTGTGTGTGTGTGTGTGTGTGCGTGTGGTATGTCTGTGCTTCCCTTTTTGTTGGACCAGAGAGTTAAGTTTTGCCCCCTCCCCTCCTTGTCAGCCTCAGAGAATTAAGTTTTACTCCCAGAGATAGAAAAGTCAATTTGAGTGATTCCTTCACTGACTCCATGGATGATCTCTTGCTCATTACCTGAACTGTTGAAGGCTGGTCTTTATGACTGTAATGCGTTACACTTTAAGAACTCCCACAGGGATGTTCACATGACTGCTGATGAAGGATTAGTGGTGTTGTAGATGGGGGTGAACCCAAGGAACAGAAGGAAAACTGAGAGTCCAGGAGCTCCTGGAAAAGAGGAATGCCCTTCATCAGGGAAGAATGAGCTTGGGGTAGATTTGAGGACAGGGGGGACTTCAAAAGAGGTTGACAAGGGTATCACAATGAGGGGAAGCTGGTCCACAGTGGCACAGAGGATGCAGTGGTTCAGGTTGGATATCGCTGAGAGGTTGAGAAAGGCAGCCCTCTTCTGAACCACACCCAGTAAAGAGAAAGGAAACAGAGCAATTACATTGGCTGGACTGATTCATACTAACTTTCAGCAAGTTCAGAGATCAGTAGCTTGCAGTTCACAATTGCTCCCTGGATGGTGTCTGTAAAAGAGTTGGAAAAGATTTACACTTTGGCATCATAGCAAAGGCTATGGCTTTGGGTTAAAAAGTATGAACATTTTCCTATGTCTAGAGAGCCTGATATGTGTTTTGGCCTGATGAAATATAGCTTCAAGTTCATACTGAGAAGACAACCAAAGAAAATTTAATATTGTCATCTCGTGACTGAAAGGCAAATAGTCAGAGCTCTATCAGTTTATCAGAACTTCATTTATCAATGCTACAAATCAGAACTTCTGAAATCTTAATGTAACAATAGCATATAAAAGGCACAGAAAACTGAAACATTCACATTTTCACTCACCTTAAATAACTTACTTATATATTAACGACTTGCATTATACATCTTCAATCATTTTCTGAGACCTCAAAATTAAGCTTTCACATCCTTAGACCTTTATATATCTTCAAAATATTTTCTTAGACTTTCAAAACTTGCAAAGATTTTAACCATTTCTTTTCATCTTGTTATCATTTCTTTTTTAAAAAAGGGGAACAAACTATCTTTTTCATTTTGCTTACCAATCCCAGTTCCCACTCCCTCCCCTCCTTCCATTCTCTCCACCTTCCTCCCCCACCCACCCTCCATCCATTCCTCAGAGAGGGAAAGGCATATTGCTTTGGGGAAGGTGCAAAGCCCTTCCTACTATATCTAGGCTCATCAAGGTATCCAACCAAAGAGAACGGATTCCCAAAAAGCCAATACAAGCAGTAGGAATAAATTTTGGTCCCACTGCCAGTGGCCCCATCACAGTTAGTTATACAACTGTCACCCATAATCAGAGGGTATAGTTTGGTCCTTTTCTCTCCAGCTGGAGTTTTTGAACTCCCATTAGCTCAGATAAACTGCTTCAGTGGCTGTCCCCATTGTGGTGTTGACCTCTTTGGTCATAGTCTCACTCCTCCCACCCTTCAACTGGACTTTAGGAGCTCAGCCCATTGCTCTGCTTCACCTCTCTGCCTCTGTTTCCCATTAATTGCTGGATGAAGGTTCTATGGTGACATTTAAGATATTCACCAATCTGACTACAAGAAAAGGACAGCAGTAGCATTTGTAATAGACATAACCTAGAAACAACCTAGATGCCCCTCAACTGAAGAATGGATAAAGAAAATGTTGTATACTTACACAATGGAGTACTTCTCAGCAGCAAAACACAATGATATCTTGAAATTTACATACAAATGGATGGGACTAGAAAAAAAAACATTCTGAGCGAGGTAACTCAGACCCAGAAAGAGGAACATGATATATACTCATAAGTGGATAGTAGCTGTAAGGCAAAGGATAACGAGCCTATAGTTTATGATCCTAGAAAGCTAAGTAACAAGGTGAACCCTAAGAAAAACATATATCGATCCCCCTGAAGGGGAAATAGACAAGATTGCCTGACAAAATTAAGAGCATGGGGGTGGAGGGAGAAAGGAGGGTGTAAGGGAAAAGGAGGGGAGGAGAGGTAGGAGGAGAACTTGAGGTAATGGGATTGGCAAGATGGAGGAAGGACAGAAATGAGCATAGAAAAAGATATTTTGATTGAGGGAGCCATTATTAGGCTAGCAAGATACCCGACACTAGAGAAATTGCCAGGAATCCACAGAGATGACCCCAGCTAAGACCTTAAGCAATAGAGGAGAGAGTGCCAGAACTGGCCTTGCCCTTTAATCAGATTGATAAATATGTTAAATAATATCATAACATTATCCATCTAATTATTTACCAGAGAAACTAGTTATTACTGAGAATGGGCTTTGCAAATCATGTTCCTTTTGTGGAAAATTACACCTGAAATCTATCTGTCCATTAATATGAAGTCTATGAGCAAGGCAAACCTATTTGTAATTTTAAAAAGAGACCAAGTAGAGTTAAAAAGTCAATAAACTACCAAGATAGTTGTAGTCTTGGGAATGGGGTGGGGAGAAGTTGCTTGCCTGCTATTTTCTAGCTGACTATACTACAGTTAGTCTAGCCATCAGTGTGATCAGAGATTTGAGAAGGACCATCCAATAAGACAGATAATAGACCATAGTCCTTGACCTAGATAGTTATCCCAGATGTAAGAATTCTCCATTGCATTGGGTACTAGGACAGCAGCCTTGGCTGCCAGCCCCAGATGAGAGACTTTAATGTGGAAGAGGAAGGAAAGGACTGACCTTGTTTTGTATGGGAAAACTGCAGAAATCCACTCTCCAGTGTCCTGCTCATCCACAATTTGGGCCAAGCTCTGAGAGCAGGCAAGGCATTGGAGCCATCTTTCCCAGAGGTTAGCATTTCCATAGTCCAGTTGGAGTCATCTCTTGCTCTGTCCCTTGACTTCTTGGACATTTTGGCAGTCAATTCTAGGATCTGAGAGTCTCTGCCATATAAATTTAAATATATTCAATGCCATATTCAGCAAATCTACGACAGCATGAGGGCAATTATCTTTTATAGCTCTGAATATCTCAAGGCTTTATTATTTTTAACAGTTTATAATAAAATAATTTCTGAATTGAAGCTTTTTTAATGTTGAGATAATACTTATAAACATAGTCAACAAAGAGTCTGAGAACTTCTCTATCCTTACACAGTGTAAGGATTACAGGGTATAATAATTCTCTGTATGACCTAGTTCACCAAAATAGCTTAACAAGAAGCTTAGACAAGTATCTTTCAATCAGTCCCTGTTAGTTCTAATAGACCCAAATGAAGGAGAGACAGTCTCTTAGTGAGAGGTTCCAAGGTTTTTTTTTTCCTAGAATGCTTAGGTCATCATTATATTACATCCTAGCATAGAAATACCTCTGGTGTTTAGGTGTGGTTCTAATCTTTAGCTTTTTACTTACCTATTTATCATGATCATGTATTAATGAAGAAATTATAATAAATTGTCGTGGCCTACAGGAATTATGCAATGAGGTTTCAGCTGACCTTAGAGCAGAAGGCTGACCCACCAGAATGAATGTGTTCTAATTGAGATAAACTCAGATTTGCAAGGCACTATGCCTGTCATCTCTTGTATATTGGCTGTTCTTAGAGTAGACCTCTTATGAAGCCTTAAACACTTTCCCTTGTTGCAAGATTCAGCAGAGTATGAACTATTTGGTAAATCTTTTCCCATGCACTGGTATATTGGCTCACCCATCACTCTGTGGTACCTCCAGTGATAAATTTTATCATGGTTCTCACAGCCATATCTATATTCTGTTCCCTGAGATACATTAGAAGCCACCTCCCTGGAACTATCCTCCATTTGGCAGGATAAGCCGTCCGGAAAAGAACCTTTCAAATACATCATTCTTGGAACCTCCAAAAATAAAGCTCAGAGAATTGCCTTTATTTTGTGTCTATATATAAACTAGACAGTTTACAGAGCAAAAAAAAAACACAGCAGGAGAATAAAGAAACTGACGAAGAAAAGTACTTATCAGAAAGTTCATTTTCTCCTTCAGATCTTTCTTAGTCCTGCCCTTGCTGTGAGTCTTCTTATGAACACAGAAGGGACACTGAGTCTGAAACTCAGAGGTCACTGTTAATAATTTGTCTTATAAAATTTGGAATGTCTGATAGTATTACAAATTTAAACATTTTAAAAACTCTTTCTTCAAATTTCCAGCTTATGAAGATGGACATGTGGAAGAATGAAAGTAGATCCTTGTCTATCCCCAAGCACAAACTCAAATCAAAATGGATGAAAGGTCTCAACATAAATCCAGCCACTCTGAACCTCATAGAAGAGAAAGTGGGAAGTTGCTTTGAACACACTGGCAAAGGAAATCAATTCCTAATTATAAGACCAGTAGCATAGACCCTGAGATCGATAATCAATAAATGGGACCTCCTGAAATTGAGAGAATTCTACAAGAAAAAGAACACAGTCAACAAAACAAAACAGCAGACTACATAATGGGAAAAGATTTTAACTAATCCCATATCAGACAGAAGATTGATCTCCAAAATATATGAAGAACTCAAGAAACTAGACATCAAAATACCAAAACAATCCAATTTTAAAATGTGGTAAAGATCTAAACAGAATTCTCAACAGAAGCTCAAATGGCCAAAAAGCAATGAAGGACTTGTTCAACAAACTTATCAATCAGGAAAATGCAAATCAAAACAATTCTGAGAAACCATCTTACAACACTAAGAATGGCTGTGACCAAAAACACTGATGACAGTTTATGCTGGAGAGGATGTGGAGTAAGGGGTTCATTCCTCTATTGCTGATGGGAGTGCAAACTTGTACAGTCACTTTGGAAATCAGTATGGTGGTTTCTTAGAAAATTGGAAATCAATTTACATCAAGACCCAGAAGTACCACTCTTAGGCATATCCCCAAAGGATGCAGACTTATACCACAAGGACATCTGCTCAACTATGTTCACAGAAGCATTATTTGCCCTAGCTAGAACCCGGAAAAAAACTAGATGCTCCTCAACAGAAAAACTAATAAAGAAATTGTGATACGTTTACTCAGTGGTTAAAAAAAAAAAAACAATGACATTTTGAAATTTGCAGGCAAATGGATGAAACTAGAAAAAAAAAGATCCTGAGTGAGGTAACACAGACCCAGAAAGACACACATGATATAGATTCACTAGTAAGTGTGTATTAGACAAAGCAAAGGATAACCAGCCTATAATCCACAACCCCGGAATAACTAGGTAACAAGGAGGAGCCTAAGAGAGACATACATGGATCGCCCTCAGTAGGAGAAATGGTCAAGACTGGCTAAGTAAATTGGGAGTGAGGGGAAACAGGAAAGATGGAAGGGGAGGGAGGACGGTTAAGTGGAGGAGGGAGGAGAACATGAGGAAACAAGATAGTCAAGTTGGTGGAAGGACAGAGAGAGAGAGAGAAAGGAAAGAGATATCTTAAAAGAGGAAGTCATTAAGGGATTAGTGAAAAATCTGGAGCTAAGGAAATTCCTAAAAATCCACAAGAATGACGCCAGTTAAGACTCTAAGAAATAGTGGAGAGGGTGCCTGAAATGGCCTTCCTCTCATATGAGAATAGTGAATACCTTAATTGTCATCATAGAACCTTCATCCAGTAACTTATGGAAGCAGATGCAGAGATACACAGCTAAGCAGCTGGCCGAGCACCCAGAGTCTAGTCAAAGAACCTAAAAAGTGATAATATTATCAAAGGGGTCAAGACCATGTTGGGGATACCCACAGAAACAGATGACATGAGCTAGTGGGAGCTCACTGACTCTGAAGTGACAACTGAAGAACCTAAATAGGACCTAACTAGGTCCTCTGAATGTAGGTGACAGTTGTATGGCTTGGGCAGTTCATGTAGCCACTGTCAGCAGAACCAGGATAAATCCCTAGTGCATGAACTGACCTTTTGGAGCCCATTCCCTATAGAGGGGTACCTTGATCAGCCCAGACACAGGGGGTAGGACCTTGGTCCTGCCTAAATGTGATGTACTAGACTTTGTTGACTCCCCATGGGAGGCCTTACCTTCTCTAAGGAGGGGATGGGGTGTATGCAGGGAGAAGGTGGGAGGAGAGGGAAGAAGGGAGAGAGGAGAGCTGGAATTGAAATGTGAAATGATAAAAGATTATTTTGAAAAAAAAATAAAAAGAAAGAAAACTAAAAATATCCAGTTTACTTAACCTTCTGTAAAACTCTAAAATTTCCTTTTAAAGTTATTTAAGATTTCTCTACTGTGTGTTCTGGTAATATACAAGTAAACTTCTATTTTTGTTTCAATATGAAGACATATAGCACAATTGTATTTACAGAAGGCAAAACCAAGTTTCAATAGGGCAAACAATTCACAGTTTCTAAAATCAATACCAAGTAAATTACCCTATGTTATAAAGTCTGGCTGCTTGCAAGATATCTTCTTATATATGGGTGCAAGGAAGTGCAGTTTTAATATCTCATTAAACAATCATTATTTCAAACCCTATCTTTTCTAAACATGGCTTTTCAAACAGTACAAGAATTATATAAAAATCTTTTCCAAATTTGAAAGAATCCTTTGACATATCTTGTCGTTGTCTGACTCATATTATATAGATGCACTCAGTCAAGATGGCAGAGAAGTCATGACAGTCACCTTCTCTAACTGTAGTAAAAACTGTGACTACCCTTGTGGTTATCCTTAGTTAAGATGGTAGAAAACCATGTGTTGTTTCTCAGAACGATTTCAACTCTGAGTTACACATTTAAGTTAATATTTTTTACCAAAATTTTTATATAATTATTACCATATTTTCAACAATAGCCATTTCTTTTAGCTATTTTGTTCTAACTTTTTTCTGCCTACCAGGTTTTGACCTTGAACATAGAAAATTTTAAAAGCTGTCTGAAAAGGCTGAGCCATAGCTCAATTTCAGAGCACATTTTTAAAAAGGTAGAACAGTATAAAACAACTTTAATACTACTTATACCCAAATGATATATGAATCTCTGTTATTATATCAGATTCAGTTGCCAGCAAGCCCAGAGATAATTTCTGAGCCTGGGCATCTAGTTGCAACATTAACATTTGCAATATCACCAAGATACATGGAACATAGTAAACTTAAAAAAATCAAGGACAGTCAGAAACAAGCCTGCAATAACCATAATTATTGGTTATTAATTGGTTATTAATCATTTATGCATGATTGTTTAATAATAATTGTATAATAAATCATTATACCTGATTGTGGCACAATTTTGTGTGGCTCGATGTCAGCAAGAAAACAGGCACAGATTCATATATATATACAAAATAGATAAAAAAAACCTTTTCCTATCTCCTGTATTATTAGAATTTTACAGGAAGAATTTTTTGTACCTACTGAATTTAATTTTTGCTATCAGAACAGTGTTACAGATTTTTACAGGAGAAAAGCAAGGAGAGTAAAGACGTATGGGGAGGAGTTGGATATAGGGTTTGTGGTTGGCCTCTAGATGGAGTCTATGGTGAAAGAAAAGAAATGGGGGGCAGTAGGAGGATATAGAGGAAAAGAGAAAAGTGAGTATGAGCAAGAAGGCCTGCCCTTGACCTTTGTCATGGAGTGGGGATGAGAAAGGGATAAGCAAAGGTAAGAAGACTACTTCCTAGGTGGAACATGTGGTGGTGTGGGAGGGGGAGGTGTAGACAGGGTTTGGGGAAGGTGTAGGGGTATCAATGATTTGAGTGGTTCAAGTAAGATAGGGTGGTGGTTGGGGTCTGAGTCCCCAGATAAAAGGGCATCTGGAGGTGCCATAGCCCTGGCCAGACTTAGGGCACTGAACATAGCCTAAAGAGGGAAGGACAACAGAACAGTTTCCAAAACCAGACATAATGTGTTCAGACCACTTGCTCATGCTCCTGCAGAAATTTTCATGATTACAGAGAATGTTTAAGTCAAGAGTGACCCCTCATGGCCAGTTAGACTAGTTATCTGGAGTGTACTTTGGCCAAGTCAAAGAACAAAAGAAAATCAGGTATTTTGGATATATAGTCTGAGAAAGTCTCAATTTGGATAAATTTCATAGCAGGCACCACAACGGGACTGAGGAACAATCTTAGACTCGGCATTGCCCATTTCCAAGACTGTTCCATAGACAAAAGACTAGAGAGAGAGATTCTATGAGATAGCCTGTGTTTGAGCAGTGGGGATAGAGTAACTTATCGAAGACATCTCTGAACCCAAAAGCTCCCCAAGACAGAAACCATCTCTGCCCTGGAACAGGTTTGTCCTGGCATGGTACCACCTTTGCAGAGGATCCCAAGGATCCTGGAGCCAGAAGAGGTACTAGGTAACTGTTTTATGGCATCTAGGAATTGAGAGACTTACACTGAGTTGAATGTTAATTGTGTCTAGTGGGGAGAAAGACAGAGAGATAAAAGCAGTCCCCATGAAGTCAAGGTACCAGGTCCACCAGGTAGAGGGCTAGGTTTCAGCATCAGGATAATAGATTTTCTGCCCTAGGCAGTAAGTTTCTCCATCAGTGAATCAGATGAAGCCACAAAAAGAAAAATGTAAAACAGAAAATTTATTGAGAGCAAAGCAGCTGTTAGATGGGTTCATTGAGTTCAGCAGTCAGAGAAGTCATACACCCTGACCAAATCAGGGATATTTTATAGATTGTAAGTGAAGTGTGTTGACATGTCTGGTACAAGCTGTGTTTTTTCCCAAGTATGGTCAAATGTTGAGTGCTGAGGTGAGGACTAGGGCAGCTGGCAACTTCAGGGGAGAAAGCTGTAAATAGCTGCCAAGAATGCAGAAGTGGTCTTTTGGCTTCATTCCTTTGTTTAGAGACTCTCTGAGCAGGCAGTGGGGAGAGAAGTAAGGGGGGGGGGTGGCTTCCTGGATCATGCAAGGGTAAGATAGATCCTCCAAACAAATTGATACAAATAAATGCCTAAATG
Source organism: Myodes glareolus (assembly GCF_982192425.1). Taxonomy (NCBI): domain Eukaryota; kingdom Metazoa; phylum Chordata; class Mammalia; order Rodentia; family Cricetidae; genus Myodes; species Myodes glareolus. Next base: position 23,419,117 of record NC_142046.1, read on the forward strand.
AAGATCATAAAAAACAAAACAACTTGATGAAAACAGTTTTGCCATTGACCAAGCAAGTCAAGTTCCAGGTGTTAACCCACCAGAAGGAAACCCTCTGATAGAACAATATCACTTAGGCAATACCACAGGACAACAAACCCTGGAATGTCTTTTGCTTCTGCTGAGTCTTTACCTGCTTGCTGCCCCTCTTTCTCTGGTATCTAGCATGGTGTGATTAGATATGGGAGATATCCACTGCCTGCTATATATTGGGTTTATCTCCTGGAAAAATTCCATTCTAGTAAACATTTTTATCAGTGAATTGTCAAGAAGATGATACCTTCCCAAGCTGTATTGTCTAATTTGGTAATTATCATGATAGCCTATATAGAGTTTTGATGAAGAAAAATAAGTACAAGGATTTGTTTCATTGTTAATGCTTATGAGTCCCCCCCCCAACTGCTCAGGTTAATGATTAAGAGGAAAGCACATGAGTCCAAGAGTCAGGCTGGCTTTAATTTTTTAATGCTGAAAAAGAAGAGGCAGTCACATACCACTAGATAAAACAAAACCTCAAGTTAGCTTCAGCTTAGATGAGATGCCTTGCTAATAGTTTTAAGATAAATAATACCGGGAAACAAAATAAAATTCACACGCTCACATAGCTGAGCTGTCTGATTCAATTAGACCAAGGTCAAACATACAAAATGGCCTGATTATTGCTAGCTTTCCTTGCTAGGTCTAGTTGATAACCAAAGTTGATGATTAATTCCTCATATCTCATTTCCTGATATATAAAACTGTTGATGAGTGGATATGTACCGTAAAAGTTTAAATTAGAGCTGACGGAATCATTTTCATATATAAAAGTTTAGGTCTGTGATTCTATTAAGAGTCCTTATAAGGTTACTTTTCAAGACAAGTAGTAAAGTGATTGGTCCTTTCTTTGTAACTGCAAAATGCAGCTTGCCAGTAAAAGCCCTAACTGACAAGAATACCCTATTTGCCCATATGGTTAATCGATAATAAGTTGCTTGGGTATGAAAGTATGTGGGTTCTTGGGATAATTTAGCTATCACCTGTAGTATGTAAAATGTTTAATTATTGAAGGGATATTGAAAATATACTGTTTTTACTGTTTATTTTGCATTCATTGTAATTATTCATTTGAAAAACAGAATGTTGTCACATTATATTTCTTATATTGCCTGAAAAGCTTTCTTGAGATATATAAGCTGTAAAAAAAAGTATAAAGTAGAAAGAAAACAGAAAAAAAAACAACAGAGAAGGAACATAGAAAGGGCATGCGAGAAAAGAAGAATAAAGAAGAATGCCATCAAAATGGTGTGTGAGTGTTTCTTTTCCTAAACCCTCTCCCCTCAGAGAGAAAAGTCTAGTTTATACTAACTCTGTGGATTCCTCTCAAAGTCCTGTGCTGCTGGAGGCTGGCGTCCCCAGACAATAGTACAATTCAAAATATGAAAATAGAATTTAATAAAGAGAATCTCTGAAGAAACTAAGAATGAAAATTCAGGAAGGAAGCAAAATACAAAGATGAAATTCTCACCAAAGATTGAATCATAACAGTGGTTCTCAACTTATTGCTTATTGACACCCAAAACTACATTGAAAAATATGTATATATTTATATTATGATTTATCACAGTAGCAAAATTATAGTCATGAAGTAACAATGAAAATAATATTATAATTGGGGGTCACCACAACACGAAGAACTATATTAAGGGGTCAGGGCATTTGGAAGGTTAAGAACCAGTGGACTAAGTGTAAGAGAATAAGAAGTTAATTTGCAGAAATTAAGGTAAAATGAATGTCAAAAATTGCTAAACTTAAAAATAAAAAAAATCAGGGTATAAAACTGTCAGAAAAGCTGACACTGTGACATGAGCAAACCTAATTATAATAGGTACGGAAAAAGAAGAAACCTGCATTAAAAGTACAGAAAATATTTTGAACACAAATGTAGGACAAATCTTAAAAACAAGTTATGCCTATACATGGTGCAGAAACATACAGAACAACAAACACATAGTGATAATCCCATTGGAAAAGAATAAGACCATTACCACAATTTTGAGAAAAATTTAAAACAAACTTTAACACTTGCCAAGATGATGGATTCTGGGCAGGGCCATTCCTGGGTTCCCAGAAAATGGTGATTAGTCACATTTTCCAGAGGTTTAAAAAGACAAAAATATAAAGTCACCATACTTGTCACTGGATTCAATGAGGGACAGTCATAAATCCTGACTTATTTACTGCCAATGCACCTCCATATATATGTGATCGTCAATCACAACTCATGCAGGAGAGTCAAACAAGTTTGTTTAGGGGGACAAAAACATATGGTTGCTATCTCCCATAAACAATAGCCTCCTAGATTTCAGGAAATAGCTCTCCTGGAGCTTAGCGGTTAGAGGCATTTTTATTTCATGGATATCTGAGGCACAGTATTTAAAACTCAAAACATAACTTTTGCTCTTACAATAGGACCAGAAAAAAATCCCTAGAAAATATGCCATTCAAAATTTAAATGTATATATGAAAAAAAGAATATTAAAAGATACAAGGAAAATAGACGAATACACTTAAAAAGACAGACCTTTAGATTAATACTTGATATTTTCGTGGATTTTCTGAAATCCAGTAAGAAGAGAATTGATGTTCTACAAGCTCCAAAAAACCATGGATAGTAGTCTAGGGTCCTATATTGAGAAAAACATTATCAATCACAATCAATGGAAAAGGGAAAATGTTCACTGAGAATAGACAACTTAAGGAATCTGTGTCTTCCAGTTCACCTCCACAGAGGATACTAGAAAGAATATTTCAACCTACAGGGAAGATTAAGCAAACACAAGATAATACAAATAATAAATAACCCCAGGGTAGTTACCCCTCCCCAAAATCTAAGATTACACAACAACTTACTCACAAGAATCAATAAAATCAATAAATATGGTGGTATAACAGTCTCAAACCATTTTTTTGTTTGTTTTTTTGAGACAGGATTTCTCTGTAACTTTGCAGCCTGTCCTGGAACTAGCTCTTGTAGACCAGGCTGGCCTCAAACTCACAGAGGTCTGCCTGTCTCTGCCTCCCTAGTGCTGGAATTAAAGACCTGCACTACCACAACCTAGAATGATCTCAATTCTTAACTGAAAAAAAAAATAAAAAGGAAAGGAATGGAGATGAGTGTTCCTGGGTATGGCGGAGCAGTAAATTTATCAGATATCAAATAGAAAGCATAGGTGGAGGCAGGGGCATCTGTGAGAGTTGAGAGTACACGTGACCAGATTAAGCTGAGTCTTGTGGTGAAAGGGAAGACAGAATGGAGAGAGGGTAGCCAGGTTGCAGCAGCAATGAGTCAAAAAGTTCAAAAAGGGGCAGTTAACTAAAATATCTGGCTTACACAGGAAAGATCCTCTGGGGGGAAGCATAGCCCAGCCAGTGGGTTGGAGAGTTCAGGGTAGAGGGTGTGGTATATCAGCCATATCCTATAACACAGGTAGGGAATGAGAGATGCTGGGAGAACCTAGAGACCAGGTCAACTTTGATATCTTGAACAGGCACTTCCGGCGTTTGTCCTACATTAGAAACTTACCATTCCAGCAGTTTCTGTTGATAATAAATGAATGCTAAGTGGTGATGTAATCTTGCAAAACTACTTCCTGCTGACATTAGGACACTGCTGTTGGGGACCCCAAAAAGCTGGAATCTTATCCAAGTATGGAAAGAGCATTCTGTTCCACTTGCTGTACAGGCTCTGCAGGATCATCTGTTGCTAGGGATATGCCAGCAGCAGTTGGAGCCGTTAGTACTCTTTAATTCATTTGAAATCTGTTGGAACACAGACACACACACACACACATACACAGAGAGAGAGAGAGAGAGAGAGAGAGAGAGAGAGAGAGAGAGCACTAGACAGATCCACACAGACTCACATGGACACATACAGGCACAGATAGACACAAACATATATGTATACGTGTGTGTGTGTGTGTGTGTGTGTGTGTGTGTGTGTGTGTGTGTGTGTGAAGGTAAAATTAAGTAATTAGGGGAAATTATTTTTTTCTTATGTGTATATTTGAAAAATTTAGGTCCAAAGTCATGGTAGTTGGGACAAGGGAGTTCCAATACTAGGGAAAGTGGTAGAGATCTCACCCCTAGAAACAGACAGGCAGATAAACAGGCTGTTGATGGACAGACCTTATTCTTAAAGCTTACAAAAATATTTTTAGGTGTTTTAACATTACTACTGTTTGTGTCTGTACTGCAATTTTTGTAAAATTTTAATTCTAGAAAAAAGGGTATATTCTCACACCTTTGAGTCACAATAAAGACTTAGGAACTGAAAAATGATTTTAGTTAAAAACCTTAACCCCTTTTCTCTATCCAGTAGACTGTGTGTATATATGTTGGACAGATGCTTGCAGCACAATCAATAGCACTTTTAAGTCCATACTTAAAAGACAACCAAAGGAAATTTAATGTGTCTATGGTAATAGTCTCAGTGCTTTACCCAGTTAAAGTAATAGCTTATCAGACCTCCACTGATTAATATTAAAACTCTGCACTTTTGAAGTTTTAGTATAATAATAACATGTAAAATGAAAGAAATTTGAAATATTTTAAATTTTTATATATCTCAAATGATTTTTAATTAAACATTTTAAATGCCATATTCAGCTGATCTTTGAAGTGTTTGAGGATCATCTATCTATTAGGTATACCTGACTTAGTTATTTTCTTCAGGCTTATCTTTCAAAAGATATACAGTAGGCTAAATAAAACCTAGTTCTACAATTAATATGCTAGTGTTTAACATGACTATAAGTATAGTTCTGAATACATTAAAATTTTTGATCTTTTATAAGGTGGCTATTAACTTTCATGTTTTAATCATCTTAATAAGTTTATAATACCTTAGTAGTTTTTTACAAGAGTTGAAGGATTTTATAGCTTTATCTCTGTTAGGTTTAACTTTTAAAATAAAACATATATTATTTACCAAATATACCTTATTTATCAAATGTGTTATTTCTTGAAGCTGGGTGTTGAACAATTAACAAAGGCATAAACTTAGGTGTAAATCTCTAAGTCAGTTTTTGTTAATTTGAATAGACCATTATAACCTTACAATTTTATCACCATGTGTAGGACCATATTTCTATATGGTGTGGCAGCCAGGCTCTGAAGTCATAGAGCCCACCTGAGGTGGTCACGTAACCCTGCAGACAGGCTGTCACTGCCCCAACAAAAGGTCAGAATGCTGTTGCTCCTTTCTTTATAATTTGGAGGATGCCTGATAGAGATGCTGATTCAAGCCTATGTGACAGCTAGCATGCACAGCAGACAGGTAGATGCGGACGTGACAAAACGCTATTCACCTGGTTACCTAGGAGACAGAATGTTAGTGTATTTCCCGATCAGTTTATGTGTTGGTATAAAAGCTGTTTGGAGAACAAATGAGAGGAATTCTTCAGGATGTGAACTCAGGACTTCATGAGGTGGTCCCTGAGAATCTCCCTCCTATTTAAGCCATGTGAGTTGTGTCTTTATTTCTGTCTCCTCCACAACGGTCAAGAGAGAGTTTATGTTGGGGTCTGGTCTAGAGAAATAATTTATGGTCCAGGCTAGAACCAGGCCCCGACAACCATGTAGAGCATTTTGTAAACCAGTGTTGAATCACGTTTAATATACAGAAGCAAATATAACCATATACTTTTATCATCATACAAAAATCAATATAAATCCAAAATACTTTGGAGACTTGTTGCTTCCTTAGTCTAAAAAGAGAAATAATAAGAAACTAAGGGCTCAGTAGGACTGAGAAATTTTGTAACTGTTATTTTATGTCAAGTGTTCATCTTAGGATGTTGAACTCACATGACATGTATACCCTAAACGTAGTAAAGAATGCTTCTTGTCATGTGGCTACTTACATTATGAAGGTCATCAGTCAAGATGGAGGACAGCCACATGGTTGCTATTAAAACATCTAATTTCCTAAACAGGACCTGAACTAAATTACACATACAGTATACGCCAGATAAGAGTTGAGTCATATATATTGGGTGATGTAGCAAATTAAACTGCCTATTGTATGCTTTAGTTATAAGACTTCTGTTATAAGTTTAAAGCCAAATTTTGTTATAGATTTTACAGATCCTATAACTACACCCAATGAATTTAGAAAGACAAAGACTGTGGGACTGATTTAATGGGAGCTCACCAAGGCCAGCTGGACTGGGAGTGATGGAGCATGTGATCAAACTTGACACTCTGAATGTGGCTGGCAATGAAGGCTGACTGAGAAGCCAAGGACAACAGCACTGGGTTTTGATTCTACTGCATGGACTGACTTTGTGGGAGCCTGGTTTGTTTGGATGCTCACCTTTATAGACCTAGATGGAGGGGAGAGGACCTTGGACTTCCCACGGGGCAGGGAACTCTGACTGCTCTTAGGACTAGAGAGAGAGGGGATGTGGGGAGGGGGAGGAAAAAGGGAGGTGGGGAAGAGGTGGAAATTTTTAATAAATAAATAATAAAAAAGACAAAGACTAACAGATTGGATTAGAAAAGAGTATCTTTTGCCCCCAAGAAACATACCTCATAATTAAGGACAGACACCATCTAAGGGTAAAATAATTGAGAAAAATATTCTAAGTAAAGGTACTAAAGAAGTAAAAATGTATTACTATTTAAATATCAGAAGAAAATCAACTATAAATTTAAATGAGTCAGAAGAAAAGGACATTACATAGTCATGAAAGGTAAAAATCAAAAAAGATGACCTAACAATTCTAAACATATATATACTAAATACATGATTTTATAAAATAAACACCATTAATTATTAAATAGCATATAATTTCTAACATAGTGATTAATAGAGGGTGTTCTCCATAACTGGTACTCACCAATAAACAGATGATCCACATAAAACATAAGAGAGAAACTATGAAGTAGATTAATATTATAAATCGCATGGACCTAACTGTTGTCTACATAGCATTCTAAGAACTTTGAGAATTTTTTAGTATATTCTTGAAACCTACATTTGACACCAAGCAAATGTACTTCAATCACCTTCTATTTGTTAAACCAATCACAAAGGCAGAATTTTACTCATCTCATTTCAATGATTTTACTTAGTCTCTAGAAATTCCACTAGGATGTGTGCTAAAATTGAATGGTAATAGGGTTATGCCCTTGTATAGTACATTCTTTATTTTCATTGAATTTTAATAGAAATAAAGCAAACTGCATAAAGCCAAAATATATAATTCATTGAATTCTGTTTCTGAAAAAGATCAGGTAATATTTTGTAAATATTCTACAAGTTCTTTACCCATTTGTGTTACAAATTCTGAAAATCAAGAAATATAAAAATAGAGTCAGAGGCAGATCTGTGTTCTTGAGTGTAACCGACACTTTACATATCTCTCCTGTAACTCATTACTTCCTCCCACCCTCACATTTCAGCCGTTTATAGAATCCAAAACTATGATTTTAAAGTAGTCAGAATAATTAAATATTACCAGGCACGAGCACAGATGTATCAAGGCTTAACTCTGAGATGTCCCGTGTTCTGTGATTGTGAAAGTACTCAGGAAAAGCAAGTGATAAACTACTTCCTGCGTGGGTACCACTATCTCACAATTTTTCAAATAAGAAGGCATGCAAGACATTTACTTTTGTAGTGCCTTATGAGGGCTTCAGGTTTTGGATCTAATATTATTTTCAGTGTTGCTATTGTTAGTGAGATCAAGTGGATAATGCTAAGGCTTGCTCTACATTCTTATTGAAGGTGGAGCTGCTTTCCCACCCCCATAGAGACCTTGAGAGCCATAACTGGGCCAACCTAAGAACAGCGTTCGATTCAGAGAAAAGAACCGCCTACTTACTCAATTCCCACACACTGGATTCTCTGCCTGGAAGCAGACATAGCAAGTTATCTCTCAATGCCTTGAGGTGATTCCACCCTTGTTTCCTCATGGGATGGAAATGCATTATGAAGCTCCTTTCACACATTGTCTATTTGACTATACCAACTTTCTCTATATACATCTATACTGAGCTTACTTTCTCATTTTTTTCAATCTGAATATATTGAAAAAGTTTCATTTTTTTCTTCTGTTTTACTTTATATTAAAATTTCACCCCTAAATTATTCAGCATATTACATTAACTGCTAATGCATTATATTTATACATAATACATTAGGATCTAATTCACACCTTAACACTTTGCTTAGAAATTTCTTCAAGTGAATACTAATTTTATTGCTCTCAGTTTCCATATTCCACTAAATACTAGGATGAAAATACAATTCACCAATGTCTTCTTTCATCTCATAAGACTAGAGCTTTCTTCTCTTTTCTATATCATGTTTTTCATTTGTCTGGAAGAACATTTTATCAATATCTACTATGAAAATATGGCTAAAACTCATGAAAGTTAGGACACTGGTTCTAACTTGGTATCTCTGGAAAACTTATGGTCTTTCTTTCCATTATCTATTAATTTCTTCTTCCTTCCATTCTTTCTTCCTTTCTTCCCTCTCTCCCTGCCTTCTTCCCTCCCTCCTTCCCTTTCTTTCTTTCTTTCTTTCTTTCTTTCTTTCTTTCTTTCTTTCTTTCTTTCTTTCTTATCTCTTCCTTCCTTCATTCTTTCCTTCCTTTCTTCGTTTTTCTCTTTTTAATTTTTGCTGGGAAACTTTAAAAGCAGATCTACTCAATTTGGCCATGTCTGAGAGAGGGACAAATAGATACAAACTTCAAACAGGGAGACAAGAATGTCCAAATCTGAACAGGTTAATTATGATATGGTCTTGCCCAGTAGGCATTATTATTTGTACTTCAATCGCTTCCTTCATGGTAGTGTATTTCAAATATGTTTTGGGTAGATAAGCTCCATCTCTGGCTGATGGCCTTTAATTCTCTCAGCATTTGATTTCTGGGAAAATTTTTGTTTCTTTCCCATCATTGTTTCAGTAGACTCACAGTCTAATTGAGAGATATAAGTATCTCTTTGGAGTTTCTGCCAGGTTTGTTGCAATTTCCCACTTTCTGTATTTCCATCACAGTCAGAAGGTAGAGGATATCTATGTCTGAAACAAATATAATAAAATGCAAGGAGAGACCAAGGTTAGAACACGTTCAATTAGTCCCTGATAGTTATGCATTAGAGCCACTTTTCAAGTGGCTTTTAGTTCCTTTTCTAAGCAATGTACTCAAGCTTATTCATGTGATTTCATCATAAAATTTGAACTGTCCTCAAATTTATGATCTTCCTTTCTCAGCTTTCCAAGTTCTGAGATTAGAGGCAATCACTACCAAGTCCACAATGACTTTATCCCAGTTATTTGAACTTCCCTTCCCTTTTGTCTTTTAACAATATTCCCTAAAAAAAATTTCTGATACACTATCTGATAGTTTTTTCTCCATTTTCCCACATGCCAGAAAATGATTTCCTCTGGCTGTTCTAATTTTGATCCCAAGTTTGTCAAGGAGTTAGTGTCAATAAACCCTTTAGGACAAATGTAAGTGACTGTGTTATAGAAGTGGTTCTTAGTTCAGGCAGAACTGAAGTCAGTTTTGCTTGTCCTATGTGTGGATTAGAATATCTCAAACATTAAGACTCCTTTCTGAGAGCTGCACTCTTGTAGAGTGTTAATAAATATTTCAGTTATAAGGCTTTACAAAACAGAGCTATCAAGTAAAATTAACTACAAGGCTTTGCAAAAGCACAACCAACAAGAACAAAGTTATTTTGAGAGTTAGCAGAGCAGTGGTGCCACACAGTCAGGCAGTGGTGGCCCACGCCTTTATTCCCAGCACTGAGAAGGCAGAGGCAGGCAGATCTCTGTGAGTTCAAGACCAGCCTGGTCTACAGAACAAGTTCCATGACAGGCTTCAAAGTTACAGAGAAACCATGTCTGAAAAAAAAAAGTTACTTTGAAAGTTAAGAAATCATGTACAGATTCACATATATACATATATTTAAAATATGTTAATACCTGGGAGACTTACATAATTTAAGCCTATATAAAGATAGAACCAACAACTATTCTTGTGAAACAGAAGAAATATATATTAGCCAGTTCTAAAGCAAACTTTAAATCTTTGGTTTAAGAGAATAAATCAGAATAGACAGTATTTCAAATGTCTTTTAAAATTCTGTAAGATACAAAGGGGTCAGCATTACACCAAACATGTAAAGAAATGGGTCCTAAAGAAACTTGGGGCAAAATGTTGAGGTGTCTATTAACATATCAAAGCAAACACTGGCTATAAGGTTCTCTCAACATCTCAAGGACCTGCTACAGTCAGGGTTCATCTGAACACATCTCACTCCCACCCCTATCTCTCCAACCTCTGAGCTCTTTTTCCCATCCCCAAGCTTCTGATTTCTGTAAATACCTGACGTTTTGATCATATATTCTCTTGCCCCTCTTGATTCTTTTCTCTCTCTTGATCCTCTGCTCTTGGCTGCTGGATCTTTCTTGTTACCTCCTCCCTCATCTCTCCCCTCTCATGCCCCAGTCTAGTCTCCTGATCATGTTCAATACACTACTTTTTCTCTCTACTCTGGACTCTTTCAGTGTCCTATGACTGAATTTTCCTTCACATTTACATTAAAATCTTCCCCTCAGCCATACCTGGAGCAGTCTTGTCCTCATTTTTGTCCAGAAACCTTTTCATAGAGAGTAAAAGCATCTCTGAAGGCTCAACATTGTCTATTTGTTAATAGGTACCTGTCTTGGTTACTTTTCTGTTGCTCCAAAGAGACTCCATGACCAAGGCATTTTATAAATAAAAGCATTTATTTGGGATATTGTTTATAGTTTCAGAGGGTAAGTTGTGGTAACAGGCAACTTGGCATATGTTATGCCCAAATCTGTGCAATCCTCCCACAAACCAACGAGAAAACCAAGAGTCCTGTATGTAAAAGCAAAGAGCCTTTATTGTAATCAAATTTGCAAGCTCGGTCTCTCCGCATGTCCAACCGTATTGGAATAAACGGAGAGCCCCAAGCTTAATTAGAATAGGGTTTTATAGTAGTAAAGGTGGGGGTGAGGGTTTCTGAGGTTTTAAGATCCCTGATTGGCTGACATTCATCTAGAGCTTTCTGGTGACTGTGCCCTCACAGGTGTTTCTATTTACAGTGCTTGGAATGTCAGCAATTTCCTTTGAAAGGTTTGTTTTTGGGGTCAGGTGATCTCAGTTTGTGGTTCTTCCTGTAATCCAGCATTGTCTCAGGGTAAACAACTGAGACTCCAGCCTCCCTTTAAATTCCTCAGTGGCCAGAGTCCCAGGTGATAATGGTTGGAAGTAAAGAACTTCCTTTGGGTGACCTGCTCAGTCTTAGATTTTCACATCTGGCCCCCACATTTCCCCCATCACAAGCAACGTTGACAGGACCCAATCTTGGGTCCTGCTTGCCCCTGGTTTTAAGGAGGCATGGAACTACTAATATTAATAAATCTATTAATTGACAACTCTGGATCTAGTATATTAACAGATGCTATAAGCAGCTATCTTGTCCCCCATGCCAGGGAGTTTTCCTTTGTCTCAGCCTTTTAACTTACTTTGGGCAAGGGGGGATAGTATGACAAGTTTCTTTCTGCAACTACATCAAGCTGACATCCAGGCCCAAGTAGGTTAAAAAGGATAGCCAAAGGTGTGTGGGGGGGGGGTTATTTATGCAATGGGGCACTCATCAGACTTCATTGAAGGAACAGGGAGTGTTCACATCAGCTTTCATGGAGTCCAGGGCTCGCCATTGTTCAGAGCAGGTTGTAGTCAGCAACTGATGTTTAGATGCATCTGCCAGCCAAGTGGAAGTCTATTGAGATAAGTTTAAATTAGGAACAGAAGTTAAAATTTATTTACTTAAAGAAAAACCCATATTGTAGAGAAAGAACAGACAATGGGTATCTGTAAACAGCAGGAATTGACTCATACTTTTGAGTCCTAGCCAAAACAAAAAACAAAACAAAACAAAATATCAACAACAACAACAACAAAAAAACCCAAAAAACCTAAACACCTTTAAGCTTACATTTAAATGGCAACCAGAAGCAATGGCTGAGAGATTATAGCAGATACACAGTATGCAGAAGAGTAAAGAACAAAATCACATGGGCAAGGAAGAGCACTCAAACCATGTTTACCTTGCTTTTTCATGTGTACTTGCTCCCCTATTTCTCCTTCCCTCCCTACTTTTTCTTCCCTGTCTCATTTCCTACTCTCTCATTTCTTCTATCCCTCTTTTCCTCCTTCCATTCCTCTTTCTTTCCCTTCCTCCTTTCTTCCTTTGCTACTATTACAATTGTAAGGAGGAAGACACCGCAACCCAAATAATGGTCAAATGAATTAAACAAAGAAGTTAAAACAAGCTTTAATATCTTTGTTGATTTCACATTATGCACTCCAATAACACTCACTTTCCAGTCTTTCCATGTCCACCCCCTATACATGTGACCCCTCAAAAATATAAAGAAAAGAATAAAATGTTCAATTTATGTTATCTATATACTCATTGTAGCATGGTCAAACTATCAGCACTATTACAGTTTTAAATATATAAAACACTAGCACAGCTTATTGTAAAACAAAGCTTTGCAAAAGACAGATCCCACATCGCCAAGGAAACAGAATTATTTGAATTCAAACAGAAAAACTGAAGAAATGCTCAGGTGATTTAAAGAATACACACAGAGAAAAAATAAGAAACAAGCTTCCAATAATCCAGTGAGAAAAGTCTCTAGAGCGAACATTACCCTCTGGTGAATGCAATTCTTCTTTTACTGTAAGAGAATAGACTAAAATTCATAAAGAACAAAATTAAAAATTTAAAGGTGGTCTTCCTCATTAAGCAGCAGGTAGCTTTCCTTAAGCAAGCATTGATATGCAAACTAACACACCCTGCAAAGCTCCCTTACCTGTCCAGATTTGTCTCTACCATCCTTGTGCCTTAACTTTCTAAGACACCCTTTATCTAGTGTGTTAAAAAAAGATGCAAGATTCTGTTGAGCCTGGAAAAAAATTCATTAGGAGTCATAGAAAATCACAAAGAGCTCATCTAAACACAGGATTTTTTTCATCTGTTTTCTTTACATAATTCCCAGGAACCAAATCTTATTTCAAAAATGGTGGCTATATATGCTGCTATTCCATTTTCCTGACTAGGGGCTTTAATAAAACTATATTCTCTCAAAATACACTGAATTTCTTGGGTGGAGACTACAAATAGTAGAATCTCCAGGCACCAATACCAATCTTGCTTTGCCCCAACACACACACCCACTTTTGGTCCCCAAGCTTCATTCTGATCCTGAAGAAACTGAGGGACTTCCCAAGGTTCAGAGTTTCTTAAGATGCTGAAACAAAGTTAAAAAATTCTCCTGGTATTGCTGCTGAAAGAAAAATAGAAAAGTGGCCATGCGATGAGTGATTCTAACAATTATGGCAACTTCTTTCATTCCTCCTTACTGAGGGTAAGCTCTCTGTTATGAGATACAGTCATAAAATTAGGTTTATTTTCAAACAGACTGGATCCCCAAGATCACTTCCTCGTTCAGTCACAGTCCAACTGGCCTTGGTAAACTCTCATTAGATCCGTCCCCTTGTATCAGTGGGTGATAGCATCCCTCGCAGTCCTTATTTCCTTTTTCATTTTCTTCGTCCTTCTGCTCCTCATTTGGACCTTGGGGGGCTCAGTCCGGTGCTCCAGTGTGGGTCTCCGTCTGTATCGCCATCCATCGCCAGATGAAGGATCTATGGTGATAAGCAAAATATTCATCAGTATGGTTATGGGCCAAGGCCGGTTCAGGCACCCTCTCCTCTGTCCAGAGAACAATCTGGGGATCTCTCCTTGGACCTGGGATCCCATATATAATCAAGTCTCCTGTAAACCCTAAAATGACTCCCTTAGTTGAAATATATTCTTCCCTGATCCCATATTCATCCTTCCTCCACTCCCCCCCCCACCCCTCACCCCCCGCCCCCCCCACCCCCACCCCATCAACCGGGAGGGAGGGGGGAGGAATTTGAACTTCCCACAGGGCAGGAAACCCTGACTGCCCTTAGGGACGAAGAGGGAGGAGGAGAGTGAGTGTGGGGAGTGGGAGGGTGTTGGGAAGAGGGGCATAAATGGAAACTTTTATAATTTAATAAAATTACTTTAAAAAAAATTAGGTTTATTTTCTTCATTGTCATCATGTTTTACAAAATTTGGGGATCCTCATCTATGTCCCACATCAAGCATGGCAACCTTTCCTAAATACACCAAGAAAAAGATCCAAATTAATAATAGCAAGCAGAAAAAGGAGATATATTCAATATGTACACACTGGGAAGAGAGACAACATTTCAGAAAATTCCTTGGATCCATCTTGTTTCTGGTGTTTGTAGTGCTTGAACTTTAGTGTCTATCGTGAAGTAATCCACCAATTTCAGTTCATGTACTCCTTCACCTCATTCATTCTTTAATAGTTTTTACTTTTTTATGGTGATGCACTTTGTTAAAATTCGTGGTCATTCATAATTAGAGGCCCAACCTCTAACTTGAATTTTTTCATTGTTTTATTCTTCATTTAAAAATAGTTTTAAACTATTGGATGTGGTTAATTTAGCTGTTTATTTGTTGTTAGATGGAGTCGTGGTATTCAGGCTCATTAATTGAAGACCGTCCAATTTTTAGATAACATTGAAACCAGATTTCACAAATTTTAACAAATATAAAAAGGGAACTATAAAAATTAATAATAATATAAAGATCTTCAAAGACTCTTATACAAAGTCATACAAGGCCAAAAATGAGGATAGAAATAGAACCCTTTGTAAACAAGAATTTTGAAAATGTATACTTAGAATACTACAAAATTAAGTCCTTGAAATCAATGTGGAAATAAAGAACATGTACATGTTGCATAAATAAAATATGCAATTGCTGGCTGTCATGATTTACCAGAAGACCTACTTTTCTCTCAACCTAAGCATAGGAAAAGAATGTTCAATCAAACCATCAAAGATATACAAGCATACACTGCTGAGAATGCTTCATACACTGCTTGTCACAGGACGAAATCAGATAACTCGCTGGATTAAAGTGCAGTTTCTTAGAATTTAAATAATTATAAACCACATCATGTCATCATTTTCTCCCCTGATAGATATCCAGGAAAATTAGACACATATGTCATAATAGGAATTTGAGCAGGGATATTTATTGTGTTTTGTAGCTAGATAGCAGTTGTACTAAAGAGTATTGGGATTGGCCCTTGTCCTTCATAGTAAATAGTCTATAAAGAAAAGAGTAAACTGGATGCTATTGAATGATCAAAGAGTTGTAAATTACGAGATCCTTAGTGACACGGTATCCTGCTTTGTGAAACAGGCTGTTGATTTGGACATGGTTATGATTTGAACATAGTGAGACTGTTCTCTGAGAACTGGGGATATGTGACTGTCTAGATATAGAAGAACAGGCTTATGACAATGCTGCCTGTCGGAAAGCCAGCATATAGTTTCAAAAATTATTTTAAGACACAAGACTAAAATATTTTCTGTTTGCTTTACGTTACACCTTTATTACTTCTCCCTTTTGTTATGATACTGTCTGTTGATTGCTAGGCCATGTTTCTTTTTGTGAACATAACGTTAATTTTGCATGCTCATAATAAATACCTTTATATATGCAAATTTTCAAAAGATCAAAACATATATTTAGACTTCTGAACTGAATAATCACTAGAACTAATTATACTTTTTCAAAGATTAGGTTGGAAAAAATGCTATGTGTATGTGTGTGTGTGTGTATATATATATATATATATATCCCAATATCAACCACTTCCTACTCACACACAAACATATATGCAACCTACATGCATATGTCTATGTCTATACACATGATACCATATGAACACACAACACACAAATTTAAAAAACAAAGATGTAGTGAAGAAACTATAAAGAGATATTTATGAAAAGAATTTCATTAGGTATTAAGGACAGTGACAAGAGGTTTTTAGATTTTTTTTCATCCTGGAGAGTTATGGAAAAATGTTTACACCTTTTGGGCTACAATGTTGATAGCATTTTTGTTATAGTAGTAAACAGACTAAGATATTTCTAAAACAAATCACCAAGGCTAGAGGACATGACCCTTGCATCCTATAGTATTTTGAAGAAGGTTGATGCGGGAGAATTGTCTGTATTCTGTCAATCATATTTTAATAAAACGCTGATTGGCCAGGCAGGCAGTATAGGCGGGAAAACCAGACAGGAAGTAGAGGTGATGCAATGAGAACAGGAGAATTCTGGGAAGCAGGGAGGTTCCTCAGCCACTCCTGTGCAGACCACTGAAGAAGCAGCATGTAACATGCCCAGCTGAGAAAGGTACGGAGCTATTATGGCTAACATAGATGAGAATAATGGGTTAATATAAGTTATAAGAGTTAACAAGAAGCCTGACCTAATGGGCCAATCAGTTTATAATCTTATGGAGTCTTGTGCGTGATTTTCTTTGGGACTTGCTGGCTGTGGAGTACCAGGTGGGACAGATACCCCAACAAGCCGGCCCCTGTCATGTTACATATGGCACCCACGTGGATAACCGAATCCACAGAAAGCTTGAGAAAGAATAGAGTAAAGCATGTTTTCTTGGTAGCAGCAATTTCTCGGGTCTACTTTGCTTGCTAGAGGCAAGCAAGGCTCTCATCTAAGAGAGGCTTCCTGACTCAGCTTTAGCTGCAAAACCTTGCAGCTCATTAAGAGGTCCTGCCACGAAACACTTAAACGGTGTTGATGAAAAGCTGAACACATGCTTTTCGGTTTTAAGCTGTAGCAGGAAAAAAGCTGTGCTGTTCTAAAATGTCGGCTTTCTGGGCTGTCCTGCCAAGGCAATCTCTGACTCTTTCAGGCAGGCAGTCCGACTGAGTGTGGTCTGTGAGCAGAATGCTGAAGCTTGCTTGCTAGCAAGGACCTTGAAACGCCATAGAGTTGTGGCAGTGAACACAGCTCTGGCTGGTACCTCAGCCATGAGGCTGGAAAGCTAAGGAATGGGCTAATTCCAGCCATAAAAGCCACAGTTTTAGTCCTCTCCTTAAAGACTCATGTGGTCAGAAAAAGAGAGATATACAGTAAAGAGAGATTCAAAGATGAAGAAAACCTCTAAATGGTTTACAGTGTGTTAAAAATATATGCAGGCTAAAAGGTTAAAGTCATTAAAAATAAAAAAAGGAAAGGGAGATATAGGGTGTGGTGGTACACATTAATCCCAATGCCTGGGAGACAGAGGCATATTGACCTCTGTGACTTCAAGGGACAGAGGTAGAGATTGACCTCTGTGACTTCAAGGTGTGGTAGCACATGCCTTTAATCCCAATACCTGGGAGGCAGAGACAGACAGATCTCTGTGAGTTCAAGGTGTGATAGTAAACACCTTTAATCCCAGTACTGGGGAGGTAGAGACAGGCAGATCTCTGTGAGTTCAAGGACAGCCTGGTCTATAGAGTTATTCCAGGACAAAGATATACAGAGAAACTGTCTCAAAAAGTAAAAGTAAAAATAAAAGAAATAGATGTTAAAGTAAAGCCACACAAAGATGGAAAATATAAAGAGAATCTTGGTACTGTATGTTATTATGCTCTCTTTGAATTGTTTGATTGTTGAGGAAGGAGCAACAGCTGCTAAAAGACTTTTGTTTATAAATGCTGCTGAACTAACCCAAGATAGGTATTTTGAAAATAACTTGGCTTCAAAACTAAAGTCAAAAGAAATGTTACTTTGGAGAAGAGATTCTGCTTTTGTTTCCACAGAAAATGAGAGGTTGTGGATTCATTCTGAGTTAAGAAAAATCCAGTATGATCAAGGAAGACCACCTGAGAAATCTCCGACAGGAATAGATGGCCCAGATGTCTGAATTCTACATCCAGAACAGATTCAAGACTGTCGCCTGAGATGATCGAGACTCACAGGATACTCCAGTCAGGACTTGATTATAACTCTAAATTTTCTTTAGGTCCCCATAAGATCATCAGCGCCCCCAATCAGCAGGAAGTAGCCTGAAATACTACACCCACATTCCCAACAAATGGACTATGGGTATTTTCCTTTGTTTAAAAAAAAAAGAGGAAAATGATGCGGGAGAATTGTCTGTATTCTGTCAATCATATTTTAATAAAATGCTGATTGGCCAGGCAGGTAGTATAGGCGGGAAAACCAGACAGGAAGTAGAGGTGATGCAATGAGAACAGGAGAATTCTGGGAAGCAGGGAGGTTCCTCAGCCACTCCTGTGCAGACCACCGAAGAGGCAGCATGTAACATGCCCAGCTGAGAAAGGTACGGAGCCATTACGGCTAACATAGATGAGAATAATGGGTTAATATAAGTTACAAGAGTTAACAAGAAGCCTGACCTAATGGACCAATCAGTTTATAATCTTATGGAGTCTTGTGCGTGATTTTCTTTGGGACTTGCCGGCTGTGGAGTACCAGGTGGGACAGATACCCCAACAAGCCGGCCCCTGTCATGTTACAGAAGGTATTTGATTTTCTATAACTTGTTTGAGATGTAAGGAAAATGTATTCTTAACCAATTTTGAGGAAAGTAGTACCTAATGGCTATGCTAAATATGTTGTAGAAACAAGAAGAAGGAAGAAAAGAAATACAAGAAGAAGGTAGAAAAAGAAACAAAACAGAAAAATCCTACTTTTCTTACAAATATATTTGAATTACTCAGTTTAGTCTATTTTCTATTACTATAAAGGTAAGAAAGACTAAGTGGTTTTTGCCCAAAGTAGTTTATGGTGCCCACATTTCTGAGAGTCAGTGAGCATCACACTGGTGTGTGTATGGTTTCTGCTGATTACCTCATTTTGGTCTCAGGTCATATATGAGAATTACTGTGACATAGACCAGGTTTGCTTTTAATAAAACACCCTAATAAAATAGTAATCATCTAGTCCTGCAAGAGAAAGAATGTATTGGAACATGAATCTTTTTCAGCTCTATAGTAGAACATTTGCACTACATAGGAGGGTATAAGTCCAATCTCCATCATGTATATAGCATCAAGAAAAAAATTCATGATTGTATTAATTGATGCAAAAACACATCATTATTCAAATGATTCAAAATAAAATACTTATTGAAATCACTTCTGAGAAACTAGACACATTCCAAAAACATGAAACTTATGACTTGCTCTGGTCTAATCCTTTCCAGTGCTGTGTTATAAGTTCTAGCTATTGTAATAATAAAATAAAAGAAAGTAAAAAAGGTTAGTATTGGGAAGGAAGAAAAAAAAGCAAGGCTATACACATGATGCAATCATCCATGAAACAATATCTAAAGTAATTAACAAAAGTAAGTCAAAAATGCCTGATTATAGTTGCACAGCATGATATAAAGTTAGCAAATAAACATCAAGTCTCATTTAGGTAAAGTTTAAATTTAAAAATATAGGTTTAATATAAGTCCTCCTTACATGAAAGTCTAGTGGAATATTCCAAGTTCATATCTAAAAAGAATTTGTATAAAATACTATTGATCAGTAAAAAGAAATAATCTTTCAAGCCATAAAACTTTGCGTGCTGTAAGTGTAAAAGCCAGTCTAAAAAGGAATGTTTTTAGATTCCTATATGATGTTACTTATATGACATTCTCTAAGAGACAACTGATATAATGTTCAATTAGTAACAACAGAGGGTGAATCTAGGAGGAGCACATGGAGAAAACTGCTGAACTTAGATTTATAAAGTTGTCTAAACAAAATTCAATGGTGGTCACATCTCATTACACATTTCCCTAAATCATAAAATGTCCATACACAGAAGTGATTCCTAATAAAAATCTGTGAAATTGAAAATGATTATTGTAAAGTAGGTAGTTTATTCTGAGTCTTCTTAAACTCTAATCAGCTGTGTTTGTAACAAGGATGGACATTGAAGGGCAATCTCTACTTTCTTGATTTTGCAAAGACTTTAAAATTAAAGCATAAGAAGGTGAGATCAAGATGGAGATGGGTTGGGTTGTGGTTCAAGAATGCTTGCTAAGTGTTAATGAAGCCCAAAACTCAGTCTATAGTCCCACAAGAATGCTCAAATAAATGAAAAAATTTCATCACATAATACATTTTGTGCATTTTTCAGTGCTTCTGCTATCACTCTAGTTCTATCTGGCATTCAGAAATTAGTATTCTGATTGAATTTAAGCATCATAAAAAGTTTTCCACTTTAACTAATTTGCATAATGAAAGCCAAATATCACAAAGTTATTTACCTAACACATAACCATAAAAATTTTTCCATAGAGTCCTTTGTTGAGGTTTTATAATTTTGTATTTTAACTCTACCTTTAGTTAATTCCTATGTGATATAAATTATGAAACCATATTTTAAAATACACCATTATGAATTTATTATACAAAGTAATAGGCTTTACTACAAAGATTTTTTTACATAACTTCAGCATGTAATTTAACCATGTACAAAATCATTGGTTTTTTTTTCTTCTCCCAGTTCATGCTCTTCTGCTTCCAAATCAGTTCCTATTTAATAATGTTATGTCATATATGATATATGTACTTTCAGACATACATAGGATTGATTGTTCATCTGAAAGATAACATGACCATTTTGTCTTTCAGAATCCAGATTAATTTTATTAAACATGATGATCTCAAGTTTTATCCAATTTTCTGTAAAGAATGCTTCTGGCTTGTTGTCAGATGCCTAAAATCACTACTGTTATATATGATATATATTCTTTATCCTTCTGCCAATAGACATGTATATTTCATAAATCATTGTGAAAAGTGCCAAAATAAACGTGCATTTGTCTCTGGAAAATGTGGACTGAAAACCCTTCAAGTATATTTTCTGGGATGGTGTAATTATATGTCATATATTATATAGTATATGTGTGGGGGTGTGGTGGGAAGTCTTTCTGCATATTTGTTGTTTTTATTAGTTAATGAATAAAAAATAAAGAAGCTACTGCTTTCAGCCAATGGTTTAACAGAATATAGCCAGACTGGAAGATATATATATATATATATAGATAGATAGATAGATAGATAGAGAGAGAGAGAGAGAGAGAGAGAGAGAGAGATGGTGGAGTCAAGGAGAAACCATGTAGCCCCACCAGAGACAGATGTTGGATGGAACAGCCACATGGCGATACAAAAATTAATAGAAATGGTTTAAATTAAGATGTAAGAGCTAGCCAATAAGAAGCTAGAACAATAAGCCAAGCAGTGATTTAATTAATACATTTTTGGTGTGGTTATTTCAGGGCTCAGCAGCTGAGAACCAGCAAGTGGCCTCCTATAACACATATATATGCATATATATGTTAATACACTCTTTGCTGACTTCATAGAGTGTGAAATAGGTGTCATATCTACCAACAGTATAAAATGGTTCATTATACACCAGCTTTGCATAATTCTCTCCTGTAATGACAGACTTTCAAACTGTTGTAAAATGGAAAGTTAGTGTAGTTTATATTTGTGTTTTCTAGATGGCTAAATATTGAACCATGTTTCATATATTTTATGTATTTATTCATTTTAACCTATTTTTTGATCAGCTTATTATTGATTTTTGGTATGTAAAACTTTAGGTTCTTTGTAAGTTCCATACAATGTCATGCAAAAAGATAGCATCAATATTACACTGTAGGCTGTCTTTTCACCACTTTAACAGTTCATTTTTTAATTTGGAAGCTTTTCAGTTTCTTGTGACTCTATTCATTAATTTTTGCAATACTGTCCTTCTCTGTTGTAGTACTTTGCAAAAAGTTTTTGTCCTTATCTAAATATTAAAGTGTTTTTGCTATGATCTCATTTAGAACTTCAGGGTTTCAGAACCCAAATTAACGTCTTTGATCATTTAGAATTGAATTCTATAACAGTGTGAGATGCAGTTTCACTTTTCTACATATGGTCATCTAGTTATCCTAGCAACATTTATAGAATAAGCTATCTTTCATCTATTTATTATCTTGTAGTTTTTAAAACAATCAAGTTGTTGAATCAGTTAAAGTCTGTTTCTGGGTCAACTGTTATATTTCCATGGTATAAATTTCTCCTTTGTGCATGAAAATTGTTTTTGTCATTTTGATCATATATCATGATTTTTAATTGGGTATCAAGACATATCTATAATTTCTTCTTTTGAGTAGGATTGCTTTGGCTATTCACAGTTTTGTGTGCTTCCATGTGAATTTTTTGGATTGTTTATAAAGTTTTACTTATACATATAAACATTTTGTAAATTATTTACAAAATTTATGTGGATGTTGGTAGGGATTGCATGGAATCTGTAGATCATTTTTGTTTACAGGCATTTTCACAGTATTCTTCAAATAGTAAGCATATGTGGTTTCTGAACTATGTAATGTAATGTCTTTCTTCAGTGCTTTACAACTTTAATTGCAGGGGTCTTTTATTTACTTGATTAGGTTTACTCCTGAGTATTTTATTTGCATACCATATAAATACAAATCAACAGCTAGAGAAATTACAGAACAAAGTCATGGATCTTGGCCAATACACATTTGAATAGTAATAATTAATCAAAAAATCAAAGTAAGAAATAAAAGCTTATTAGAATTGAATGGAAGTAGAAAACAACATACCATGACCTGTGTAATATATTGAAAGCACTTCTGAGAGGGAAGTTGACAGCTTCTGTTTGATGTCTTCATATAAAAAGAAACAGCAAAATCTCAAGTAACTGAATGATGCATTTGAAATTAGTAGGAAACAAATACCCCAAATCAGAAGACAGAAATCCACAGTAAGTATTGGGGAAGAAAGAAAGAAAAAACAAAATTGCTGTTGGTTTTTCATTCTTATCAGACTTTCTTCAGATCATCTGTTATGAAATAATGACAAGGAGACATAGTATTAATTATGAAAGCTTGGCCTTAGATTGGGCTTGTTTAAAGCCTGCTCTTCAAACTTAAATTAACCTATTTCTATTAATCCACATTATGCCACATGGCTTTTTACTCCTCCTTAATACTGTGTGTCTAACTTGCTCTACATCTTGCTGATGATGTTCGGTCTCCTAAATTTATCCACTGAGTTCATCTCTCTGCCTGAAAGTGAGATGACCTTTCTCTAACCTTTTCTACCTAGCTATTGGCTGTTCAGCTTTAAGAAAAAAAAAAAATTACAAAGACTCTTCTTTATGTGGTGACAAGGATTTCACAACATTTCCCCCTTTTTGTCTACATAAAAACAAAAGCACTTAAGTTTAGCATAGTGAAACTATATGCAAAAAGCACAATACACTATATCAAGTAAGAATTACATTCACAATGTACATTATTGTTTATCAAATTTGGAAAATATGTTCTGTTATCTATCCTCCATTGGTGAGTTCAAATTTTTATACCTAAACTAGTTTCTATTTTGTATTATCAATCTAAAATATCTTTATAGACTTTAAAACATTTTTAGATAAATGACTTAAACTTTTATGTTTCTCAATAGCTTTACATCTCCTTTGTAAATTCCTGCTGTTGTATTATCTTCACACTGTGAAAATGTGTCTTTGCCAAGGTGCCTAATAAATGGTTTGATTAAGACCTAAATGGACAATACCAAGGCAGGAAGACATAAGGCAGGACTTCCAGGAAGAGAGAAAAGAAGAGGAGATGAATCAAAGAATGAGATATCTCTCTTTCAAAGCCAACGTAGAAGAAATCGGAGGTATGAGAAAAAAGAGAGGTATAAACCCATAAAGTAAAATGTAGACTGATATAAATGTATTAATTTAAGTTTTAAGAACTAGTGACAAAGTCTAAAGTATAGTCTGAATCTTTATATTTAATTAAAAGTCTCCATGTAATTTTTTTGTGTGAAATGGAGCTTCCCTTCCCCCACAAAAATCTATCTACATTTGGTGCCCAATGTGGGGGTTGAATATCCAAACATAGAACCTGAAAAAGTTAAGAAAAATTTTGGATAAGGAGTTGGATTTAGCATTTTAGTCCTGTAGTCTCTCAGTTGGACTGGTGCTTGGCAGCACAGAGCGTCATTGTACTAGATGCAACCTGCCGGCTGGATCCAGGTACCAATGCCAGTCTCAAGTGCCATGTGCTAAGATAAGTCATGTGACATCTGGCATGGCAGTTTAATATTTGTCTTACATCGTCAGAGTATGCTGCAGGTGCTCAATGAAGACAGATCTAAATTAGAAAAAAATCAAAACAGGTTACAATTTATTTAAAAATTTGCATAGGGTTAAAAGAGAAATGAGAATCAAAATAGTCATATACAAAAAGTAACTTCTGAATAATAACATAAAGTTTTAAAAAACAGAATAAAATAATACAGAAAGAATAAGCCACATAGAGATGAAATATACAAAGACAGTCTGCATACTATATGATGACTAGTTGACTTTGAATTTTTTCATTGCTGATGAATGAATGTAAGTTGCCAAGAGACATGGGATTGTAGAGGGACTTCTAAATTAAACCAGCCTAGATGCTTTAGAAATGTCATAAGTTAAAAATGCAAGTCAGAATAGGTACTGCTTTGGGGAAGAGGTTATATAAATTTTTTTCTACAGAAAAGAAAAAGCTGTGAATTTCTTCAATATTGACAGAGATCTGGTTTTATCAGGGAAAAAAATCCCTGGAAAATACTGGCTACAGATATAAAGCAATAAGCTTAGAAAACTTACAATACAGAGAAGGTAACCAGACACTAATGAAAACAAGTGGCTCAGGTGATCCAGCATCTCAGAGTGACTTCAGAATGCCTCTGTTTCAGTTTCCCCAGTGTTCTACATCGAGAACAGCTTCAAGGCCACTAGCTGAGATGGGTCAGCCTCACATACTATTCCAGGAAAAGATGCAGATAAGTCACGTACAGAGACTGGAAAACAAATGTTATTACTATCTCTCCCGGAACTTAACCATTATCCTAATTTTCTCAGGGTTCCTCAAAGGTGCCATCATCTCCAGACAACAGTAAGCAATCTAGAGACTATGACACCGACATTCCCAAGAGGTGCGGTAGTTGATTTAGGTCATTTGATGGGTTATGAATGTTTGCACTCATTTAGGTGTTTTGGTACAAGTTGTTGTTTGTCATGATCAGGAAAAAAACTGAACACAGATTAGATTCGGAAATATCTTTCTGAATGGAAAGTGGGGGTTGTTCAGTGTATAAAAGGATGAGATAAAAGGCTAGATTATTGAGTACACTTTTGAAGAACCACTAGTTTCAAATATTTTACATTGGCATGAATCTTTGCAAATTGATTCAAATTTAAAGTTATTTTTGTTTTACTGTATATAT
This sequence comes from Myodes glareolus, assembly GCF_982192425.1. Lineage (NCBI taxonomy): Eukaryota > Metazoa > Chordata > Mammalia > Rodentia > Cricetidae > Myodes > Myodes glareolus. Next base: position 23,444,456 of record NC_142046.1, read on the forward strand.
GTTTCTATTCTTGTTTAAGATAGTGTACCTATGCTGCTCATTTAAAAATGTAATTTAAATTTTAGTTCTTGAGAGGTATTTTGGATAATAAGAAAATACAGGTTAACAGACATTTATAACAGTCAAACTTTGAGTCATGTGAGGTTTATTTTCAAGGTCGTACAAAGTTATATTTTAGATATAAATAAATTATCTTCAAACACTTTAAAGACTTATGGAATATGGCATTTAAAATATTTTATTAACACAAAGCTTTTTATGATGATGAGACATGTTTGCTCCTGGCAGTGTCTAATTAAAGTAGTCTCAATAATTTACCCTTTTATGCTATAATTCTTATATCATATGTTGTAACAAAAAATAACCTTAAATTTGTATGAATTTACCAAACCCCATACCAGCGTAAAATATGTGAAACTACTAGTAACTTTTTAGTTTAAAAGTAGGTTCAATAATCTACCCTTTTATCTTATCATTCCTATTCCCCCTATTTTCTTTTCAGAAAGAAATTCCTGAATTCAACCTCCTTTGCTTAGCTATTTTGCTGATTTTGATGAGTAACAGTTTATGATGGCAAATCTCTACAACCTACTGAGTGACCAAAAACTACCCACCTCACCTTTTTGGAATGTTGATATTACGTTCTTATATTTACTTTCTGATGTCTGGGGTGGGGGTAACAGATTGTTAGTGGTCTGAGAAAATTGTGATAATGGTTAAGTCCTGGGAAAGCTAGCTGTGTTATTTGCTGCCCAGTCTCTGTGTAATTGTAAAGAACAGGGATTATTTGAAGTCCTGGCTAGTCTGTGAGACTAGACCATCTCAGTCAGCAGCTTTGATGTTTTCTACGTTTAGATTTTTGAGGAAATTGTGAGAGGCATTCTTAAAGGCATTCTGGATCACCTGGGCTATTTGTCTTTATTGGTGTTTGGTCCATTTTTATCTGAAAAGAACCACAAACTTTTAAAAGCTACATATATATTTGTGTTACCACATGTATGGAATGTATGTTATACACAATAAGCTAGAAATGATTCATCTGTTTTATATTTGAGAAGGTAAAAGATATATATCAATTTTATAGGTCCATTTGAGCTGCATTTAAATCACAATTAGGCCATATGAAAGAATGGCATGTAATAATAAGTCATGAAGCCTCTGTAGCAAATACGAATTATCTTTCTTTATCCAATCTTAGAATTGTCCCATGTAGAAGTATTAGCATGTTCATGTACAAGACCTACGTGTCTTGTAGGTTTTATTGTTTTGTTTTGTTTTCTTGGTTTCTTCCTCATGTCTGCAGTCAAGAGTTTTTTTTTTCCTTTTTTTAATTGTTATTTTTTATTTTTCCATTCAAAACTTTACACTTCCTCATCTCCTCCCATTCCCCTCCCGCTCCCCAACATCTCCTCCTCCCTCCCCCTCCCTCCTTAAGAGAGGGAAAGGAATCCTGCCCTGTGAAAAGTCCAAGGCCCTCCCACCTACATAGGCCTAGGAAGCTGTGCATCCAAACAGACGAGGGTCCCAAAAAGCCAGTACATGCAGTAGAAACAAGTCTCAGTGCCTTTATCAATGGCTTCTTAGTCAACCCCCATTGTCAGTCACATTCAGAGAGTCTGGTTGGATGGCTTGCTCTTTCAGTCCCAGTTCAGCTGGATTTGGTGAGCTCCCATTAGAATAGGCACACTGTATCAGCGGGTCGTCCGGAGAAGATTCTATGGTGATATTCAAGATAATCATCAGTGTGATAGTGGGGCAAGGACAGTTCAGGCACCCTCTCCTCTGCTGCCCAAGGGACCTAGCTGGAGACATCCCCGTGGACACCTGGGATCCCCTCTAGAACCAAGTCTCTTGCCAACCCTAAAATGACTCCTTTAATGTATATATCTTCTTCCAAGCTCCTATATCCGCCCTTCCTCCATCTCAATCCTCCCACTCACCCAAGCTCTCCCCAGTCTTTCCCTTCTCCCTTTTCTCTGCCTCTCTCCCCTTTCCCCAACCCTACCCCCATCCCTACCCACACACCCATCTCCCAACTATCGCTAGATGAAGGTGCTGTGGTGATATTCAAGATATTCATCAGTGTGGCTATGGGACAAGGCCAGTTCAGGCACTCTCTCCTCTGTTGCCAAGGACCTAGCTGGGAATATCCCCTTGAACACTTGAGAACCCTTGTAGAGCTAAGTCTCTTGCCAACAATAAAATGGCTCCCTTAATGAAGATATCTTCTTCCCTACTGACATATCCACACTTCCTCCATCTCAACCATGCCATTCCCCAAAGCTCTCCCCAATATTCCCCTTCTCCCTTCTCTCTACCCATATTCCCTTCCCCCAACCCCAATCCCATCCCCGTGCTCCCAACTATTGCCGGGTGATCTTGTCTACTTCCAGTATCCAAGACGATAAATATAGGTTTTTCTTTGGGTCCACCTTCTTATTTAGCTTCTCTAGGATCACGAATTATAGGCTCAGTGACCTTTGTTAATGACTAGAATCCACTTATGAGTGAGTACATACCATATTCATCTTTTTGGGTCTGAGATATTTCATTCAGTAAAGTATTTTCTATTTCCATTCATTTGCATACAAAATTAAAGATGTCATTGTTTTTTACCACTGAGTAAAACTCTAAAGTGTATATGTGCCACACCTTCTTTATCCATTCTCCTATTGAGGGGAACCTAGATTGTTTCCAGGTTCTGGCTATTACAAATAATGCAGCTATGAACACAGTTGAAAAAATGCTTTTGTAGTATGATGGGGCATCTCTTGGGTATATTCCCAGGAGTGAAATTACTGGATCCTGAGGTAGGATGACTCCCAATTTCTTGATAAAACCACCACACTGATTTCCAAAGTGGTTGCACAAGTTTGCATTCCCACCAACAACGGATGAGTGTTCCCTTTACTCCACATCCTCTCCAGCATAGGCTAACACTGATGTTTTTGATTTTAGCCATTCTGACAGGTGTGAGATGGTATCTCAATGTTGTTTTGATTTGCATTTGCCTGATTGCTAAGGATTTTGAGCTTGACCTTAAGTGCCTTTTGGCCATTTGAACTTCTTTTGAGAACTCAGTTCAGTACCCCATTTTTAATTGGGTTATTCATAATTTTAATGTCTAGTTTCTTGAGTTCTTTGTATATTTTGGAGATCAGACCTTGTCTGATGCGGGGTTGATGAAGATCTACTCCCATTCATAAGGTTGCCTTTTTGTCTTAATGACGGTGTCCTTTGCATTACAGAAGCTTCCCAGTTTCAGGAGGCCCCATTTATTCATTGTTGCTTGTCTGTGCTACTGGGGTTATACATAGGAAGTGATCTCCTGTGCCCATGTGTTGCAGACTATTTCGCACTTTCTCTTGTATCAAGTTCAGTGTGGTCAGATTTACATTGAGGTCTTTAATCCATTTGGACTTGAGTTTTGTGCATGGTGATAGATAAGGATCTATTTTCATTCTTCTACAGGTTGACATCCAGTTATGCCAGCACCATTTGTTAAAGATTCTTTCTTTCTTCCATTGTATAATTTTGGCTCCTTTGTCAAAAATCAGGTGTTCATAGTTTTGTGGATTATTATTCAGGTCTTTGATTCAATTCCATTGGTCGACGTCTCTGTTTTTATGCCAATACCAAACTGTTTTCATTACTGTAACTCTGTAATAGAGTTTGAAGTCAGGGATGGTAATGCCTCCAGAAGTTCCTTTATTGTATAGGATTGTTTTGGCTATCCTGGGTTTTTTTGTTTTTTCAAATAAAGTTGATGATTGTTCTCTCAAGGTCTGTGAAGAATTTTGTTGGGATTTTGATGGGAATTGCATTGAATTTATAGATTGCCTTTGGTAGAATTGCCATTTTTACTATGTTGATCCTACCCATCCAAGAGCATGGGAGATCCTTCCATTTTCTGGTGTCCTCTTCAATGTCTTTCTTCAAAGCCTTAAAGTTCTTGTCAAATAGGTCTTTCACTTCCTTGGTTAAAGTTACCCCAAGATACTTTATGATAATTGTGGCTATCATGAAAGGTAAAGTTTCTCTGATTTCTCTCTCTGCTTCTCTTTCCTTTGTGCATAGGAGGGCTACTGATTTTTTAAAGTTGATTTTGTATCCTGCCACATCACTGAAGGTATTTATTGGCTGTAGGAGTTCTTTGGTAGAGTTTTTGGGGTCACTGATGTACACTATCATATCAGCTACAAATAATGAAACATTTATTTCTTCCTTTCTGATTCGAATCCCCTTCATCTCTTTATGCAGTCTTATTGCTATTGCTAGAACTTCAAGCTCTATGCTGAAGAGATATGGTGAGAGTGGACAGCCTTGTCTTGTTCCTAATTTTAGTGGAATGGCTTTGAGTTTCTCTCCATTTAATTTGATATTAGCTGTTGGTTTGCTGTATATTGCTTTAATTATATTTACATATGATTCTTGTATCCCTAATCTCTCCTAGACCTTTATCATAAAGGGGTGTTGAATTTTGTCAAATGCTTTTTCAGCATCTAATGAAATGATCATATGTTTTATTTCTTTCAGTTTATTTATATGATGGATTACATTGATAGATTTTGGTTTGTTGAACAAGCTCTGCATCTCTGGGGTGAAGTCCACTTGATTGTAATGGATAATTTTTTTATGTGTTCTTGGATTTTGTTTTCCAGTATTTTATTGTGAATTTCTGCATCAATGTTCATGAGTGAGATTGGTCTATAATTCTCTTTCTTGGTTGAGTCTTTCTGTGGTTTTGGTATAATGATAACTGTAGCTTCATAAGAAGAGTTTGGCAATGACTCCTCTGTTTCTATTATGTGAAACACATTAAGGAGTATTGGAATTAGGTCTTCTTGGAAGTTCTGGTAAAACTCTGCATTAAAACCATCTGGTTCTGGCCTTTTTTTGATTGGGAGGGTTTTTTTTTTGGTAGCTTCTATTTCCTCACAGCTTATAGGTCTATTTAAATTGTTCACCTGGTTTTTATTTAATTTTAGTATATGGTATTTATCTAAAAACAAGTTCATTTCTTTTTTTTTTTTCCAACTTTGTGGCATATAGGCTTTTGTAGTAAGACCTAATGATTCTCTGAATTTTCTCAGTGTCTGTTATGTCCCCCCTTTTCATTTCTGATCTTGTTAATTTGGTGTTCTCTCTCTGCCTTTTGATTAGTTTGGATAGGAGTTTGTCAATCTTGTTGATTTTCTCAAAAAACCAGCTCTTTATTACATTGATTCTTTGGATTGTTTTCTTTGTTTCTATTTTGTTGATTTCAGCCCTTATTTTGATTATTTCCAATCTTCTACTCCTCCTGGGTGAGTCAGCTTCTTTTTTATCTAGAGCTTTCAGGTGTGCTGTTAAGTCTGTAATGTGAGATTTCTCCATTTTTTTTTAATGTGGGCACTTAGTCCGAACTTTCCTATTAGCACTGCTTTCATAGTGTCCCATAGGTTTGGGTATGTTGTGTCTTTATTTTCGTTGAATTCAAGGAAGACTTTAATGTCTTCTTCATTTCTTTCCTTACCCAGGTATGATTCATTAGTTGACTGTTCAGTTTCCATGAGTTTGTAGGCTTTCTGGGAGTAGAACTGTTGTTGAATTCTAACTATATTCAATAGTGATCTGATAGTATATAGGTGGTTACTAAAATTTTTTGTATTTGTGGAAGTTTGTTTTGTTACTATGTGATCAATTTTCAAGAAAGTTCCATGAGATGCTGAGAAGAAGGTATATTCTGTCCTATTTGGGTGGAATGTTCTATAGATGTCTGTAAAGTCCATTTGATTCATTACCTTTGTTAGTTCTTATTTTTTGATAGGCTTCTGTCTGGTTGACTTGTCCATTGGTGATAGAGGATTGTTGAAATCTCCTACTATTAGTGTGTGGAGTTTGATGTGTGCTTTGAGTTTTAGTAATGTTTCTTTTACATATGTGGGTGCTTTTATATTGGGGCATAGATATTCAGGATTGAGACTTCATCCTGATGAATTGTTCCTGTTATTAGTATAAAGTGTCCTTCTCCATCTCTTCTAATTGATTTTAGTTTGAAGTCAATTTTATTAGATATTTGTATAGCTACACCCACTTGTTTCTTAGGTTCGTTTGATTGACAAACATTTTCTCAACCCTTTACTCTGAGTAAATGTCTATCTTTGTGGTTGAGGTGTGTTTCTTGTAAACAGCAGATTGTTGGATCCTGTTTTCACATCCATTCTCTTAACCTATGCCTTTTTATAGGTGAATTGAGTCCATTGATATTAAGTGATATTAATGACCAATGGTTGTTAATTCTGGCTATTTATTTATTTATCTATTTATTTATTTATTTTTGGTGGTAGAGTTTGTGTGTTTCCCTCCTTTAAGTTGTGCTGGTGGGGGGGGGGTTCCTTGGGTTGTGATTTTCCTTCTATTATTTTCTGTAAGCCTGGTTTTGTGGCTACCTATTGTTTAAATTTGTTTTTATTCTAGAATATCTTGTTTTCTCCATTGATGGTGAAAGAAAGCTTAGCTGGGTATAGTAGTCTGGGCTTGTGTCCATGGTCTCTTAGTTTCTTCAACACATCTATCTAAGACCTTCTGGCTTTCATGGTTTCCATAGAGGTGTCAGGTGTATTCTGATAGGTTTACCTTTATATGTTACTTGACCTTTTTCCTTTTCAGCTCTTAATATTCGTTCTTTATTCTGTATGTTTTTTGTTCTGATTATTATATGGCGATGAGATTTTTTTTTTGATTTAGTCTATTCGGTGTTCTATAAACTTCTTGTACCTTCATAGGAATATCGTTCTTTAGGTTGGGAAAGTTTTCTTCTATAATTTTGTTGAATGTATTTTCTGGGCCTTTGAGCTGGAATTCTTCTCCTTCTCTATCCCATTGTTCTTAGGTTTGGTCTTTTCATGGTGTCCCAGATTTCCTAGAAGTTTTGTGTTAAGAATTTGTTGGATTTGCTGTTTTCTTTGATCAGTGTGTTTCTTTCCTCTATAGTATCTTCAGTGTCTGAGATTCTTTCTTCTATCTCTTATATTCTGTTGGTTAGATTTGTCTCTGTAGTTTCTGTTCATTTACCCAGATTTTCCATATCCTGCCATCTCTTGGTTTGTGTTTTCTTCATTGCCTCTATTTCAGTTTTCAAGTCTTGAACTGTTTCCATTACCTGTTTGATTGCTTTTTCTTGGTTTTCTTTGGTATCTTTGATAAATTTATTAATTTCTTTTAACTCTTTGTTAGGCTTCTTATCCATTTCTTTAAAGGAGTTTTTTACATCCTGTTTAATGGTCTCTAACACTTTCATAATGTTATGTTTAAAGTCCATTTCTTCTACTTCTTCTGGATTAGGGTGTTCAAGTCTTCTTGTTGCATGTTCGCTGGATTCTGGTATTATCGTGTTGCTTTTCAGATTATTGGAGGAATCTTGCATTGGTGCCTGCCCATCTCCTTTTCCAAATGCTATTAGTAGTGTCTTGGTGTCTTGGTCCATTCTTTGCTGTGGCTACCTGTGTACTTGGGGGTTTTTCTTGGTCTGCCCTCTCTTAGTTCCCCTCAGCACTGGAGTTGTCTCTCAGATCCTCTCCACCCTGATGTAGGCTGTGGTGGTGGATCTAAGGACCCTGCAAATAGAAAGAAGTGCTTGGGGGGCAAGCTGGGATGGGATAATTAAAGAAAGGCAGTAGTCAGAGAGAAGCCCTGCTGAATGGCCAGAAAGTTTAGGGGATTGAGGGTTGCCTGTGCTCCGTTCCCAGGGTGTCCAGCTGGTTGGGTCCTCATTTACTCCTCAGGGTGGATCTTCTGGTACAGGAGCAGGACCACTTGCTAGCCAGGGACCTCGCAGACAAAAGGGCTGACTTTGGAATACCTGCAGTCAAGATTTGCAGGAAGTCTCCCACAGCCAAATTTTGTCTTCATTAATTTTGAAGAACGCCTTTAATCCCAGCACCCGGGAGGCAGAGGCAGAAGGATCTTCGTGAGTTCGAGACCAGCCTGATCTACAAGAGCTAGTTCCAGGACAGGCTCCAAAGCTACAGGGAAACCATGTCTCAAAAACAAACCAAAAAAAAACAAAAAACAAAAAACATAAGATCCCCTCAAAGCAACACACTTACTGACTTCCATTTTAAAATGAAGACATTGTCAAAATATACAGGCTTGTTTAATTCAGTAATTTTTTTCTTACAATTCAATATCTCCCTTTTTATTCATTATAATTTACAAAATTGAATTAACTGTCTCAGTTGGGGTTTCTATTGCTGTGATGAAACACCAGGATCAAAGAGAAAATTGGGGAGGAAAGAGTACATTAGGCTTAGACTTCAACACTGTTGTCCATCAGGAAAGCAGGTCAGGACAGGAACACACAACAGGACAGTGTCCCAGAAACAGGTGCTGATGGAGAGGAGCTGCTTGCTGATTTGTTTCCCCTGAATAGTTCAGTCTATCTTTTGGTAGAACCTAAGACCAGCATCCCAGAAATGATACCACACATCATGGGTTGGATACTTACCCATTGATCACCAAATGAGAAAATGCCTTACAAATAGTTCTCAAGGAAGCATTTCCTCAGCTGAGACTCCCTCCTCTGATGATTCTGTCTTATGTTCAGTTGCCACACAAAACCATCCAATACAACTGATCCCTTGTTAATCTGCCACATAAAGACATCACTATTAAGCCACAATCCTTTCTTTCCTATTCATCCCCGAGATCTTAACTAACTTTCAAAGTCACACAGTCTTTAAAAACTCACATACATTTTAAATTTCAGTTCCTTTAAAATGCCAATCTGTTTAAAAAATACAAAGTCTTTTAAATTTAAGTTTTTCAACTTTGGGCTCCAGTAAATTATTGTCTTACTTCAAGATGGAAAAAAATCAGGGCATAGTCACAGCGAAATCATAACAAAACATAATTCCAACTATTCAAAATCAGGAATCAATTCAAAAACTCCTGGATTCTCCCAGAGTCCTTAGGTTACTTTTCTGGCTCTGTCCTCTGAAGCACACGCAGTTTGTCTTCTAGGTTATGATTGGCTCTATTTCATATACTTCCACTGTCCTCGGTGGTCTTCCAATGATCCTGGCATCTCCAACGTGTTGGGATTCACTGCTGCAACTGGACTGCATATTCATCAATAGCCTCTCATAGGTTCTTCTTATTTTGCAAAACTTCGACTTCCTTGCATTGTCTGTTTATTTCTCAAACTTCGGCTGCAACTGAGGCTGTACCTTCACCAGTGACCTTTTTTCGCCTTTCATATTGCTAGCCCTCATATGCTCTACATAACCCCTTCATGCCTTCAAAACCAGTAACACCTGAGTGACACTTACACATTAACAAGTCCGACTGCTAGCATGATGTCCAACCTTGACTGCCTTCAGAAAATAGCTTCTCTGTGCTCTCAGAAAGCACATACCAGAAGATTTAACCTCAGTAATGCTTGTCTCTTCTTAATCACCATGAATTTCTTAGCTCCAACTGACCAGTATCAAGTAGTCTTCAAAGCTAAATTTTGTCTTAGTAGGTCTAGTGTCTGGCTAATCACACGGATGTTTTAGCGCCAGCTAGCAAGAACCACAGAAACATATTTTGAAATAAAAATTGACTCTGGAAGTCTTTGCTAGCTTGTCTCCATCTTCTGCACTTGTCTCAACAGTCTCATCTTCAAAGTTCCTAAAGAACAATCCACTAAGCCCACTAAAATCTTAGTGTTCAATGGTTCTTCTAAAGTTCTGCAATCTTCTCAAAAACATTGCCATGTCTGTCACAGACATACCCCCCCCCCCAGGACTGGTACCAATATATCTAAGATAGGGTTTCTTTTGGGATTCAAACAGGGTTTCTCTGTAGTTTGGGAGCATGTCTTGGAACGAACTCTTGTAGACCAGGTTGACTTCAAACTCACAGAAATCTTCTGGGATTAAAGGTATGTGCCACCACTGCCCAGTCTTATATAGGGTTTCTATTGCTGTGTTAAAACAGCAGAACTAAAGAACAAGTTGGAGAGGAATGGGGTTATTATACTTACAGTTCAGCATTGCTGGCCATCACTGAAGAAAATCAGACTAGAATTCAAAACACACAGGATCCCAGAAGCAGGAGCTGTTGCAGAGACCATGGAGAGGAGCTGCTTACTGTCTTGCTTCTGTCTTGCTTAGGCCACTTCATATAGAGTCCAAGAACAGCACCCTAAGATGACACTACCTACAAAGGGCTGGGCCTTTCTTTATTGACAGCTAAATGAGAAAATACTTTACAGCTGGATCTCAAGGAAACATTTCCTCTGCAGAGGCTTCTTTCTCTAATGATTCTAGCTTGTATCAAGTTCATAAAAAACTTCTTTCTCTAATGATTCTAGCTTGTATCAAGTTGATACAAAAGCTACCCAGTATATATATATATATATATATATATATATATATATATATATATATATATAATATTTTTTTAAAGTAATTTTATTAAATTATAAAAGTTTCCATTTACGCCCCTCTTCCCAACACCCTCCCACTCCCCCCCCCTCTCCTCCTCCCTCTTTGTCCCTAAGGGCAGTCAGGGTTTCCTGCCCTGTGGGAAGTTCAAGTTAGCTACCCAGTATATTAACAAAGAATTATATAGGATTCAGGCTTTCTGTGTTATGATACCACCCTTATGTAGCTTATTATTTCTATATTACTTTACTCTCTCTTTTAAGTCTTTATTATTTTTAAAATATTTATTAATTATTTTTTATAGTTATTTATGTCCATTTTCTCTTGGTTTTCTTTAGAATCTAAACACATTTTCAAACATATTGTACGTTTTAAGTGGTTTTCTCAGTCTGGATCTGATTTTCTGTGCATCTACAGTCTTCTCCAACAGTGTGAGCCAAACATTAATTGACCAGGTCATCCACTGTGTGACTCCTTTTAGCACAGAGTGCTGATGGTTAGCCTTGTCCTTCTGGAGTCAGTCCAGCAGGCGATCCCACTTGTTAAGGGCTCTAGGTATCCTTTCCATGAGAGCTAAGTCACATCCCCACCCCAGCTCAGGGAAGTTGCAGAGTCATCTTCCCAGAATTCCACAAAGAGTAAGCAACTGTTGTGAATGCTGGTGGAGAGGCCCAGGCAGTGACTGTGGTAGTGCTGTCCCATGTGACTTCTCTGTCTGTATGGTCATGCCATGTGTTGGATCAACCAATTGCTGTTGACTTTTCTTTGGACCAACAGACCCCAACTAATGACATGGAGACTTAATACTTACAAAAGCTTGGCCTTGTCTTAGGCTTGTTTCCAACTAATTCTGATAGTTTAAATTAACCTGTTTCCATTAATCTATGTTTGCCATATGGCTCTTCACCTCTCTCAGAACCATGTGTCTGACAAGCCCCATGGTTCACTGATGAAAATCCACATAACTAGATTCACCCCCGTGAGTTCCTCTCCCTTTCTAGGTTATTATAGTAAATAGAATAAGAATCAACACACAAAAAAATAGGTTTGTTCAAAATCAAAAATGTCAAGGATTTTAGTTTTATCCTTATATGATGAATATTTCCTGTATATACTACCCAGTGCTTGGTAATATTAGCCAGAAATTGCGAAAAGTTGTTTTTGATGCTAGCAATCATGGTGATAATTATAAACATTGGGAGCCTAAAATCACAAGGGAGAAGTACTGTTTAGACTTGGTTATTGATAGAAATCAATGAGACAAATGAAAGGTCATGAAAAAGAACTTTAAAACTTAAGTGTAATAGGATATCAGAGTAAGGAAACAAGACTTCATTATATACTAGGATGCAGGATGCAGAAGGAAGATTTGTTGAAAAAGGTGGGGATGAAACTATAATATATGTATGTGAAATATACATGTGTGTAGTATATGTGGTGTGAATTATTTAGGGTTATGCTGTTCTATCTTTTGTATGTAATGTAGCAATCTAATAATTAAAGTGTAAGCAATGATGCACACACAATATTTTGTGTACACATTATGTAATCTAATATCTAAAAGAAAAAAGAAACTGAACACCTTCTAAGTCACACGTATTTTAATTTCAGGTAAAATAAACCGATTTTAAAAGCAAATCTCTATTTTGTGCAGAAAAAATAGTCAAGGCTCTTATAAACTTAATGAGATTTTTAAAAAGCTTTTTCTACTAACCAGGTGCAGAACTGAACTGAATTCCAGGCCTCTAATTAAATGTCCAAAGATATTTAGAAATTCCAAATGACTACATGTTAGAAATATTGCTGTGAAATGTCAGAGGCTGGCATTACTAGTTCCCTGCTACCATTCTTCTCCGAAAACTTTTGTCTTTAACATTCATTAATTTAAGCATTTTAGTTCTCTGTTTGGCATATGCTTTGCTTTTGGGAATAGTGTTTAGTGTTTCCCTATCTTTCTAAATCTGAATGTGTTAAAAAACAGAATGAGTCCCACTATTGAATTCTCAACCTCCAGCTTAGAGTCCAGATAAAGAAAAGTTGTGCAATAACATAAGTACGATTACTAAACAGAAGGTGTGCCAAAGGTCTTATGACCTTGAAGTTTTTGGCTTCTCCATGAAGGAAAATTACCGCATGGGATTTAAATGAAAAATTTCTCATGTTCATATGAAATTCAGCAACATTAATTACAGAGAAAAGTCTATTCACAGCTTATTTCAGGAGGAAGTAGGTTATTTTTCATTCTGAAAATACTGATCGTTATTCAATAACTTTGCTGGTATTTGGCCTTAACTGCATTTATCAACTAAGAGAGTTGCTTAGAAAATAAATTTATAAGGTTAATTGCCAGAGCATTATGCAGAATATAAAAAAAATGCAATGGCAGCAAAACCATTGGTCTTGGGGGACTATTTCAAAGGGATCATCTCTGATTAATTGTGACATTATATTCCTTAATTAGGAATGGCTCCTGTTCCAAACAAGTGCTTTCTGTGCAAAGCACATGCCAAATTTAGGATTTTTTTTCTACTGACATTTATTTCAATTATGCAATCTCAAGGTTAATTCGTGGCATTGATGAAAATATATAATAGATTATTATTTAGAATTGTTATTAAGAAGAGATTTTTCTACTAATGTACATATCTGTTTTCCTGAATATGCCTCTGCATGTAAGCCCACTATTTATTAAACTTTCTTTTTGAGTCTTTAAGTAAACAGTTTATTATTATATTATGGGTTTTGATTTTATGTATTTTTAAACACCACTCGCATATAGTGCCCTTGGGTGACAGAAGGTGTCATATCCTCTGAACTGGAGTCACAAATTATTGTGAGCCACCATGAAAGTATTGAGAATTAAATGTGTGTCTTCTTTAAGAGAAACTACTGCTCTCAGAAACTGAACCATCTATCCAACCATAATGTATATTTAATTTGTGACAATGATAGGCTGAAAAAGTCTCCTTCTAAGAATACTGATATTTTTTGGATATGGACATTTCCCTCTGCTGTTAAATTAAGTGCCATTGTATTTTTAAAATGATAAAAGAAAAATAGAATACTGAAAAAAGTGGCCATGTACATTCATGGTCATGTCACATTCAATTTCATCCCTTCAGATATTTGAAGCTCCTTTCCTGCAAGCTATAATCAGACTTTGCATGTGTTTACTTTTGGAAATTGAATCTGATGAAAATAAAGACAAGGATTTCTTTTTGACATTTCTATGGACTCAAATAGAAATAGGCAATTACTTAATGTCTATATTCCACAAAGCTTTGAGAAACATAAACTCTCTCTATTGCTTCTACCTCTGTTATTGCTGTTCCTCAATTTCACTGTGTCCCCACCATAAAACTCTAAGGCTTCCTGGGTTGGTTGTAGACTATCGTCTTGCTTTCCCTCCTCTGGAACAGCCTCTTCAGATTTTACCTCTCGCATCTGGTGTCAGTCATGCTTTTGTGATGTTTCCAAATAGAGGTGGTCATAATCTAACCTGTCAAACCCATGTCCTATTTCTAGCTACACTCTCTTACTCTTAACAATTATTCATTCAATTCTTAAAGAAATGTCAGAAAAAATGCTTTATGTTTCTTTTTATTTTCTCTCTTTGCAAGGTAAAGAGTTTAGTAATCTTTTTATGAATTATGTCCCCATTATTTTGAATAGCACCTTTTAAAAATGGAGATTTATGGAAAAATGCACTATGCATCAAAATTTCTACAATTCATTTCTATCCTAAATTGGTGGCCATCTCAAAATCTTTAAATGACTAGCATAAAACAGGAGTGGATACAGAATAGAGAGGACAATTAGTGATGAGCAGTAAAGGTAAAAAAAAAAAACCTTCTGATTCACTATCTCATTCTAATAAACTTCTCAATAGCCCTGATTTTGTTAAATGGTACTCCAAAATGTAAGATTTTATGCATAACTCATTAATTGTTATTGTTTGCTTTATAGAGCTCTTGCCTCCATACTGTTCTGTTGCTATGAGAAAATACTCTGTCAAAACTCAACTTGGGGAGAAATGTATGTATTTGCATTGCAATTACAGGTTGCCCTGAATCATTGAAGGAAGTCAGGACAGGATCCTGAAATAAAATTCATGGCTAAATGCCATTTGCTGACTTACTTGCTAGTTCACTCACTCAGAGGCTCATGCTTAGGCAGTTCTTTTGTTTGTTTGCATTTAATAATCTCCAGGGTCATTTTAGAGATGATGTGGTTCACAGTGGGCTGGGTCCTCCTATACCAATCAATAAGATAGTCTTTCCTCATTAACATTGACTATCAATTTGCCACAGCTTGGGATCATTTGAAAAAAACCCATCAATTACAAAATCCTTTATCAGGTTGGTCTGTAGAAATGTGCTATGGATTGTCTTAATTGTCTTAATTGAGGTGACAAGGCTCGTTAGATAGTCCTGGAATGGATAAAGAAATGAGAGTGGAGGAGAGAGCTAAAGCAGCATCCTCCATGGTTTTTAGCCAACTTTTTTGGCTATAAGTGCATGACCAAGTCATAGTTAATGTGATGTGGAAAAGCAAGCAGTCCTTCGTTATGTTTTTTTTTTAATTTGAATTCTTGTCCTGTGTTGAACTGTGACCTGCAAGTATAAATTGAAATAAACTCTTTTGTCCTCAAGTTACTTTTGGTCAGAGTGTTTTAATCACAACAAGGGAATTAAATTATAACATAGTTCCCTAAAGACATTCCAACAGGCCAATCTTGTATAGACAGTGTATTGATGGAGAATTCGCCTCTCAGATGATGCTAGCTGACCACTAATGTTGGAAGAGTCAAAACAATGATGCATGGTGAACAAGCCCTTGAAGAACTGCAAGAGAAGCTCCAGAAAAATGCAGAGAGCCTTTTACCTAGAGTGCATTTTTGGATGTGGATTGTTTTGGTTGTGATTTTATGATACCTGTGACAAATACTTGCAATCATTTTGTAAGATGTTTATTCTTGTTGTTTATCAGAACATAGCTATGGAACTCAATCTGGTGAAAGGATATGCTGAGTGCTGTCCTCAGTGTACCTGAATCTGGATATGACTTTCTGCCTTGCTTTTGTTCTTTCCCAGATATAATCTATAGTGTCAGATAACTGTGATTAAATTGGTCTGTCCTGAGAAAGTTCTGGAAAAGGATTACTCTGTTAATATTTTCTATGTATTACTGGCATTTATTTACAGCTTGTCTCATCATGTTTTTCTGAACCCAAAGAACCATTCTTGAAACATTGCCTTCTTTGTTCTATTCATATGTCTTAGTTTGGATTTTTATTGCTGTGAAGAAATACCATGACCATGGCGACTCTTATAAAGAAAACATTTAATTGAGGTGACTTGATTGCAGTTTTAGAGCTTCGGTCCATTATCATCATGACAGGCGTGCAGGCAAATGTGGAACTTGCTACATCTTGACCAGAAGACAGCAGAAAGTCAACTGAGTGTCACACTGAGGGAAGTTTGAGAAAAAGAAACCTCAAAGTCTGCAACCACAGTGACACACTCCTTCCAACAAGGCCACACCTCCAAATAGTGCCACTTCTTTCTTTCTACCCACTGAATTCCATACCCTGACCCCAAAGGCATATAGCCTTATCATATCATTCAGTCCAATTTCAAAGTCTCCAACATCTTTCACAGTCTCAATAATCTTTAAAAGTCCAAAGTCTCTTCTGAGATGAAGGAAGCCTCTTAATTGTAATCACCCTGTGAAAATCAAAATCATGAAGTAGATCACATATTCATGACATATAATGGCACAGGATAAACATTACCATTTCAAAATATAGTGAAGGAAACATAGTAAGGAAATGCTGAACCAAAGCAAGCCTAAAAACCATCTCGGCAATCTCCAAACTCTGCATCTTCATGTTTGTTAATATAATCTCTACAAGTTCAATTCTGTTCAGCTTTGTTGACTGCAGAACACTTCTTTCTCCTCGACTGGTTCCACTCCCTGCTAGCAGCTCTTGTTGGCATGACTTATCCCACGACTCTGGCATTTCTAATGTCTTGGGTTCTCCAAGGCAAGCCAGGCTGCAACTTCACAGCTTAACACAAGGACCTTCTTACTAATCCTTCATTCAAGGACACCTCTTAGACGTGCCTAACAGTAGGACCATATTTTTATATGGTGTGGCAGGCAGGCTTTGAAGCCATAGGGCCCACCTGAGGTGGTCACGTAGCCCTGGAGACAGGCTGTCACTGCCCCAACAAAAGGTCAGGTTGTTGCTCCTTTCTTTGTAATTTGGAGGATGCCTTATATAGATACTGATTCAAGCCTATGTGACAGCTAGCATACACAGCAGACAGGTAGTTGCGAACGTGACAAAATGCCATTCACCTGGTTACCTAGGAGACAGGTCTGGTGTATTTTCCCACTCAATTTATGTGTTGGTATAAAAGATGTTTGGAGTATAAACGAGGGGAATTCTTCAGGATGTGAATGAACTCAGAACTTCATGAGGGACCACTGAGAATCTCCCTCCCAATTAAGCCATGTGAGTTGTGTATTTATTTCCATCTCCTCCACACCAGTCAAGAGAGAGTGTTTATGTTGGGGTCTGGTCTAGAGAAATAATTTAAGGTTCGGGCTAGAACTGCGCCCTGACACCTGGCTTCAGTGGCTGTGCTTAGACACAAAGACAGCTTCTATAACCCGTTTCTTCTGTCTTTAACTCTAAAGCCACAATCATGTGGCTGAAGCTGTCAAGTCCTACTGCTTACTGGAACATTGTCCTTTGTTTAATTACATCTTTGTCAGCTTTCTGTTTTTCTTTCTTGCCTAAGCTTGTCTGTCATTGAATTTGATTTTTAGACCAGGGTGACCTCAAATTCAGAGATTCCCCCACCTCTCTACCTTCCCAGTCCTTTGATTAAAGACTGTGCACCAACACACCAGGCTCTATACTTTTCTTTATTTCAATTCAACAAGTTAGAAACTTAGTTGGGTGGGGACACCACTGGATTTATTTCATTTCTTAATCCTTTTATCTTCTTGAATATAAGATTTAGCTCCCATTCCACTTCCAGGTTCTCTTTTTCTCCTCAAAATTTACATTTTGTAATTTATTCTGCTCAGCTTGCTCTTTTTCATTATAAACCTTCATTAGAGTTAGCACTAAAAACTGCTCGACAAAGTCTATATTATGCTGCTTTGAGATTTCTTTTACCACAGGAATTATTCCAAAACTGTTCATTTTAACCTTAGAGAGACTCTTTGGAGAAGGGCAAAAGGCAGTCACTCTCTTCACCAAAATATCAACAAGAACAAATTCTAGGCAACTTATTAAAATTCTCTGAAACCTCTTGAGCCAGCTCCTGACATTTCAAATCAACCTTCTACTTCCATGTCCTTTTTAGTATGTCCATTAAGCAGTGTTCAAAGCATTCATAGCTTTCCAAACCCAAAGTATCAAAGTCCAAATTCCTTCAAACAAACACATAGTCTGGCCAATCACAGAAACAACCCACTCTATGGTACCAACTTCTGTCTTGGTTAGGTTGGGTTTACTATTGCTGTGAAGAGACACCATGACCAAGGCAACTCTTCTGAAGAAGATCTTTAATTGAGGTGTCTTGCTCACAGTTTTAGAGATTTAGCCCACTATCATCATGACAGGGAGTATAGTGGCTTGCAGGCAGATATGTTGATGGTTATATCTTGACTAGAAGGCAGCAGAAAATTGGTTGAGTGTCACACGGAGGAGAGCTTGAGAAAAAGAAACCTTAAAACCTGAAACCAAGGTGACATTCTTCCTCCTACAAGGCCACACCTACGAATAGTGTCTTTCCCTTTGGGGGTCATTTTCTTTCAAACCCCCACAATGCATAAACATACAATAGAATTGAAATAAGGTTGTCTGTATATTTAGACTCTAGTCCATCCCATTCTATTAGGTCTTCAAATCTCAGGTTCTATAGAGAGATCTGTATAAGTCAATCAAATTTGACACTCTGATTGACATCAATGATATCCAGAACTCATTCTTTTTAAACACATAAAACCTTATCTGTACTATATATGTTGTATGCCTCTACATTTTTGGAATCTTGACTAGAAAATTAAATGATGGCAACAAAAGTTCAAAAACTTTCAGGTAAGATGGACAAAACATCACCCTAAAATAAGTTATAAAATTGGCATTTCCATGCTAATGTAGTTATACCAGAAACCCAAAAATAATAGGGATTTGAATAAAAGAGAAATAGAAGATGCATTATCTAGTTACTTATACTCTACACTATTTTTTTAGAAAATTACAAGTATAATGCCAATATTTATTGGTCTTATACTCTATACTCTCTCCTTCTAATTCCTGCCAGAACCCAAAATGTATGTTCCTATTATATAGGTTGCATCCACATCTCTCCCTTTCAGCTTCATGGCCTTTTTTCACTTTTTTTTTAATAATCTACTGAGATCACCTACTGCTGACTTTATGCACATATGTAGGTAACCTATGGGAGCATGGGTGACCTAACAATGACTCTCCCTAAAGAAAAATAACTCTCCCATTCTAAGAAATTATAAAATGCTATTAATTCCTTGGCTAGGAGAAAGATATCAATAATCATTTTCCTCTCTCTCTCTCCTGGTTTGACCAGAGTTGACCTGACCCTGAGATTTTATTTATTATATTTTGATAAAATACAAAAGTAGAGATAATATTGGGAGATGAGGCTTCATACAAGTAGGTATGGCCTTGTTGGAAAAACTTTATCACTATGAAGATAGGCTTTGAGGATTCACATATGCTCAAGTCAGCCCAATATCATTGACCACATTCTCTTGCCTGCCTAACTAGATGTAGGACAGTTAGTCAGCTTCAATACTGTGTCAACCTGCATATCTAATGATAATGGACTAAATCTGTGAAAATATCTGCTGCCTATTAAATGTTTTACTTTTACAAGAGTTGCAGTGGTCTCCTTACTGCAATGTAAATCCCAACTAGGACAGATATTGGTACCATGGACTGGTTTATTGCTGTGACACGCCTGCCCATGTGTTTCTTTGAAGGAATATGAACCTTGGGACTGTGGATTAGAAAAGCAGTTGAATGCTTTAAGAGTTGCTTAATGGACTATTCTAGAAGGATCATGGAAGACAGTGTTGCAGAGTGTGATAGAACTGGGAGTGCCTGAAACAAGAGGTTTCAGAGAAGAGTGTTAGTATGTGGCCTAGGAATTGTTTTATGATATTTTGTTGAAGAAAATGGCTGCTTTTTGCCTTTGTCTGAAAAGTCTGCTTGAGGCTACAGTGAAGAAATTTGAATTAATTTCTCTGGCAGAGGAAAACTGAAAATAGCCTTCTATAGACTCTGTCATATAGTTAATACTGGTAGCTCTAATAAAGATTTATAATGGAAAGGAGTAAGTTGAGCAGGGCAAATTTAAAAAAAAATGTATAATTTCAGGAGAAAATAAGCATCAAGCAGTGGAATAGGTCTAATTCCTGGGTTTAAGGTGACAAACTTTAAGAAAAAAGGAGTGGTGACTTCACTAAAAGTTTTCAACTCATGGAAAGGAATGAAAAAATCTTAGAGCCCATTATGGTGGTGTACAAGTTTGATCTCATACCTGGAAAGGCATGTGGATCTTCTGGACAGGATAGTGGACTTCTGAGTTTGAGTCCAGCATCGTTTACAGAGCAAGTTTCAGAACAGCCAATCTTAGGCAGTGAAAAAAGCCATCAAAAACAGTAAGCTGAAGGGAATTGGAGATCTGAAGAGGATTTCAACATTAGACATGGAGATGCAGTTTGGAGTTTGACCAACTGGTTTTTGGTCCTACTTTGATCCAGTATTTCCTCATTGTGCTCCCTCTCTACATTTCAGAATGGTAATATATATCCTGTGCCTTTATGTGTTGGAAGTATGTGATCTGTTTTCTGATTTTGATTTTATGGGGCATTACAACTAAGATGTTGTATATGTCTAAGAAGAAACTGAACTTTTGATTTTAAACATTGTTGAAACTGTGATAGATTATGGGGGCTTTGACATGGACCAGATGCATTTTTGCTTTGTGATATGGCTATAAACCTCTGGAGGGCGGGGAGTAGAATGTGGTCATTTAAAAGAAAATGTCCCCCAAATGGAGTAGCACTATTAGGAGGTGTGGTTTTGTTGTAGTAGGTGTGGCCTTGATGTAGGAAATGTGTCACTGTAGAGATGGGTTTTGTGGTCTAATATATGCTCAAGCCGTATCCAGTACCTCACACCACTTCTTGTTGTCTGCCTATCGAGATTGATGACTGTCAAGTCCAGCACCATGTCTGCCTGCATGCCACCATGTCACATCTTGATGATAATGAACGAAACTTCTAAAAATGTAAACCACCTAAATTGTTTTTCCTTTATAAGAGTTCACATGATCATTGCGTCTCTTCATAGCAATAGAAACAGTAACTAAGACATTATCATAACTTAACTTATCTTTTCTCAGCAGGTGAGCACAGTTCTTTGAGCTTACCAAACAACAGCCATGCCATGTTTAGAAACCAACTGTTCACAGAACTCCCCATCCTTGTTCTCTTATAATCCTTAGTAAACTGCATCTTCCATTCCACTTCCTAGATATTACATGAGCCTAGTAAGGTAGAAGGTTTATTTTTATTTTTTTTTATTAATTTTAATTGAGCTCTACATTTTTCTTTGATCCCCTCCCTGCCTGTCCCCTTCAAATCTCCCCCAAGGTCTCCATGCTCCCAGTTTACTCAGGAGATCTTGTCTTTTTCTACTTCCCATGTAGATTAGATCTATGTAAGTTTCTCTTAGTGTCCTCATTGTTGTCTAAGTTCTCTGAGATTGCGGTTTGTAGGCTGGTTTTCTCTGCTTTATGTTTAAAAACCACCTATGAGAGAGTACATGTGATAATTGTTTTTGAGGTAGAAGGTTTATATAGGTTTTCTGTCTATGGCCATATATTCACCGGTGATTCTGTTCAGCACTTTGAAGAGTCATGGGTTTCTTCTTGTCAGAGAATAAAAACTCTCACAAGCCAAGCATGGTGGTGCATGCCTTTAATCCCAGCACTTGGGAGGCAGAGTCAGGCCAACTTATTATACAAAGCAAATTCAAGACTACACATTATGACCCTGTATCAAAAAACAAAACAAAATAACAACAACAAAAAACTCAAAAAACTTCCCTGACAAAGATTCAGAGATGCACAAATTCACTGATATAGATATGTAGAAAGGTACTTGCCAATAGGAAAATTTATCAAAACAACATCAATAGGTTCTCCTTTAGGGACTTTAGATTTCACATCCTTGGGTTTGTTAGTATATTTAACCACACCAAGAATGAAATTCCCTCCTCTGGAACAGACCTCAAATATAACAAACAGACTGATGGGCTATCCATGTTAGCAACCATACCACCATATCCTGCCTGGGAAATAGTATTGTATCATTCAGGGTCTATGTAAGATCATTAGACTCTTTTCTTACCCAGTAGCCTGAAGAGATTCCAGATCAGTTCAAGACAGATTTCTCAGAATTGTATGGTGTCTCCAGAAATTGGTTATTACCATCCAGTTATTGTTAGCAACAAAGATCAATGCTAATAATTTGTATTGGTTTGCATTTCATTGAGACCTTCTTGATATTGATCAAGAAGTTGTAAAGGGATAACTCCTGCCTGGCTTAGGGATTTTTGTAGAAAATATTCTTGGATCAGAATTTTCACCCTTGTGTTATACTTTTCAAGTTACTTTAGTTTTTAAAAAATATATTTAAATTAGCTTACAAACTGGTCTGGTTTCCTAGAGTTTCTTCATACATCCTTAGCTTGGATTAATTCATGCCTAATCTCTCATTTACAAAATCCCCAAACTGCTGACCCCATTTGACACTAGAATTCTCATTACCTACTTAACTTCAATTTTTGCATTTTTCAAAGGTGCTATCATCCTCCTATATCATAATTTTTCACTTGGGTTCAAAAATTCCTCTTGAATACTTCATTTTGGTAATGCCTCCCCTATTCTACTATTTCCTCTTTGCTGTAACGACACTACCTGCTTGAACCCTCTGTCCCAAGTATTCCCATTTCTATTTTTATTCATCTTTTACTTTACTATGCCACTTTTTAAAATCGAGCTCCCCACATATTGACCCATTTCTGGTTTCCTGAATTCTATATGTATCCAAACACACAGAACAAAGTATTTGAAGGTGGAACACACTCATATGAGACAAAAGTTGTGGTATTTTTAAATTTATTTGAGTAAAGTAACTCAATATAAGCTTCTTTAACTCCATGTACCGACAAATGTAGTGACTTTTTTATAGCTTATTAGTATTCTATTATATATTCATACCACATTTTCATTTTTTATTCATTTGTTAATGGATAGCTAACTTTCATTTTCTGTCTGCAGTGATTTGGGAAGCAGTGAATACAGGCATGGAAATATTCACACAGTAAGATTTAAAATTTTGTTGAATTATTTGTTCTTTTGATGGTCAATTTCTTGAGTTTTTTTATATACTTTGGAGGTCAGTCCTCTGTTTCATGTGGGGTTGGTGAAGATCTTTTCCCATTCTGCCATTTTGTCTTGTTGACCGTATCTTTTGATTTGCATAAGATTTTCAGTTTTAGGAGGTCCCATTTATTAATTTTTCTCTCAGTTATATTTTTAAATATAACTGGAGTTATATTTAGGAAGTAGTCTTATGTGACAATTCATTCAAGTGTACTTTCCACTTTTCCTGCAATGAGGTTCAATGTGACTGGCTTTATGTTGAGGTCTTTGATCCATTTGGACTTGAGTTTTATGCATGGTCATAGATATGGGTCTATTTTCATTCTTCTACACGTTGATATCCAGTTATGCCAGCACCATTTGTTAAATTTGTTTTCTTTTTTCCATTTTATAGTTTTTGCTTCTTTGTCAAAAAATCAGGTTGTTGTAAGTGTGGGAATTAATATCTGGGTCTTCGATTCTGTTTCATTGGTCATTCTGTCTGTTTTTATGCCAATACTAGGCAGTTTTCAGTACTGAAGCTCTGTAGCAGAGTTTGAAGTCAGGGATTGTGATGCCTCCAGAAGTTCCTTTATTGTATAGGATTGTTTTGACTATTCTGGCTTTTTTGTTGTTGTTGTTGCTTTCTTTTTATTTTTTTCTTTTCAATATGAAGTTGGGTACCATTCATTTCAGGTCTGGTGAAGAATTTTGCTGTGATTTTGATGAGCACTGCATTCAATCTGTAGATTGCTTTTGTTATGTTTGCTATTTTACTATGCTAATTCTATCTACCCAAAAGCATGGGAGATCTTTCCACTTTCTGTTGTCTTCTTTATTTTCTTTCTTCAAAGATTTAAAGTTCTTGTCATATTGGTTTTCCACGTTTTTGGTTAGAGTTATTTCAAGATATCTTATGCTATTTGTGGCTGTTGTGAAGGGTGATGTTTCTCTGATTTCATTCTCAGCCCATTTATTATCTGTGTAAAAAAGGTGGAGTATAGATCCAAACAGAGAACTTTCAGAAAAATAATCTAAAATGGCTGAAAGACACTTAAGGAAATGCTTATCATCCTTAGCCATCAGAGAATGCAAATCAAAACAACTCTGAGATTCCATATGACATCTGTAAGAATGCCAAGATCAAAAACACTGATGACAACTTATGCTGGAAATGTTGTGGAGTAAAGGGAATACTTCTGCATTGCTGATGGTAATGCAAGCTGATACAGTTCCTTTGGATGTCAGTATGGTGATTTATCAGGAAATTAGGAAATAACCTTTCGCAAGAACCAGCCATACCACTTTTGGGTATATACCCAAATAATGTTCAATCGTTCCACAATGACATGTGCTCAACTATGTTCATAGCAGTTTGTTTGTCATCACCAGAACCTGGAAACAACCTAAATGCCCCTTGACTGAAGACTGGATAAGAAAAATGTGGTTCATTTGCACAATGGGGTACTACACAGCAGAAAAAAATAATAATGACAGCTTGAAATTGACAGGCAAATAGATGGAGCTAGAAAATATCATATTGAGTGAGGTAACCCAGACCCAGAACAATAATTACCATATATACTCATTCATAAGTGGTTTTTAGACAAAAAACAAAGAAAACCAGCCTACAAATCACAATCCAAAAGAACCCAGACAACAATTAGGACCCTAAGAGAAATATACATGGATCTAATCTACATGGGAAGTAGAAAAAGACAAGAACTACTGAGTACATTTGAAGCACGGGGACCATGGGAGAGGGTTAAGGGAAGGAAGAGGAAAGGAGGGGAGCAGAGAAAAATGTATAGCTCAATAAAATCAATAGAAAAAGCAAAATATGATGTAAAATTTTGGACTATATGCTCAGGTGTAATATAGCTATGTCATATAGTTCTTTTATTTCTCTTCTTGGAACCCTCCAGACTTTATTTTCAGAATTGTGGCACTGATTTATTCTCCCACCAACAGTCTTAAGGGTTCTCTCCTTACTACATCCATGCCAGCATTTGTATTCATCTTAATTCCTGATGATGGTGATTTTGACTAAAATGTGAGAATCTTAAAAGAGTTTCAATTTTTTGTCTTGATGCTTAGGGATATTGAACACCATTTAAAGTTTGGTTCTTACTCAAGTATTTTCTTTTCAATTACATAGCAGATTTTTTAATTGGACTGCTTTCTTGATATTTATTTATTTTAGTTTTTAACATATTCTAGACTTTATTCCTCTATTAGACATAGAGTTGGTGAAGATTTTTTTCTAGCTCTATGGATTGACTCTTTTCTTGACTGATAGTTTCCTTCGCTGTACAGAGCATTTTAGTAATGTGAGATTTCCTCTTGACAATTGATGAGCTTATTTCAAGTGTCATGAAAGTCCTATTCAGAAGTTATTGCTTGTGCCTATAAGTTGAAGTATTCTTTTGCCCTAGCAGTTTTAGGGTACAAAGTACTATGGTGAGGTCCTTGATATATTTGGAGTTGAGTATTGTGCAAGATAAGAAGATCTAGATTTATTATAGTGTGTATTGCAATTCTTATTTCTCAGCTCTATTTCTTGAAGATGGTGTCTTTTTTCCAATAGTATATTTTTGACTTCTTTATCAAAGATCAGGCAACTGTAGCAACTTCTTGGATTTATACCTGGATTCCATATTCTATTCCTGGAATTATGTATCTATTTTTATTCTAGTACCATGCTGTCTTTTTAATTATGACTTTTAATTATGACTCTGCAACACAACTTGAAGTCAGGTATGGTGATTCCTCTCGTCATATGATATTCATGCCTTGGTTACCCTTGGACTTTTCTGATTTCATGTACATGTTGAGACTAAAAAATGTCCTTGTACTTTTGTACTTTGATTAGGATTGCACTTAATCCATAGATTATTTGTGGTAAGCTGGCTATTTTGTCAGGATTAATTTGTGCAGTCCAGGAGCTAACGCCTTCATCAAATTTTTCCGAAGGATCTCGAAATTTTCCTTATACATATTTTTCATTTCTTTGGTTATGTTTCTTACTGGGTATTTTGTTTGTAGATATTGTGAATGGAATAGTTATTCTGATATTTCTTTTCAGTATGATTGTCATTAGAGCATAGGAAGGGTGCTTATTTTTATATTTTATTTTTTATCCTGTTATTTTTCTTAAAGTGATTTTCAGACTTAAGTATATATTAATGGAGGCCATAGGGTTTCACATATTTCAAATCATGAAATCTGAAAGTAGGGATACTTTGAGTTTCTCTTTTGCTATTTGTATAGTTCTTATTTTCTTCCTTTATCTATAGCTTCAAATTATATTAAATAGGAATTAAGAGAGAATGACTTTGTTTTGTTCCTGATCTTAGTGAAAACTTTTTTACTCCATATAGTGTGATATTGACTATAGGTTTACCATATATTACTTTTATTCAGTTAAGGTATAACCCCTTGAATCCTGCTCTTTTTATGGCTGTTATGATGAGATGCTGATTTGTTCAAAGATGTTTACTGTGCCTAATGAACAGTCTATGTGGTTATTTTTTTTGAGTTTATTTATATGGCCAATAACAGTTATTGATTTTTAGAAGCTGAAACATACCCACATCTCTCTAATATAATTTCATGTTAGTTTACAAGCTGATTGTCTTAGTTAGGGTTACTACTACTGCAATGAAAAACGTTGACCAAAAGCAAGTTGGGGAAAAATTGGTTTATTTGGCTTACACTCCCATATCATTATTTGTCTTAATTAGTGCTTCTTTTGCTGCGACAAAACATCATGACCAAAGAGCAAATTGGGCAGGATAGGGTTTATTAGGCTTATACTTCAACAGTGCTGTTCATTTTGATGGGACTTTTCTCCATCTAGTCCAGTCCCACATGACTGGTTTCTCTCCACCCTCTGGATTTCCATAGCCACTTATGAAATATCCACTCAAAGGCTAATATATTAAATATAATTGTTTGGCCAGTGGCTTAGGCTTCTTATTAGCTAATTCTCTCATACAAATTACCCCATTTCTACTAATCTATGTATCACCACATGGCTGGGGCATTAACTCTGTTCTGGCATCATTTTCCTTAGGCTGCCCTTAGCATCTCTCTTCTAGGGTGGCTACATGGCATCTCCCTGACTCTGCCTTCTCCCTCCCTGTATCTTTGCTTGGACTTTATGCCTAGCTATATTTTTCCTGTCCATTGGTCAAAAGAGCTTTATTCATCAACCAATAAAAGGAACACATATGCATCCCACATCATTCCATCACTGAAGGAAGTCAGGGCAGAAACTCAAACAGGGCAGGATACCAGAAACAGGAACTGATGCAGAAGTCATGCATGGAAGCTGCTAACTGGCTTGCCAGCCCACATTCTTATAGAACCCAGGATCAGCAGCCCAGGGATGGCACCATCCACCAAGGGCTCAACTCTCCCCCATTTATCACTAAATAAGAAAGTACCTTACAGCTAGATCTCATGGAATTTTTTCCACGGCTAAAGCTCCTTCCTTTGATGACTCTATAGCTTGTGTTAATTTGATACACAAAACCACCAGTGCATTGTTCATCATCAAAGTAAGACAGTACAGGGATTCAAACAAACCAGGAACCTGAAGACAGGAGCTGATTCAGAGGTAATGGATGGGTGCTTTTCAAAGGCTTGATCTCCATGACTTGCTTAGCCTCCTTTCCCACACCACCCAAAACCACGAGCCCAGGCATGACATCATTCACAATGGGCTGAGAAGTTCTCCATCAATAACTATTTAACAAAATGTCCTACAGCTGGGTATTATGGAGGTATTTTCCCAACTGAGGATCCTTTCTTTCAGATAACTCTATCTTATGCCAAGTTGTCATAAAGCTTTCCAGGAGAGTGAGGATGGAAGATCTCTGATCTGGATAATTTCTTTTCCTTTTGGTGACATCCTTCTTACTTCAAATTTCTAAACTATTACTCTATTCCACAATTTGCCAGTTAAAATGTCAACTCTCTTTCTTGCTCTGAATCTTCAATTTTATCAGAAAGGATGTCCCCCATTCGATATACATGATGGCCACAGGGGGCCCTAAAACAAATACATACCCCATTATATGTGGCTAGATTTAAAAGAATCAAAAAAGACCTAGAAAATGACAATCCTGGATAGTAAGTCTAAACCTTTAAACAAGTTTGATTACAATCTACCTTGATGCAGGTGTAGAAGATGACAAAATTGTAACTGTCCGTCATGAAGTCTATGCTAATATTTTTGTCTTATTTTTTGATGACATGAAGTCAAGTTCCTTATCTTTTGTGACTAGTTTTATTTGAAGCTGTCTTCCTACATATTAGAATAGCTTTCTTTTGCATGCTTCCTGGTTCCAGCAACTTCAAGTAACCTTTCCCCATCATTTACCTTAGTTAATATATGTTGTTGGTGTTTTTTTTCTTTATCTTTTGAAGCCGTAAAATGTAGATCCTCTGTTCTTAATCTGCTAGTCAGTGTCTTTTTAAATTGGTGAATCAAAGAGTTAATATTCTGAGTCAATATTGAAAACTGCTTACTAACTACTGCTTAATACAATGGAGCTGAGTAAAGGTCTTCATGTTAAATTACTAAAAAGTGTGTCTGTTACTTGCTAATACCCTGAAAAGTGGAGAAAGAAAGAAGTCACTAACCTAGTTTCTGTAGCTATATCACACTAGGATATTGTCCTGATAGACTCAGATTTTTACTGTACTTATTTACTAGACATGTTATAAAGAAAACCATTAAGGTTCAAGAGAAAAATATCTTGGCTGTAAAATATCCACAAAAGAAAGAAACTCAAATTTTGAAACACTTTTATAACATCTTGGAAAGGAGCCATGTTTGGCTGCATGCAACCTACATAGATTGTCAGGAGACAGAAAAGATAGTCAGAGACAGTTAGTTGATTAGACTGGGACCCTTGTTCAACTAGTTACATTAATCATGATCTCAAGTTTCCAAATCTATTGGCTAAATATTATACTTCAAAGAATACTACAATGTGAAACTATATTTGCAAGTGCAAATTTGTATTTGTATAGTACTGAGACTTGAGAAAAACTATATTAGTAAATAAAGCTTTTAAAACTCTGATTCTTTTTTCAAATTTATTTATTTATTTGTTTATAAAAATTTCCACTTCCTCCCCTCCTCCCCATACCCTCAAATTCCCCCCACTCCCACTCCCCCCCCCCCCATTCCCTCTCCTCCTCCCTCTCCAGTCCTAAGAACTTCCTGTGGGAAGTTCAAGTTCCTCCCCTCTCCCTCCAGGTCTAGAAAGGTGAGCATCCAACCAGACTAGGATCCCAAAAAGCCAGTACATGCAGACAAAACAAGACCCAGTGCCATTGTCAACGGCTTCTCAGTCAGCCCCCATGTCAGCCACATTCAGAGACTCCGGTTTGATCACATGCTCATTCAGTCTCAGTCCAGCTGGCCTTGGTGAGCTCTCATTCGATTAGTTCCCTTGTAACAGAGGGTGAACGCACCCCTCGTGGTCCTGATTTCCTTTTTCATGGTCTCCCTCCTTCTGCTCCTCATTTGGACCTTGGGGGCTCAGTCCAGTGCTCCAATGTGGGTCTCCGTCTCTATCTCCATCTATCGCCAGATGAAGGTTCCCTCTGGTCCTGCCTTTCTTGCTCACGTTCTCCCTCCTTCTGCTTCTCATTTGGACCTAGGGAGAAAATGTGAATTAATAGAAAAAGAAAAATTTTTCATCTAGTCTATGTGCCACAAACATTGCCACAGTTTTCTTGGCTAGAGCTTGGAGAAAGAAAGTTGTGGGTGAATGTACTTTGTAAAGAAAGTTGGTTACTCTTTGAGGAGAGGAGCAGGCAATAAAGGAAATCTGATGGTCTAGAGACAGTGACTTAGACACAACACCATGTTCTCATTTTGGCTTAGTGATACGAAAGTTTTTGTTAGAGATATCAGTAAGTAAGAAAGTATTTAGGTATAAAATTATTAGTAATCAAATGAGAATAATCATTCTTAAAAATTTTTATTGAAACATTCTAAGTTCAACATGTTAACTGACATAAATGAGAACCCTTCCGTTAGAAAACATAATGTCTCATTATCTCAGCATCTCTCAGCTTCATAGTCCTTTTAAACTTGTATTGTGTTAGGTACAAATTTTTGCTGCAATATCTTGTGATCAAGCTAGTGTCCTTTGTTCTCCATTCATACTCTATTTCTAATTACTTGCTCATTTCTTAGCTTTTAGTATGCTTTATAATTGTCAAATTAATGAAATATGAGTCTGTTCTTATTATATTTTATATATTTTACTCATGCCTCGTTTTTCCTGCGGGTTTAGCATATTTTAGCACTGTAGCTCTCCATATTTATATGAAAGTCATTTCTACTGTGGCCTCACAGTCTTGGTTGTTTCATTTATGTTACACTCTCTGTATTGTTTCTTTTTCTTTTGATGACTCTTAACTTCTTCTTAATCCCTAATTTAGCACTTTTCCAATGTGCTTCTATTCTTTTAATATGTGAAGTTTAATGTTAATTGTTCTAAATTGATTCTGGTGCTTTTTCACCTTGGACATCATATTAGGTTTACAGTTTAAATTCTGCCTCATTTTACTGCTAAGTAACCTCAGACCCTGGTCATAGCAGAAAAAAAAAAGCGGGCTCTGCGACAGACAAATACCCTGCAGAACAAGGGCAGTGGTCTAACTCATGTCTTTTGAGTGTGTCCTACCTCAACAATTACACAGCCACAGAGGCCTGCATGCTGGTAATTCCATCACTGATTCTGTTCCACAAGGCTGAGGTGCCGTTTTCCTGATAGTGCTCAGTACTCATCATTCTGTCTCAAAAGCACTGCATCCACACTATCAGTGTTACCCACACTAAGTTCCACAACATAGATACTTTACTAAATCCTGTGTATGATCCCCAAGCTATATGAAGGATAATATAGGCATTTGTTTTGCTCTAAAGAGCTCAATAAGTAGGCATTATGAAGTCATGGTCCTGTCTTTTCTCCCCATTAGTGGCTAATGCCTCTTAGCAGTTTTCCAGATATTTATTTTCCTTTTTATAAAATAGAGTCCTTTGTTTGATTCCAGCTTTTTGAGAAGCACAATCATTGACTGCCACAGAGTCACATCTGAATCTCTGTTCTGTTAGTTCCGGTGCTCTGACAGTGCCGTTAGTGTGCAACTTTGGATGGTTCCCCACAGCCACATACAATCAGGCTTTAGATAATCAGCAGGGGCTAATCAGCATCACAGCTACCTACTAGGAGCTTTTCACCTCTTGCTAATACATTTTCCTTTATATTTTGCCTTCTTATCTAAATTCAAAGCTCTTTAACGAAAATTCCTTCGTGTCCTGTAGGACCCACAACAGCTTTCTGTATCCCAGTTTTGTGCTGCTCAATATGGGAAAGTCAATTTTTTTTTTGGTTGTATAAAAAGAAAAGCATGAGGAAAGAGATGCAGCATAAGCTTTTGAGAGAAAGGTAGGAAGCCAAATATTTACAACCTTTATTACAAGGAGATCATAGGAGGCCATCTTTCTAAAGCCCCAAGATTCTATTTCCTTGTTTTTTATATATTTATTACTTTCAGTCACTGTATTTGGTGGCTCGTAGTTGTTTCATATAGTAGCTAACAGCAGAAAAATAAAGCATCTTTCCCCTTTAGTTCTAGTCCCTATTGACCAGATAAAGAATCCAGGAAGAGGAAATAGACTGGTGCAATATCGTCTTTAGTGGACAACCTGTCTGCCAACAGCAGTACCAAGGGAGAATATTTGGATATGCAGATAAATATGTCTATTAAAGATTTTGTTTCAAGTCTACCAGAATTTAAATAATAAAGTATACTAAAAGAGCTTCTAGTCTTGTCTGAACACTGTGGATGGATTAAGGACAGGTTACAGGACTGTCTTTAGATTTGAGACCTCAGAATATTTACTATTTTTTTTCCAAATAACAGTCTTGAAATCTTCCTTTTATAAAACAATCTTTCTCCTCTGTCAATCTAGATTATCTAATTTTCCTACAGCTTTGTGTCTAAGGAAGGATTGAGGAATAAAAAAAATGTAGTTTATAGTCTTTGCCCTCAGTTTGATGTAGACTTTCTACTAAATTATTGTTGAAAATAAAGCACAAATCAGATGAAACGCTCAGAGCTATCTCAAGTTCAAGTGAAAGAAAACACACACCCAGCTGACCTTGGTGAACTCTGTGATTGTCTCTCTTGTTGTCTTCTTTTCTCTCATGCCTCTTATAGAATATAAGGCCTTACTGCCTCTGAGTAAATGCTTGCAGACAGACACATGCTTGAAGTCTGGAGTTAGTGTTTTAAGAGATGTTATGCTAGCTCATTAGTCACAGTAGTCCTCTAGCCACAAGAATTGGTTAAGAACAAACATTTTAGCAAACTTGATTGATTAGACAGGAAAGTAGAATTTTATAGGAAAAAGTGTCTTTTCTAAAGTAGTGTTTTGGTCTGACTCTTTAGAGGAATAGATAAAACAATGGGGAGATACTTATATCTATATCTAATGTCTATATATCTATCTCTATATCTATTATATATTTGTGTCTGTGAATATATAGATATCTATCTATATATCATCTATCTGTCTTTCTGTCGGTCTATTTATCATCTGTGTGCATGCGTTTGTGTGAGAGAGAAACAGAGATAGAGGAGAATCAGAGAGACAGAGTGCTTCTTTATAATAATAACAATGTCAAAATCTCCCCTGAGCCTTTGAGAAGATGGTACTTAGTCCCTGAATCTGGGTGTCTCAACGGTTAGAGTCATTCCAGAATAGACATCTCTCACTGGAGGGTGACAAAATGGTCTGCAAGGTGAGGTGTCTCAGGACTCCTCATCTGTTCCTGGGAACTCTAGAGGGTCCCTGAGAGCATGTTTCCCTATTCCATTATGATAGCTTAGTCACAGTGCCACTGTTATGAGCAAAGGAATAAGCAACAACAGCAGCAGTAGCATGCCCAATGAACTAGGAGACCAGAGAGAAGGCCAAGCTAGCAAGTGAGATCAGTTTCATTTCAAAATACCACCCATATCTTTTAAATATGGTCTGCTACCTGAAATTACTACCTTCAGTTGGAACCAACCTTCTAATATCAATCTCAGCAATTAGGACAGTTTTTCAGGGGATGCTGCCTAGTCATGTGATTCTAATTTGTAGAAAATTGAAACTAAAACAAAACCCAGTGTATATTTGCTGTAAAAGTACCACTTTTACACCGAGGAAGGACAAGTAAGTCAGATTTCAACTGGCCATCTTATTTCTATGAAACAGTCATTCTTTATATCAAGCTGCCACTGTAGAAATCAGCCTTGAGCTAACAAAGATCCGCCTACCTCTGCCTCCCGAGTGCTGGGATTAAAGGCCTGTGCCACCACTGCCCAACTGTGTGATCTCCTTTTTGGAATAAATAGAGGCTTCTTGTTAGTAACCATTCGTATCCTCAATTTACCCTGTGATAGTTAACTGCATTCGAAGCACAAATATATTTAAGGTCAATTTAGTCTACACATGTTCTCTAAGAACTTATGGGAGCTAGCCAGGCAACCTGTTGACATGGATCCAGCTTCCCAGAGAGACTCTCTGCCCTTATCCAGTCAAATATCTTCCAGCAGAATTCTAAACTCTACTATTGTAACCCCCAAATTCCTTTAAACAACTAACATCTGCTTTCACAGTTAGAAGGGTGATCAATGTATTTTGATCATGGACTGATTCCTCTTATTAATCACTGAAAACTCTTTTCTCTCACTGAAAGTCTCCCTGTGACACAGGGGATGATTGGAACCTGCATACCATAACAAAGCATGGTAGATACTTGTTATGGACGTTATCATGTTAAAGACTGTTCCATTAAGATAAAAATAAATGTGAAAAATTGCTTAGGTTCTTAATATTGATTCAATTGAAAAGCAAGGTTGAAATGACTTTAAGTTCTTTGTCATAGTCATATTCAATACATCTAGAACACTTGAGAATTAAACTCAAGACTTTTACGTTTAGCAATGATCTGTCTTTAAAACTGAGAAGGGGCTGATATAATAGGAAGTAGAGAAAAGGGCCAACTTAAATGCATTTTTAGATTTTTGCATATCACTATTAATTAACAACACTAAGGAAAAGAGGGAGTAGACTCTTTGTATTTTCTTTTCCAAATCTTAGTATTTTTTCTATTATATATTTATAAATAGTATTTTCTTTTCTATATTATATATGTGTGTGTGTCATACTTAACTAAAACATATTGCAAGAAGAAAATTTTATGAAATTTCTTACAGTTTGTGTTTGTATATGTTC
Organism: Myodes glareolus; assembly: GCF_982192425.1. Classification (NCBI taxonomy): domain Eukaryota; kingdom Metazoa; phylum Chordata; class Mammalia; order Rodentia; family Cricetidae; genus Myodes; species Myodes glareolus. Next base: position 23,478,679 of record NC_142046.1, read on the forward strand.
TTTCTTTCTTTTTTTTTTTCTTTCTGTCTTGTTTGTTTTGATATAGGGTTACTGTGTGTATCCCTGGCTGTCCAGAAACTTACTATGTAGACCTGGCTGGCCTAAAACTCAGACATCCTCCTATCTTGTACTAAAGGCATGCACCACCACCATTTGGCTGAGCTGGCTATTTCTTGGCACATCTGAAATCTAATTGATTTAACTTTAACATTTGTATATAAATTTCCCTAGATTTCTGATACTTATGAGAAAAGAATGAAGTTGCCATTACCTGGCAAGAACATCTTCTTCCACAGAAATATCAAATACAAGTCAGTGACTTGTGCTTGATTTGACAGAACACTGAAAACCTTGATTCTCATCTGAGAAGGCAGGAAGATGAGAAAAGCTCATGACCTTTTTGTTCTCAGAGACGGGAATTATTTCCATTGTTCCATCAACCAACCAACATTTAACTGGTTCTCAAATAATAAAATGCAAGAAAAAGAGCAGAGAGACTGTGGTATAATATCTGCAGGCGTGGCAGCTTAAATTGAAGAGGACCAAAGAGGAAAAATGAAATATTCCTTAGAGTTCAAAGGCATCAACTGAAGGGTCAGTGAGGCAGATTTGAAAACCATAAGGCTTGTCACTTTACTTCAAAATCTACAACTTAGCCTGCCCATCTGACATTTCCTGAAAGAACTGTCAGTATTTTTTAGGCAACCCACATGTTAACATCTCAAAATGCTTTTGATAATATCATAAAGGTTGTGATAATACATGTTTTTTTCTTATCATATAGGTCAGAAGTTCCTTTTAAGAACCTTTAATATAAAATGAATGTAGGAAATTCTCAGATGAGAAGTCAACTCAGAGCAGACAGAGAATGTCTCATGTAATGTCACTGGATTTTTGTCCTAGCAGAAGGGTAAAAAACTTCAGCTTGGAACTTCAGCAGCAGTAATTTTGTGTGGCTAAGGATTCACTTGTGGAGACATGTGGTTTTGATGCAATCAGGGATCAAGAAACTCAGATTATTGGCCTCAGATGTTATTCATGTCATAGAAAGAAGAAAGAGGTACATTTCAATTGTGGATAGGTAGATGGGGTAGGGCAAGAAGAAGATGGGTTTATGGGTTAAGAGAGGAAGAGAATAAAACCTATATGACTTTCTGATCATGTTAATTTGAGCAGACTTCATGTATTTATTTATAATCTTTTCTGATTCATGATTTCACCAACATTTCAATTTATTTCTTATGAACCAAACTGAATTTTACTTATTTAATTCTAGAAGCAAGGAACGTAATAAAATACCTAAAACATGTGAATGTCTTTGCATATACACAGACATGCATATGGTAAAAAAATTTTTAAATTGTTAAGTGAAACATGACCTTAAAGTTCCAAATGTGTTTCATAAAGTGTCTGAAGGTTACTTTGAGGAATATAGGTGAGGGAATTGAACAGACACTCCTGTTTATGTTTATCTGTAAGGATGTTGACACACCCTTTCTGAATGTTAACTTGCACATCAATCAGAAAAAAAGCATGCGTCACAGTAGTAACCATTTCCTCTCTTGCTCACTGAAAATTGAATTTAAATTACTATTTACTATCTTCTATCTACACATATTTGATAAACAAAACAGTAACAATATATAAGATTTATTTCTATAATTTCTATCAACAAGTTGATTTACACTAAGACTTTTAGAGGCTTAATTTTTATCAGTGGAAAATAAAGATAATAGTAGTTCTCTTGTCCAATGGCTGTGAAAAATCAATGTAATAAAAATGGATTTAAGCTTTTTGCACTGTTTTCAAGACTTCTTGGTAAATGATTGATTCTAGTTTCGAAAAGTATTATAACATCCTTTTTTGCATTATTCTCATTACTCATAGCACAATATATGTTAAGTAACCACTGGTTCAGGGAGTAGTCTACATAGAACAAATATAACAATAATGAAGACAAAGTACCAAGCCACTTGCATCTCGAATGAAAATCAGCAGAGAATACATAGCATACGGTCATAAGCTTGTTCTTATACACTTTGTCTGATCATGTCATTAAAGCTTGGAAAGTGTAAGATTTTTTTTCCTGATTATGGACCCTGATAAGTTGGTATAATTCATCCAGGAGTAGCAAAGTGTGCCCTGAGCAATTAACTACTTGACTGACTTAGATGAGTGTGGTAAGTCACCGGACCAGAAACACAGGATGTCTGTTTTTCTTAAAGATTACAGGTTTTTCTTTGAAGGGGCACAGAATAAATCTTCCTCTAAGCTGGCTTGGTTAAGCCCCTGGAAAGTTTTCTGTTAACCTGAGCATCAATAGGTGAGAAAGCACTTTCCAAAAGATTTTGGAAATAAAAGAGCCAAAAGATGATCGAACTCTGTTTCTGCAAGAGCCGTGGAACAAAAGGATCTGTGTGGTAGGGAGGGTCATGTAAGACATTTTTTTTTTAAAGCTGTATGGAGTAACACTAGAGCTGACTAAGATGCATCTACCTTCGAATTTATAACTTGAGTTCTGTCTCCAGGACCCACACTGAGGAAGCAAAGAGAATGGTGAAAACTGATGAGGGAAGAGGAAGGAGTATGGAGGAGAGAGAACAGAGCAAGGACAGCTTTGATACCTGCGAAGGAAAGATTGAGGTTACTAGTAAATGAGTATTTGTTTCAGTCAGGATTCCATTGTTGTGAAGAGACATCATGACCGTGGTAATGATTTTCAAAGAAAACATTAAAGTGTGTCTTGCATACACTTTAAGAAATTTAGCCTACCATGTCAGGAAGCATGGCAGCATGTATGCAAGTGGTAGAGTAGTTACTGAGAGTTACATTCTGATTGGCAGGAAGAGAGAGCAGCCCTGGGCTTGATATGACCTTTTGAACCCTCAAAACCCAACACCTTCCTCCAACTAGACTGTACCTACTCCAAAAAGGCCACACATCCCAGTCATCCTAATTCTTTCAAATAGTGCCACTCCTTGGTAACTGTGCACTCAAATATATGGGCTATTCTTATTCAAACATTCACATTGCTGATTAGAAAAAGGGAGAAAAGGTCCTTAGATTTGCAAATAGCAATTAATTGCTCTGGCTTGCAGCCAAAGCTTACTAACTGTGAAGTGTTTTAGCTGGCTTCAGAGAGGGATGTGCGTGCTACAGTACTTAACACAAATGAATTTTCAGATTAAAAGCTCACTTAAACCGCAGTATTGGATGTAGCTATAATAAATCAAATGGAAAAAATTGCGGAAAGTTTGGCTGTCTACAAATCTGAATCCAAGCAGAGGTCATTTGATCTCTATTGGCAGGTGTAAAGAAGATCTGCCCCCTTGGAATCAGTCCAGGACACATCCAGCCACCACATTTTAAGCACAAAAGGGATGTTTTACCCTGGAGCGTCAAGCAGTGGGGGGAGGTGGGGACAACAGCATGGAAAAGGCAGTCAGCAACAGCAGCAGCAAGCACAAGATAGCAAGCTGAAGAGCAAGTGTTTCTGTTTCTGCAGGCGTCAGATTTTAGGGGGGAAATGGGGAAGTCTGAGCTAGGGTGAGTTGGTAAGTCCTGATTGGACATATTAGGCAAATAAGGAATTTTCGTTGTTGAACTTCTGATGTTCTGTCCCAGGAATGAGTCGGTAGCTAATAAGGGAATGGACCTTGAGGGTTTGCTTTCGGATGTAACGGTGTTTAGTAAAGGCGTAAGAGGGCAAAAGCTCGCTGCAATGTTTGCCGTGTTCAAGTCCACTAGAGTCCCTCAGCAGGTCCCTTTAATTATCTTTGAAAAGTAATTGTGAGCTTAGGCGGCACATCTTTGTGGCTGTAAGTTCCAGCTTCCTGGCTGGAATGCTTTCTTTTAAGCATGAATAGTTCATAAGGTTGGCACCACACTGAAGCAGCTCTTTGCCTTTCCTGTCTCCTAGCTACAGCACTGAAGAAAGCTCCCACATGGGAGCTGGCAATGAGTTCTGACTGGGGCAATTATATAAATGTCACTGTAAGCTCTTATTTTAGCAGAATATTTTTTTTCTCTTCTTTCAGAGTCCCAGCATCATCTTTCTAGGGGGCTGGATTACTTAAGATAAAGAAAAGGCTTAGATGTATCGCCACAATAACCACAAAGATGTCTCAGACACTGCTGTACAATGAGAGCTTCTGACCAAAGCTGCTTGAAAACCAACCCTCTCATTGCTCCAGCACTCACAATTCCATGCTTTCTAAAGACTGATTTATTTAAAGTGACTCATTTGTCTGTTACACAGTCAGCCTTTTACTCGAGGCAACTCTCTGAGTGCAAGACCATTACAGCACATATCCCAATGACTTTTAACATACAGTAGAAGCACCGAGGGTCTCACCAATAAAAGTGGATGGTATAGAAACCCCTCTTTTAAACTAATATGACTACCAAGCAGGAGGCCTTAGAGAAAAAGGCCAGAGCTGACACTTTGATTGAGATGGTATAGGAAAGATCATTTTGCACTTGAATACTCCACAGAAGAAGTGAGATAGATACTATGTTTTGTACATTTCTGAAAGATAGATAGACTTTGAGAAATGAAAAAAGACACGTTGGTTTTGAGCTACATTTTTCATTAAAGAATGGGGGAAATGCTTACATTAATTTTTATGACGCTTAATTTAGATATTTATAATCAGAATAATTTTATTCCCCATTGTTCTTTTCCTCATTTTAAAATACATCATAAGTATATGACGGAAAGCATCTCCTATGGTGGATTTACACATGGCTGTAGTGTTGTATCCATGCCTGTGGTGGTGGAGAATATCAGTGGTCGTATACAGGTGGTTGTGGTGGATTACGCATGACCGAGGTGGAGTTCACATGTCTGTCATACTAGGCTCATATCTGTGGTGGAGTACACATGTCATGGAGTGTACTTGGCTTTGAGTGACATTGGTAAAGACAGCAGAAGAGTCACAACCTCTTCAGTGGAGATTCTGAACCTGACTACAAAGTGACCAACTCATTTTACTCTTTTTGAGAGACTTCTTCAATCTAAGTCCTGGATACTGAGGAGAAGGGAAATAAACTGACATCAGTCCAAAGTAAATATTTATTACTAAGAAATGATTACTTTTATAATCCAATATTTTGGGGACATTTTAATGATAGCATAACTTAGCAACCTGTAATATATGTGTTCCAGAATATATAAACTCACATTTCTTTCTATAAGAAAAATATTACTTTCCATTATTCTTGCAGTACAAAAGAACAATAAAGATTTATGTGATCTTAAAAAAGTGTGGGGTTTTCTCCTGACCAATTGATTAATACTTCTGTTATTGGACACTACCTGTGTATCTTCAGTTTAAATAGTCACATGCCACAGGTTAAAGGCTTATTGTCTAAGATGGATCCACTTCCTCACTCCAGATAGCAATCTTAATACCTGGTTATTGATTCATCTTTCTGACCTATCACACAATAAATTAGGGTTCCTATATCCTGTCCCTTAAGTTAAACTAATTTGACACAAATCAGGGAAGCACTTTTTTGGATTTCATTGTTTATGATGGAAAATATTGTAAAGGATACAGATGAAGGGGAGGGGCTGATACACCTTTTCTGCATTCATTTGGGATGCATCACATGTCATGAACTTCTGGGTGTGTTGACAGTCTATCCAAACCCTATCCTTTGTTGGTTTTATTACTTGTAAAATGATTGCTTAAACCACAGGACATTGGTAAGCAATTTAACCTCCAGGCCCTCTATCCTTCACAAGATTAGGGATTGGGGCTGAGTGTTTTAACTCTCTAATTCTGCTGTAAACTTTACTTAACTATGACCTTTCTATCAAAAACTACTCAGTGGTTTGTAGCACTCAATTAAATCATTAACATACAAGACACTATTGAGTCTTTGGAGAGTTTAATGTCTTTAAGAGTCATATGGAAGTCATATGGGGCAGTGGTAATGCAAACCTTTAATCCTAGCACTTGGGATGCAGAGGCAGACAGATCTCTGTGAATTTAAGGCCAGCCTTGTCTACAAAAGCTAGTTCCAGGACAGGATCCAAAGCTACAGAGAAACCCTGTCTTGAAAAACAAAAATAAACAAACAGAAAAAGAGTCATATGGAAAAATTTAGGATGATTAAACATAGAATTATGATATCACATTGTTACATTATTGATGAACAAACACAATGCTCCTTTAAGGGTTATGAGTCTATTATAGAGCAAAACATATGTGACTATGGTGTGGGAACATCAATGCATGTTTTCCAAGTAATGTATTATATTATAGTAGCAGGTCCATAAAGATGTATAAGAACAGAACACACAAACCACAAATCAAGATATATATATTTTAATGTACAGTAGGTACAATCAGGTAGGTGGGTCAAAAAAAGTGATGTATCTAGGCTAAGTCATCAGATGCTGTCAGACAGCATTCTTAGCCTATTGGTTGGTGAAAATTAGTTCAAAGGAATTATCTGATTGTAACAAGATATTAGGTAACAAACAAAAAAGCCATCAATGACTATTAAGGGAGGTAAAAACTGTCCCAAGATAATTAAGCTCTGGATTTGCAACATTCTAATCCCACTACATCATGGAAGGTCTAATCGTTCTATCAGCTCTATCCTTTCTAACATTTCAGATGCAACACCTTCATCAAAAGGAGCCCTTTAGTATGACTATTTATTTCTATTGACTGTATCCATATATTAGAAATAACTTGCCAATTAACTCAGTCTTGTTATTTTTCTCCTTTGAGAGGAGTGAGAAATTAATTTTCTTATCAAATGATACATTCTTTAATAACAGACACTTGAGGTCAAAGGTCAACAGACCATTGTTGCCCACTTCAGTTCATTATCTTCCATTCCATCTTCTGTAACATTTTCACTGCAGGTGGGATTTGAAAGAGAATCTGCTCTGTCTAGAAGAAATTAAAAAAAAATCGAAAAGATTAAAAACTGATTCAAGCTTAGATGTCACCCCAAAGCCATTTCCACACTGACACAAAATGGTCACACACTTTAGATTGGAAAAAAAATATTTCCAAAGTACCCTATTTCCTGTGGAAGGAGAAATTCTGAGTGACAAACAATACTGTTAGTGTCTGACAGTGGGATAAGGTAGTTGGAATATAAGGAGAGATCTTTTTAAGAGAAAGTCCTCTAAAATATGGGGAATTTTTACAGACATGGTCAGCAGCACACAGAGATGAATCTAAAGCTAATGTCATCAAATACTACTATCCCAATAGAGATTTAAAGGCTCAGTGACTTTGCTAGTGCAATTTCACTCTTCGATTATATGCTCCTTTTCAGGAAAGGGCTCAGGTAAAGGGCAAAAATAAAAATAGGAAAGAGCACTAGAAATAAAAATCAAAAGCAGAAACTTAGGCTTGTCTCTGACCCTTAATTTACTTTTAATGAACACTTGTCTATGTGACACACTTGCTTGAAAGTAGGTACTTCTTTGGGTTTTCAGAAGAGCTGCAGATTTAGTCGTGGGAACAAAATCTCCTATTTTCTAGACTTGCGTGTCAGAGCGGCCAGATCTATTGAGTCTGTTAGTGGTGATGTTTGGTACGCATAGGGTAATATTTTTGTCTTGAGCTATAATACATTATTTTTTATATGTTGAATATTCATGACGTTTCAATACATAGAAATTAAAATCATAACTGTTTATATTTTGATATTCTATTTCTGCCAGGGCATGCATTCGTCTACTTAGATTAGGTAGACTTATGTTGTTAAGTGTTCCACTACTACTGTTTGAGACGTAATTGTGCAAAAGCCCCCGTCTTCATTAGGCTTACTTTTAATGACTATTAAATAGTTATTCACTTTAAGGGACTTGATTGGGCCTTGTCCTGGAGAATGCCCCATTGACCCAGAGTCTAAGATACCAAAGCTCTTTCAACATCTATCAACACAGACTAGAGGAACCTTACAGTCTGATGCAAAGGTGAGTTAGACAAAGGGCGACTTTCTTTCTGAAGTCTTAGTCCAACACCCCTGACAAGAAAGGGCTGGATGCTCAAATTTCAGTGCACTTAGAAAGAATATTCTCAAAACTGTGCTAACTTTATTAGAGGAAAATATTGATTGCTTTTTAGCAATAGTCACATAAGCATGGAAGATAGGGGATAATTCTTTAAAGATTGCCTTAGGAATTTTAATCAGATTATACTTTATACTGAAATTATTTTGTAAAGAAAGAAGTAAAATATTTCTTTTAGGTCCTATAGAGAGCTGTTTGAATTAATTAATTAACTTTTTCAGTAATTTAATTTGAAGCAACAGTATTGATAACAGCCTCTTTTGCTTTCATAGTACTTCTATACTTTGGATATGATAGTAAACCTGAGATTATATTCACATATAACTAGGCAAATTATTTAGATATCATACTTATTATTTGTCATGAATTTATTGAACATGTATATAAATAAATATATATGCATATTTACTTTAATTTAAAGGTATAAAAACATAATTTTATTGACACTTTTTAAGTATAGCCACAAACTACATTTATTAGCATTACCCTGAATGTATATCAGTTGCTGAAATGCTAAACAAAATTCTGCTAACATGTCAATTATTTTTTAAAGTTATTTATAAATATTAAAATGTCTTGCCTTTTGGACACAGAAAGGTGGTTCAGTAGTTAACTGCACTTGCGGCTTTTCAGGAGACCCAGATTTCATTCCAACCATTTACGTGGTGGCTCACAACTGTTCAACATTTTGTAACTTCAGTTCTAGGGATCGAGTGCCCTCTTCTGGCCTCCACTGCCACCCAACATGCATGCACAGAACATTTATTGAGATTTATGCAGCACACCCCTAAAAGAAAATCAGTAAATCGTTAGAGTAACTATTATCTCTTAGCATAATAAATAGGAGACTACAGCCGATCTAATCTGTGGTGCATTTGTTTTTCTTGGTGTCAGTTGTACAAAGGCACAGGAACGAAGGCTACTGTGTAAAAGGTGCACGGCTTCATTAATGGCAGTTTAAAAACTACAAAATACAAAATTTAGGTTTTACTGTTTGTAGGAAGTGACTGACAGAACTGTCAAGGGCAGTTACTCAGAAGAGTATCCAGAAACCTAGTTACAGGCGGTAACACAAGGAGTAACTGCTGACTGCTTATCGATCAGAAAAAACAGCATACTGAAACGCAAGCTGACACTTCTAAAGAGCAGGAGATGAGTAAATATTTAAAGCTCAAGATGAATTCAGGAAATAAAGATAATTCATAAGCAAAAAACAGCTAGTGTCTAGCAGCATGAAGGATTTCTATTGAGCCTCTGATTCTTTTACCTCAGGGCCATGGATACTAACTTGTGGGTACACATATTTGTTTCAGCCAAAAGTAACTATAAATTTCTTAAACATATTTAGGACACAGGAAATTTGCAAAACTTCCTGGAGGAAGTATTGTGATGGAAGCCCGAATGTTATGCACCTGTTGAGACTATCATGGTTTTTGAAAATGGAAAATCTCCTTTGATTAGATTGCATGCATGCCCATGATGAATAACTCATTCAAATTTACGTAATCATCACTGAACAGATAATTAAAGACCACCCAAACCACTTCTTACTTCCCATTAAACATATTAATGTATTTATTTTGACCGACTGAGTTGGGTCAACAGGGGTTCCTCTATATTATGCAAGACTAGTAAATGCTGCAATCCTGGAACTCACTGCAGAATACGCAGAAAGCCCAGCAGGTCAAAGATAATCTTTCTACAAAAATGCTTTGATACATCCACAATTTGGGGAAAGGAACACAAGAATTATTTAAGTTCTATCCCTCTGGGATTTGGGGAGATTGTTTACTTCTTCAGTCTTATTAACCTTCCTTCTCTCTCAAGAGAGAACACTTAATTTTAAAGAAATTTAAGTATGAAATAAAATATTCTAAACACAACCATTGATTTCAATAATTGTTGCCATCTATATACACATTACAATTGTGTCAGTTCTTTTTACTATGAAAAGTATTAAGTGTACATAGTAGTAAAAATAAGCCTGCTTGTGAAGGTCTAAGAGCTCTTATTGTAAAACTACACAGAATCAGATCATAAGTGGAGCCTGCATAAAGAATAAGCCACAACTCAGTAAGTAAAAATAAAAATGTCTAGGAGTTACCCACAAGGCAATTCACATGATAGTGAATTTATACCAGTTCCAGTGATTCCATTGTGTAGTTCTGAAAACTCAACTATATTCTTCAGACAGTTGATCTATGAGAATAAGATCTTTGTGTCCATTGACGTGTCCTACGAACTTTCATGAAGCTAAGAACATAAGATATTGATTAATAAATAGCCACAGATAAGTACAGATACTTATTTAATATCCATTATCAAGATTGGTGCATTTTTATATGTTATAGTTAATTTCATTATTCTGTACATATAAATTTAGCCTAAAAGGAATACACTGTTTAAGGCTGGAAGAGAGTAAGTAACATGAATAGGAATTGCAGATTTGTGGAATGGAGGTAAAACTCGGGCCTTGCAATGTGGACCCGAACTTCAGAAGCCTAGTCGGGAGCAGTCATCTAAAGATTCAGGATAATGTTACACTGGGCATGTGCAGCTGTGCAATAATAAAACTGATATGTAAGTAACGCTGTGTGTTCAATGTTAAGAATGTTAAGTGGCAATATAGATGCAACACCAAGCTCTCTGATATGTTAGTAACACTGTGTGTTCAGTATTAAGTGACTTGATATCGATACAGAACAAGTTCTCAGTTCTTTACGGGCATGCCTTGCACTGCTTCGGATGCAACTAGGGATTTTTTTAATTGGTAGTCGGAGAGAAGCAAATCTCTTGGGAGACAAGATTCTATAAAATTCTGATTTTTCTCTCATTTCTGTTCCTTATTATTTAGTTCAAATAAACCTCATTCTGCCAGCTTTTTCAGAGTAGAATTTTATTGTAATAGAGTGCCATTTAAGAAAAGGTACAAGGATATAGCTTAAGAAGTTGCATTGTCCCTGAAAGGGTGTAAGATTTCTGTGTTCGTTTTAATTATTTAATCTTTCTTTGATGATTAAATAATAAATTTAATTATTTAATCTACTAGATTTAGGTAGTGATTAAATAAAATTGAAGAAAATAGAGGTTCGGAGGTAAATGAGGAAAGAGATAGGGCAATATCCCAGCAAAATATAGCTTTACAGAGAAGTTAAATATACTCTTTGCTTCCAGAGACAGCAGAGATTCTTGAAAGAACCATGCTCATCTGAAGGAAGCCTAAAACAAGACCACAAGGGTAGGACCATGCTCTTTCTTATTTGATGCATCTGTGAGACATCCTGCAAGAATTTGTGTTTTTAAGGGTAAAAGTCAAATAAAGTAATCTGCAATGCTTCAAACAAGGATAAGTAAGGCTTAAAAACAGAATAAAGGTTAAAGTTGAAAGATAGTTAAATAAATCTGTCTTAAAGGATTGATATACCAGTGGCCCACCATGGACTAGGAGCTCTGAAGATGGCACAATCTAGAAACCCAGGCTAGAGATTGTTTAGTATACATGGTACTTCATTAGTCTGTGACAGTCAACATAAGGGAGTGAATGACATCCCTCACAGAAAATGATAAAAAGTAAACATTGATTAAATACTAGCTGCATCCTGTGGTAGAAGAAAGGGAATACTCACAAAAACAAATCAGGAATAACTTGGTACAATATTAAAGCTGAAAGAGTAAAGGGAGCAAGTATTCAGCAACTGCCCATGATGTGTGTCTTGCTCTAATTACCCATGGCTGAATGTCAGGCAGTGCTTGAGGAGACAGCACCATTGCACGACCTGATCATATCTGCTGTCACATTTTGGGCAAAATCAGTAGCTCCAAACAGCAAGTTTTCTAGTAAATAAGATTTTTGTTATGTTTTCCTTCTAATTGCATTTTCCAATAATCCCTTTTACTGTTTCTTCAACTCATGAAGTAAAAGAGCTCTTGAGGAAAAAAAAAACCAAAATTCCTAAGATTTCAGAAACAGAAATGATTAATGAGAATATGTAAAAAATATTATGCCACAATGAATGCTACTTAACTGTATACTTGTCAGAATTATCTAGATGCATGGCACCTCATTGTACAAGAATAACTCTCAACTATTTGAGCATGCAAACATGATTTCTATAAATTCAGGAAGTTGCATATAATTGATTCCCTATAAATATTGTGCTAAGGATAATTGCATCAGCCTAGAACTTCAGCCCTTGAGATGCTAAGCCATAACATGAATAAAAATGTGTCTTGACATTAATTATAAGTAGAACTGTCAGTTGAAGCAATTTGTACCCCCATCTCAACTGACCTTTTAAAAAGATGACTCTTAATGGGCATACCTGCATAATGGATTTTCTATGTTTCTTTCACTTAAGGCTAATTGACTATAGATTGATAAAAATTAAAAATGTATGTTCATGGCCTGCAGTGTTAAGGAAGCTGAACTTGTCTGTATTGGAATATAAAACTCCTCAGAAGAATTCTGAAGCTTACAGAAATAAGTGTCTTAATGGTCTTATACTAATCATTTACTGTCACCTGAATTTTGCATTTAAACACTGTGATGTTATTTTATTCAGAGTCAAGTATGAACAAAAACAAGACTTACAGACTTATATCCAGAGGCATACAGTATTCCTTATGGCAAGCTAATTTCCTCTTAATTGAATTACCAAAGGACTTTAAAATGCATTAATCTTTTGAACTATGTCAAACTTCTAATGGTAATGACCAATGGGTCAATGACTTTGGAAATTTTTAATAAATTATATTATTTCCATAGTAAATTCAGTAGAAAAAATAGAAAAATATGAAGCAAATTGGATATAAGTAGTCATTTAAAGTTTATTTGAAAAAAGAATTCAAATTTCCAAAAGTAATGCTTATTTGACAGCTTTTATGCATCCATTTTAAGCATAGCATTCTATCCTTGATAGCCAACTGTAGATGTCAAAGACAACAGAGGAAACTGATGATATGATGTAAATATATTGTGTCAAATTGACAAATTGACCTTTCAAATCTACATCAAAAGTTTCTAAAAAAAAATCTGGATTATGATAATGCTACGTTTAAAAGACAATATTGTTTATGAATATCACTGTACCACTAGAATCAGGTTTTTAAAACTCTATTTAATTTATAAACATAAGCTATATGCAAAAGGAAGACATGGTACTGACCACAGCAATGGAACAAGTCACTTGAAATGAACTGTGACCTTACCTTGTAATATATTTCAAAACAACTTTTTAATGTTGAAATATATTTAAATGACTTGGAATAGGCAAGATGGAAGCATTATTTTGTCTCTTGTTACTGCCTGAGAAGTCATTATATATAAATTAACATTGTGGGAGAAAGGTGGAAAATTGTTTAGAAACAGGAAGTAAGGGTTTTCGCTCTATGATGGTGTCTTTTAGGAACATAAAAAGGTATACACATAAAGTCTCAGGAAAATGACCAACCAAACATGAGCTGAATGAGGGTGACAACAATGAACATGCCAAATGGGGTGAAAAAAATTTCAAGAGGCCTCAACCCTACACAAAGATCTACAGGAAACTGGATAAAGGTGGAAGTGTTCTTCTTCAGGAAAGAACACACCAGTTGGTTGCCCAGAACCAAATGGTCATCATGAACACACATAAAAATAACATTGTACATAATTTGCTGATTATATTTAGAAATATAATTGTATTTACAAATACATATATGCTTGCAATGACAATTAATGAAAAAAGATGTCATAATTTTGAAGGAGAGAGAGGAGGGTGTATATGGGAAGGTGTGGATGGAGGAAAGGAAAAGGAGAACTTTAATTAATATATACTTTCAAATATAAACTCGCAAAAAGAATAGTGAATATGTTTAAAAATCAGAATTTGTGAAACCAAGAAAAAGAAGATCTGTATTCTCCAGTGAGATGCTTATTATTTTGTAGGTGTAATGTACAAAGGTTAAATGAACATTCACTGATAATGTGTGCCTACCCTCAGCTATTGATATATAAAAATTCAACTTCTTTACCTATGTTTTAATTTTTTGTCTTTCTTCCTTCCCTTTTTTTCCTTCCTTCCTTCCTTCCTTCCCTTTTTCCTTCCTTCCTTCCTTCCTTCCTTCCTTCCTTCCTTCCTTCCTCTATATCTCTCATTTCTTTGGAAAAGACCTGCTTTGTAGTCTAGGCTTGCTTAAGCAGAATTTTCTATCATTTTGCCAAAAGAACTAGGGTTACAATTTTGCTCCATCACACTCAACTCCTAATCTTAAATTATATCCAATTTTTTAAGAAATAGACATTAAATAAACTAAAAACCACAATCCTCTGAATACACGTCATAAAAGTACAATCTGTACAAAAGTACAGCAGTTGTTGCATATACTAAGAAAATGATCTACGTACTTACTAAATAAATCTGTTGGAATTAAAAATATCATGATCTGCAAATGAGATTCAGTTTCTTCTCAGGTGTCCAAAGGGTGAAATGAACATCACTACAGCTCAAACAAAACAAAAACTTCTAGAAGATCTGAATGTCTCACCCTTGAGCCCTTTTTATTACTTAGCCTTTCTGGGTCTGTGGATTGTAGGTTGCCTATTCCTCATGCTGGGTTGCCTTTTTCAGCCTCCACCTCAGGAGGTGCTTAGTCTTATTGCAACTTGATATGCCTTGTTTTATTGATACCTATGGATAGCCTGCTCTTGTCTGCATGGGAAGGAGGAGAAGTGGATTGGGGTGGTAGAGCGCAGGACAGAGACCCTTGGAGGAGAGGAGTAATGGAAAACTGTTGTAGGGTCATTAAATAAATAAATAAAAGGAAAATGGATTGAATGAAAATACTGATAAATGCACTTTTCACAGGCATTAAATGTAGTGAGCACCAATGAAAGATTATTATGACTATAAACATTACAGGTAAATGCATAGTCATGGATTTTCTTACATCAAAAACAAAAAGTAAGTTTTGGATAATAAAATGTTCCAGAATCTAAGGAAAAGATTTTCTAGAATCTAACAATGCTTGATACATCTTATTCAGAACTTATGTAGTAAGACACAAGTAACAAAATTCTCTCTTTAGATAGTAGTGATTGTAAAGACTAGCTTTGTCCTGAGGAGAGAATGTGAATCATTGAGGGCCACTGAACTTAGAGCACTTAAGCTATAGTCAGGGTTTTTCTTTATACTTCCCAGTGGTCACGTAAAGAAAAAGTTGTCAAAGGTTGTAAGAATACATCTTTTATGGTACAGACCCAGGAAAGGGGAAGAATAATTGCTTTGGGGAGGTAGAATGTGCTCTCAGAACATTATTTTCCATTTCTCTTCACAATGCAAAAGTTTATTCTATAAGAACATAAACAGCTGAGTCCTGGGAAGACCAGCTAGCCCTGTTGCCCTGCTGAGCAGTTCTTCCCAGAGAGGTGAGTGGGTGCTAGCCTGGGCAGCCTGCCTGCCTCTCCGGGAAGGGAGCACAGCCCTTCCCCCCTCAGCTTCTGCGCCAGGGTCTTCCCTGTTCCAAGGGACCCCTCCCCTCCCCCCACTGCTGCGGGCCCTTTGTCTCCTGGGTCCTGGGAAGACTAGCCAGCCCTGTTGCCCTGCTGAGGAGTTCTTCCCAGAGAGGGCTGAGGAGCTCTATCCAGAGAGTGCTGTGAAGTCCTACCCAGAGAGTGCTGAGGAGTTCTATCCAGAAAGTGCTGAGGAGTTTCATCCAGAGTGGGGGAGATGGGCAGGCGCCAATGCAAGAATTCCTCCAACAACCTGAAAGGCAACATGACATCGCCAGAATCCAGGGAGCTCGAAACTAGAAGAATTGAACATCCTACTCCAGAAGAAATAGAAGAAATCGACTCTAAGCGCTTCTTTATGAAAATAATAGAGGAACTTAAACAGGAGGTGAAAATCTGCCGTAAAGAAATGGAAGATAAGTATAACAAAAAAATTGAGGAAATGAGTAAAGAATTGGAAGAGAAATATACCAAAAAGTTTGAAGAAATGAGTAAATCCGTAAATGAAATTCTGGGAAACCAAGAAAAAACAATCAAACAGGTAATAGAAACAGTCCAAGATTTGAAAACTGAAATGGAGTCAATGAAGAAATCACAAACCGAGGGCCGGCTGGCTATGGAAAATCTGGGTAAACGAACAGAGACTTCAGAAAAAAGCTTAACCAATAGAATACAAGAGATAGAAGAGAGAATCTCACACTCTGAGGACACCATAGAGAAATTAAACACTCTGTCCAAAGAAAACAGCAAATCCAACAAATTCTCATCACAAAACATTCAGGAACTGTGGGACACAATAAAAAAACCAAATCTAAGAATAATTGGAGTAGAAGAAGGAGAAGAATTGCATTTCAAAGGTCCAGAAAATATACTCAACAAAATTATAGAAGAAAACTTTCCCATCCTAAAGAACGATATTCCTATGAAGGTTCAAGAAGCATACAGAACACCGAATAGACTGGATCAGAAAAAAACATCCCCTCGTCATATAATAATCAAAACACAAAGCATTCAGACTAAAGAAAGGATATTGAGAGCTGCAAAGGAAAAAGGTCAAGTAACTTATAAAGGTAAACCTATCAGACTTACACCGGACTTCTCGATGGAAACCATGAAAGCCAGAAGGTCCTGGATAGAGGTACTGCAGAAACTAAGAGACAATGGATGCAAACCCAGACTACTTTACCCAGCCAAGCTATTGTTCACTATCAACGGAGAAAACAAAATATTCCAGGATAAAAACAAATTTAAACAATACGTAGCTACTAATCCAGCCTTACAGAGAATACTAGAAGGAAAATCACAACCCAAGGAATCCAACATTCCCAACACTGCCTACATTAACTCAGACATCTAGCGACCCTTCACAAGCACAACTCAAAGAAGGAAAACACATACACGCTACTACCCAAAAAAATGACCGGATTCATCGATCACTGGTCATTAATATCACTTAATATCAATGGTCTCAACTCACCTATAAAGAGGCACAGACTTAGAGATTGGATATGAAAACAGGATCCAACATTCTGCTGTCTACAAGAAACACACCTCAACCACAAAGACAGACACCTACTCAGAGTAAAGGGTTGGGAAAAGGTTTTCCAAGCAAATGGACCTAAGAAACAAGCGGGTGTGGCCATTCTAATATCTAACAAAATCGACTTCAAACTAAAATCAATCAGAAGAGATGGAGATGGACATTTCATACTCATAACAGGAACAATTCATCAGGAAGAAGTCTCAATCTTGAATATCTATGCCCCTAATATAAAGGCACCCACATATGTAAAAGAAACTCTTCTAGAACTCAAGGCAGTCATCAAACCACACACACTAATAGTAGGAGACTTCAACACTCCTCTCTCACCAATGGACAGGTCAAACAGACAGAAACCTAACAGAGAAATAAGAGATTTACTGGAGGTACTGAATCAAATGGACTTAACAGACATCTATAGAACACTCCACCCAAATAGGAAAGAGTATACCTTCTTCTCTGCAGCTCATGGAACCTTCTCGAAAATTGACCACATACTTGGTAACAAAGCAAACTTCCACAGATACAAAAAAATATTAGTGACCACCTGTGTCTTGTCAGATCACCATGGATTAAAATTAGAATTCAACAACAATGGTACCCCCAGGAAGCCAACAAACTCATGGAAGTTGAACAGTCAACTACTAAATCACCCCTGGGTCAAGGAAGAAATAAAGAAAGAAATTAAAGTCTTCCTTGAATATAATGAAAACAAAGACACAACATACTCAAACCTATGGGACACTATGAAAGCAGTGCTAAGAGGAAAGTTCATAGCACTAAGTGCCCACCTAAAGAAAACAGAGAAAGCACACATTGGAGACTTAACAACACACTTGAAAGCTCTAGAAAAAAAAGAAGCTGATTTACCCAGGAGGTCTAGAAGACTGGAAATAATCAAACTGAGGGCTGAAATCAACAAAATAGAAACACAGAAAACAATTCAAAGAATCAATGAATCAAAAAGCTGGTTCTTGGAGAAAATTAACAAGATTGACAAACCCCTATCCAAACTAATCAAACGGCAGAGAGAGAACTTGCAAATTAATAGGATCAGAAATGAAAAGGGGGACATAACCACAGACACAGAGGAAATTCAGAGAATCATTAGATCTTACTACGAAAGTTTATATGCCACAAAGTTGGAAAATGTAAAAGAAATGGACATTTTTTTAGATAAGTACCATATACCAAAGTTGAACCAAGACCAGGTGAACAATCTAAATAGACCTGTTAGTTGTGAAGAACTAGAAGCTGTTATCAAAAATCTTCCTACCAAAAAAAGCCCAGGACCAGATGGTTTCAATGCAGAATTCTACCAGAACTTTCAGGAAGAGCTAATACCTATACTCCTTAATGTATTCCACAATATAGAAACAGAAGAGTCACTGCCTAACTCCTTTTATGAAGCTACAGTTACCCTAATACCAAAACCACACAAAGACACAACCAAGAAAGAGAATTACAGGCCAATCTCACTCATGAACATCGACGCGAAAATTCTCAATAAAATACTGGCAAACCGAATCCAAGAGCACATTAGAAAAATTATCCATTATGATCAAGTCAGCTTCATTCCAGAGATGCAGGGCTGGTTCAACATACGCAAATCTATCAATGTAATCCATCATATAAATAAACTGAAAGAAAAAAACCATATGATCATCTCACTAGATGCTGAAAAAGCATTTGACAAAATTCAACACCCATTTATGATAAAGGTGTTGGAGAGACTGGGGATACAAGGATCATACCTAAATATAATAAAAGCAATATACAGCAAGCCGACAGCTAACATCAAACTGAATGGAGAGAAACTCAAAGCCTTTCCACTAAAATCAGGAACACGACAAGGCTGTCCACTCTCTCCATACCTCTTCAATATAGTGCTTGAAGTTCTACCAATAGCAATAAGACAACATAAGGGGATCAAGGGGATTCGAATTGGAAAGGATGAAGTTAAACTTTCGTTATTTGCTGACGATATGATAGTGTACATAAGCGACCCCAAAAACTCTACCAAAGAACTCCTACAGCTGATAAACACCTTTAGTAACGTGGCAGGATACAAGATCAACTCCAAAAAATCAGTGGCCCTCCTATACACAAAGGATAAAGAAGCAGAGAGGGAAATCAGAGAAGCATCACCCTTCATGATAGCCACAAATAGCATAAAATATCTTGGGGTTACTCTAACCAAGGAAGTGAAAGACCTATTTGACAAAAACTTTAAGTCTTTGAAGAAAGAAATTGAGGAGGATACCAGAAAATGGAAAGACCTCTCCTGCTCTTGGATTGGGAGAATCAACATAGTAAAAATGCAATTCTACCAAAAGCAATCTATAGATTCAATGCAATCCCCATCAAAATCCCATCAAACTTCTTCACAGACCTTGAGAGAACAATAATCAAGTTTATATGGAAAAACAAAAAACCCAGGATAGCTAAAACAATCTTATACAATAAAAGAACTTCTGGAGGCATTACCATCCCTGACTTCAAACTCTATTATAGAGCTACAGTATTGAAAACAGCTTGGTATTGGCATAAGAACAGAGAAGTCGACTTATGGAATCGAATAGAAGACCCAGATATTAACCCACAAACTTATGAACACCTAATTTTCGACAAGGGTGCTAAAGGTATACAATGGAAGAAGGAAAGCATCTTTAACAAATGGTGCTGGCATAACTGGATGTCAACCTGTAAAAAAATGAAAGTAGATCCATATCTATCACCATGCACAAAAATCAAGTCCAAATGGATTAAAGACATCAACATTAATCTGTCCACTTTGAACCTGATAGAAGAGAAAGTGGGAAGTAGTCTACAAGATTTAGGCACAGGAGGCCTCTTCCTAAGTAGGACCCCAGCAGCACAGACAATAAGAGAAACAATGAATAAATGGGATCTACTGAAACTGGGAAGCTTCTGTAAAGCAAAGGACACTGTCAGTAGGACAAAAAGGCTGCCTTCTGACTGGGAGAAGATCTTCACCAACCCCTCATCAGACAAAGGTCTGATCTCCAAAATATACAAAGAACTCAAGAAACGAGGCACTAAAACTCTAATTAACCCAATTAAAAAATGGGGTACTGAACTTAACAGAGAATTCACAACAGATGAACTTCGAATGGCCAGAAGACACTTAAGGTCATGCTCAACCTCCCTAGCGATCAGGGAAATGCAAATCAAAACCACTTTGAGATACCATCTTACACCTGTCAGAATAGCTAAGGTCAAAAACACCAATGATAGCCTATGCTGGAGAGGATGTGGGGTGAGGGGAACACTCATCCATTGTTGGTGGGAATGCAAACTCGTGCAGCCACTGTGGAAATCAGTGTGGAGGTTTCTCAGGAAACTGGGAGTCAGCCTCCCTCAGGATCCAGCAATACCACTCTTGGGAATATACCCTAAAGATTCCCTAACATACTACAAAAGCATTTGTTCAACTATGTTCATAGCTGCACTATTTGTAATAGCCAGATCATGGAAACAACCTAGGTGCCCCTCAATAGAAGAATGGTTAAAAAAGGTGTGGAACATATATACATTAGAGTTTTACTCGGCGGTAAAAAACAATGACATCTTGAATTTTGCATGCAAATGGATGGAAATAGAAAACGCTTTACTGAGTGAGGTAAGCCAGACCCAAAAAGAGGAACACGGTATGTATTCACTCATAAGTGGATCCTAACCATAATTAAAGGTCTTTGAGCCTATTATTCGTGATCCTAGAGAAGCTAAATAAGAAGATGAACCTGATGAAGATTATTTAGCTATCCGCCAGGAGGTAGGAAATAGACAAGAGTCCCAGGTAACCTCGGGTGCATGGGGGGGTGGGAGGGTCGATGGAGGGGGAGAGGCCTAGAGAGAAGGGAGTAGGGGAGGAACGGGGAAAGCTTGGTGGCCGGGGATGGGGGGGGAGGGAGGTAGGACGAATATGGGATCAGGGAACAATATATTTCAACTAAGGGAGCCATTTTAGGGTTTACAGGAGACTTGATTATATATGGGATCCCAGGTCCAAGGAGAAATCCCCCAGATTGCTCTCTGGACAGAGGAGAGGGTGCCTGAATCGGCCGTGGCCCATGACCATAATGATGTATATTTTGCTTATCACCATAGATCCTTCGTCTGGGGAAGGACGGCTATGCAGTCGGAGGCTCACATTGGAGCAACGGATTGAGCCCCCCGAGGTCCGGAGGGGGAGCGGAAGGAGGAGGAACATGAAAGACGAAATCAGTACTGCGAGGGATGCTATCACCCACTGATACAAGGGAACGGATCTGATGAGAATTTACCAGGGCCAGTCGGACTGGGACTGAATGAGGACGTGATCTAGCCAGATTCTCGGAATTTGGCCGGATTCTCTGACTGTGGCTGGCCCGGGGTCTTTCTGAAAAGCCATTGACTATGACACTGGGACCTGTTTCCTCTGCATATGCTGGATTTTGGGGATCCAGTCTGTTTGGATGCTCGCCTTCCTGGACCTGGAGGGAGGGGGAGGGAGCTGGAGCTTCCCACAGGGTAGGAAACCCTGACTGCCCTGGGGGACGGAGGGGAAGGAGGGGGGGAGTGGGGGGAGTGGGAGGGTGTTGGGAGGGGGGGCGGAAATGGAAACTTTTATAATTTAATAAAATTTACTAAAAAAAAAAAAACATAAACAATACCCATTACCATTTTAAGAACTTGAAAGTCCACTGCAGCTAAGACAGTTGTGAACAGGGATCAAATGTGATTTGGTTCATAACAATAATATGAACTGCGAGGTAAATACCTATTTTCCTACTAAAACTTTTCCTCCCTCCCTTCATTCATCTCCAGAAGATAAATAACCTCTTTTTTTTTCTCAGCCTTTCCTCCCTTCTTTTTCCGTGTCTAATCTCCTAACTCTAGCAGGAATTACTTGAGAATGCATCAGCTAAGCCTCTCTTCAGAAAAGCAAGTGGGCCACAGAAGCAATTAGATGAGCTTCAGATCTTCATCCTCAATCCTCCCCTCCAAATCCAGTCTCCCAGTCTGTAGAATACTACCTGCCATGGCCGCTCCTCTCTCTCTAACCCATTTTCCAGGAACTAAATGGATACCAGCACAATACCGTTTTTTTTTTTCCTTTCTATGGACCCCCTCAGTATGAACCCTTCTAATGCATCATTATTTCTAATTATTATCTCCCAAAACCTAGAAACATATTTGATCCAAAACCAGTGGCCACATTTGGCAGGATCTCAGCACAACTTCCTACCAGGTAAGACATAGTCACCACACACTCTTAAGAACAAGAGAAGCCAATAGAATCCAAGGAACAAAAGACCCACTCAACAAACACAAGATGAATAACATCACTTGTAATTATACTGATTCCAAAGCCAGATGTCTGGACACCAGCAGAATGGTAAAATCAGTAACAGTCAGGACAATAATATGTCTCCACTAGAGCCCAGCAACCTAAGAACGTGAAGCCCTAAGAAATACAAAATAGCTGACACAAGATGAACGACTTAAAATATCATTTATGAATAGGATCAAGGTGCTTAAAGAGGAAATGAATGAACTCCTAAAAGAAATCGTTGAAAGCGAAAACCAACAGGAGAATAAAATGAATAAAACATCAAGACTTGAAAGTGGAAACAGAATCAATTAAAAAAAAACCACTATCTTTACTGTCATAGCTGTGAATACTTGTAGACTCTACCAAATTTCCCTCCTGGGAGACTTATCACTAGCCCCACAATGGTTCCCTCAATGTGTATATCTCTTTCCTTGCCCTCTTTTTGGGTCTGGCTTACCTCTCCCATGTAGCCCCATGCCCACAAGAAGTAACCAGACTTGAGCCGGTGTCTGTTTTCTCAAAAGAGTCTGTGCTGTTTGGTTGGAAGCATCACCTCAGCTCCCTGGCACCCCCTTTTATCCAAAGAGTCTAGGATACTTGGTTGGTGACTTCACCCCAGCTTCTAGCATCCATTTTGGAATGTTTGTGTGGAAATCTCCATTTCAAGCCCCCTCCCCTGGGAGTTGCCTCAGTCCAACTTCTACCTCTGAGAAGGCCTGCCAAACAGTGACCCCTCCCCAGGAAAGATCAAGACCACCCCCATAGGCCATTTAAACTGCCCCTCAGAGAACAAACATGTGGTCTTTTCAATTCTCTATTTCCCTCTCCATGGTCTCCCTGGTTCTCCATCCACCTCTCCCTGTTTTTCAAGAAGGCCTCCCAGGAGGACTGGTAACTATTAAACATAGGCTTCTAATTTGGTTTTATTTGGATTACTGCATTGGCAAAGTGATTTGTTGGGCTAGAAAAACTTAACAGTGTGGTTTGGGTATCAGAGTAGCATCATAAAAAGAGTTGCACAAGGTTTCTTCAGTTTCAATTGTGTGGAACAATTTGAAGAATATAGGTATTAGCTCTCTGTAATGCCCTGTCTTCCCTGTTCCTCAAGGCCAAGCACAGGATGCAAGAAATGTTTACGTTAACCAGTTTAGCTTCCTCTGCTAGCTGGAGGGGATTAGTTCAGAACCTTGTTTCTGTCTTTGCTATGGTAATTTCACCTGCTAAGGAGGGTTCTCACAGGCGCCCTGAATCTCCTCTGTATCTTTGTGTACGTTTTATGTTTTAACCCCTAGGACATTTCTCAGCTCGTGGAAGGTATGGAATCGCAGTCCATACCAGGTGGATGGTGATGCAGACCCCGTGGCGTGGAACGTTCGCCACAGCTCTCCTTGTAAGTTCTGTTAGCATTCTGTAGTGGAACCATTCAGCCTTGGGCTGTTTTTGGTTGGGAGACTTTTGATGACTGCTTCTATCTTTTTAGGGTTTATAGTTCTATTTAATTTGGTTATTTGGTCTTGATTTAATTTTGTTATGTGTTGTCTATTGAGAAAATTGTCCATTCCTTTTAGATTGTCTAATTTTGTGGAATACAGGGTTTTAAAATGTGGCTTAATGATTGTCTGGATTTCCTCAGTGTTATTTTTATGTCTCTATTTTTATTTCCACTTTTAGCTTTTGTAAATTTGGATATTTTCTCTGCCCTTTGGCTAACTTTGATAAAGGTTTGTCTCTCTTTTTGATTTTCTCAAAGAAACAGCTCTTTGTTTTATTGATACTTTTTATTGTTTTCATTGCTTCTATTTCATTGATTTCATTCCTTACTTTGATTATTTTTCTGTCATCTACTCCTCCTGAATGAGTCTTCTTCTTTTTGTTCTGGAGCTTTCAGGTTCCATGAGGTATTGAGAAGAAGGTATGTTCTTCTGTGTTTGGGTAAAATGTTCTATATATGTCTGTTGAGTCCTTCTGAGTCATAGCATCTTTTAGTTACCTTATTTCTCTGTTTTGTTTCTGTCTGGCAGACCTGTTTCTTGTGGAGAGTGGGGTATTAACATTTCCTACTATTAGTGTGTGGGGTTTGATGTGAGATTTAAATTTCAGTAATATTTTTTGTATGTGGTTTCCCTTGCATTTTGGGAACAGAAGTTGAGGATTGAGGGGTCATCTTGATGGGTTTTTCCTGTGATGAGAATGAAGTGTCTTTCTTCACCTCTTTTGATTGATTTTAGCTTGAAGTGTATTTGGTTAGATAATAGAATAGCTACACCAGCTTGCTTCTTAGGTTCATTTGATTGGAAAATCTTTTCCAAACCCATCATTCTGAGGTAATGCCTGTCCTTGAGGTTCATGTGTATTTCTTATATGCAGCAGAAGGATGGATCCTGTTTTCTTTCTTTGGAGTTTCTGGTGTGAGGTTATCTGTTGTCTGTGTTTTTATGGGTACACCTATATTTCTTTATTGGAGTTTTCCTTCTAAAACTTTCTTTTAGGCTGTATTTGTGAATAGGTATTGTTTACATCTGGTTTTGTAATGGAATATCTTGCTTTCTCCATCTATGGTGATTGAAAGCTTTGCTGGGTATAATAGTCTGGGCTTGCAGCCACAGTCTCTTAGTGTCTGCAGCACATCTGTCCAGAGCCTTCTTGCTTCCAGAGTTTTCATTGAGAAGTCAGATGTAATTCTGATACATCTGCCTTTATTTCTTACTTGGCCCTTTTCTTTCGCAGCTCTTAATATTCTTTCTTTTTTCTGTATGTTTAGAGTTTTGATTTTTATATGGTGAGGGAAGTTTTTTTGTCTAGTTTACTTGGAGTTCTGTAAGCTTTTTTTTACCTTCATAGGCATATCCATCTTTAGGTTGTGAATATTTTCATTTAGGGTTTTGTTGAACACATTTTCTATGCCTTTGAGCTGAAGTTCTTCTCCTTCTTCTATCCCTATTATTCTTAGGCTTGATCTTTTTATGGTGTCCCAGATATCCTGGATGGTGTATGTTAAGAATTTGTTGGATTTAATATTTTCTCTAGCTGATGAATCTATTTCCTCTGTTGTATCTTCAACTCCTGAGATTCACTCTTCCATCTCTTCTGATGTGTTGGTTATTCTTGCAAGTGTAGTTTCTGTTTATTTACCCAGATTTTCCATTTCTAAAATTCCCTTTGTTTGTGTTTTCTTCATTGTCTCTATTTTAATTTTCAAATCTGGAACATTTTGAACTGTTCACTTTACCTGTTTGTTTTTTTTCTAAGTTTCCTTGGCTTTCATAAAAGAGACTTATTGATTTCTTCCATTTTTTGTCTTTTTTTTCCTATATTTCATTAAAGGAAGCTTTTATTTTCTTTTTAAGAGTCACTGTAGCATGAGTAATAAATACCTAGAGACAGAAATTGGGGTTCAAAATAAAAATCAGAAAAGCAAAACAGCCAGCCACTGGCTCTTACCTCTACTTAAGTCCAAAAAGGTGATCCTGCCACCAGGAATTCCAGAATAAGACTTTGTGAGATGTGTCTCCTCCTATCTTACTTTCCTCTGTAGTGCTGGGATTCAGGCCTGCACAACTACTTCCTGGTTTCTATGGCAAACTATCATGGTTACTGGAATTAAAGCTGTGTGTCTCCACTGCCTGGTTGCAAGTCTGATTAGTTCAGCTGTTTTACTCTCTGAACTTTGGTCAAGCTTTATTTATTAAAATATAAATGACTATCACTATAATTCTCTATCATCTTCATAAAATGATATTTAAGGTTGTTTTCTTCTGCTTGGTCTGGTTAGAATGTTCAGATCTTCCTTCTGTAGGACCACTAGGTTCTGGTGTTACCATGTTAGTATTTAGGTTGTTGAATATATTTTTGCATTGAAGTCTACCCATATCTTTCTCCTATTGGTGCTTGTAGTGTCTTTGCCTCTTGGTGTAATCCTGTCAGTTGCGTCTGTGTCTCAGGGGATTTTCTCTTGGACTAATCATTGCAATTACTATCTTTGTCTCAAGGAGCTGCTCTTGGTCTTCTTTATGCAATCACTGTCTGTGTCACAGGGAGCTTCTGAAGCCACAGGAGATGGTTAGGTTTCCAGGTGGAGTGGGAATTGCAGATTTCAGGGTATGATGGGGGAGTGCTGGGATTACCTGACTGCAGGAATCTTACCTGATGGCCTGCTATTGCAGACTAGGTGGATGCATGAAGGTCCCATGCTTCCACCCTCCCATTCCTAGGGCCTAGAGACTGGGTTTTCCAGGTGGGGTTGTCACTTACCTCTTGTTCCACTCTGAAGTTACAGTCTGTCTCAGGGAACCACAGAGGTCATGGAGTATATGTACGTTTGTTGACCTAATGGAACTTGTAGATTATAGAATCCTATAGGGGATGCTGGAGCAGCCTTTTGGGAGGAGACTTACCTACTGGCAGACTAGTGATGTATGAGCTAAAGATGTGAGAGTGGCCTGGGGTTTTTCCCCAGGGCCTAGAGCCTAGAGACTGAGCTGTTCAACTGGGGACCTGGTCACTCACCTCCAAGTCCTTTCTGTGCATCACAGTCTTTCTCTGAGGGAGTCACTGATGTCATAGAGAATGGGTATGTTTGGGCACAAAGTGGAAATTGTAGAATACAGGGCCTAATGGAGGGGTGTTGGAGCAGCCTGACAGCAGGAGGGTAGCCTTCTGGCTGGGTAGTGCTTGTGGGAGAGAGGCCTGGGCTATTGCCCCAGGGACAAGGGCCTAGAGACTGGGTTGTCCAACTGAGGGGCTGGTCACACACTTATTTCCAGTTTTCTTGATACATAACATTTACCAAAGTTAAGTAAAAATCAAATATTTCTTTTAAACAGACCTATAACCCCAAGTGAAATAAAAGCAGTCATTAACATCTTTTAGCTAAAAACAAAGAAAGAAAAAAAGGAAGGAAGGAAGGAAGGAGGGACGGAGGAAGGGAAGAAAGGAAGGAAGGAGGGAAGGAAGGAGGGAAGGAAGGAAGAAAGAAAGGAAAGAAATAAAGGCAAACACAAAGACATAACACAAACTAACAAATACAAAAACCAAGAAAACTGAGGGCCAGGACTAGGGGTTGGATGAGAGACAAATGACTTTAGCATATAATTCTCCCAAAATTTTAAAGAAGAATTAATGCCAATATTACTCAATTTACTGAACAAATTCAAAAAAGGAGGAACCTTGAGGATGACTCCAGCTAAGCAAGTAAAAGACTTGTACAATAAAAAGTTTAACAAATTAACAAAAAGAATTTGAGGACCATATCATAAGATGAAAAGATATCTCATGTTCAATGATCAATAAAATTAATATAGTAAAAATAATCAAAAGCAATTCAAAGATTCAATGTTTTTCCCATCCAAATTTTAACATAATTCTTCATAGACCTTCTATATATCTTTATATAGAAACACACACACACACACACACACAAAATAAGAATAAATGTAGGATGACTATAACAATACTGAATAATAATAAGACTGTTGGAAACATTACCCTTCCCATCCGCAGACGGTACTATACAACTATGGTAATAAAAAGAGTATGGTATTGGCAAAAATATACCATCATGCTAATCTGTGGAATAAACTTGTAGACCCAAACATAAATCTATGCTTCTATGAACACCTAATACTTGAAAAAGAAGAAAGAAATATACAATGTGAAAAGGACCAATTCTTCAACAAATGATGCTTCTAACTGGATGACTACATGTAGACAAACATAAATAGATCCATACCTATTGTCTGGCACAATACTCAACTGCAAATGAATGAAAGACTTCAACATAAAATACAGACACACTGAAGCTAATAGGCAAGAAAGTGAATAATAGTCTTGAATTCTTTGGGACAGAAAAAGACTTTATGAACAGAATACCATTAACACAGGCACTGTGATGACCAATAAATAAATGCAACCTCATGAAAAGTTTTGCATGGCAAAAGACATTAAGACAAAAAGGCAAGCTACAGAATAGAAACAAAATTTTTACTGACAACATTTATGATAAAGGGATAATATTCAAAATACGTAAAAATAACAACAAACCTGGGTATCTTGAAAATATAAAACCCAATTAAAAATAGAGTACAGATCTAAACAGGGACACTTTAATGTTTAGCATCCTTAGTCCTCAAGAAATGAAAATCAAAACTACTTTGAGGTCTTCTCTTACACTCATCAGAATAGTTAACATTAATAAAACAAGATCAGCCAATCCTGGTAAGGATATGGAGTATGGAGAACAAATACAATGTTGGTGGAAGTATAAATTTCTACAGTTACTATGAGAATCAATGTGGTTGCTCCTTGAGAACAAGGGAACTGTTCCACCTCAAGATCCAGCTATACCACTCTTGAGCATATAACCAAAGGACACATTATCCTACTACAGAAAAAACTGTTCAAACATATTCATGATGTTGTATTCATAAAAGAAAGAAATTGGAAATAATCTAGATGTCCCGCAACAGATGCATAGTGTCTCAGAAATAGAGTTGTTATTGTAGTGAAGAAACACCACAAGCAAAGCAATGTTGGGTGGAAAGATTTATTTGGCTTTCATTTCTATGTCAGTGTTCATTATAACGGAAATCATAACAGGAACATGGAGCCAGGAGCTGGTCCAGTGGCCATGGAAACAAGTTGCTTACTGACTTGTTGTGCATGACTTTACCTGTAAGCTTTCTTATATAATTCAGGGCCACCAGTTCAGGGATGGTATTACCCCAATGGGTTGAATGAGTCCTCCTTCATTAATCACTAAATAAGAAAATGTCCTACAGACTTTCCCATATGTAAAACTTTTGGAGGTGTTTCTTATTGGAGGTCCCCTCTTCCCAGATCACTTATCTTATGTCTTGTTGACAGAACGTTACCACTCACAAATGGATAAAGAAAATGTACATTTATCCAATGGGATGTTGCTCAGTTGTTAAAAAAGTGAAATCATGAAATTCACCAGTAAATTGATGGAACAATAAAAAAAATTATCCTGTGTGAGTTAACACAGACCCAGAAGTCAAATATGGCATGTATTTGCTACCATGTGAGTATTGGGTGTTAAGTCATCATAAATAAGCGAAAATCCATAGAACCCTCCAGGTTACATATAGAGTAAGCAACAAGAGGAGTGCCCTGCCTTATCAACTATACTGTCCTATTATACTTTTCAAGGAACTTGAATAAGTGGATTAATTAGGAAGAGGGGAGAAGAAAGGGCAAAGAGGAGAATATGAAGAAAGATAACTAAAATTAAGGGCAATTTGAAGGGTAATATGGAAACAAACATAATAGAAGCACCCATAAATATACACATATTAAGGTGATCTAATGAAATCACCAAGTAACAGGGAGCTAGTGTCCTATCTGGCTATTTCTTGTTACCAAATGAAGGGAGGATTAGAGAAAGGGGAAACTGGAATCAGAATAGACTGTATGAACAAAAATCTAATTTCAATAAAAGATAAATAATCTCTAATATATTATTAAGCATTTTAGAATAGTGAAGTGGTAGAAAAAGAAGGAATATCTGTAGCTGCCAGAGATTAAGTTTAAGACTGAGAAGGAATTGAGTAAGTCATTGACATAAGGGAATTTTGGTGCTAATATGCCTCACTGTAACTAACTGCAGGGTGTGTTTGTCTCTCTAGGTATGCATTAGACATCAGATGACTCAACACCACCAAGTGTATTTTCATTATGTGTAATTTTCTGAAAACTCAAGAGAATATGGAAAAAACTCAAGGCACTGAAACATGCTCCGAATTATAATTAATCACATAGTCACATTGAAGGCAGTGAGAAAAAGTTTCTTTTTTTACAAAGCTATATTCATTTTAAATCAATTGTAAACTATATATGCAGTCTATATTCAATATGCAAATGTATTTGTCAGAGGAATAAGGAATATCAAGTAGATCCTATCTATTTTCTGGAATAGTAGAAAGGAGGAGCTAGAACTCATTGGTGAAAACAGAGATTCAGCATAAGAAATTGGTGTAGGACAATTCTGTATTCTGTCAATTATGTTATAAATAAAAGCTGATTGACTGGTAGCCATGCAAGAAGTGTAGGCTGGAAAACCAGACAGGAAGTAGAAGTGGGGCAATGAGAACAGGAGTATTCTGGGAAGAAGGAAGCTCTTACCCGGGTCCTTCCCTGACCACAGAAAAAGCAAAATGTGATCTGCCCCACTGAAAAAGGTACCGAGTCATGTGACTAACATATACTAGATTAATGGGCTAATATAAGTTATAAGAGCTAATACAAAGCCTGAGCTAATGGGCTAGTCAGGTATAACTAATGTAGACTCTCTGTGTGATTTTCTTTGAGACTTACCGGTTGTGGGAACTGGGCAGGACAGAAACCCCAACAAGCAGGCCCCCATGTTACAGGAAATGTAGGAATGTTAAAATAATAGAGCACTGATAAGTTGTCCTCAGTTTTACTTATGGACATATCATGATGAAAGGTAACCTTAAACAGAATTGGGGGATGGTGTTTTCAGGAATAATCCATTCTTTTTGCTTTCGGGTAAAGATTTTACCTTACAGCCAGCCTCATCCTAAGGTCATGGTGGTCCTCCTCAGTCCAGATGCTGAAATGACAAATGTGACTTACCCTTGGCCACCTTGGATTCAAATTTTTGATGATCAATAAAACAGAAAGATAAACAGATAATTTTAAAGCAACATATTGATGTGCTGAACTACCATAATACTTACATTTACTAGTTTTGTTTTCTGAGAGAACTTCGGGCACCCTATCTTGAACAGATCTGTAAATCAGCACAAAATATTGTTCTAATGTTTTCAAACAAATAAAAATGTTTTAGATCTGGTGATTATTCAGGGTTTATATTGGGTATATAATAATCTCATTAGGATATAAGGAAATGTTTCTAAACAATACAGTACCATGTACAGAGAAGGACACAGAATCCAGCTTAAGGAATTTCTAATGCAGAAACTGAAATAGTCTCAGAAACAAAACGTCAAATAGAGTGAACATCCTTTAGAGAATTATATTGATTCATTTTGGGGACTGCAGCAATATGTCTACATACCCTATTAAAAATAGGGCTACATACTTTATAAAAAAGAGGATTATTCAGGGGCAGGGACTGATGCACATAACCCCATAATAGTAATAGAAGACTGGAATTTCATTCCCTACTCTATGGAGGGCAGCTTGCATTCATCAGCAACTCTAGTTTCAAAGGTCCACAGGAAGCATATCCCGTGCTGACTGCCCACCCAGTGCAGCCCCAGAAAGTTTGGAGTAGTCTCTTACACCTCCCAACATCCTCCACGGCATCAGTGACAGAAACTTGGCCCTGAATGTTCCTGGAGAGGTGTCTGGGTCCCTGGCTGGGTGACACTACTTTTAATCCTTAGACTCTGGATGCACATCCTACAAACTATCACCACCCAGTGAAGCCCCAGAGACCTGGCAGCCACCTCCCCACATCCTCAACTATCCCCTACAGCATCTGTGACCACTGGTGCATTAACTTTGCCTACACAAGGAGGAGCTTTTGAGATATCAGTGTCTACCCGAGGCATGGACTCACCTGAATCTGGAGGAAGAGCAATCACAAAAACCACAATCACCTGTACCAGTTGGTAGAAGAGGAAAGCCCAGAAGCACAGGACTCACTTGCAATCTCTGGAGGAAGAAATGGGCTGACAGCAGTATAAGGACACATTCAACAACATAAAGAGAAATATAGCACCCCTAAGACCTTCTGGGTTTCAGAGTTTCCAATAGGATATTAGGCGTAATTCTGATAGGTCTGCCTTTCTATGTTACTTGGCCTTTTTTCTTTGCAATTCATAATATTGTTTTTTCATTCTGTATGTTTACTGTTTTGATTATTATGTGAAAAGGGGACTTTTATTTTTGCTACAGTCTATTTGGTATTCTGTTTATTTTCATAGGCAAGTGCTTCTTGAGGTTGAGAAAGTTTTCTTCTATAATATTGTTGAAAATATTTTTGGTGCCTTTGAACTGAATTTCTTCTATCTCTATTATTCTTAGGTTTGGTCTTTTCATGGTGTCCCAGATTTCCTGGAAGTTTTGTGTTAAAAGTTTGTCAGGTTTAATGAGTAAAAGGTCTGTATGACAAGAAAGTTAAGACTTTAAAGAAAGAAATTGAATAAAATATCTGAAAATGATAAGATCTCCCTTATATAATTAAGATAAATATATCGAAAATGGCAATCTTTCCAAAAGCAATCTAGATTTAATACAATCACCATCAAAATCCCAACAAAATTCTTCACAGAACTTGAAAGAAGAATATTCAGCTTAATATAGAAAGATGAAAAACTCAGGATAGCTAAAACAATTCTGTACAATAAAGAAACTTCCAGAGACATTACAATCCCTGACTTCAGATGCTACTATAGAGCTATAATAATCAAAACAGCTTGGTATTGGCACTAAAACTGACAGGTGGAACAATCTAATCAAATGAAATATTCTTACATTAATACACACACCTATGACTGATGCCGTAAAACAACTCCACACCAGTTCAGAATTAGGATAATAAAAGGGTTATTTATAATCTTACAGATCACCATCCTAAACAATAATCCTCTGAGCACAAACAAGAACAGAGTCTAGCAGCCGAAATGGGAGCCAGAAGCAAGAGAGCAGGCTTAAGGTTCCCGCTGCTTTTGAAATTATTAGAGAAAACACCCAAGTGTGCTGATATTTTAAATGCTATTGGCTGAAGAAAAAGAATGTGCTCCCACAGCATAGGAATACCTGAATTTTGACAAAAAAGTAAAAAAAAAATATACAATGGAAAAAGAAAGCATCTTCAAAAAATAGTGCTGACATGACTGGATATCGACATGTAGAAGAATGCAAATAGATCCATCTCTATCCCCATTCACAAAATTCATGTCCAAATGGATCAAGCACCTCAACATTATCCAGTAACTTTGAACCTAGTAGAAGAGAAACTGGGAAGTAGCCTTGAATGCATGGACATAGGAAACCACATCCTAAATAGAACACCTATAGCACAGACACTGAGAGCAACAACTAATAAATGGGACCTACTGAAACTGAGAAGCTTCTGTAAGTCAAAAAAAAACAGTCAGCAAGACAAAACATCAACCTACGGAATGGGAAAAAATCTTCACCAATCCCACATCAGACAGAGGGCTGATTTCCAAAATATAAAAAAAAAACTCAACAAAGTAGATATCAAAATAACAAATAATCCAATTAAAAATGGGGTACAGATTTAAACAGAGAATTCTCAACAGAGGACTCTCAAATGGCTGGAAAAGAGTTAAGGAATTGTTCAACATCCTTAGCAATCAGAAAAAAAGGCAAATCAAAACAACTCTGAGAAATGTTACATAAGTGAGAATGGCTAAGATCAAAAACATCAGTGATGACTTATGATAAAGGAGATGAAGAGTAAGGAGAACACTCCTCCATTGCTGGTGAGAGTGCAGACTATACAGACACTTTGGAAATCAGTATGATGGTTTCTCAGAATATTGGAAATCAGTCTTCCTCAGGACCCAGCAATACCATATATACCTAAAGGCTGTACATTAATACTACAAGGACATATGCTCAACTATGTTCATAGTAGCATTATTTGTAATAGTCAGAACCTGGAAATAACCTAGATGACCCTCAACTGAAGACTGGATAAAGAAATGTGGTACATTTATATAATGGAGTACTATTAAGGGTTAAAAACAATGATATCTTGAAATTTGAAGGCAAAGTGGTGTAACTAGATAAACATCCTGAGTGAGAAAACCCAGACACAGAAAGACAAACACAGTATGTACTCACTCATAAGAAGATATTAGACATAAAGCAAAGGATAAGGTGTTTGTAGTCCACAACTGCAGAGAAGACAGGACTCAACGAGACTCTAAGAGATACATAAATGGATCCCTCCAGGGAAAGGAAAGTAGACAAAATCTCCTTAATAAATTGATAGCATGGGGGTACGGAGAAGGGTTGTTGGGAAGTGGGGAAGAGATAATGGGTGATGGGGAGAAGAGCATGAGGGATTGGGAAAGTCAAGTGTGGACTTTCACACTTGACTTTCAATGAGTCAAGGAGAAGGAGAGCAATGAAAGAGATGCCTTAAAAGAGGGAGACTTTGTAGGGTTAACAAGAAACCAGGCACTAGGGATATTCTCAGAAATCTACAAGGATGATCGCAGCTAATAATCTAAGCTATAGTGGAGAGGATACTTTAAAGATCCTCCCCTGCAATCAGATTGGTGACTACCTTAATTGTCAGCATAGTACTTTCATCCAGTAACTGATGGAAGCAGATGTACAGATCCACAACTAAGCACTGGACCAATACCTAGAGTCAAGCCTTCTAGAGGATGGATCAATATTACAAGCAAAGGGGCCAAGACTGTGATGGGGATACCCACAGAAACAGCTGACCTGAATAAGTGGGAGCTCACTGACTCTGAGTTGACAGCTTGGGAATCTGCATAAGACCAAACTAGATACTCTAAGTATGGGTGACAGTTGTGCAACTTGGACAATTTGTGTGTTCACTAGCACTGAAACCAGTGTTTAACCCTAGTGCATGAACTGGCTCTTTGGAGCCCATTCCCTATGGAGGAATACTTCGCCCAGCCTAGATACAGGGAAGGGGTCTTGGTCTTGCCTCAAGTGATGTGACAGATTTTGTTAACTCTCCATGGGAGTCCTCTCCCTCTCTGAGCAGTGGATTGGGGGTGTGGTGGGAAGAAGGTGGAAAAAGTGGAAGTATAAGAGAGAGAGGGAACTGGGAATGGCATGTAAAATAAGGTTGTTTTTTTAAAAGAAGGATAATGGGGATAATATATAAATCACAAATGCTAAAATTATTGTTATAGTTTAACAGGGTTAGATAAAGAGATCATTTGTATGCGGATTCTTTGGTTAAAAGAATTAACTAAAATCTGAAATGAAGGTAAACTTTAGTTGTAAACTGACTTCAAAAGGTAACCATGTCACCTGTTAATTTTTTTCTAAATACTTTTTTTTCAGAATCTATACAATGTATTTGAACATTTTCATACCTCCTACCCCTACTTCCTCCATTGCCACTTTCTCGACATTCCTATTTCTTCTCAATTGACTTATAGACTACTTCTTTAGTTTTCTTTCCTCAAATGAGTTCATTCTTTGTTGCCATGTCAGTTTTGGTAGCAGGGTCCCTTCTGATGAGTCGTCACTCCACTAGAGGTCACATTAGAGAAAACTAAAAATCACTTTCCTAACAACCAATAAATGCCAATACTTCCTAATATTGAGGTGAGATTTTTGTGTCTAAATTACTGCCGTTATGTTGAGTTTTCTTTTGTTAGGGTTTGCACAGGTCGTGTGCATGCTGTTACAATCCAGTTTTAGTATGTGCATCTTCCTTGTTCTATCTAGAAACAGCTATTTCCTAGATGTTGCTGACCACCTCTAGCTCTTACAATCTTTTTAAAGTTCTCTCTTCCCTGAAGATCCCTGAGCATTTAAGGGTGGGGTATAAAAACATACTGTTTATTATTGACTCTTTAATTATCTTCACATCGAGCAGTTGGAGGATTCTGTGGTAATTGCAATCTACTGCAATTGCAAACTGCTCTGTTGGGAGTTAATATATACTCTGATCTATTGATATACTGGTAAGTAACTCATTATGAGTCATTGAAATAGTATGTATATTTATCAGATTAATAATATTCAGTTGTTCCCTAGGACCTACTACCTATATAGCAGCAGATTCTTAACTCCTTTAAAAGTAACAGCTATAAATTCCATCCTATGCAGTCTATCATAGATCCAATAAAAAAGTGGTTGCTCTTTATATAACATTCATTTCACTATTTGCACCTCTTGTCATATCTTGTGAGGGCAATTGCTGTTGCAGTTTGAAGAAGATTTCCTATCTAGATAAAACTGAAGCTTAATTTTCCCACATATCAGTGTACATACCACCTTCCAGTACCATGAATGTTATCCACTAAGCATGAAGCTATACCCCTTCACTTTCACTTTTCACTTTCATCATGTTCCCTCATGTTCTCCTCTCCAACCCCTTTTCCCCTCTCCCTTCACTCCCCCGTGTTCTGAATTTATGCAGGAGATCTTATCTATTTCCTCTTCCCAGGGTACTCATGTATATCTCTCTTAGGTTCCTCCCTGTTATCTAGCTATTCCGGGGTTGCAGACTTTAGACTGGTTATCTTTTGCTTTATGTCTAATATCCACTTATGAGTGAGTATACACTGTGTTTTTCTTTTGGTGTCTGGAATACCTCATTTAGGATTTTTTTTTCCTAGTTCCATCTATTTAGTTACAAATTTCAAGATGTCATTGGTTTTTACCACCAAGTAGTACTCCATTGTGTAAATGGGCTACATTTTCTTTACCTGTTCTTTGGTTGAGGGGCATTTAGGTTGTTTCCATGTTCTAGCTATTACAAATGATATTTCTATGAACATAGTTGAGCAAATATCTTTGTGGTATGAGTGTGCATCCTTTGGGCATGTGCCCAAGTGAGAAAAAATAGAGAGGGAGAACAAGGAAGGAGATATCTAGATTGAGGGAGTCTTTATGGTGCTAGCAAGAAACCTGGAAGTAGAGACATTCCCAGGAATTCACAAAGGTGACCCCAGCTAAGATTCTAAGCTATGGTGGAGAGGGGGCCTGAACTGGCCTTCCTCCATAATGAGATTGATGACTACCTTAATTGAAATCCACAGTTAAGTGTTGGACTGAGCTCTTGGAATCAAGTCTAGGAGATGGAAGTGTGATAATATGAGCAAAGGGGACAAGACCATGATGGACATACCCACAGAAACAGCTGACTTGAACTAGTAGTAGGTCACTGACACTTGAGGAACCTGCATGGGAACAAGCTAGGCTCTCTGAAAGTAAGTGACAGTTGTGCAACTTGGGCATTTATTCCCACAAGTAGTGGGACCAAGACTTATTCCTAGAATTTGAACTGCCTTTTTGGAGTCAATTCTTAGTGGAGAAATACCTTGTTTAGTGGGGATACAGAAGTGAGGGTCTTGGTCTTGACTCCAGTGATGTGATAATCTTTGTTGACTCCCTGTGGGAAGTCTTACCCTCTCTGAGGAGTAAATTAGGGGTAGGGTGGGGGAAGGTGAGAGGGGCAGGAGGAGGATAAAGAGAGGGATCTGGACTTGATGAAAAAAATGAAGAGGTTAAAAAATATCTTCAGCTACAGAAAGGAGACAGAATTCATTAAAAGCACATTTCCAGGAATAGGTTACCTTTTCTGGAGTTGTTAGTCTCATAAATACCTAAACAACACAAACTATTAATGCCCCTTATTATCTTCTAGAATTTGTCAAGAAGACCCTGTTACTTTAAGATACATATACTTGTCCCATAGAAAATACCTGGAACGAAGCTGATTTTCACCTGGAAGCTTCATTCTTATTGGAGAGTTTGAGAGTTCCTGGAGTGAAAAAGGAACCATCATTCTTACTTACCTCTAAACTCTGCAAGCTACAATCATGACTGGCCTAGGGAACTATGTCTCTTGGTGTAATAGTGGCATAAACATCATGAAAGTAAGTACCCATACTTTGATTAGATCTTTGTCAAAATTCACAAGATGAAACACTTCCTGGAAAATCATTCCTGAGCCAAGAACCTAATCATAGGCTCTAGAACAAGAAAAGAACCTCCTACATCTATTTGAATAAGTTAACATAATATTTAGCTGACTCTTAAGGACTTTTGGTTATACCCATGGGTAAAGCATCTCTCAACTCTCATCTGAGAAGCCTCTATTTTTAGTGAGCTTTTTTATTAATGCAGAGAACCATACCAATGAAGGTGATGAGAATAACAAATGACAGAATATTCATTTTCTTCATGGGATGTTCATATCACAACCATCATCCTGTAGATAAAAGATATTTAGTTAAAACTTCAGGAATATTGTAAGAGCCAGAGGAGCTCTATGAATATAAAACATTATTTTTTAGACAAAGCTGGATAGTTCCTTATATATAAAATCACAATGATTGTAACTGCATGCATCAGACCTGTTGAAACTTAATCCAGGAAAAATCCTAGCAAGGATTGAGAATGGGCATGAAGACATATCCAAGATTGAATGGTTATAGGTAATTGATAGTTGTTGGAGAGGAAGAATTGATTTTTAAAAGGGATATGCTGGTAGATTGATCTCTGCCAATGAAAAATCAATAATTCTAAAGCATATGTTCAGAGCAAGAATCAGACTTTATGAATGTTTTTAAGTGATACAAATTTTGGTAAGTAGGAAAGGTACAGTGGGCCTGGAAAGAACTGGGGGGAGAGTTGAGTGTGGCTAAAGCAAAGTGTGCAACTATCTAAGAGAATTAATAAATTGTGTGACAAAAGGAAGAACCAATGAAGAATATTAAAATGAAAACAATGAAGCATGTTCTAGAACTATAAAATTAGCTATGGAATGTCAACCTCAAGAATGTATGGAAGGAAACATTTAAAGAATATTCAGAATTTTGTAAGCTGAGTTTGGGCTAACACATACAAAAGAGGTATGAATACAGCGGTTGGGCTGTTCTGTTTAGTGTCAGTAGTAACTTATCAGGATAGGATTCCAAATTATTCATGCTTTCTTTTTTAAAGATAATAATTATAATTTAAAACTTTCCCTTTAACTTAACAGGTATTAAAAAATGCCAAATATTTCTCAAAAAGAAAAGAAAATATAATAAAAACACAAAAGGAACAATGATCCAGTCAATAAATTAGTGGTTTGGTTATCAAACAGGTATATGTATATGTATGTGTGTGTGTGTATGTTAAAGATGTGTGAAATTATAGAACCTATTATAAATTATTGTATATTCTATAACTTCTATTCTAGCATATATAGGTTATATATTATATATTAAAGGTTCTAGCATATGCATATATATGTATATATGCTTATGATAGATAATTTAGCACATAGGGAGATCACACCTCACAATACCTTCATGCCATTTGAGAAATTTTTCAGCTGTCCATGTAGAGAAGTCATTGGCTTGTTTCTCTTCCAACACTCCAGATAGTACATTGTAGATCAGTTTTGAAAAGGGGTAAGCTTCCTTAAACCCTTAAACCATGTCTAGGTCTGCACTTGACCTTGTCTTGCTTGACTTTTCATCCATATCCACTTGAATGCTCGTTGCAACGACTTGTGAGTGCTAAAAAAAGAGAAGTTCATTAACATGTATTTGGAGTCTACTGTAAGTTTTTCAAAATGCAT
Organism: Myodes glareolus; assembly: GCF_982192425.1. NCBI lineage: Eukaryota > Metazoa > Chordata > Mammalia > Rodentia > Cricetidae > Myodes > Myodes glareolus. The sequence continues at coordinate 23,518,368 of NC_142046.1, forward strand.
AATTGAAGGTATTCTTACAATTCTTTAAAATGTTGGACCTTATCCTTATTTAAGTAGAAACTAATTCAAACTGAGCTAGGATTATCATACTTAGTATTATGAATAAGGTTTTCATAATTTGAATGTTTATGGCCTCCTCATTATTGCTATCTCAAAATAAAGATCAACTGCAGAAAGTGATTGTCGTAAAAACTATTGCTGTCTTCTACCACATTAATAGGCACTTAGTGACTAGATTCATAGAAGCAATTATTCTGCCAGATTCCACAGTTATTTGGCAATAGAGTTGTAAGTTGAAGCTGATGTTACATATTTAGAGGCACATAAGATGCAGTTTGCTGAGAGGAGGAAAAATGGATTTGAGAAGTTACTTATGAGACTAATTCTTAGACAGAAATACTTGAGTTAGGTAGTTGTTTTGCAAAAATAGAAAACAAGAGAGGAGATTCCTTTCAGTAAAAGTGATAAGATACACTGTCAACAAAAGAGTTATAAAATTTTTCCCCACATAAAATCCCTGTGTAAATAATAGTTCATTACAAAAACGTAGCTTTCTATTTTGTGTGCTATTGTGGTTGCAATATATGTGTTAATAAATTACTATAATGAGGGTGTTTTGTACTGAAATGCAAGTTGAAATGATTAAATTTCTATGTATATATGACAAAAGTTACCATCTAGTCTCTCATCCATTCAGACACTCACAAGATCAAGTTGACTTTTTCCTAGAAAAATCAGAATATTTCAACACACATAAACTAGTGAATGCAGTGCATTACATAAATGGACATAATGAGAAAGATTGTATGATCATCTCATAGATGAAAAAAAGGCCTTTAAAAAATCTAACACACCATTGTAAAAATGCTAAATAGAATAGGATTTAGAGGGGCAACATACCTTAAGACACTAAAGACTGAAAATAAGACAAGCTAATGGTTAAAGAAGAAAATCTCAAAGCAATGCTGGAACAAAACAAGGCTGTTTACTACCTCCATTCATTTCCAATACAGTGCTCAAATCTCTAGCTGGAGCAAGAATGCAATAACTATTTTTTCTATTGTTTTTATTGAGCTATGTGTTTTTCTCGGCTATCCTCCTTTCCTCCCTCTCCCCTTCTGTTTCTTCTCTTTCATGATCCCCATGCTCCCAATTTATTCTTGACTTTTTCTACTTTCCATGTAGCTCCATGTTTGTCTCTCTTAGAGTCCTCTTTGTTGTCTAGGTTCATTGGGGTTGTGAATTGTAGACTGTTTTTTTTTTTTGGCTTTGTTTCTAAAAGCCACTTATGAGTGAGTACATATTATGTCTGTCTTTCTGGGTTGGGATACCTCACTCAATATGATGTTTTCTAGATCCATAAATTTGTGTGCAAATTTCAGATATAATTATTTTTTCTGCTGTGTACTACTCCATTGTGTGAATGTATCACATTTTCTTTGCTTATTCTCTGGATGAGGAACATTTAAGTTGTTTCCATATACTGGTTATAACAAATAATGCTGCTATGAAAATAGTTGAGCACATGTCCTCATGCTAGGATGAGGCATCCTTTGGGTACATACCCAAAAGTGGTATTGCTGGATCTTGAGATAAGTTGCTTCCTACTTTTCTGAGAAATCACCATACTGATTTCCAAAGTGGCTGTACTAGTTTTCACTTCTATCTGCAATGGAGAAGTGTTCCCTTTACCCCACATTCTCTCCAGCATAAGTTGTCATCAGTCATCTTGGCCATTCTGACAGGTGTAAGATGGAATCTCAGAGTTGTTTTGATTTGCATTTCTCTGATGGCTAAGGATGTTAAGCATTTCCTTAAGTGTCTTTTAGTCATCTTAGATTCATCTGTTTAGAGTTCTCTGTTGAGGTCTGTACCTCATCTTTTTGTTGGATTATTTGTTCTTTTGAGGACAAATTTCTTGAGGTCTTTGTATATTTTGAAGATCAGACCTCTGTTCAATGTGGGGGTTGGTGAAGATCTTTTCCCATTCTGTAGGCTGCCGTTTTATCTTATTGACCATGTTGTTTGCTTTACAGAAGCTTCTCAATTTCAGGAGGTCCCATTTATTAATTGTCCTCATTGTCTGTACTACTGTGGTTATATTTAGGAAGTAATCTCCTGTGCTAATGCGTTCAAGTGTACTTCCCACTTTCTTTTCTATGAGGTAGATGAGATGATATTGTAGATAATATATTCTGAAAAGTCCACCAGGAAACTTTTACAAGTTTTGAACAATTTTAGTCAAGTTTCAAAACACTGAATCAAGTAAAAATTAGGAACGTTCTTAATGCCTACAACAAAGTCTCAGAGAAAGAGATAATGGAAATAATTCTATTCATAGTAACATCAAAAATGTCTAGGGATAAAGATAAGCAAGGAGATAAAAGACCTCTACAAATGAAACATTAGAAAGAGAGTGAGGAAGACCCTGGAAGACCTCTCATTTCTCATGGATGGTGAAAATTAATATTGTGAAATTTCCATTCTGCCAAAAGCAAGTTACAGATTCACTGAAATCCCAATCAAATCATAACTTCATTCTTCTCAGAAATAGAATTTCAGACTTACTGTGCTCCATAATACACAGAGAACTATATATCTACAGCATTTTTCCAAACAATATAGCAGATCACAAATTCATTGAAGTATGATAATCAGGCCACTGTTACGTTAATTTGAGATTAGCCTCTGTTCTCTACTTTAAAGTTCTCTTTTTGTTTCTTCTGAGGACAGAATGATAGCTTAATTTCTTGTTGGATATCATTGCTATATCATAAAAATAGCACTTAAATACTCATAAAATATGGATATTTTTATTTTTTTAGTCAAGCACAAAACTACAAAAAGAAGAATATAGATTTTAAATTAATTAGAAGAATATTAATTTTATTATTTATCAATCTATTTCAGGGATATTTGGATATTTGTACTTTGTAAAATGTGGTCTAGGTGTGTGTATGTGTGTGTGTGAAAGAGAGGGAAATGACACATATATGTGTATGTGTGTATATATAAAATCATCATTATCAATTAAGACATCAGACTTTAGGAATCACAAAGGACTTTAACTAATACTTACTTAATTAAGTTATCCAATCTTGAAGCACTCCTCTCCTATGGAGAGTATTGGTTGGCAAAAAGAAGAAAAAAACAGCTGCATAACTATGTATATTTGAATGTTCATTAACCAGAGAGTGACCATATTTGAAAGGATTAGAAGGATTAGTAGGTTTGGCCTTATTGGAGGAAGTATACCACTAGGGGTGAGCATAGAGATTTCAAAATCTTATGCCAAGTCCAGAAAGTATCTGTCAATTTTTTCCTATGGACTAGATATAGTTCTTAGCTACTGCTCCATCATCTGCCTGTATGTTACCATGTTTCCCACTATGATGATAAGGGACTAAACCTCTGAAACTGTAAGCCAGTTCCCAGTTAAATGTTGAGGTCCGTTTGTCTCTTTATAGCAGTAAAACAGTGACTAAGACATACAGTACAAGAAAGTGTATACAAAAAAGACTTCTTTGTGGTGTGTAATAATATCTCATATGACACAGTGTATCTGCTGAACCTGACAAAGTTGAAAAGTAAAGTATGTCAATATTCTATGATGAAACACTCAAAAGTATAATAGAGTTTGAAGTCAGGGATGGTAATGCCTCCAGAAGTTCTTTTATTATATAAGATTGTTTTGGCTATCCTGGGTTTTTTGTTTTGCCATATAAACTTGATTATTGTTCTCTCAAGGTCTGTGAAGAAGTTTGATGGGATTTTGATGGGGATTGCATTGAACCTATAGATTGCTTTTGGTAGAATTGCCATTTTTACTATGTTGATTCTCCCAATCCAAGAGCAGGGGAGGTCTTTCCATTTTCTGGTATCCTCCTCAATTTCTTTCTCCAAAGACTTAAAGTTTTTGTCAAATAGGTCTTTCACTTCCTTGGTTAGAGTAACCCCAAGATATTTTATGCTATTTGTGACTATCATGAAAGGTGATGCTTCTCTGATTTCCCTCTCTGCTTCTTTATCCTTTGTGTATAGGAGGGCCACTGATTTTTTGGAGTTGATCTTGTATCCTGCCACGTTACTAAAGGTGTTTATCAGCTGTAGGAGTTCTTTGGTAGAGTTTTTGGGGTCACTTATGTAAACTATCATATCGTCAGCAAATAACGAAAGTTTAACTTCATCCTTTCCAATTCGAATCCCCTTGATCTCCTTATGTTGTCTTATTGCTATTGCTAGAACTTCAAGCACTATATTGAAGAGGTATGGAGAGAGTGGACAGCCTTGTCGCGTTCCTGATTTTAGTGGAAAGGCTTTGAGTTTCTCTCCATTCAGTTTGATGTTAGCTGTCGGCTTGCTGTATATTGCTTTTATTATATTTAGGTATGATCCTTGTATCCCCAGTCTCTCCAACACCTTTATCATAAATGGGTGTTGAATTTTGTCAAATGCTTTTTCAGCATCTAGTGAGATGATCATATGGTTTTTTTCTTTCAGTTTATTTATATGATGGATTACATTGATAGATTTGCGTATGTTGAACCAGCCCTGCATCTCTGGAATGAAGCCGACTTGATCATAATGGATAATTTTTCTAATGTGCTCTTGGATTCGGTTTGCCAGTATTTTATTGAGAATTTTCGCGTCGATGTTCATGAGTGAGATTGGCCTGTAATTCTCTTTCTTGGTTGTGTCTTTGTGTGGTTTTGGTATTAGGGTAACTGTAGCTTCATAAAAGGAGTTAGGCAATGACTCTTCTGTTTCTATATTGTGGAATACGTTAAGGAGTATAGGTATTAGCTCTTCCTGGAAGTTCTGGTAGAATTCTGCATTGAAACCATCTGGTCCTGGGCTTTTTTTGGTAGGGAGATTTTTGATAACAGCTTCTAATTCTTCGCGACTAACAGGTCTATTTAGATTGTTCACCTGTTCTTGGTTCAACTTTGGTATATGGTACTTATCTAAAAAAATGTCCATTTCTTTTACATTTTCCAACTTTGTGGCATATAAACTTTCATAGTAAGATCTAATGATTCTCTGAATTTCCTCTGTGTCTGTGGTTATGTCCCCCTTTTCATTTCTGATCTTATTAATTTGCATGTTCTCTCTCTGCCGTTTGATTAACTTGGCTAGGGGTTTGTCAATCTTGTTGATTTTCTCCAAGAACCAGCTTTTTGATTCATTGATTCTTTGGATTGTTTTCTTTGTTTCTATTTTGTTGATTTCAGCCCTCAGTTTGATTATTTCCAGTCTTCTAGACCTCCTGGGTGAATCAGCTTCTTTTTTTTCTAGATCTTTCAATTGTGCTGTTAATTCTCCAATGTGTGCTTTCTCCGCTTTCTTTAATTGGGCACTTAGTGCTATGAACTTTCCTCTTAGCACTGCTTTCATAGTGTCCCATAGGTTTGAGTATGTTGTATCTTTGTTTTCATTAAATTCAAGGAAGAGTTTAATTTCTTTCTTTATTTCTTCCTTGACCCAGGGGTGATTTAGTAGTTGACTGTTCAGTTTCCATGAGTTTGTTGGCTTCCTGGGGGGAGCATTGTTGTTGAATTCTAATTTTAGTCCATGGTGATCTGACAAGACACAGGTAGTTACTAATATTTTTTTGTATCTGTGGAAGTTTACTTTGTTACCGAGTATGTGGTCAATTTTCGAGAAGGTTCCATGAGCTGCAGAGAAAAAAGTATATTCTTTCCTATTTGGGTGGAGTGTTCTATAGATGTCTGTTAAGTCCATTTGATTCAATACCTCCAATAGGTCTCTCAATTCTCTGTTTGGTTTCTGTCTGATTGACCTGTCCATTGGTGAGAGAGGAGTGTTGAAGTCTCCTACTATTAGTGTGTGTGGTTTGATGACCGCCTTGAGTTCTAGAAGAGTTTCTTTTACATATGTGGGTGCCTTTATATTAGGAGCATAGATATTCAGGATTGAGACTTCCTCCTGATGAATTGTTCCAGTTATGAGTATGAAATGTCCATCTCCATTTCTTCTGATTGATTTTAGTTTGAAGTCGATTTTGTTAGATATTAGAATGGCCACGCCCGCTTGTTTCTTAGGTCCATTTGCTTGGAAAACCTTTTCCCAACCCTTTACTCTGAGTAGGTGTCTGTCTTTGTGGTTGAGGTGTGCTTCTTGTAAACAGCAGAATGTTGGATCCTGTTTTCGTATCCAATCTCTAAGTCTGTGCCTCTTTATAGGTGAATTGAGTCCATTGATATTAAGTGATATTAATGACCAGTGGTTGTTGACTCCGGTCATTTTTTTTTTTTTGTTAGGTAGTAGAGTATATGTGTTTTTCTTCTTTAATTTGTGCTTGTGAATGGTCGCTAGATGTTCGAGTTATTGTAGGCCGTGTTGGGAATGTTGGATTCCTTCGGTAGTGATTTTCCTTCTAATATTCTCTGTAAGGCTGGATTAGTAGCTACGTATTGTTTAAATTTGTTTTTATCCTGGAATATTTTGTTTTCTCCGTTGATAGTGAACAGTAGCTTGGCAGGGTATTTCCAAGAATATACAAATCCCGTCAATTTCACAAGATCAAAACCATAACGATTGTCATGTATTCAGCTTTGTCAAATATAAAAAGAGAAGGGACCAGAAGAGAGAATTACAACCAGCACAAAAACCTCCAAACAATGAAGGTGACATATTTTCTAATTCATAAGATTAGTGCAAAAGAACAATAAGACCGTTATGCTGAATTTTACATGCCTAAATTTGGAAGATGTGAAAAATATAAAAAAATAGTCTCAAATCTAATTTAAAAGTAATAAGATGATAACTGTGTATTGAATAGTCTTAATGATTTACAATTATTAAAAAAAGTGTTAGTAAACATGAAAAAAGCAACAGAAAATACTAAATAAATCCCTTTTATTTAGTAAAAAAGCAATTTTTTTAAAAATTGCTTTTAAAGAAAGCAAATAGCAAACAAATCAAACCAAACCAAACCAAAATCCAAAACACAGATTGCGTTGAAAGCAACAACAAAACAGACATCAGTGAACCAACACGAGTGGCTTTAAAAGTTTATGACTGAAAACTTAAGGCTAGAGACATAAAATGTTTAAAGCAACAGTTTCCATTTTGATGGAAACTAGTAAACAGACCGTAAAACATCAATGACCACAACACATCCAAAATGAAAAGATGTGGTGGTAAACACTGGGTCAAGGAATTATAGTGTGCTATACCTATAAATTTCTTCCTAATGTAGAAAAAATCATTAGTTAAATGATTCTTCTGCAAATTTAAAATGCAGAAGAGTATAGAAATAAGATCCAACATTACTAAGAAATAATGCAAGCGAAGAAGCTATTGTGCAACATCTCTACATCGTCAGAAAAGAGAGTTGTGAGTTGAGTTCACACTCAACAAAAATATCTTCAATTAATTAAGGGAAGGCAAGTACATTTCCATACAAAGCAAAAAAAATCCATCTGTAACTATCATAAACAGTAAAAAATGTCAGCAGAAATTCTTCATTGGGGAAAAATGACATCACAGGAATCAGACATAAACAGAAATAGCATGTCATGATGACTTCTCCAGCCTGAAACAAGCATAACCTTGTTACAGACAAGAGCACATAGAACACATCCCAGACTCTAGATCTTTATGCTTGAGCTCCTCCCGTCTAGAACTTCCACACTGAGGATTTAAGACTTTCTTTCTCATTTATTTATGCACGTGTGATTTATCCCAACACCTATTGCTGGGTTCAAAGGGGACAGTTTCCTCAATTATCTTAATTTAGAACATTTTTATAACTTCTATGCATGTATTGGCCCTCAGTAAAAACATTTTAACAATAACCCATCATGAGCACAACCACCCAGCTAATAACCTGTTTTAAATTGTGAACTCTGTCCATTTCAATGTCTGAGAAGATGATTGATGGTAAGAACAAAAAGACTGTATAGACACCTTTAAATTGGCAATATCTTAATAATTTATATCCTTTCCACTCTATTTGATACTACTAACAATGGGAGAAAAGTCACCAACTACTGAATATCCATTAAAAATCTCAGTGAAAAATAATGTGTGAGTGTCTGTGATTGATTTTTATTTATCAGATAGAACCTGACAATACAACAGTATGAGTAAGTCACATAATTAGTCAGCCAAATAAAGAAGAAAATATGCTATGAGTGTTTGTTAATGATGAAATTATGTAGTTGTTTTCTTATGGAAGACAGTTGGAAAGAATGCCAAGAGAAGGAGCAAAGTTTTGCAGTAATACAAAACACAACACACTTTTATAGGTTTATAAGTATATATCATTACAATCATCAAAATTGTGCCCTGAAAAATATTGGGTAATTATTGAATAATATTTGTGGATGAATCAAAACTTACTTGCATTGATTAAAATCTGTATTTCTTATGGTGCCTTCATGTGCATAGACATATGTTTAGTAACTTGTTTTTGAGTGATTTTTTACATCCTTGACACTAGAAAGACACAGTGAATAGTGTACAAAGCATTTTTATACTTGGCATCAAATTACAAACTAGCCAGGTTAGCAACCTAAATAAGCCTTATTCACATTCTTCTTTCTAGTCTATGGCTTTTGTCTACTATGCTAGCAAATTTATTTTTGCAATACTGCCTAAATTTAGCTGTCTCATTTTCCTGGGGAGAAATAGTAGTATTTTAGCTATAGATATAAACTCTGAAGTGCAGTTAAGTTCTGAACCATATAAGTCAGATACTTTCACTGAAGTCTTCCACTTTTTATGTAAAATTGATGAAATGATAATTTGAGAAAAGGCAGTATCCAGTAAGTTTTGTGAGCAGACACTTGTTTGTTTGACATTATTATATATTTGGAGCTCATTCTCACAAAACAAGGCTTAAAAGTAAAAGTTTTATTTGTCAAGTGTGATCTTAATCTGAATTGCTCTCCTCGAAAATATCAGGAACAAAAAATTGCTATGCAGATGCAGACTCACTTCTCCTCCTGGCAACTCTAAGCATCCTAAACACAATGGCTAGCCTTTTTATTTGATGACAATTTCCTCATTATTAAAAAACACTTTTATTTGTTAAGACGGATGTTTTAATTTAACTTTAATCTAAAAAAAATTGGCACATGAAATGAAGCTGAAATTACCTAATTTTGATGGACAAAGTATAAACCAATGTCAGGAAGAGGGACTGTGCACAAATCAAGTGCAATCACTTGAGCAGTGAGCCTGGATAAGGACACTTGTGACAGTTCTCTCTGAGGAAGGTGGAATCCTTTAGGACTTCCTGCCCCTTTCTTGGTATTGTCAGGTCTTATGTACATTCCCATCTGGAAGATGGTGCACACAGTGCTTGATACAGTGGTTGGTGCTCTATGCAATATATAGTTTGATTACCTAGGAAATAGTCAATACATACAAGGCTTGATTTATATTATAAAGAACTAATTTTGAATGAAGGGAAACCTATGTTATTTTGATAAAGGACACTTACTAAATACCCAAAGGGAGACATTGATCACATTAAAAGGATCAAGAAATAACTTCTTTGAAAGAAAAGACTTACTACTCCATGAGTACTACCAAATGCTAGATACAGAGAAAGGCAAATCTATATGAGATGGAATATAAAATCCACATTGTAACACATATGAACCTCAATCTGAAATCTCAGATATCTTAGACTCTTGAAAAGAAGAGACGTGAGTTAACAGAAGCTAATGACTGCAATAATCCTTAAAATTACTAAGGGTTAGGCAGAGTTCACTCTGATGCAGTAGCTCTTCAGAAGCTCTTTCTTTGAAGGAAAGAGAGGTAATTTGTAAGCCCTTTGCATAATCTGGCATCTTGCTGAGCAAAAGTGGAGTTAGTTTGCCCCTTTGATAGAAGACTGAATTCTCCCCAACCTGAAGGCTGCATCAGGACTTCCCAATAGGAATGTTGCACTTGAATATAGCAAGTTTTCAAAGCTAATTATAAAATAATATGTTATTGAATATTATCTCAGGATGTCTTCTTTAGAATCAAGTTAATTGTTTCACTGGGTTTAAATGGATGCTATAAGTAAGAGCTGAAACAAGGAAATCTGTCCAAGAGAATTCAAAGATCAGAACTCAGACAAATAATCAAATGATTCTTTACATTTTATCGACTTTGTATGCAGTCATGGATCAAACAGAACTTAGATAATATTTGTAAATTGCCTATAGCATTCTACGCACCTAATAGGTAGCCAGTGTATTTACAAATTCCTTTTATATGGAGGTATCTTATTGCTGGGAGCCATGTGACTTCTTTGGGGCACAAGGCCTGAGAATAGCATGAACAAGCTCTCTTTATGGCAAGGCGGTGGTCAATGGATAGTTTCTTGCATTAAAACTATGAATGAGATGGCTTTTACATAGGGAAAACTTCCCTCTGATGATTCTTCTCTTTGTTAGTAAGAAGGAATGCTGTTAAAAATATACAGTGAACCTGACTCAGGTCTGTTGAAGGGGGCTGCCTGTTTGTCCCAGGTCCCCAGCCCTGAAATAATCACACAGAAACTGTATTCATTAAATTAGTCCTTGGCCCATTAGCTCTAGCTTCTTATTGGCTTACTCTTACATATTAATTTAACCCATTTCTATTAATCTGTGTATTACCATGAGGCTTACTGGGAAAAGTTCCAGTATCTATCTCCAGTGGAGCTACATAACTTCTCTCTCACTCTGCCTTCCTTCTCCCAGCATTCAGTTTAGTTTTACCCTCCTAGTTCTGCTCTACCGTATCATGGGCTCATGACAGTTTATCTATTCATTAACCAATAAAAATAACACAGAGACAGAAGGACCTCCAATACCACAGGTCCTAGAGTCTGTGATGTTTCAAGTGTGATCATGAGTTCAGGATTTTCAAGAACAGAATGTTACCTTTCCGTCACACTTTGTGGCTAGTCTGAAAGAGTTAAGTAGTTGATGATATTATAAATTTGCATAACTGTTTTGGAAATAATGATTTTAACAGCAAGAATCTAGGAGAAATGTTAATACTAGATGTCATCAAGAGTTAATGGGAACAGTCTAAGAACAGGGAATGAAGTTGAATCATAGAAATCCAAAATGTCCTCATTTCTATAGTGGTGCCAATACTGTAGAAGCCAACACTGTAGGAAGCTGAGAGGAAGGAGATATGATAACAAGAGACAAGCAGTCCCATTGTCCTTGGCTTCTCAGTCAGCCTTCATTGCCAGCCACATTCAGAGTGTCCAGTTTGATCACATGCTCCATCACTCCAAGTTCAGCTGGCCTTGGTGAGCTCCCATTAGATCAGTCCCACAGTCTAAGTGGGTGAACACACCACTCGTGATCCTGACTTCCTTGCTTATGTTCTTCCTCCTTCTGCTCTTCATTTGGACCTTGGGAGCTAAGTCCAGTGCTCCAATGTGGGTCTCTGTCTCTATCTCCATCCAATGCCAGACGAAGGTTCTATGGTGATATGCAAGATATTCATCAGTGTGGTTCTGGGACAAAGCCAGTTCAGGTAACCTCTCCTCTGCTGCCCAAGGAACAATCTGGGGACCTCTCCTTGGACCTGGGAACCCCTCTATAGTCAAGTTTGTTGCAAACCCTAAAATGGCTCCCTTAATTAAGATATTTACTTTCCTGCTCCCATATTCACCCTTCCTCCATCCCACCCAACCAATTCCCCCAAGCTCTCCTGAATCCTCCCCTTTTCCTTTCTCTCTAACCATCTCCCCTTACATCCATACCCCACACCCCCGTGCACCAAAGTTTTGCCTGGCAATCTTGTCTACTTCCAATATCCAGGAGGATAACTATATGATTTTCTTCAGGTTCACCTTCTTATTTAGCTTCTTTAGGATCATGAATTATAGGCTCAATGTCTTTTAATTATGCCTAGAATCCACTTATGAGTGAGTACATAACATATTCCTCTTTTTGGGTCTGGCTTACCTCACTCAGTGCAAAATTCAAGATGCCATTGTTTTTTACCGCTGAGTAAAACTCTAATGTGTATATGTTCCACCCCTTCTTTAACCATTCTTCTATTGAGGGGCACCTAGGTGGTTTCCAGGTTCTGGCAATTACAAATAGTGCTGCTGTGAACATAGTTGAACAAATGCTTTTGTAGTATGATAGGACATCTCTAGGGTATATTCCCAAGAGTGGAATTGCTGGGTCCTGAGGTAGATTGACTCCCAGTTTCCTGAGAAACTGCCACACTGATTTCCAAAGTGGCTGCACAAGTTTACATTCCCACCAACAATGGATGAGTTTTCCCCTTACTCCACATCCTCTTCAGCATAGATTATCATTGGTGTTTTTGAGTTTAGCTATTCTGACAGGTGTAAGATGGTATCTCAAAGTGGTTTTGATTTGCATTTCCCTGATCGCTAAGGAGGTTGAGCATGACCTTAAGTGTCTTTTTTCCATTCGAACATCTTCTGTTGAGAATTCTCTGTTCAGTTCTGTATCCCATTTTTTAATTGGGTTAATTAGAGTTTTAGTGTCTAGTTTCTTGAGCTCTTTGTACATTATGGAGATCAGACCTTTGTCTGATGAGGGGTTGGTGAAGATCTTCTCCCAGTCAATAGGTTGCCTTTTGGTCTTACTGACAGTGTCCTTTGCTTTACAGAAGCTTCTCAGTTTCAGGAGGTCCCATTTATTCATTGTTGCTCTTATTGCCTCTGCTACTAGGGTTCTACCCAGGAAGTGGTCTCCTGTGCCCATGTCTTGTAGACTACTTCCCAGTTTCTCTTCTCTCAGGTTCAATGTGGTCAGATTAATATTGAGGTCTTTACTCCATTTGGACTTGAGTTTTGCTGGCACCACTTATTTGAAAAACAGAAAGTCAGAGCTTCATCACCAACTTCACACATCCATCCCAGGTCATCAGACCCATTGGGAATTAGGAGCTACTCTCCCACCACTGATAATACTTTGAATAATATCAATTACTAATGACAAGATAAATAATCTCTGTGAGACTCTGTACAGTTACCTCTAGATAGGAAATGCTAAAGGTATTCATGTTTCTAAGGGCATAAAATCATAATGTACTCGGCAGGTAGCTTATTGTGCAATGACATAATCCAGATTTAAAAACCTTCTTGTGGTAAGTTATGCTTCGCAAGATCAGCAAAACATCTATGAAGACTTCTAAGTGTATACTATTCCTAATTTGTTCCAAATGTTATAGTAGTTAAAGTTTTGAGGCTTTATTACAGTAATTTACTCTCTTTCTTTGTCTCTCATCTCCAACTCCTTCTTCTATCTACCTACTATTTTGTGACACTCAACAAATTTTCTAGAAACTATTGTAGAAATATATTCTCACCTCCAAATTAAGGTAGTCTCTAAAAATATTTAGACATAAAAAAATGAAGAAAATCTTTCCTCATTTTCCTTTCTTCTTTCACTGAATATTTTATAAACAGTGTTAGATACAGTTAGTATGTACCTAACACTACTCAAGAGACTAGGAGTAAATTCATTAAAAAGTAGATGGCAATATAAATTAGGAGCAACAGAAAGGATTTAGGCATTAGACAAGTAGGTACTAGAAGCACATATGGTGATGAGAAACATGTTGAAGCATGAAGCAGGTTTGCTGAGGACATTTAAATCTTGGACTAGATTTATTTGTTGATGCTTTACAAAATCACACTGGGAAGACAATATTTGACTTGAAATTCTGAGTATGAGTAATTTTATATGTTAAAAATCTTATGTAGATCTTCATTTAAAAGTCTCCTAATTAGAAGCAGAATTGATGAAAAGCATTAAGACTGCATTTTGACAGGAGTTGGGATAAAATTTAGGTTTATTTTTTCATGAGAGAAAAAAGAATAATACTTTTTTTTTCTTTTTTGTTTTTTTTGAGGCAAGTTTTCTCCGTAGCTTTGGAGTCTATCCTGGATGTAGCTCATGTAGACCAGGTTGGCATTGATCTCACAGAGATCCACCCACCTCTGCCTCCTGAGTACTGGAATTAAAGGCATGTGCCACCACCACACAGCATAAATTTTGTTTTTAATAAATATAAAGTGTAAGTATTATGAAGGAAGGCGGAAATTGGGGTTGAAAAAATATATTTTGTTTGGGTTTTTCAAATTTAAGATGTCCATCTTACTCAGTGTTTTATTGCTGTGAAGAGACACAGTGACCGCAGCAACTCATATCAAGGAAGCAATTATTTAGGACTTGTTTACATTCAGAGCTTTAGACCCTTTTTTAACATGGTGGAGAATGTTGCAGCTTATAAGCAGACATGTCACTGAAGAAGTTTTGGGAGCTCTACATCTGAATCCACAGGCAATAAGGAAGAAAGAGAGTGTGTGTAATACTGGGACTGGCTTGAGCTTTGGAAATACCAAAGCCCACCTCCAGTGACAAATTTCTTCCAACAAGGCCACATTTCTTAGTACCCCCCAAGTAGTGACACCCCTATTGACTAATCATTCAAATGTATGAGCCTATGGGCAGCATTCTCTTCAGACCACCACAATATCTTTGAAATAACTTAGAAATAAATAAAAATCTAAAAGAAAATGTGATCAGTAAAAGGCATTATCTGTAGCAGTAAATAATAAATTCTCTCAAAACAAGTAAACAAGTATTGAAATTGCAATTAACTAAAATAACTCCTGTAATCTTCAAAGTATCCCTTACTAGAGACTTTATCCAAACATTTAATGTGTGTATTTTAAAAATGAAAGTACTATTTATTAATTGATAGGGGAGTTCAGCCAATCACATTCTGTCCATGGGGCGTGTTGCCCTAAGGCAAAAATTTACTTATAAACCTGGCAGGTGCGCTTTCCCACACTCTCTCACTTGGCTCCTGTGTTCCAGATGAACCGTTGGGATTTTGGTGTAAGTTTTCCTTCTGTTTATTAAAGCTGTATCTTTTGTATTAGTCTGGCAGATCTTTAATTACTGATCGACCTTGCCCCTTCAATTAATTGTTTCTCTCAGTGTCTGTGATGCTGGGTTTATATTTAGGAAGTGGTCTTCTGCGACAATGTGTTCAAGTGCACTTACCACTTTCTCTTCTATAAGGTTTAGTGTGGCTGGCTTTTGTTGAGGTCTTTGATCCACTTGGACCTCAGTTTTGTGCATGGTGATAGATATGGGTCTATTTTCATTATTCTACATGTTGAATAACCCTAGCAGCACAGACATTGAGAGAAACAATAAATAAATGAGACCTCTTGAAACTGAAAATCTTCTGTAAAGCAAAGAACATGGTCAACAAGACAAAACAACAATCTACCGAATGGGAAAAGATCTTTACTATCCCCATACCAGACAGAGGTCTGATCTCCAAAATATACAAAGAACTCAAGAAATTGTTCATCAAAAAACAAATAATTCAATAAAAAAATAAGTGCAGACCTAAACAGAAAATTCTCAACAGAGGAATCTAAAATGGCTGAAACACACTCAAGGAAATGTTCAGCATCCTTAGTTATGGGAGAAATGTGAATCAAAACAACTCTGAGAATCCATTTTACACCACTAAGAATGGCCAATATCAAAAACACTGATGGCAACTTCTGCTGGAAAGGTTGTGGAATAAAGGTAACACTCCTGCATTGCTGGTGGGAACGCAAGCTAGTATAGCCCCTTTGTGTGTCAGTGTGGTGGTCTCTCAGAAAATTAAGGTACAACCTTCCTCAAGACCCAGTAATACCACTTTTGTGTATATATCCAAAGGATGCTCAATTGTACCACAAAGACATATGTTCAACTATGTTTATAGCGGCCTTGCTATTCATAGCCAGAAACTGGAAACAACCTAAATGCCCCTTGATGGAAGAAAGGATTAGGAAAATGTGGTACATTTACACAATGAAGTACTGCACAGCTGAAAAAAAATAATTACATCTTGAATTTTACAGCCAAATGAATGGAGCTACAAAACATCATTTTGAGTGAGCTAACCCAGACTTAGAAAGACAATTATCACATGTACTCATTCATGAGTGGTTTTTCAACATAAACAAAAAAGTCAGCCTACAAATCACAATCCCAGAGAACTTAGACAACAATGAGAACCCTAAGATAGACATACATAGATCTAATCTACATGGGAAGTAGAAAAAGACAAAATCTCCTGAGTAAATTGGGAACATGGGGACCTTAGGAGAGGGTTGAACAGGAGTGGAGAGATACAGAGGTGAGCAGAGAAAAATGTGGAACTCAATAAAAATAATAAAGAAAAAGGAAAAAAATGAAAGTACTAAATCTTAAAAATTACTTTAAGGTTTGACTCCAACAATATTTAAACCTGACCTTGTGACCCGCCTCCTTCTTTTACGAAACAGAGAAGGCAGGATATGTAGCTCAGGTAAAATACAAGTTGCCAGATATGTGTGAGGCCTAGATTTGAGACATAGCAGCACAGAGCTGTATACAATAAAGAAACTAATAAGAACTGCAGGATAGTGTGCAGAACTAAATGACAAGAACCCAGTGAATAAGAAATTTGTAGTTCAGCTTGAATAGTAAATAAACTAACTGTAGCTAATTAAATGGTTAAATGAACGATGCTCAGTTAATGTTTCAATGTGGGGCTGACCAAATCCACTTAAAACCTGAGAGAGTTTGAAAATGAATTCTATACACAGAAATACAGAGTTTAACATAGCTTCTTGCTGTTTGCTGGTGGTGTGCCACAGCTCCTTTAAGAGAGATTTTCCTGATTCAGCCATTTCAGGAAAAAAGCTTGAGGTTTTAAAGCACAGCTCCCTGGTGGGCCTTGTCACTAGCATGAACTCCGGCTATGGAGCATTTCAATGGCATTTGTGGGTTTGGGTGTTTGTGTGACCACTCAGGGTCAGGAGGAAAGGAGCCTAGTCCATACCCATGGCTCAGAACTTTCTGCTTTGGCAGGTGGCAAGATCAGGTCTACTAGGCTTGCACAGGTGGGAGAGCATGGTGGATTCCCACCACTGTACACAGAAATGTTCCCAGGCTGCGTAGTGCTCTGTGTGGCAGATTTTGCAGTTACTCAAATAAAAAGAGTCTATGTGCTGTATGTTCATTCTCAGGGTTGGAGTGCTGAGCACAGCTTCTGCCTTGATGCCCCAGAGCTAGCACTGGTGGTGCTCCCATCATTTGAAAAGTGGAGAGAGAGGTGAAGCCAGGATCCAGAGAAGCTGCAACCAAGCTGCTTACCATTTAAAAAGCTCTTCAAAACGGTAAAGAATTACAGATAATTCAACAAGGTAATATTCAGACATAAAAGAACTCTAAATGGGTCACAGTGTTGGATGGATGTATGTAGGCTTGAGAGAGAGAAGAAAAAGAGTATAGAGAGTTGGAAAAGAAGTAAATCATTTTTTAAAAAAGTCTTTCAAGAGACAGTGTACAGACAGTTATAGATTAAAAGGAATAAAGAAAAAAATAAGCCACATAAAGATGGAAAATATACAGAGAGTCTGGATTATTGTGTTTTCTTTGAATTTTTTTGACTGTAAAGGAGCTAAGTACAGAGAAAAATTTTTCATTGTATGGGCTGCTAAGCTAAACCAGCATATATGTTCCAAAGGTATCATGACTTCCAAACTTGGGTCTAAGGATATGTTGCTTTGGAACTTCACCCAACTGAACCTAGCACATAGGAAAGACCTGATTAACATCACCTCCAATCAGCAGAAAGCAGTAAAGCCTTTCTTTTTGCTTAAACAGAAAAAGGGAAATGGTGTGGGAGGTCCTTCTGTCTATTTGTTGCTTGTATTGGTTAAGGAATAAAGAAGCTGCCTTGGCCTGATAGGGCAGAACTTAGGTAGGCAGAGAAGATGGAACTGAATGCTGGGAGTAAGAAGGGCAGAGTCTGGCAGAAGCCATGGAGCCACTACTGCTGAGATAGACATGTTGAAACTTTGCTGATTTGACCTCATAGTGATATACAGATTAATAGAAATGGGTTATATTAAGATGTAAGAGTTATCCAATAAAAAGAAAGAGCCAATGGGCCAAGCAGTGATTTAATTCATATAATTTCTCTATGATTATTTTGGTCAGGGAATCCAGGAAAATCAAGTGGGTCCTCCTGCAACACTTAGTTAATTTAACAGCCAGGGGAAATTTATATCTCTGTGATAACTTTACTTGAAGGCATCTCTAACTCTTTCCCATGTGCTTACTCAAAGAATGTACAAAAGGGACATGGGGAATCAACATAATACCAGGATCAAGTGAGAATTTCTGATGAGAGAGAACATGGATATAAATAAGATTTTTCCTGCTTTTTCTCCTTAGATAAAACTTGACCAAAGGCAAAAATCAGTGTGACAGAGTCCTATGTAAAGAAAGCAGTTTCTCACAGATTTCAATCTATTATTTGTAGACAATTTAATTGGGGTCTATCATCTACACCATATAAAATTTTTTCCAAGCTGGGTATATTGGAACATAACCTTAATCTTGGCAGAACAGACTCTCTGAGTCCTAGGTAAGCCTTGTCTACAGCACAAGTCCTAGGACAGCCTGGGCTACAAAGAATACAATACTCATACATTTTAATGTGTAGAAAAACAAGACAAACAAACAAAAAGAGACAGAAAACACTCAAAAAAAAAGAGAAAAGAAAATAGAGGAACAATCCCTTCAATGTCTGTCTTTTTCCCATGGAGTCTTATTTGCTCTACCACGTCCATGTGGTACTTTAACAGTCATGATTCAGACACTTTAAATTACTGTATTCATTTTCAGGGAACTGTTCGTGCCTATAAAACCAGAATATTCTCTGCAGTACATTTGATTGCATTCTTTGCCAGAAGTTTACTTGTTTTAGGAAGTTAAAAGGAGCTTTTTGTGCTATTATTCAAGTGTATTGCAATTTATGATGAGTACAACTATCTTAACCTATAGGACAGACTGGTATTTTTGTAACTGTTTGATTTCTGCCTGACCCCTTAGCTCCTCCATTCCCACAACAAGAGAACAGCTACTTCTTCCTTGTGCTTTTCTTTGTTTACACTTCAGGTTAATGAGATAAAGCAACTGTTTCAGTCTACCACAATCTCTACCCAATGCTGTGTGTAACATCACTTTCTTATATCTATCTATATTTTTCAGAACTTTTGATGACTTCAGGCTTTGAAAAATGGAGGGATTGATGGAATAATACTTTTATATGCATCCTATTTCATTATATAAGAATTATGAGAAACAGAGCAATCCCATGCCTACATAGAGAAACAACCCCAAGACACAGTACTGATTTTTATTACTAGTGTGAATTATGGCTGTGGACACATTCCTCAAAGAGGTTTTAAAATTCTAGTTGTTATCAATAGATCAATCAAAAAATATTAGAAATATTTTGTTTGCAAAGACCTGAATTTGATATCCTGACACAAATTTTGAAGTATATGATTTCCTGAGGAAAACTATTGTGAGAAATTTTTGACAGGTTGTATGTATATGAAAGAAAATTTTGATATGACTCCACTTGCCATAAAATGCTGTATAATAATTCACTTACTTCTGGTGCAGCTTACTCAGGCTTTCAGTGTCTTTGAACTTTGGCATTTAAGAAAGAGTTCAAGGTTATTCATCAGGAAAGGAAGAGAAGACACAGGAACCATTTATCTACAAGGGACAAGAACAGTTCAATCTATAGTTTATTTTCCACTGTAATAATATACATGCAGCATAATTGTTAGGAAAGTCAGAGAGTGCCAGGTCCCTTATTGGATGTAAGGAAGTTTCTTTTTCTCCTCAAGAAGCTAGCTTCAAATTCCTCTTCATGCTCTTTTGATTTAACTATTTCAAGGAGAGGAAACCATACCCTAGTGGCTGTTATTTCTATGGAATATTATATCCCAACAAGAAAATGTTAACAATGGTATTGACAACTGATCATATAACACAGTCTGATGTCATTTTGTCTTAAGTAGTTGATGCATATATAAATAAACTTGGGTTCATCATTTAAAAGAAAATGTATACTACCTTCTAGTAAATAACAAAAAATAATTGTGATTTTTATAATTGTGTAATGATAGTGTTATTTAAAATTATATACAAAAATTTGATAATTTTTAAGATTAATTCTTAGTAGACTGATTATAGTTTATTATAATTTTATAAGAAATTATAGTTTTAATTATTATAGGCTTTACTTTTAGTCTCTTGATAAGTCCTTATCATTTTAAAATGCATATGTTCTAAAAATCAAAGAAAGAGTTCTGGAATATTAGCTAAAGATGGGCTTTAACTTCAAGAAAAGATGTTTTTGACACTAAACTGAGAGGGTTTGTGACTTTTACATGGTAAACTTATTAACCTATTGTTTTTTATGTTAAAGCAATTTAAAATAAAACAATTTTGCAAAGACTATGTGTGGCTAAACTATATATGAATGGCAAAAATAATTACAAAATGAAAACTATTGTATTCAATTCTCTTTGAATTAATTTAACAACTTAGGTAGGTTGTTACATAAAATTAACTTATCACAAATATTACACACTCAGAGAGATCATAATAATAGTAAAATATGAAACAGTTACAGAAAACAAGCCAACAACAGTCTGTTTCTATTTATGGGCTGATGCTTCAACAAAATACTTACATTTTATAAAAATTTTTGACTTCACATTGACACACAGAATTAAAACAAAGCAGCTGAACTGTTCTACTTTTACTGAGTGCTTATTACGTATCATAACACTTTTGACAAGCAACTGACATCACAGAATTGAGTTCTGTTGATATATAGATGTAAATAAACACTTTTCATGTAATATCAAGTATAAGTGTAATGTATACCTGAAAGCCAAAAAGAACTGGAATGGTGTGTGTGTGTTCATATCTGTGTATATAGGTATATGCATATATAGGTATATGCATGTCTATGACATGATTTACACAATATGACACTCCACATTAATGCTACATTTGCATGTTTAATATAACTAAGCAATATAATTAATGCAAAATGTTTAATTCAGAATTAGTTTGTAAAGACCGACCATTTAATTTTCTATTCATATGTATTTAACTTTTGAATCTTTTTTTTTTTTTTTTTTTTTTTTTTCCTTTTTCTAGAATATCAGTTTTATTATTGGGGTAACGATCTGATTTCTGGAACATTTGACAATATGGGACAAGTACCAGTAATTTACTGAGGTTATTACACAGCCAGCTATAACACATGTATGAAAGCCTACGGAAGCCAATGGATTTAGCATGTTTTTTTTTTTTTTTTTTTTTTAGTTTTTTTTTTTTTTTTTTTAGTAAATTTTATTAAATTATAAAAGTTTCCATTTCCGCCCCCCCTCCCAACACCCTCCCACTCCCCCCACTCCCCCCCTCCTTCCCCTCCGTCCCCCAGGGCAGTCAGGGTTTCCTGCCCTGTGGGAAGCTGCAACTCCCTCCCCCTCCCTCCAGGTCCAGGAAGGCGAGCGTCCAAACAGACTGGATCCCCAAAATCCAGCATATGCAGAGGAAACAGGTCCCAGTGTCATAGTCAATGGCATTTCAGAAAGACCCCAGGCCAGCCACAGTCAGAGAATCCGGCCAAATTCCGAGAATCTGGCTAGATCACGTCCTCGTTCAGTCCCAGTCCGACTGGCCCTGGTAAATTCTCATCAGATCCGTTCCCTTGTATCAGTGGGTGATAGCATCCCTCGCAGTACTGATTTCGTCTTTCATGTTCCTCCTCCTTCCGCTCCCCCTCCGGACCTCGGGGGGCTCAATCTGTTGCTCCAATGTGGGCCTCCGACTGCATAGCTGTCCTTCGCCAGACGAAGGATCTATGGTGATAAGCAAAATATACATCAGTATGGTCATGGGCCACGGCCGATTCAGGCACCCTCTCCTCTGTCCAGAGAACAATCTGGGGGATTTCTCTTTGGACCTGGGATCCCATATATAATCAAGTCTCCTGTAAACCCTAAAATGGCTCCCTTAGTTGAAATATATTGTTCCCTGATCCCATATTCCTCCTACCTCCCTCCCCCCCATCCCCGGCCACCAAGCTTTCCCCGTTCCTCCCCTACTCCCTTCTCTCTAGCCCTCTCCCCCTCCATCGACCCTCCCACCCCCCCATGCACCCGAGGTTACCTGGGACTCTTGTCTATTTCCTACCTCCTGGAGGATAGCTAAATAATCTTCATCAGGTTCATCTTCTTATTTAGCTTCTCTAGGATCACAAATAATAGGCTCAAAGACCTTTAATTATGGTTAGAATCCACTTATGAGTGAATACATACCGTGTTCCTCTTTTTGGGTCTGGCTTACCTCACTCAGTAAAGCGTTTTCTATTTCCATCCATTTGCATGCAAAATTCAAGATGTCATTGTTTTTAACTGCCGAGTAAAACTCTAATGTATATATGTTCCACACCTTTTTTAACCATTCTTCTATTGAGGGGCACCTAGGTTGTTTCCATGTTCTGGCTATTACAAATAGTGCAGCTATGAACATAGTTGAACAAATGCTTTTGTAGTATGTTAGGGAATCTTTAGGGTATATTCCCAAGAGTGGAATTGCTGGGTCCTGAGGGAGGTTGACTCCCAGTTTCCTGAGAAACCGCCACACTGATTTCCACAGTGGCTGCACGAGTTTGCATTCCCACCAACAATGGATGAGTGTTCCCCTCACCCCACATCCTCTCCAGCATAGGCTATCGTTGGTGTTTTTGACTTTAGCTATTCTGACAGGTGTAAGATGGTATCTCAAAGTGGTTTTAATTTGCATTTCCCTGATCGCTAAGGAGGTTGAGCATGACCTTAAGTGTCTTCTGGCCATTCGAATTTCATCTGTTGTGAATTCTCTGTTAAGTTCAGTACCCCATTTTTTAATTGGGTTAATTAGAGTTTTAGTGCCTAGTTTCTTGAGTTCTTTGTATATTTTGGAGATCAGACCTTTGTCTGATGAGGGGTTGGTGAAGATCTTCTCCCAGTCAGAAGGCAGCCTTTTTGTCCTACTGACAGTGTCCTTTGCTTTACAGAAGCTTCCCAGTTTCAGTAGATCCCATTTATTCATTGTTTCTCTTATTGTCTGCGCTGCTGGGGTCCTACTTAGGAAGAGGCCTCCTGTGCCTAAATCTTGTAGACTACTTCCCACTTTCTCTTCTATCAGGTTCAAAGTGGACGGATTAATGTTGATGTCTTTAATCCATTTGGACTTGAGTTTTGTGCATGGTGATAGATATGGATCTACTTTCATTTTTTTACAGGTTGACATCCAGTTATGCCAGCACCATTTGTTAAAGATGCTTTCCTTCTTCCATTGTATACCTTTAGCTCCCTTGTCGAAAATTAGGTGTTCATAAGATTGTGGGTTAATATCTGGGTCTTCTATTCGATTCCATAGGTCGACTTCTCTGTTCTTATGCCAATACCAAGCTGTTTTCAATACTGTAGCTCTATAATAGAGTTTGAAGTCAGGGATGGTAATGCCTCCAGAAGTTCTTTTATTGTATAAGATTGTTTTGGCTATCCTGGGTTTTTTGTTTTGCCATATAAACTTGATTATTGTTCTCTCAAGGTCTGTGAAGAAGTTTGATGGGATTTTGATGGGGATTGCATTGAATCTATAGATTGCTTTTGGTAGAATTGCCATTTTTACTATGTTGATTCTCCCAATCCAAGAGCAGGGGAGGTCTTTCCACTTTCTGGTATCCTCCTCAATTTCTTTCTTCAAAGACTTAAAGTTCTTGTCAAATAGGTCTTTCACTTCCTTGGTTAGAGTAACCCCAAGATATTTTATGCTATTTGTGGCTATCATGAAAGGTGATGCTTCTCTGATTTCCCTCTCTGCTTCTTTATCCTTTGTGTATAGGAGGGCCACTGATTTTTGGGAGTTGATCTTGTATCCTGCCACGTTACTAAAGGTGTTTATCAGCTGTAGGAGTTCTTTGGTAGAGTTTTTGGGGTCGCTTATGTACACTATCATATCGTCAGCAAATAACGAAAGTTTAACTTCATCCTTTCCAATTCGAATCCCCGTGATCCCCTTATGTTGTCTTATTGCTATTGCTAGAACTTCAAGCACTATATTGAAGAGGTATGGAGAGAGTGGACAGCCTTGTCGCGTTCCTGATTTTAGTGGAAAGGCTTTGAGTTTCTCTCCATTCAGTTTGATGTTAGCTGTCGGCTTGCTGTATATTGCTTTTATTATATTTAGGTATGATCCTTGTATCCCCAGTCTCTCCAACACCTTTATCATAAATGGGTGTTGAATTTTGTCAAATGCTTTTTCAGCATCTAGTGAGATGATCATATGGTTTTTTTCTTTCAGTTTATTTATATGATGGATTACATTGATAGATTTGCGTATGTTGAACCAGCCCTGCATCTCTGGAATGAAGCCGACTTGATCATAATGGATAATTTTTCTAATGTGCTCTTGGATTCGGTTTGCCAGTATTTTATTGAGAATTTTCGCGTCGATGTTCATGAGTGAGATTGGCCTGTAATTCTCTTTCTTGGTTGTGTCTTTGTGTGGTTTTGGTATTAGGGTAACTGTAGCTTCATAAAAGGAGTTAGGCAGTGACTCTTCTGTTTCTATATTGTGGAATACGTTAAGGAGTATAGGTATTAGCTCTTCCTGGAAGTTCTGGTAGAATTCTGCATTGAAACCATCTGGTCCTGGGCTTTTTTTGGTAGGGAGATTTTTGATAACAGCTTCTAACTCTTCGCGACTAACAGGTCTATTTAGATTGTTCACCTGTTCTTGGTTCAACTTTGGTATATGGTATTTATCTAAAAAAATGTCCATTTCTTTTACATTTTCCAACTTTGTGGCATATAAACTTTCATAGTAAGATCTAATGATTCTCTGAATTTCCTCTGTGTCTGTGGTTATGTCCCCCTTTTCATTTCTGATCTTATTAATTTGCATGTTCTCTCTCTGCCGTTTGATTAACTTGGATAGGGGTTTGTCAATCTTGTTGATTTTCTCCAAGAACCAGCTTTTTGATTCATTGATTCTTTGGATTGTTTTCTCTGTTTCTATTTTGTTGATTTCAGCCCTCAGTTTGATTATTTCCAGTCTTCTAGACCTCCTGGGTGAATCAGCTTCTTTTTTTTCTAGAGCTTTCAAGTGTGCTGTTAAGTCTCCAATGTGTGCTTTCTCCGCTTTCTTTAATTGGGCACTTAGTGCTATGAACTTTCCTCTTAGCACTGCTTTCATAGTGTCCCATAGGTTTGAGTATGTTGTGTCTTTATTTTCATTAAATTCAAGGAAGAGATTAATTTCTTTCTTTATTTCTTCCTTGACCCAGGGGTGATTTAGTAGTTGACTGTTCAGTTTCCATGAGTTTGTTGGCTTCCTGGGGGGAGCATTGTTGTTGAATTCTAATTTTAGTCCATGGTGATCTGACAAGACACAGGTAGTTACTAATATTTTTCTGTATCTGTGGAAGTTTGCTTTGTTACCGAGTATGTGGTCAATTTTCGAGAACGTTCCATGAGCTGCAGAGAAAAAGGTATATTCTTTCCTATTTGGATGGAGTGTTCTATAGATGTCTGTTAAGTCCATTTGATTCAATACCTCCAATAGGTCTCTCAATTCTCTGTTTGGTTTCTGTCTGATTGACCTGTCCATTGGTGAGAGAGGAGTGTTGAAGTCTCCTACTATTAGTGTGTGTGGTTTGATGACCGCCTTGAGTTCTAGAAGAGTTTCTTTTACATATGTGGGTGCCTTTATATTAGGAGCATAGATATTCAGGATTGAGACTTCCTCCTGATGAATTGTTCCAGTTATGAGTATGAAATGTCCATCTCCATTTCTTCTGATTGATTTTAGTTTGAAGTCGATTTTGTTAGATATTAGAATGGCCACGCCCGCTTGTTTCTTAGGTCCATTTGCTTGGAAAACCTTTTCCCAACCCTTTACTCTGAGTAAGTGTCTGTCTTTGTGGTTGAGGTGTGTTTCTTGTAAACAGCAGAATGTTGGATCCTGTTTTCGTATCCAATCTCTAAGTCTGTGCCTCTTTATAGGTGAATTGAGTCCATTGATATTAAGTGATATTAATGACCAGTGGTTGTTGACTCCGGTCATTTTTTTTTTTTTAAGTAGTAGAGTGTATGTGTTTTTCTTCTTTGATTTGTGCTTGTGAATGGTCGCTAGATGTTCGAGTTATTGTAGATCGTGTTGGGAATGTTGGATTCCTTCGGTAGTGATTTTCCTTCTAATATTCTCTGTAAGGCTGGATTAGTAGCTACGTATTGTTTAAATTTGTTTTTATCCTGGAATATTTTGTTTTCTCCGTTGATAGTGAACAATAGCTTGGCTGGGTATAGTAGTCTGGGTTTGCATCCATGGTCTCTTAGTTTCTGCAGTACCTCTATCCAGGATCTTCTGGCTTTCATGGTTTCCATAGAGAAATCCGGTGTAAGCCTGATAGGTTTACCTTTATAAGTTACTTGACCTTTTTCCTTTGCAGCTCTTAAAATTTTTTCTTTAATATTTATGTTTTGTGTTTTGATTATTATATGGCGCGGGGATGTTTTTTTCTGATCCAATCTATTCGGTGTTCTGTATGCTTCTTGAACCTTCATAGGAATATCGGTCTTTAGATTGGGAAAGTTTTCTTCTATAATTTTGTTGAATATATTTTCTGGGCCTTTGATCTGCAGTTCTTCTCCTTCTTCAATCCCTATTATTCTTAGATTTGGTTTTTTTATTGTGTCCCAGATTTCCTGAATGTTTTGTGAAGAGAATTTGTTGGATTTGCCGTTTTCTCTGACCAGAGCATTTATTTTCTCTATGGTATCTTCAGAATCTGAGATTCGTTCTTCTATCTCTTGTATTCTATTGGTTATGCTTGATTCTGTAGTCTCCGCTCGTTTACCTAGGTTTTCCATATCCAGCCGGTTCTCGTTTTGTGTTTTCTTCATTGCCTCCATTTCAGTTTTCAATTCTTGGACTGTTTCCTTTACTTGTTTGATTGTTTTTTCTTGGTTTCTCAGGGTATCACTCACGGATTTACTTATTTCTTCAAACTTTTTGTTATATTTCTCATCCATTTCTATACTCATTTCTTCAAACTTTTTGTTATACTTCTCGACCAGTTCCTTAAGGGAGTTATTCATATCCTGTTTAAGGGACTCTATTGCTTTCATAATGGCACTTTTTTCCACTTCATCTGGGTTAGAGTGTTCAAATCCTTCTGTTGTAGGGTCATTGGGATCCGATATTTTCATGTTGTTTTTCAGATTGTTGGAGGAGGTCTTGCCTTGGCGTCTGCCCATCTCTTCGATCAAATGCTCTCTATTGGAACTTCTGGTATCGGGTCAGGTTCCCTTGTTGGGCAGGGAGTTCACTGATAGAATGCCTACCTTTCCCCAAGCAGGGTATTGAACCACAGGCACTGCTTCTGTCCGTGATGCCCCTATAGAGCAGGCCCAGTGTGCAAGGCAGCTGAGCTGGGGAAATTTTATGGGCTCAGTGGGAGGGGAGAAATATAGAAATTTGTACCTGGATGGAAGCTGGGATGGCAGGTGGGAGAGCCTAGCAGGGTGGAAACAGCACTGCAGGCTGACCTGGGAGTCTATGGGGTAGGGGAGAGTCCTAGCTCCCCCTCGCTGGGCCCCTGTCGTGGGCCCGAATCAACTCACCACTCCGAAGGCCCTCTGGATGGAAGCTGGGATGGCTGGCGGGGAAGCTAGCAGGGTGGAGCCAGCAGAGCAGGCTGACCTGGGAGTCTATGGGGTCAAGGAGAGTCCTAGCTCCCCCTCGCTGGGCCCGCGGGGACCCGAATCAACTCACCACTCCGAAGGCCCTCTGGATGGGAGCTGGGATGGCTGGCGGGGAAGCTAGCAGGGTGGAGCCAGCAAACAGGCTGACCTGGGAGTCTATGGGGTCAGGGAGAGTCCTAGCTCCCCCTCGCTGGGCCCGCGGGGACCCGAATCAACTCACCACTCCGAAGGCCCTCTGGATAGAAGCTGGGATGGCTGGCGGGGAAGCTAGCAGGGTGGAGCCAGCAGAGCAGGCTGACCTGGGAGTCTATGGGGTCGGGGAGAGTCCTAGCTCCCCCTCGCTGGGCCCGCGGGGACCCGAATCAACTCACCACTCCGAAGGCCCTCTGGATGGAAGCTGGGATGGCTGGCGGGGAAGCTAGCAGGGTGGAGCCAGCAGAGCAGGCTGACCTGGGAGTCTATGGGGTCGGGGAGAGTCCTAGCTCCCCCTCGCTGGGCCCGTGGGGACCCGAATCAACTCACCACTCCGAAGGCCCTCTGGATGGAAGCTGGGATGGCTGGCGGGGAAGCTAGCAGGGTGGAGCCAGCAAACAGGCTGACCTGGGAGTCTATGGGGTTCAGTGAGAGTCCTAGCTCCCCCTCGCTGGGCCCGCGGGGACCCGAATCAACTCACCACTCCGAAGGCCCTCTGGATAGAAGCTGGGATGGCTGGCGGGGAAGCTAGCAGGGTGGAGCCAGCAGAGCAGGCTGACCTGGGAGTCTATGGGGTCGGGGAGAGTCCTAGCTCCCCCTCGCTGGGCCCGCGGGGACCCGAATCAACTCACCACTCCGAAGGCCCTCTGGATAGAAGCTGGGATGGCTGGCGGGGAAGCTAGCAGGGTGGAGCCAGCAGAGCAGGCTCTTAACTTTTGAATCTTATATTAATTATTTATTTTATGTGTTTAAGTGTTTTGTCTACATATATGTCTGTGTGTCACATGTGAGTATGATGCCTGCTGTGACCAGGTGGGAGCATCAGATTTCCTGAAGCTCAAAGCAGATATTGGTTCTGGGAACTGAACCCAGTTCTCTGCAACAGCAGACAGGACTCTTTACTGCTGAGTGATCTCTCTAGACTTTAATTCCTTCATTTTAAGATTTTTTTAAAATGTTGTTTATTTGTATTTTAGGTGTGTGGATGTTTTACCCAAATGTATGTATGTGAATGATGTGAGTGCTCGGTATTTGTAGAACTCTGAAGAGAGTGGTGAATCCATGGAATAGGAGTTAAGTGACTGAAACTTGATGTTCTTGGACGCTGTGAACACACCCTATTCGTCTGCAAAATCAACAAGTGCTCTTAACTATGGAGCATTTCTCTATACCCAGAAAATATATTTTATTTTAAAAAATGGAGATTATTAAATTGTAAACAATTTCCTTTAAATGTTTTCTGGCCCTTACTGGTTATACTCTATGGGTCTTCAAAAATCCAAGAAAAGTAAAATAGAGAAACAAAAGTGTATTATGCATGGTTAATGATACTGAATTTGCAACAAAGTGTAAAAGTTTATGCTTATTTATTTACAGATAATATATAGAGAGAAGGTATAAAATATATTCTGTAACTGGTATTTCTCCTCTATTATATGCATTCATATATGCATGGTATTGTCAGCTTGACAGATATAGAATATCCAAAGGCATAGCCTCTGTGAACATTTGCAATGAACTGATTATCTTAATCTAATTACCCTCTGGACATGCCTTTGAGGTTTTACTTTTCTTCAAGTAGGACGATCCAGTCATTTTTATTGGCAGGATTATTCCCTAGTTTGGAGTCTTAAAGTGTACAAAATGGAGACATTTAGATAAGTATAAATCTTTCATCTTCCTGATTGCAGACACTGTATAACCAACTACTTCAAGCTCTTGCGATTTTGAATTCTCAAGTATGATGGGAGACGTGCCCCAACTATGATACAAAACAAATCTTTTTTTTTCCTTCCTTAAGCTGCTTCTACCAGGTAACTCATCAGAGCAAATATAAAGTAACAAATTTAGAATATTAATACTATGGTAAACTTGGCTATCAGGATTTGGTACATTTTGTTAATAGACTATGAAAAATTTGGGATATCTACTGGAAAACCCATAGTATGCTGAAGCTAAATAGACCAAATTTCTGGTGGAAATTTGCGAGAAAAGGTGCTGAGAGGAACACGGACAGTGAAGATGTAGCTCAAACATGTACAAGACTATTAGCAAAAGGGCTGTCCATCATCCATATGATAATTTGGTCAAGATTCCTGTTTCATTCTGTCCATGTTCTGAGAAATTGACTATAGTTGAGTTTGGAAATAATGAACATATTTTGTGGCAAAGGAGCTTGTGAAACTTGAAAACATTTGGGTTATACAAAGTGTTGACTCTTGCGGTGTTTTCCAGGTTTGCAGCTTGAAAGAGCAAAACATTGGACAGAAATACTAAAATGTGCAATTTGCCAAGTGGGATAAAAGCATGAACAAGTTAAACACTGAAGTCAAGGTGATTGCACAAAAAGAGACTATGACTGTTCTAAAGCAACACCCTGTTCTATATTCAGACAATAGGAAATACCCAGAGAGAGACCCTTCTCATCAAAAACTTCATCTGCTAAACTGCATATTTATTTGAAAATGGAGAGTGTGAAGTGAAAGTGTAGCCAAAGGGTTCTTGATCTTCAAAAACAATGGCCCATAAAAGCGTGGACCCAAAGTCAGCGCAAATATGATTAGAAGGATATACATCCGTAGTTCACAGAGACTATATCGTAAGATGACAGCAGAACGTGACATTGCCGTCTCCAGAGTTCTGGTTTTGTAATTGTGAAAGATTCCAATAGTCTTAATCCATAATTTTAGAGATCAACTGAAGTCAGACAATATATCAAAAGTTTGGAGTCCATGTGAAGAGGCAAAAAAGTCCTCTTTGTATATCTCTGAAGTTGAAGGTTAAGTTACAATGAAGATGCCCGGTTTTGAAGATGTCAGCACCATGGGCTACCTGAAGAGGAAAATGCACACATAATTTAGAGTTCACTCAAGAGAAAGCATTAGAAATTAAAAACAAAAACCTGGAGAGTTAAAGTTACGATTGAATTGCAAAGTTCAGACTTTTGAATTTTAACATTAGCATAGATGTTTTGCTGGCTAGGTTTAAGCCATCTTTACACAAATGAGGGTTCTTTTAGAAGAGTAAGTCTCAATTGAAAAAAAAATATCCCCTTCACATTGGACAGTGGGAAAGCCTCTAGTATATTTTCTTGAGTGAAGATGAATAATGTGGGAGGGCCCAGCTCACTCTGGGCATTTCAACCCTAGTTCTTGTGGCCCTAGCTTCTGTAAGAAAGCAACCTTGTCCATGGAATATTGCTGCTATATTCCCTCCCTAATAGAGTTATTGTCCTGACTGCTCTCACTGATAACCTTAGATGTGAGACTAAAAGCTGAAGTAAACCACATCCTTCTCACAGTATTGAGGTATTGGTCATAGTGTTCTATCTTAGTAAAGAAAGTAAGATAATATGGATGCTGTAATTTTCTGTGATATTAAAGAGAAAAAAACAACAAAGTTGTCTGATAAAGCCCCAAGTAATAACATTGTTTTATATTTTCTAAGTCGCATACAACATATTAAGTACATACACACACATGCACATGAACACTCACACATACACATACACCTTAAGGAAATTCAAGCTACTTGGGCTGATAATGCTTCCTAGAGAACCACAGAAAACAGACAAAGAAACTTCCTCCACGTTTTGCAGTAGTACAAGAGACTTTGCCCCAAATACAGGTTATCAATATAACCCACGGTTGTCTTTCAGGGGTTGAGAGTAAACCTGTATTGCTAAAGACACCCCACATTTAGGGCTAATGACTTACATGGCTTAAGCTGGATTTGACCTGAAAGACTCTTTTAACTTCCATGGTTCCAGAAACTATTATTCAATAAGTCAATGAAGGAAATCCAGCAATACCCCCAAACCATATTAATTACCAGTGTGGCAAGATTTGCATAGAAGTATAAAGAACTGTTCTCACATGTCTTTGGCAACCCACAATTGCCTACTTGAACTCCAAGCCAACACAAGAGAAGAGATTTATGCCTTATACTGGAAACCTAGCCAGCTTCCCTGGGCCAGTGGACAGCCTTGAATCTATATACAAAAAAAAAATAATAAAAGCAAATCAACCTGCTGTATTTATATAGATTATATTTGTACACATACACACACACACACAGAGAGAGAGAGAGAGAGAGAGAGAGAGAGAGAGAGAGAGAGAGAAAGGAGAGAGAGAGATAAATAACAATATTTAAAGGAAAAAATATCATCACATTAAAGTGGAAGATTAATGACAAGGAAGTGGTTTATTCCCTCCAGTTAATTTGGAGGGAGGAAAGCTAGTGGAAATAGTGATGCAAAGCTATTTCAAACTAAAAACAATAAAATAATAATAACAATAATAGTGATAACAATAATAGTAAACAGGAGAAAAAACAAATTTCTAGCATGTGAGATATTGAGGCATTAATTTGGTTAGGAATCACCATTTCAAGGTAACATTTAGGAAGTAAAACAAAAGAAATATTATCCCTTATTATGACAACAGATATAAAACACATACAGAGCAATAACTAAGGAAACTTAATGACACGTGTACAGAATATTTTGAAGACACATTAAAAAGATACAAAAAGTCTTCAGTTAATGTAATCATGGACAATAAGACAATAATATGGTTATCTGTCAAGAAAGGATAAAATATGCAAATAATCATGAGGATATTTTTCCTATTTCTTCTGATTTAGAGAATATTTAACCTAGAGTTATGGTGTTGACTTGCTATTGTCACTTTATACCCCAAGTGAGGGTATAAAGAAAAGCTATTTTTGATGATTTTAATCATCATGACTGAAGATTTTCAGACTGTCCTGCAGTCTGAAACTCTCACTATCTCATCTTTCTTCACTCTCTCCTATAACAATTAGAGTTTCAATTACATTCATAAGTGTCTTAGTTATGGTTTCCATTGTTGCAACAAAAGACCATGACCCAAAAGAAAGTTGGGGAAAAAAGTTCATTACCGAAGGATATCAGAACAGAAACTAAAACACTATAGGAACCTAAAGGGAGGAGCTGGTTTCCTGAGATCATGAAGGGGTGCTGTTTACTCGCTTGCTTCACATGACTTGTTTAACTTGCTTTCTTTAAGAATCCAGGACCATCCTCCCCTACTGATCATTAATCGAGAAAGTGTTTTTAAGCTGCATTTCATGGAGGTATTTGCTCAACTGAAGCTCATTCTTTTTTGATCATCTCTAGTTTGTGTCAAGTAGACACACATACCAAAAACAATTAGCTAGTACAGTAAGCCCTCATTTTTTTACTCTTGTATTACACAAGTGCCTTACACTAAAAATATCTTGCATACATTATTTTACCTATTTGTTTATTTCTTTGAAAATCAAAATGTCAAAATAGTGTACAAAATTATAGCTATTGCTATGCCTACTAGGGTTCATGTACGAAGGCACCAACATTACTGGGCTAATTTTAAGACTGTCTAAGGCACTGTGAAATAATGAGAAAGTATTCTACAAAAGCCACATCAAAGCCAATTTGGGCACTGTTATGTAGATATTGTCTAGGATTGTTTTTATTATTATTAAGGCTCTTGATGACTCTATGGCTTAGAAATTTGAAGTTTTCCACAACATGTGTGGGGGTTAGACCTTCATTCATGGCTTGCTGATGGTGATAGTGAGCATCTAGTAATGTCGTCTTGTTGCAGAGTCCAGTTCTACAATACATAATTGAATAACTTTAACCTCCCTCATGGAAACTTCCTTGAAATTTAATTCTACATATTAATGTTCTATTACCATATGTTTATAGAAAAATGTCACTCTTATTTTGGGCTACTGGCTGGCAGTCAAGTGGTTGCCACTTTTCATAACCAAAAAAATATTTTTGGAGTTACAGCCTTAATCTAATATGGTTACTCACAAACAGATACAGGCATACCAGCCATAAATACACAGAACTAGATTATTTAGTGGTCCTCTGCTGTAGAATTCTTACCCTAAACCCTCCCAATTACACTATCTCACTTTCTCATATGCATATATACACAATGTGTCATCTACTGCCCTTATATAATTTGTTCTCTGATAACTTGACAAGCCAGGTACATATATAAATTGTTTATATTTAGCTTCACTAAGATATTACAAAATATTAGCTACCAGGAGGCAAACATAAGGCAGAAGAAATTTTGAATTTCAAAGGCAGATTCCCAGGTCCTTCTTACTTTCTCAAAAATGTATTGCTAGAGCTTACATTGAGGGTTCAGAGTTCTGCAGACAACAGAAATCATTTGCTGGAATGTACATAAGACAAAGCATCTTCTGGAAGTCACCCCTCATAGCTGCTGTATTCAGTTACTAAGGTAATGAGACAGACAATATTACACTAAGAATAGTCCTCAGATAAAGCTTTTCCTCCTAAAGGATCACTGTTCAACTTACCTGGAAGCTAAGGTGGCAAAATGTAGATCAATTAGGAAATTCCTAGAAATAATGTTTCTTCTGGAAATTACCCAAATAGAAAGCCCCAACCTTGTGAATTATGCAGAAGACTCAGCAAAGGCCAACAATGAAACAAAAAAAAATGCTGATAAAGAGACAAGCATGGCAACCCTTTACTGTCAGGAATCTTCCTTGGGGTTCTCTCACAGGGCCCCATATTGAACAAGGTTCAATCATTCTCAGTTACTATGAAAGACAGTCTTACCCAGAATAATTAAAAAATGCAGTAGATTTTAACAAACAAACAAACAAACAAGCCAAAAAATGATACTGCTCTAGATTATAAAATAGCTTTAGAGGATGAATTAAAAATTCCAGATGAAAAAATAGAATGCACATTTTGGCAGACTTCTATAAGTGACCAAAGACGAAAGCTAAAATGTATGAATAAATAACATTGCAATTGAGGAATTATCAGACACAGGTGTGATATGACTACTATTACTCTAGAATCTTTATATTAGAATTGGTCTCTTCAGGAGGTAGGTGTTCTATTCCTAGGAACTGAAAATCCTTTCTCAGATAAAACAAAGCATTAGATGTGTTAAATGCATAGGACCAGAAGGACAGAGAGAAAGGTTGAGACCATATGTGGCTAATATAGCAGTAAATCTATGAGGTCATTATCTGTTGCACCAATGGAATATCCAGATTAATATTCCTCCAGTCTCAGAAATGGACTATAAACCAACTTGTGTTTCTGAAAATATAAGGTACTATAAAAAGCAGTACAACCATTTAGACTGTACAAAAACAGGGCACAACAGCTGTTGAACTCACAGAAGTACTAATTGCCTAACCTTATAATGGTTAGCTGGCAAAACTTGTCTGGGTTAAACAAAGACTTATGACATCAGAGAAGCCACAGGCTTTCGAACAGCTGATTCAGGAGCAGCAAATTGCTTGAGATATTAAAGAGTGTGCTAGCCCTTGGAATTCTCCTGCATTTATTATTAAAAAGAAATCTGAAAAATGGAGAACAGATCTGAGAGCCATAAATAAAGTATCTCTGCTGATGGGCTCTCTACTGCCTGGAATGGCTTTGCTTTCTCTGTTACAAAAAAAGGGCCTATTATAGTTATTGACTTAAAATAGTGTTTCTTCACTACATCTTTATACGAAAAAACATGGAAAAACTTGCCACCAAGGTACCAATTTATAATTACTATCACCTGGTCAAGAAATATCAACAGAAGATAGATTCTTCCACAGGGAATGTTAAATAGTCCATTTGTGCCAAAGTTTGTGCAAAATCTATTGGAAATAATACATGTACAGTTTCTGCAATCTATAATTTGATGTTTTATTGATGCTATCTTATTGACTAAGTCAAAGGTTTTTAGAAAAATAATGTTCAAACAAGTAAAGAAAGTTTTGCCTCACTGGGGATTACAAATCGCTCCAAAAAAAAAAAAAAGCACAGAGAGGAGGTTCTATTAATTACATTGGACATAAATTAGGTCTGCAAAAAATTAGACCACAAAAGGTTTAGATCAGTAGAGATTGATTACAGATTCTTAATGATTTTCACAGATTACTAGGAGACATTTCCTATCTAAGGTCCACCACTGGAGGAGAAAAATATGAACTAAATATTTTGACAAAGACCCTAGAAGAGGACAAGGACTTAAATAATTCAAGAAAATTATCAGCTAAAGCTGAAAGAAAATTGACTTCAGTGGAAAAGAAAATAGGAGATGCACATGTTGATCATGTAGATCCAAAGGTTGGTTACATCCTAGTTACATTACCCTCTATCCAATTCCCTTCAGGGATTTTGATGCAAAGGAAACATATTCTATTTGAATGGATATTTTTTACCATATAAACAGAATAAGAAATTAAAGACTTATATGAAAAACATTGTTAATTTTATTTTAAAAGAAAAATTAAGACTTTGCCAACTGACAGGAATGAACCCAGAAGAAATTACAGTACCTTTAACTAATGGAAGAATTTCCTCTTTGTGAAAAGAAAATAATTATGGACAAAGAACTTACAGTAACGTTTTGGGAAAGATTAAAAACAATTATGCTAAAAAATGAGAGAATTAAATTTATAAAAAGAACTAGTTGGGTTCTTCCACACATTGTAAGGAGAACATAAATTTCTGGAGTCTCTATGTTCTACACTGATACAAATAAATCAGAAAATGCAAAATATGAATCAGTGAATTTAAGTAAAGTGGTTCAAAGTACTTATATCTCTTTGTAAAAAGTAGGAATTGTATGTCAGTTTTATGGTACTGATGGATTTTATGGAACCTCTAAATATAGTAACTTACTCTCAACACAAAGAAAGAGTTGTTTTACATATTGAAACTGCTGAATTTATTTCTGATATAACAAAATTAACTTCATGATTCATACAATTACAGAAGATAATCAGGAATTAAAATAATTCTATATATTTAGCACACATCAGATCCCATATAGGTCTGCCAGGTCCTCCAGTACAAGGTAATGATAAAATTGATCAGAATTTCATAAAAAAACCCACCATGTCAATAATGAAGGTTTTAAAAAGGATTTTTTCATCTCTTGACAACAAACCAAGGTAACTATTGAAAAAATATATCAATTGTTTCTTCAATAACCAAACTACTTTCCTGTAAACCCTAAAGGTATGTGAATAAATGAAATTTAACAAATTAATGTGTTTCATTTTACAAAATTTGGAAAATTAAAATATGTACATCACACAATAGCCACATTTTCAGGATTTCAATGGGCAACAGCTTTGATTTCTAAAAAGGCTTATTATGTAATCACATACCTATTAATACATATAGCCATCATGAGTATACCTGTACAAATTAAAACTGAAAATTCTCCAGCATATCAATCATGTAGGACAAGTGGTTGTTGAGAGATGTAATTACACTTTAAAAAGTGCTTTCTTAACAGGAATGGGGAAAGAGCTAAGACCTCTAGGGATAATTTACATAAAGTCTTATTTACTTTAAATTTTCTTAATTCTAATGAGAAAGGAACAATTACAGAGAGCCAGTGGACAATAGAAAAAACTTCTGAGTTAAGTCATCCTGTGGACTTCAAAGATGTGTTGAACTCAGAATGGAAGCCAGGATACATTGTACACTGGGGAAAGGATTTCACTTTTTTTCCATAGGAAAAGACAAGCTGTGAATTCAAACAGGAGAAGCTTCTTGATGAGAAAAAGTGAAAGCTCATCCACCTGTGTGACAATCCCGCAAGTTGTTAAGAAAACTCTCAAGGGTCAGGGCAGTGTTCTGATTTTGTTTTAGAGTCATCTTCAAGAAATCAAAAGACCTTAAACATCTAGACATCAAGAAAAAAGAAAAGCTATTGAAAATTTACCAACCCCTACATAAAAAGTCTGATGTATGGTACCAATATTCTCTACAGAGTATCTAAACATATATATCTCTTTACTTCTAGAAAAGTTATAATCCTGATGCAATTAAAAATCAAAGCTGGCTTTGGAGTTGGAGTGTGACTTAGTCCTTCTCTTTATCCAAGCACACTGTTAAAAAAAAAAAAAACAGAGTTTCTGTCTCATACCAGAAGAATCACCTGATGTGGGACAGAAGAAAACCAGAAATTAAGGGACTATTGTTGTAAAAGCTCTGTTATCTCTGCGAAATTCTATTTCTTCCCATATTTAATTTGACTTTTTGGGTACCTTTTCTTGGACATTCATTTATCAAAAGTTTAAGTTTTCTGTTTTGATATTAGTGTGTGAGTTTTCCACAATGAACAATATATTTTCCTAACAGCAATTTTTAAAGTCTCTGAAAAGAAGATGGGATCCCCCAAACAATAAATACACCTTGTTCTTAATGATACCATTAAGCCAGTAACATCACTGAAAGATCAACTTGGATTACAAACTACGCAAGACCATTACAATTTGGCTAGATGAGATGGTTCACCTTCTTACAACACTCTGACCAGACATTAGAACTTTAGATAAGCTTTATCCACTACTCAGATAAAAAGTTATAGCTAGTCCTCTTGAGACATAACAACTGTTTCAGTTTTTTATAATCAGATCCCAGAGAGATATTTTTGCCCCAAGACAGAAAAATTAATTTTAAGAAAACAATGCCCCCTCCTCAAAGAGATTTTGTTCTTTCAGGATTGTAAATAATTGTCATCTGTTAACAGTTGTTTATAAGTTGTAATAGGGCTGGGGTGGAACACTAAAGTTTAGACTAAAAACTCTCTTTTAGAAAAAAAGGAGAATAGATAGGATAGGATAAATAGGTAGATTAGTGTATCTACTTGTGTACTGTTTTAGCAGTTATTAGTTATAAACACTTTAGGCTGGTAGAGATTCATATATATGAATATTAATATATTATCATATATATATGAGTATCATATATATATATATATATATATATATATATATATATATATATATATATATATATATATATGAATATCAATATACAAGGCCAACCTGGTCTACAAGAGCTAGTTCTAGGACAGGCTCCAAAGCCACAGAGAAACCCTGTCTCAAACACAAAAAACAAATAAATTTTTTTTTTTAGCCAGGCAGTGGTGGCACATGCCTTTAATCCAAATACTCGGTAGGCAAAGGCGGGTGGATCGCTGTGAGTTCGAGACACGCCTGGTCTATGAGAGCTAGTTCCAGGATAGGCACTAAAGCTGCAGAGAAACCATGTCTTAAAAAATACCAAAAAAGAGATAATTTGCATATTGATACAATTAAAGGGTATTTTTGTCATATTACACTACATATTTCTGCCTCTGATCAAGATATTTTTATATATCATTACAATTTCAAGGTCATTCTCTTCATGCTGCATATCTGTTAAAATCTGTTACTTATATATTATGAAGTTTCATTCTTTAAGAAACATAGGTTATTAAAAATGTAGATTACTAGTCACCCATGTTTGTCATAGTTATATCAGTTAGGTTTTCTAGATGCACACAGATAGATAATCTTCAAACACTTCAAGGACCTACAAAATATGGCATTTGAATATTTTAGGAATTTAGAATTTTGTTGATGTGAGACATGGCATGGCTTCTGTGTGCAGACATGATCATTTACAAGAAAGAGGAGGGGTCTCTCTTACTCCTTTTGGGAGTTTGGAGAAGAAGAAAGCCTTATGGTTTCTCAGAGCACCCCTGGGCAGGATAGTGGAACATGGTAGCTGGACTGACAACTGCTTCTTCCTTGACCTCTATATACGAATCTGTATTTCTCATTGAAAACCCATGATGTGGACTTTTATAAATTCTCACATCAAACTGATAAATGCTTAAGTCCTTTATATAAGTATAAGACAGAAAAAAATGGGTATAAGAGGAATAATTATTAAGGAATAAGCTAATATTCAATAAGATCAATTGGGTGCAAAATACAAAGGCAGGACCATTAACCATCAGAATTCTTGATAATTTATTAAAATAAATTACAAGATTTCAGCTTCTAAACTTGGTATTTTCCTCAAATTCTAAAATTCTTTTCATGATATTTAACCTCTCTGTTTTCCACTATTTTCAAATAAAATGCCAATAAATTTTTTTCACAAGAAGTTGCTTGAATCCTGTTCATTCTATAGGTTCTATTATTCTAGATTACTGTAAATAATACAGGATTCAAAGAGCTTCCTTGAAAAACAATTTTTATTTTATGTGAAGATTTATATATATTTTCAATATATATATATATTTATGTAAAGATATATATATTTCAATACTGAATATTATATATTTAGATATATATTATTAGAATGACTTACATGCTGCAGTCAATGTCTAACTGTGAATAAAATGTCCAAAAATTTAATAGTTGCTTAGGCCACAAGGATGAATGTTTCAACTGGTCTTCAGCATATGCTAGAATCCAGAAGAAATAGGCTCCAAAAGCCATGACAGATTGGACTAGCTACCAAGGTGAGAGAAAACAGGCAAAGAAATTCTTACATGTCCTCTTGGTGGCCTCGAGCAGAAGAGGTGGCCCAGTCAGACTCCTGTTGTCCAACCTTGAGATAAAATGCATGAGTCTTTCCATCCGAAGATTTAGAATACAGGCATGCCCTTTCTCACCATAAATGATCTAGATTAAAGTCAAGTCTACCTACCTCAAAAATCCAGATTAGAAGTGAATCATTGCATCTCAAATTAAGCAAAAATCCTTTAGATATCTTCTGTCTATTTTTTGGATTTAGTTCCAGATATAGTCAAGTTGATAGTCAAGAATAACTGTCACAAGCCTATAAGAAAAAAAAAATCATTCCTCAAAATAGATCTTATATTCCCTTAGGAGACTGTAATTGGTCCAACTCCCTACAGAATTTAAAGAATAAAGATGTCAAATGTCAATTCTTCTGCATACAATTTCTATAAAACTGTTCATATGGTATTTTATCTAGTGCTATTTCTCCTCACCTTGTACATCATTGAACAGATCATGTTATATAAATTATGAGCTCCAAAAAGGTCAAATCTTTAATCAGTTTTATTTAAGCTCTTGTGCCTTTTGGGCTCAAAATAATGATATTTGGGGAACTTCGTAGTACATGCTAAAGCTGTATCTCAGAAGCCACCTCTAACAGAATACGCAGCTTTTTTGCTGTGTAGCAGGTTGAGACTCTCAGTGAAATAAAAGGAAACTTCATCTGTGTCATTTATGTCACTCACGGCTTTGTGGCCGAGTCACTAATCTGTCACTTGAGCTGCTGTTTTATAGATGAAATAGAGAAAAAAGGAAAAAGTGTGCCATGCTTGCCTTTTACCAGATCATCACTGTTTTTCAGAAAAGAGCATCCTAGAGTGGGATTCTTTGATAAGAATGTAAAAAGCATTTTCAGAGAAGAAATGTACATGTAAAAGTCCTGCTTTAATTCTTACATACACTGTCAGGTGGTGATGGTGCACATCTTTAATCCCAGCACCGAGTAGGCAGAGACAAGTGGATCTCTCTGAGTTCAAGGGCAGCATGGTCAACAGAGTGAATTCCAGGACAGCCAAGGCTACACTGAGAAACCTTATCTCAACTCTCCCTCTCAAATCTTTTACACTCCTCTCAAATTAAGTTACATTAAAGTGATAGGAATGTCCTTATGGAGATACAAAAAGAATACACACAGCATCTCCAATAATGAGAGTTCTTGTGGTTTCCCAATTGGCGAACACAATATAGTCATGTACTTTATGTATACTGCAAGGATTTAGTTTGGTTTGTAACAGTCAAACTACCAACAATTTTAATTTCAATCTAAAATAGACTTGAAAGTTGATTTTAAATATTTTCATTTCTTTAATCCACAGAACCATCAGAAAATAAAAAAAATATTACAGGGTTGTCTTCTTTTAGCAGATATCTTTCCTGTTCTACTGACAGAATTACCAACTTCCCATTTCCATCGTGCTCTTCTGATGAGGGTACCCTCAGACTACCAATTAGGAATGGCAATTAAAAGTCATAATGAAGTTGAGTTTTCATAAGGCTTGATATTCAAATATTTTAATTTGGGGGAATATTAGTAGAGCTCATTTTTTTCTAGTATTCTTTTTATGTATTTTAAATTAGCAAACAATTTTAGAGTAGTTCTAGTTCTCTCCAAATAATATAGACTGTCCATATTGCCCCTCTCTTATTTTATTATTTCATCGGTATTAATATCATCAGTAATAATAATTAATGCATATTAGTACAGCACATTTACTTTAACAAATTAATGGATATTATCACATAATTAAATGTAGTTGAAGACTGTTAGCTTCCCAGCCTCCCAGACCCAAAATAATCACAATAATACTATGTAAATTTCAACAGTGCTTGGCCTATTAGATTAAAGTTCTCATTAAATAACTCATATATATTAAATTAACCCATTCTTACTATTTTTATTTTACCACGAGGCTGAGAGTTTAATCAGTAAGGTTCTGGGAGTCTGTCCCCTATGGTAACTGATATGGGAAGTCCTTCTGTATATATGGTGTTTTTATTGGTTAATGAATAAAGAAACAGAGTGGCGCCCAGCGTGGTAATGAACTCCACGTAAAACCTGAGAGGGTTTTAAAAAAAAAAAATGGAGAGAGAGTTTAACACAGCTTTTTGCTGTTTGCTAGGACGTGTTGTAGAGAGATTTCCTGATTCAGCAACAGCAGCAGAAATAAAGCAGCGCCATTTAAAAACGCAGCTTCCTGGGCCCAGCCGCTGGTGCAAACTCCGGCTATGGAGCGTTTCTTGGCCTGGATGTATGTGTGCCCACTTGGGGTCAGGAACAAAGTAGCTGAGACCATGCCCATGGCTCGGCTCTTCCTGCCTGAGTAAGCAGTGGGATCAGGTCTACTAGAAAGTGGCAGTTTTGAAATACCAGTTTCTGGGCTGTGCGGCCATCGCGATCTCTGTCTGGCTCCTGGGGGAGAAAGAGGTTTTG
Source organism: Myodes glareolus (assembly GCF_982192425.1). Taxonomy (NCBI): domain Eukaryota; kingdom Metazoa; phylum Chordata; class Mammalia; order Rodentia; family Cricetidae; genus Myodes; species Myodes glareolus. The sequence continues at coordinate 23,561,036 of NC_142046.1, forward strand.
AATGGAACATTTGGAGTAAAGTGCTACGATTTGTTTGATGACAACTAGACTCACTGTGTGCCGAAAAGGGGGACATTTGCGTGCTGCGGCTCAGAGGCACAAGCGCCTCTGCCATGCTAGCAGTGCAGTGTGCAAGGCTCAGAGGCACGAGCAGATCCACCATGTTGGGCTGGGCAGGGCAAGCAGGCAGTACCTGTTTTTTACCTAGGAATGTCACAGCTTACATTATTAAGTGCTTAGTGATTTAAAACAGCAAAACAAAAATGCTCCTAGATAGTAAAAAATTAGAGTCACAATAGGACAGACTCAGACATAAAAGACATATAAATGGGTCACAATGTTGGATGACTATACGTAGGCTTGGACAGAAAAGTAAAAAGTTAATGCCTTAAAAAAAAGGTTAAGGTCTTTAAAGAGACAGAGTACAGATAGTAAAAATAAACAAAGAAAAATAAGCCACGTAAAAATGGAAAATTTCCAGAGAGTTTAGATTTTGTATATTGTGTTTTCTTTAAAATTTTTGACTGTGAAGGAGCTAAGTACAGAGAGACATTTCATTATATGGGCTGCCGAGGTAAACCCGAATGGATATATAAGGGTATTATTACTTCAGAATTTGGGTCTAATAATATGATGCTTTGGAAAAGAGGGTTTTCTTTTGTTTTCACAGAGGATGAGACCCTGTGGATTGTTTCTATCCCAATATGGGATGATAGACTACGTCCTCCTCCTGAAAGGTTGCTGTGAACACCCTCAAGAAATTACTTCATTCAACTGCCAACTGAGATGAACCTAACACACAGGTTATCATGAAAGACCGGATTAACAGTGCCCCTATTCAGCAGGAAGAAGTTTGGAGAGAAATAACTATGCCCATATTCCCAAATATTGCTTATAAATGTTCTTTTACATTTAAAGGGGGATATGATATAGATATGAATAATTTGCATTGGTATGGATTTTAAGGTCAATTTCGTTAAATGGATATGTATTTCTGATCTTGATTAAGGTATTGTGATTGTGTAGTTCATTTTAAAATGTAATGAATAATTAGGAAATATAGGTTGTTAATAGATAACCATCGATAATAATCAAGGTTGTAGTCATGTTAGTTAGATTTTCTAGATATATAGAGATATATTTCAGTTAGATAGGCATTTTTCATATCTTTCAAAGACTACAGAATATGGCATTTTAAATGTTTTAATAACTTAGGGCTTTTCATGACAATGAGACATGTCTGCTCCTGATAACACCAAGCTGCCTCAAGAGGAAGATGGACATCGAAGAGGCTCCTTATGGAGTTTGATAGCCATTTGGGCAAGAAACTGCTCTTGCTTGGACTGTTGCATAAACTGGACACAGAGAACCTGCAGAGAGAGGACTGCTGAACTTATCTAAAGGTGAGATGGTCTTTCGGGGTTCCTGATTCATGAAAGAGTCTGTGAAACATTCTGCAGGACACAGCAGATAGTGACTGAACTGTCTTTGAAATTTCCTGCTTCATGGAAATGTCTGCTGGATACTATGGGCCTGTGAGCCGAAGATGGATGCCCCAACATTACAAAAGATCTTTGGGTGACTGTCCAGACAGTGAGATGTCTCTGTCATTTCTAGAGTTTTGGAAGTTTTGTTTGCTTAAGTAATATTATATCCTTCTGGAGTCTTTGATGGAGTTGAAAAATAGTTATAGTTTTCCTTAGTTATGATAAAAGATAAAGTAGATATAAATATTGTAACTGTAATTCTTGCTTGATAACTGTTTTGTTATATGCAATTTTACTATGTTAAAGTGAAAGCCTTTCTTTTTCGTTTAAACAATAAAAGGGAAAATGATGAAGGAGGGTTATCTGTCTATGTGTTACTTTCATTGGTTAATAAAGAGACTGCCTTGGCCTTTTTGATAGGCCAGCCCTTAGGTGGGTGGACTAGACAGAACAGAATTGTGGGAGAAAGAAAGTGGAGGCAGGCAGTCACTATGACTCTCCTCTCCGAGACAGCCGCAGGTTAGAATCCTCCCGGCAAGCCACCACCTTGTGGTGCTACACAGATTATTAGAAATGGGTTAATCAAGATGTGAGAGTTAGCCAATAAGAGGCTGAAACTAATGGGTCAAGCAGTGTTTAAAAAGAATACAGTTTTTGTGTAATTATTTCGGGTAAAACTAGCTGGGCGGTGGGAACGCAGCCCGCCATTCCTTTTGCAACAAGAAACTACTTTGTGCTGTGATTGGCCAGAGTAGAGTGAGGGAGAAAAACTAAACTGAATGCTGGGAAAAAGTAGGTAAAGTCAGAGAGAAGCCACGTAGCTGCCAGAGGAGAAAGATTCAAGTGTCAGATGGGAACATTGCCGGTAGACCACTTCCTCATAGTGATGCACAGATGAATTGAAATGGGTTAGTTTAGGATATAAGAACTAGCTAGAAATATATTTAAGCTATTTGCCAAACAGTATTGCAAATAATATAGTTTCTATGTGATTATTTTGAGTTAAGGCAGCCAAAAAAGAAACTAGCAGCCTCCGCCAAATTGGTGCCAACGTGGTCTACAATATCTACATAAAACCGGGGAAAGCTTAGATAAGAATTCTAGATATACAAGAAACAAATTAAGCATGGTGTTTGGTAGCCATATTTTTTTTGATGGGTTATGTTTGATAGAAGCAAACACAGGCATGATTATTTTAAGAGATGTCCTCCTGACTCAACAGTAGCAGGACTGCTCCTTTATCATGGTTTGTCTTACTTGCATGAACAACTCTGACTCATTCAGGAGGGCCAGCTATGGAGCATTTAAATGGGGTTTGTGACCATAGTTTTACAACTTGTTTAATGGCAACATAGACATGCTTTGTGCCCCAAAATGGGACTGTGAGCATGGTTTCACAAAGGTAGTGAATGGACTTCTGCCATGTTGGACTGGGCAGAGCCAAAAGGCAAATCAGCTTTAGTCCTAGTCACACAGCTTTGCATTTTAAAAAATAGTCCTGGTCAGAAAAGGTTTATAAATGCACAATAGGAGAGCTTTAGACATAAAAGACCTCTGAACAAGGCACAGTATATTTAAAATAATGTGTGTAGACTTGGGAGAGAGAAGAAAAAGAATATAGAGAGTTAAAAATAGAATGGTTTATTTTTAAAAAAATAAAACAAAGTCTTTAAAGAGATAGAGTAAACTTGGAGAAAGAGTAACAGAGTAAAAAAATAAGCTGCATAAAGATGGAATATACAGAGTTCAGGGTTATGTATACTATTCTGTTTTCTTTGCATTTTTTGACTGTAAAGTAGCTAAGTACAGAGAGACACATTTCATTGTGTGGGCTGCTAAGCCAAACCAATATATATACTTTAAAGGTGTCTTGTCTTCAAAGTCTGAGTCTAAGACTAGGTTGCTTTCAAAAAGTCTTTCCACAGAGGATGATAACCTATGCATTCCTTCCAGACTAATGTGGTCTGATGAACTAGACCCCCCGCCCCAAAAGTTTGCCATGAAACCCCCCCAAATTAATCCAAGCAACAAAAAGCAGGAATCAGTTTGAAAAGAACTATGCCCAAATTCCCAAATATTGTTTATAAATGTTTGTTTTCACTTAAAGGAGAATATGATATAGAAATGAATACTTTGCATTGGTATGGAATTTGGTCTATTGATACAACTTTAAGGGCAATATTGTTTTATATATATATATATATATATATATATATATATATTTCTGCTCTTGATTAAGGTATTGTGTTTGTGCATCTCATTTAAAAATGTAATGTTTAATTAAGAAATAATTTTTAGGATGATAATAGTTCTTTAAAATAATCAAGTTTGTAGTCATATTAGTTAGGTTTTCTAGATGTACATAAATGTAGTTCAAATGGACAGGTCTTCTTCAATCCTTTCAAGGACTTACAGAATATAGCATTTAAAATGTTTTGAGAACTCAGGACTTTTCATGACAATGAGATGCATTTGCTTCTGGCAGCACCAATCTACTTCAAGAGGATGATTGGCAATGAAGAGGCTCCTTATGGAGTTTGTTGGTCATTTGGGCGAGAGACTGTTCTTACCTGAACTTCTTAATGTTACTTTTTGGGAGCTGGATGTGTGGGACCCACAGAGATGAATACTGAACTTGCCTAAAGGTGAGGTGGTCCTGTGGGGTTCCTGCTTCATGAAAGAGACTTCCAAATATACTGCAGGACACAGAAGTAAGTGACTCACAAACTACCAATATAGGTGAAATTGTCATTAAAATTTCCTGCTTCATGGAAAAGTTTGCCAAATACTATGTGCCTTTAGGTTAAAGACGGTGGCACCAATGATGCAGAGGACATCGGGTGACTGTCCAGGCAGTAAGATGTTTCTGTCAATTCTAGAGTTTTAGAAGTTGTTTACAAAACACTTTTTGTTTACTTACGTAATATTATATCCTCTGGAGTTGAAGAATAAATAGCTATAATTTTCTTTAGTTATGACAAAAGATAAAGTAGATATAAATATTGTAAGCATAATTCTTGTTTGATACCTATTTTATTACATGTAATTTTACCATTTTAAAGTGAAAACCTTCTTTTTTATTTACAGAGAAAAGGGGAGGTAATATGGGATTCCATTCTGTATATGTGTTACTGTTTTTGGTTAATGAATAAAGAAATTGCTCTGGACTGTGATAGGGCAGAGTAGAATTAGGTGACAAAACTAAACTGAATTCTGGGAAATAGTAGGAGGAATCAGAGAGATGTCATGTAGCTGCCACCAGAGACACATGTGCCAAAACCTTGCTGGTAAGCCACAACCACATGGCAATTCACAGATTAATAGAAATGGGTTAATTTAAAATGTAGGAGTTTGCTAGGAAATGCTAGAGTCATTGTACAAGTAATGTTGTAATTAATGCAATTTCTGTGTGAATATTTTGTGTCAGGGCAGCCAGGAATGAATGAACAACTTCTAAAAACAGGCAGGAAGACCTCCTTTAAAGGAGACAAAGAGTCATAGCTTGCTGCCAACAAACAGAGCCCATCTGGAAAAAATGTGACTACTAAGAAACTACACTAACCTTTGTTATTTTCTATATAAAATCCCTTTCCAAACTCTCTCAGGTTTCATGCAAATGTAGCCAGCCCACATCGGCACACCACTTTGTAGTCAGAGGCTGCTTGTTAATTTCCCAACTTCCCAGACCTGAAATAATCACACTGAAACTATATTAATTGAACATTACTTGGCCTATTAGCTTAAGCTTCTTATTAACTAACTCTTACATCTTAAATTGACCTATTTCTATTATTTTCCTTTTTACCACTAGGCCCATGGTTTACCAGTGGTGTTCCAGGATCTGTCTCCTTCAGCAGCAACATGGCATCTCTCTTTTCTGCCTTCTTTCTCCCAGTACTCAGTTTAGTTTTCCAACCTCTCTCTATTCTTCCCTGCCACAGGCCAAAGTAGCTTCTTTATTAACTAATGATAATAAAACATACCCACAGTATACAGAGGGGAATCCCACATCAACTAAAGTCCATAATGAACTTGTTTTCTTTGTGCCACAAATATTTAGAAATGCACAATGTCATGGACCTACCTATCATAATGTTAAACAGGTTGTCCAACTAGAAATTTTCTTTATTTCACTTTCTCATCTCTGTTGGCCTCTGCTAAATCCCCTGAACCACCAATGTATTAACCACTTCTACAATTTTACCTCAGAGTTACTATAATGGGAATCGTATGGCTTGGGGAAATTTATGTCTGAAATTCTTATGTGTCTCTTTATAGATTAAAAACTCTTTTTTTTTTTTTTTTTTTTTTTTTTTTTTTTTTTTTTTTTTTTTTTTTTAAAGACAGGGTTTCTCTGTAGCTTTGGAGACTGTCCTGGAACTAGATCTTGTGGACCAGGCTGGCCTCAAACTCACAAAGAAGTACCTGCCTCTGCCTCCTGAGTGCTGGGATTAAAGGTGTGTGCCACCACTGCCTGACTAAAGACACATCTATTTTTAACACCTAATAAAATGCCAGTTTATAGATATAATATAGTTTATTTATTCATTTGCCTTTGTGTTGCCGTTGTTTGAATGGAAAGAGCTGATTAGTTTTTCTATTTGTTTTGATACAGATGTCTCACCTTGATTTCAAGTTTTTCTTGCTTCAGTTTTTTAAGAGCTGGTATGAGAGGTGTGTATCAGTGTGGTAGATCATTAATTCCCAGTGTGAAAGATATCTTGGTTTATTCCAGTTTATAGGAAGAGAGAATAAAAGAATATTTACATACTTTGGTAGGGATAAAATTTTATCCTGAGTTAAGTAAATATCTAGGAGTATAGTTTCTAGATTGCTTGGTATACTGATGTTAAACCTTTAATTAAATTACCTATTATCAATAGAGTCTGCTCTATATTATATTTCTCAAAGCAAGAATGACTGAAATTTCCAATTGCTTCTTCATTTCTGTTAGTTTGTATTATCAAAGTGTTTCTTTATCAGTATTATTTTGCTGTGGGAGGTCCTTCTGTCTGTGTGTGGCTTTTATTGGTTAATGAATAATGAAACTGCTTTGGGCCTGTAGCAGAGTCATAGGGAAAGAGAGCTAGGTAGGGAAACTAAGCTGGGAGAAAGAAAGGCCAATCTGGAGAGAAGCCATGGAGCCACTGCTGGAGAGAGATGTGCTGAAAATTTGTTGGTAAACCACGACCTCGTGGTGATGCACAGATTAATGAAGATAGATTAAATTAATATGTAAAAGTTAGCCAATAAGAAACTGGAGGTAATGGGCCGAGCAGTGATTTAAATAATACAGTCTCTGTGTGATTATCTTTGTCTGGGCAGTCAGAAAAAACAAGTGCCCCCCTCCTTACTTTATCATGCGAATAAGTCTGTTGTTATTTAATTGCTTTTTTATTACTTTTTATTTTATTCAATTTTTTCATATATTATATTCTGATTATGATTTCTTCTCCACTAATTCCTTTGGGATCCTTTCCAGCCTCTCCCATCCAAATCCATATCTCTTCTGTCTCCCCTTAGAAAACAAATAGACAACTAAATAATAATAAGATAAAATAAAACAAAACAAAATTAAACCAGAGTAGCATAAAACAAACAGAAAGAAAGAAAAACCATAAGAAATATATAGATGTAAACATACACATATTTATACACATAGAAATCCCATGAAAACAAAACCAGAAGCCATAATATATATGCAAATGATATGTAACATTAAAAAAATAAAAATGCCCTGACAAAACATTATGACACAAAGAACCCCCCGAAATGCCACTAACTTCATTTTGTGTAGACCATTTCCTGAGAATGGACCCTGCTCTTTATAGTAGTGTATATCTCCAGTGAGACTCCATTTGAGGAAACTAGTTAGGGTTGCTACAGCTGTGGTCTCTTCTTACTCAAATCTCTTTCTTCATTCCTACCTGAATGTATTGATGGTCACAGAAAAAAAAAAGTTCCATTTAGTGCTTCTCCTCTCTCATTAATAACAACTGATTTACAGATTATTCATTAAGAAATGGCCACACATTTGTAAACTCAAAATAACATTGGGCCCTCATAAAGGCTTTAAATGACTCCCCAAAATTCTGTTTAAGACCTCAAAGGCTAAGATTCAAGATAGCTTTCAACATTATCTTCCAACTCACTAGCTCATTATTCTCTGAACACTCAATGGCTTTTCTAGCTAAAGCTCCAAAATTCTTTCACAGTCTTCTACAAATTGTAATTAGCATTGTCACCATAATGTCTCACAAGCCTGGTGTTGATTTCTGTCTTAGTTACTTTGCTATTGCTATGATAGCACAGTATGATCAAAGTTAAGTTGGGCAGGAAAAGGTTTATTCACCTCACACTTAAGAGTCCATCTCTGAGAGGGTATCAGTGCAACAACTCAGCATAGCAGCTTGAGGTCAAAACTAGAGCAGAAGCCATGAAGGAATTATATTTGCGAGCTTGCTACCAAATGCTTGTTTATGCTGCATTTTGATGATATTCAGGACAATCTGCAGAGAGGTGGCAACACCAATGCTGTGTGTGACCCTCCTACATCAACAATTTTTCAAGAAATGATCAACAGGCTTGTCTTTAGGCAATCAACTGTAGGCATTTTCTTAGTTAAGGCTTCTCTTTTGAGATTACTGTAGCCTATGGCAAGATGACAAAACACTAACCAGGACCAGTCCACATGCTATGTACTTCTCCAGGCATTATTCATCAGTTTTAAGATTTCTTTGTATCTTTTGGCCACTAGTCTCATACCAGATATGCACTTTACAAATATTATTTGCTAGTCTTTGATTTTATTTTATTCTTTGATTCATATTTCTTAGTTTATTTCTTTTTTCTTTATCCATTTCCTTTAGGAAAAACATCTTGCTTTGCAGTCAAGGCAAGCTTCAAACTTACAATATAGATTAATTGGCTAGGACCTCACAATTCTCCTGCCTTTGGCTTTCAAGTGATAAATTAGATCATGCCTTTGTATTACTGTGAACTTTGACAAGATTTTAACTTTAATAAGGTCAAATTTATCAGTCATTCTCAAGATTTTGCATTCTGTCACTTTTTAAAGTTATATAGCATTGCATTTTATGTAAACTTTGCTGAACTTATTTTTCCTGTAAATTTTGAATATCGATATTTATACTGTATAAATATCTATATGTATATTCTATATTTACATCTATGAATATCAATAATACCTATATTTATATTCTATAACCATTTTTATGAAGTGACTCTGTACTTTGATTTCTTGACAGACAGGTTAGATTATTTTCATGTTTAACTCTGAGTTGACGATTTTGTTATGCTAATCTATTTGTTAAACTGTTGTTCCAAGGCAGACTACCTTGATTACTGTAGAGGAATAATAAGCCTACAGGAAGCTCAAAGTGTTAGAAATAGCTTCTTTCTGGTTGCTCTGGTTATCTGAGCCACTTTTAGGCAGTTTATCTTGTTTCAAAGTGTTTCTCATCAGTTCATATTGCTTATATATGCTTAGGAAGTAAATAAAATGTATCTGTTACATGTAGGGAATTCCAAAAACCTCTAAGCTGCTTTATTTGCTAGTGAAATTCCCTGCAGAATGGAATGATTCAACTGCTGTTCCTGTTAAATTTCTAACAATGTGGAACAGTATTATTAAAGAAGAGAAACAGTACATTAAAAATTGTCCTACTTGCATGGGTCATTTTCTTGATTAGTGATTGATGCTAGCTAGCATCACCCAGATCAGAGTTGTTGATGCCAACTCTCTGCAAATGATCAGAAAGCAGGCCAGGAGGAGGAACCCAGTAAGCAGCATTCTTCCATAACTCTCCTTCAGTTTCTGCTAATCCCTCAGTGCATATCCTTACAGTTGTAAGAAGAAATAGGTCCTTTCATCCCCAGGTGGCTTTTTTATGGCGTTTTCTTAGAGCAATAGAAATCCTAGCAAGACTCCTTCCTTAAGAACATTCTGTATCTTAACTAACTTTTGAACAAGGTGTAAAAATTTGGTATCTATGACGCAAACTTGTTAAGACTGGCATCTAGATAATATTGAGAGTTCCAACAGTGAGTATAGGCTTTATTTTCAATTGTTTAATTTTATATAACTAGATGTTTGTGATTTTCCTGACACAGATCTTGATTAGGATTAAATGGGTTTATGCCTAAAGTTTTTTCTGCCATATCCTTTTTCTCATTTTAGATAGAAAGCTGGTGAATTAAAAAAGTATTTTAAAACTTAGACACTAGTTATTATTTCTAGAATGTAGAAAAACAATCATATTTTGAATATCAACCAGGTATTATAAAATTACATCCAGAAGTTATTATTATTGCTAATTTTGTAAGATTTTCTGTACAGTTGATGTTACTATATGTGGAGAGTAATGTTTTTTTTCTTTCAAATGTGTATATTTATTCTGCTGTCTTTACTAGGATTTCAAGAACGATATTAAACAGAAGTGATAGGGTCTTTCTCAATCTGTTTTTGTATTGTTTTGTTTGTTTTTACTTCTGAAGATAATGTCAACTCTCCTCCTCCCTCTCCAGTCCTAAGAGCAGTTAGGGCCTCTTGCCCCGCTGGAAGTCCAAGTTCCTCCCCTACTCCCAATACCCTCCCACTCCCCCCCACTCCCTCCCCTCCTGCCTCTCCAGTCCCAAGAGCAGTCAGGGCCTCTTGCCCCGCTGGAAGTTCAAGTTCCTCCCCCCTCCCTCCAGGTCCAGGAAGGTGAGCATCCAAACAGACCAGGATCCCAGAAAGCCAGCACATGCAGACAAAACAAGACCCAGTGCCATTGTCAATTGCCTCCCAGTCAGCCCCCATGTCAACCACATTCAGAGAATCCAGCCCCATCACATGCTCATTCAGTCCCAGTCCTGCTGGCCCTGGTGAGCTCCCACCAGACCAGTCCCCTTGTATCAGTGGGTGAACGCACCCCTCAGGGTCCTGACTTCCTTTTTCATGTTCTCCCTCCTTCTGCTCCTCATTTGGACCTTGGGGGCTCAGTCCAGTGCTCCAGTGTGGGTCTCCGGGAATTGACCAATTTTAACAACAATAAGACACAAAACAAAGCAAAACTCACACTCATAGAAACAAACAAACAAACAAAAAAAATCCTTCCCTAAAGTTATAAACTGGAGCTCTGAGTTCAAAACTTTTAGAGATAAAAAAATATTTATTCTTCAATCATCTATATTGTTTAGGAAGTCAAATGAATTAATAAATTTCTCTTTGTATGCACTTTAATTGGCATTTTCTTTCATTTTTTAATGAAACTGTACCTTTATACAAGTTGTTACTTTAAAGTTTTGATAATATTGTAATTTTCACTTAATTCTAATATTCATAATTTGACCAACTGTTCAAATTGTGGCCTAACATCCTTTAACTTGTGTGTGTGTGTGTGTGTGTGTGTGTGTGTGTGTGTGTGATCTATAAGTGATATAATTAATTGAGGCTTTATCAAGCATCATTGGTGTTATTTTTTCCTCCTTCTTTTTCTGTATTCCCCTTTCTCCCTACTCCCATCCTTTACCACTTCACATCACCTGCATTCCACTAATTTTTTTCTAAGTGCCTCCCAACAACTATGATTCTTTTATACATCCCTGGATTATGTAGTTATACTCACAATGAAGATTTGGGAGCTAGGAGTCTGAGAGAAAATATGCTATATGTTTGTTTTTTACTATGGTTACCTAACTCAATAAAGACATTTTTATGTCTATTAACTACCTAAAAAGAATCATGATTTCATTTATATTACAGTGGAATAGTGTTTCATTGTGCATATCTACAACACTTTTATTAACTACTCCTCTGTTGAAGGACATGTAAGTTGTTTTCATTTCCTTGATAGTGTAAATAATGAATCTATGAACATGGCTGAACAAATAGCTATGGATTAGGAATGTAAGTCCTTTTGGGACATGGCAAGGAGTACATAATAAATCTACCATATGATCCAGTCAAAGAACATTTGGTTAATATGGTAGACTTATTACCATGCATCCCCTAGTCCCTTGGTTGCCTCTCAGGGCTTGAGGATGTGTCCATATAGCTGAAAACTCCATACACTTAGGGGAGATGATTCAACCTTGATCAGAGATGAAATCTTCTTTTCTGTAGTTAGCTTCTATTGTTCCAGAAAGTACTGTGCAAGCTTCCGAAGGATGGAATCAAATAACAGTTCTTCCTAACTGTAACAACTAAAACCACAGCAATTACCTGCAGGGCAAGATTTTGATAAAGGTATCAGGAGTTTCATTCACATTGTCTGTGGCAATCTATAACTTACTAATTAGACTTCAGACTCACTAAAAAGGAGGAAATCATAACTGTTACTGAAAACCTAGCCAGCTTTCCAGGGCTAATGAAGTCCTAGACCTTAAAAAGAATCTATTACTACCACTTTGCTAAAGCAGCATAATTTCTCACTAAATTCTTAATCTTATCCTCTTGGAATCAAAATACCTAGAAGTCTTTGAGAAACAGTTTTACACATAAATAATACCACCCCTCATAAACAGACTGTGGGGAACCCTGCCCAGGGGATACGTCTAAATTACAATTCTTGCATCTGTGACCCAGGGAACATCTAAAAAGAGTAAAGCAGAAACATTGTGAGAGCTGGAGTACCAGAAAGTCTTCTGGAAAACAATCTTTCCTAGAAATGGCTGTGTGAATAAGACTATAAAAATACATACTAATGTGGAAGAAAGAATTTTTTTCTGGGTCCCACATGTACAAAAAGAACAACAGACAACTGTCAATTTTTGGGAGAAGAGGAATTATCCTCTTCCACGGATGAACCACATTATTGGTTATCCAACTGTAGTGCTATTTCACTTTCATTTTAATAAAAAAAGGCTTGCCCGAAGATCAGAGAGTAACACAGCCCCACTGCTCAGACCAGACTGTGGTGACATACCTAGTAACCACAGTTTGTTGGCGCTAGAAACTGGGCAGTAGTGGTGCACGCCATTAATCCTAGTCCTAGAGAGGAATATAATACAGAAGGAGACAGCTATCAGACACAGTCTCATTCTGAGATTCCTGGAGGCAAGACTGCCGTTTCAGAGTGAGGAGCTGGAAAGAGCCAGTGGCTGGCTGTTTTGATTTTCTGTCCTTCATGTGGAACCCCATGTCTATCTCTGGGTTTTATTAATCATGCTACCTCCAAAGATATCTGTCTTGAAACTATATACACACAAAGAACAAAAACAGATTATGGATGTTGAGTTTACATAGCTGTATGTACACACATACACAGAAACAGATAATCAAAGGAAAGGAAGCTATCAACTTGACAATGGGGGAATTTGAGATTGGGTATCTTGCTTTTAATGTAGATATAAGACCTAGGAAACTAATTTCTAGACATTAAGGGGGACATATTAGCAGTTTTATATAAGTTGATAGGAAATAGGACATAGACCCCCCCCCCCCAGCTCAATGAACATTGGTTTAAGTCTTTATGATCAAATAACAGCAGGACTTTTAACTGTATCCACATATGGATATCACAAAAGCATCAACTAGTGTTTGAATATGTGAGGCGAGGCACGCCTATCAATGAATGAAGCTGACTCATCAATGGATAGCCAGCGTAAATATGAACTAAAAGATCAATACTGTACACCTTGATGGCCTGTTGCTTGTTATTCCCTAGAACAGGTAATAGAACTTATAACTTACAGGCTAAGCCTGCCATACTTTCAATTTTTCATGACCCCATGGGCACAGCACAGGTTTTGCATTTTTTTTTTCAGGCTTCAAAACATATCCCAAGAAGAATAAAATATTGTCCCATAGAATATTTAAGTAACTGGTGATACAGTTTAATGAGGTCATTGTTATATGATGTCTCATTGTTTTCTCTCTATAAAACAGAAAAACAGTTGCTGTAGAGATTTGTGATTAATAAAACTGAAAATATTTACTATTAAGACTTTGTATTAGTTTTTGGCCACTGCCATAAGAGGTGAATTTTTTTTTAAAGTCATAAAACCCACAAAAATTCAATCTGCTGTTGTGGGACTAGAAGTCCCAAATCATCAGAGTTGAACTCCTTCAGAGTCAGCTTCTCGTGGTTCTTGGCATCCTTGATTTATGCTAACTCCGGGTCTTCCCCCTTTGCTGTGTTCTGTGCATTGTCTACCTTGTATATTCACTTTTTTGTGTGTTTAAGTCCTATCATATCACCTCATTTGTTATTTCTTCACTGACATTTTTTTCCAAATAAGTAATATGCACAGACTTCAATGGGTGAGATTTTAGGGACCTGACATTCAACTACTAAAGCTCTTTATTAAAGGAGCTCTTCCTGTTCTAATATCATTAATCAGATGAAAATGTGAATGTAGAGAACGGGAAAATGAATTGTGTGAATCAGTGCAAAATACAGTATAGGATTCTGTTTATCCAAAAAGATTCAGGGAAGGTTTCTGGTAGGTGGATGATCTGTGCAGGGAGTTAAGAGAAGGTAATTTGAAAAGATAGGTGTTAATTCCACTTACTTATAAGTAGAAAAGTATGCTATTTCTGGGTGGATAAAAAAGTAGCATACATTTGCCAAAAAATAGAATTTTGTGTTAAAAGCATTGACTACAAACAAGCAATATCACGTTAAGTAGAGACTATCTTAAAATAAAATATTTGAATCAAATAGGACTCCTCAACTATAGTACCATCCTCTTTCATTTGTTTTTATACAATTGCAGTGACTTATTATTTCCTTTCAAGGAATTCTTAACTTATATATAATATATAAAATTCATTCTCTTTCCACAAATTGCCTGTTAATCTGTGTCGACCCTGCGTAAGTATGGAATGAACATCGGTAGCCCTCATGGATCATATATTAGGCTCCATAAACAGACAATGAATTCAAGTTAGTGCCATCTACTATGGAGTAAAATAAAGTAAGACATAGAAGCTAGACATTTTAGAAAGGTTTTAAAAAGACTTCTTTGAGACAGCCACATTTAAGCTAAGACCCATGAGGAAAAGGCATACACATGAAAGTAATTAATCTAAAAAAAAAAAGATAAGAAGACAAAAGTTGAGTCCAGGATATGTGTGTGTTAGGTGAGCCAATAGAGTCAAGAAACAAAAGGAAAGAGAGAATTGGAGAAACACTGCGTATGAGAGCTAGTTAAAAAAACATAGAGAATAAAAAAAGAAAAAGAGAACAACCATAAAACAAACAAATACTCAGCACAAAATTTTTAAAAAGTATTAGGATAGAGATATAGATCCAGTTATAAAATCTGTTGAAATATGTGGCATTTAACCCAGCACAGGAAAAGTCAAATTACCAAGACAGATATAACTTTGATTAGTATTAAAATTGTGATTTTAAAGAGACACCTGTAAATGCAAGGGTTTTTATTAGGAAGTTGATGTCAGTGGTTCTGATTATGTGTAGTATTATAAGGTAACAAAAACAAATGCTTCTATTCAAATCAACTACGAGAGATTGTTTTTTAATAGATGTGCAGCTTAAAGTGTGTTGATTTTCTTATCCCTTATATAAGTAAGTGGGAAGATTGAGTCTCTAGGATAACAGGAGAACAAGGAGGAAAATGAATACAGTGGAGAAGACTTCGTAAGAGTTGAGATTACTTTGGAATGCAGGGGCTTTTAGAAGTGACGGGCCTGGATGGTACATGGCTGGGGTGGACTAAAGATCTGCTTGCACACTGCAATGTGAGATCCTTGAACAAGAAATGCTGTCTTCTTCAACTTGTATTCCAGTTTCAAATATCTACTTTTGAAAAATAAAATAGTAAAACAAGCATAGTCCCAGTTCAGTTTATCACTAGAGTGCAAGCATAGATTTGATATGAATTGTAATCATGTCTACCTGAGTTTTAGACATGAAAAAGGGATTCACAAGTAATTAAATTCAAGAATCCATCAGGCCTATGTACTCGATGTAAATATCATCTTAATTATAAAATCAATCGATCAAGATAAGACATCTAAATCACTAGAGGAAGAAAAGCTAGTCATGGCCCCACATAAAGAAAATCCTTGGAAGGTAAGAACATGTGAGAAAATGCACACATGGCAGGAAGATATATGTTTAAGATTGTTGAGCTGCTCAATTCTGTCAAATTGACACCAGCTAAAGTCGCCTGAAAAGAGAAAGGAATCACAGTTAAAAATTTCTTCCATAAGATCAGGCTGTAAGCAAGTCTCTATGACATTTTCTTAATTAGGGGTTAGCCGAGGAGGGCCCAGCCCGCTGTGGGTGCTGCCATCCCTTTCCAGGTGGTCTTGGCTTCTATCAAAAGCAGGCTGAGCAAGTCCCAGCTCCAGTTTGTATTTGTTTTTTTTTTCATTATTTTATTTTTATTTTGTTAAAAAGAGAACAAACTAGCTTTTTTCATTATACATATCAATCCAAGTTCCCACTCCCTCCCCTCCTCCAGTTGTTCCCCCATCCTTCATCCTCTCCATATTGAGGGTAAGGCACATTGGCCTGGGGAAGCTCCAAGGCCCTCCCTCCTATGTCTAGGCTAAGAAAGGTATCCATCCAAAAAGAATGGGTTTCAGAAAACCTGTACAAGCAGTAGGAATAAATCTTAGTGCCATTACAAGTGGCTCCCCAGTCTGCCCCAACAGTGCAACTGTCAACCACATTCAGAAGGCCTAGTTTGGACCTGTGCTTGTTTCTTCCCTGGCCAGCTGGAGTTGATGATCTGCCATTAGCTCAGGTAGACTGTTTCAGTGGGTGTACCCATCACGGTCTTGACCTCTTTACTCATATTTTCATTCCTCCCACTCTTCAACTGGACTTTGTGAGCTCAGTCCCCTGCTCCGATGCAGGTCTATACTCCTCAAAGTTTTCTCTGTATTTCTGTCCTGACTTCCTTTGATGATGAACTACAATGTGGAAATGGAAGTTGAATAAACTGTAAACCCTTTCCTCCCCAACCATTGTCATACCAAAGAGTTCCACAATAGGTTGGAATTGAGTATAACAAAGGTTTATTTATTTGGGGATAAACTCACAGTAAGGGTAGTGATCCACAGTTCTCTGAGTGCATTGAGAACTGGAATCAAATTCAGCAGCAAAGAGGCCACACATGCTTTTTGTTTGCTTTTATGAGACCATGCCTAAAGTGGGCCGGTATCTTTAAGGCTATTGGGTGAAGGAGTTCCCAAAACATCACCTTGCTTTTTTGTCATCATGTCTAATTGGTATAATAGTAAAACACATAAAACAAACATAATTAGCCCAAGAGAAGAAACCACTGACTTTTCACTGTAAATATCAAGAAAAATTAAAAATAAAGATGCAGAACTGATCACTAGGTAGAAAAAATATCACTATCTTTTCTATCAATAACCATATATGCAGATGAAAAGTAATTAATAAAGGAAACACTTGAAAATTCAAAAGCAAATATGTGAGGTAAGTATTTGAGGGTAATTTTGTTTTAAAATCATGAATTGAGACATCTAAATCCAAAAATATATTTATCTGCATATATCACAAGCCTTTTGAATTAATAAATAAAAATGTTTATCTTGAACATGAGCCAAACAGGAGCAATTGGCAGAGGACTACACATTAATCAGGAGCCTGGGGGATCCAGGTCAATGTATGCTGTCTGAGAATGCAGAGACGCCTCTGGAGACTCACATTAATCACTCACACGGCAGAGGTCATCCTTGTCATTTCTATACTCTTGAACTTGTACTGGTACTGAATTGTACTAATGTGAAAAGAATTTATCCTTAAGGGAAATAAGCAGCAGAAAGAGCAACAACAACAACAACAAAAATCCAGGACATTAAAGATGCAAAGAGAAACAATAATGCATGGCAGACTTACAGTAATAATAAAGCTCATGTTTGTGAGTTATAAACAACAAGCAGTGTGCTAAGTTCTCTGTAAACATTATGTAACTTCGCCTTCAATAACAAAATTGTAAATAGGCTACCAATGCTCTCCTCTTGTTACAGAGAAGGCGTTAAATATGCAGAATTTAAAGAAGTTTGCCCAACTACAAAAATCTCTATTACCAGTAATAGGATCAGCTGCTCAACACTGCATGGAAATAACTATTTTCCCAATTTCTCTGATACTAGGTGACTGAATTCTCACTTAACCCAACACAATAATAACATTGCTGCCTGAAAGGTCACCTGAGTAAATACGTAGTTGTATTTTAAATACAATTAGCAGATCCTAGGGCCTATGTATTTAACTTGTGGACAAGACTGCTCATGTCTTACTTTCCCATTAGCTTTCTGAAAAAAAAAAAGACACACACCAATTCCACTGTGCTAGTTTAATTGGGGATGAAGATAAGGATCCTTCCAGTGTCCCTGGCAGTGAAAAATACTTTAATACAACCAATAATGATGGAAGCAAAACCTTATTTTAAATGCTATAATTTTTACAGATACTGTGAAAAGAATGTTGGTTAAATATGTGTGAAAAAATTAGCAGCTTTGAAAATTTATTATTATAATATTATTATTACTATTTGCGTGTGTGTGTGTGTGTGTGTGTGTGTGTGTGTGTGTGTGTGTATGATGTGTGTTTGTCAGTGAGGGTATAAAAGTGAATTTCAGGAAACAGTTTCAATAGTCAGTTCTCTCCTCCCACTGTTTGTTCTCGGAGGTAGAACTCAGGCTGGCAAGGGAGCAGTCCTTGCCATGGTGCCATCTTGAAAGGTTTTATTAGTTTAAAATATGACCACTGACATTTCCAAGAGTACTACATTTAGAAATTTTTTAAATAAAAACTTTAAAATATATTAAAATATGTCTTCCTTAAAGAACATTAGAAAGAATAAGCATTGCAATTTTTGTTACAAGATTTTCAGGAGGTGTCTCAAATTTACAAAATACACAATGTTTGCTGGGCAGTAGTGGCACAAGTCTTTAATCCCAGCACTCAAGAGGCAGAGGCAGGTGGATCTCTGTGAGTTTGAGGCCAGCTTGGTCTACAAGAGCTAGTTCCAGGACAGGCTCCAAAGCTACAGAGAAATCTTGTCTTGAAATCCCCCCCTCAAAAAATGCAATATTCTCCATTAACTTCAATGAGTCAAAACTGAATCACTTCTTTGTTAAATCCTCTTTTATGTTTTGTGTTCAAAGGTCTCTTCAATTACATATGTAACCTCAATATATCAACAGAGTCACTAACTGTGTCTTTTTGGGGAACTCATGTGTAACATCAAAATATTTAACACAGGCACTAATACGGTGTCTTTTATTTGGGTATATAAACATGAATATAACACAGGCACTACCACAGTATCTGTCTTAGGATAAATATCCAACATCAATATATCAGTACAGACACTAGCAGAGTGTCTTTGTTTTATGCATACATTGAATAATTTATCAATAGAGCCATTTTTTTGGGTATATGAGCAACATCAATATGTCAATAAAGTTACTAAACTAATATGAGCTTCCAACTCTTTGGAATTTTTTAAAAATAATTTTTAGTTATTTAAAATAACTTTAAAATTTAAGTATATTTTGAACAATCATATTCTTCTATTCCATCAAATTTGTCCTTGGTTCTCTTCTTCTCCCTACTCACCCAACTTTAAGCTCTTTCTATATAATAATAATAATAATAATAATAATAATAATAATAATAATAACAACAACAACAGCAACAACAAAACAGCTAAAATTTGGAAAGCTGTGGAGTCTATCATTTGCTAGTCAGTAACTCCTAAACAAAAGATATGCCCTGAAGTGATTGATAAACGCACTGTCATTCTATTGGAGAAAATTTGCTTTTCCTCTCTTAGTAGGTACACATTTTCTTTTGTTAACTTTAACCCTTGTGGCTAGGTTTACATTCATTTATTTTTTAAATACAACAAAATAAAATATAATAGCCTAAAGTTAAAAAATACTACATCAAAGTCAAAAAAGACAGATCAATAAAAGTAAAAAGCCCCAGAGAGGACACATGAGTCAGAGACCCACTCACCTTTCTGCCCTCCCTGCCTTCCTCCCTTTCTTTCTTTTTTCTTTTATTATTATTATTATTTTATTTTTTATTTATTAAAAATTCCCACCTCCTTCCCGACTCCCTTTTCCTTCCCCCTCCCCACCTCCCCTTCCCTCTCTAGCCTTAAGAATAGTCAGGGTTCCCTGCACCGTGGGAAGTCCAAGGTCCTCCCCCCTCCATCCAGGTCTATAAAGGTGAGCATCCAAACAAACCAGGCTCCCACAAAATCAGTCCATGCAGTAGAATAAAAATCCAGTGCCATTGTCTTTGGCTTCTCAGTCAGCCCTCATTCCCAGCCACGTTCAGAGTGTTCATTTTGATCTTTAAAGACCTATATTATTTGGTTTTGCCCTAAGTTCCCAATCAATCTAGTCTCAGCTTCTAGATCACCCAAGCAGTATCAGGTATGAATTTCATCTCAAGGAATAAGCCTTTATTCAGATGAATTACTGGTTGGTTACTCCTACAAGTTTTATGCACAGATTGTCCAAACATATTTTAAAGGCATTACACCATTGTAGATAAAGTGTCTGTGGCTGGTTTGGTGTTTATGCTTCTCCTTTAATAGCATGCAAAATACCTTCCTGTAACCAGGGTGTTAGAATATGGGGGTTGGCAGTTCTATGCAGGCTCCAGGTTAACGTCTCTGTGTTCAATGAGTTGTGAAAGTGTTGTCTTCAGCAATGGCACCTTGCTAGCAGGCTTCAGATAGAAACTGACGGTCTTAACAACAACTGAAGTTGTTTTGGAATTATGTTAGGGTTCCTTTGGACAGAAACTCCATTAGATTTAACCCAAACCTGGTATTGAAAGCTTTGTTTGGTGATAAGAGAGGATCAGATGAGTCTCTTTCTCCACGATTATGTGCCATTTTTATTTAGATCACTTTCATATATGTACATATTTTAGGAGGTTTCTACTGTATTACATTTCCTTACTATCCCTCAAATGCCACCCAATTTTAATTGTCTCTCACCATATTCCTTTCTATTACTCCCTATGTCCTTCCTATCCCCACTTAGTGCACCCATTTCAGCCCTAACATCCATTCATAATTACCGACTCTATTACCATTTTCTAATGAGATTCATATATTCTGTCTAGTACCTTACTCTAAACCTACCTACTGTGTAGTTCTGTGGCTTGTAGCTTGATTATCATTGACTTGGGAGGTAATATCCACACGTAAGTGAATACACACCATAATAGTCTTTCTAGTTCTTGTATATGTTACTCAGGATGATTTTTTTTTAGTTCTATTCATCTGCCTGCAAATTTTATGAGTTTTTTTATTAACAGCTGTGCAATACTCTGTTCTTCTGTTGAAGAACATCTACGTTGTTTTCATTTCGTGGCTATTATGAAGAGAACAACAATGAACATGGTTGAGCAAGAGTCTCTCTGGTAGAATGAAACATCCTTTGGCTATATGCGCAAGAGTCATTTAGCTAGGTGTTGAAGTAGATAGATTCCTATGTTCCTGAGGAACCACCACACTGATTTACATAGTGGTTGTATAATTTTGCACTCCCTGTGCAATGTATGAATGTTCCTCTTTTCCACCTTCTCACCAGCTTGAGGGGGGTCAACTTTTTTGTTTATCTTAGCCATTCTGACATGTGTAAGATGAGATCTCAAATTAGTTTTTATTTGTATTTCTCTGATGGCTAAGGATATTGGACATTTCTTTTAAGTGTTTCTTAGCCATTTGACATTCTCCTACTGAGAATTCTTTGTTTAGATCTGTACACCATTGTTTATTGGATTATTTGACTTTTTATATCTAGCTTCGTGAATTCTTTATATTTTTGATATTAGTCCTCTATAAGATGTTTAGTTGACAAAAAATTCATAATCTGTAGGGTGTCAATTTGTACAAATTATGGTGTCCTTTTTCTAATAGAAGCCTCTCAGTTTTATGGGGTTCCATTTATTAATTGTTGATCTTAGTGTCCACACTATTGGTATTCTGTTCTGGATGTCTTTTCCAGAATTAAAATTATTACTCATTTGAAAATTATTTCTCATTTTATTTTCTATCAGGTTCAGTTTATCTGGTTCTGTGTTATTTTGAACTGCGTTTTATGTAGGGTAATAAGTATGGATTTATTTCCATCATTTTACAAGTCACCATCCAATTTGAAGAACACCAATTGTTGAAGATGTTATTTTCTAGTGTGTATTTCTGGCTTCTTTCTGCAAAATGATGTGTTCTTAGGTATATAGATTTATGTGTGGATCTTCAATTCTATTCTGTTGATCAAGAAGTCTGTTAATTTGACAAAACCATGCTTTTTTATTACTATAACTTCATAGTAAAACTTGAAATTGGGGATGGTGATACATTGAGCATTTATAATTATTAAAAATTGTTTTAGCTTTCCTTGTTATTTATGTATTAATTGTCCTTTCAATATCTGTGAACAATTATATTGGAATTTTAATCATGATTATCTTGAATCTGTAAATCTATAAATTGCCTCCTCCCTCTTTTCTTCCTACCTACTTTCCTTCCTTTCTTTTTTTCTTTCTTTCTTTCTTTCTTTCTTTCTTTCTTTCTTTCTTTCTTTCTTTCTTTCTTTCTTTCTTTCTTTCTTTCCTTATGACCATTTATGCTGTTAATTCTACCAACCCATGAGCTTGTAAGATCTTTCCATCTTCTAATATCTTCTTCATTTTTTCTTTAATTATTTGAAGCTTTTAATCATACAACTCCTTAACTTGTTTAGTAAGAAAGAACTAAAATATTTTGTATTATTTGATGTTATTAAGAAATGTGTTCTTCTCTCTTGACCATTTTCCTTTGTTACTGATATTTGTGAACTTATTTTTGCATTCTGCTATGTTGCTGAAAGTGTTAACCAACCATAGCAGGTTTCAGGTGAAAATTTTAGGTTTATGTATGTATATTATCATATTATCTACAAATAAAAATACTTTGTTTTCTTTACTTCCAATTTGTATCCCCTTAACCTCATTTAGTTTTTTATTGCTCCAACCAATACTTCAAATACACTATTGAATAAGTATGTAGATAGTGGCCAACCTGTCTTTTTCCTGGAATTGCTTTGAGTTTCTTTCCATTTATTTTATAATGGCTATGGAATTCCTCTAAACTATTTTCATTTTATTGAGATATATCCTTTGTGTCCCCAGTCTCTCCAAGACTTTTTATCATGAAGGGTGGGTGCATTTTTCAATGCTTTTTCTACATACATTAAAATAATTATGAAGACTTTGTCCTTTAGTATGTTTGCATGATATACTATATCAATTAATTAATGTATATGGACCTAATACTGCCTCCCTTTGATGAACCCCATTTATTCATCCTGGATGATCTTTTTGATGTGTTCTTCAATTCAGTTTCCAAATATTTTATTGACTAAGTTTGCATCTATGTTCATAAAGGAATTTGGTCTATAATTCTCTCCCTTTGTTGGGTCTTTATGTGGCTTGGGCATTAGGATAACTTTGACTTCCTAAAATTCCAGGTCTTCTTAGGCTTATTCCCTAGGGAAAGGTGAGTGCATTATCTGCCTGTTCCATAGCCCATAAAGCAGGGCAATCAGATTCACTGTCCCATGACACAGAACAATCAGACACTACAGGGAGTCAAGTCAAAGCAGGAACTTAGTTTATTACTGTAAGTATCAACTTATATAGGTTAAGTGACATCATGTGATGTGGAGGTACTTCCAGCCAAGGAGAGACAGCCAAATCCTCCCTCTGGCTGAAAGGGCTTCTACTAAGATTTTGCTGTCTCTTTCCCACTTGGTAGATTTGAGACTATACTTCAAACTTGAGCCAGGCTTTTCTCTGTCCTACAGGCCTTGAGGTATAGGCCCTGAGATAATTTTGGCCCAACATCTCCCCACTTTCTGTTTTATATCCTACCTCCTACCCCAGTCACCAAGCCAGAATAGCTAACTGGGGAGAGAATACAGGCTAGGGCCTCCCTATCCAGAGTTTTGGCCTGGATACCCTCAAATTGAGAGTTCATCTGTGGGATGAGATGCACTGAGCCTATCATAATATACTCAAAGCGACGAGAGTTGTACCTATTCTATAAGTTTTTAGAATGCTTGTTTCAGCCTTTGGAGAATGCATGGGCCCAAAAGACCCATTCATAAACAAATGGCCATTGGCCTAATTGGGGAATAGGTGAGTGTGATAAGCCATGGGGATCAATTAAACCACGTCTCATAGGGAGTCATTTATTTAAATGAATCAATATCTTTTTTTAAATTCATCAAGGGTTCTTGTAAGTATCCTGGAATGGTCTGCATAGAAGCAGCATTCTTCTCCAAGTGCCCTGCAAATTCATCCCTGAGGAGAGAAATTTTAAGTTATGAGCAGGTAGCCATATAGACATTTCTCCTCTGTTTGGGAAGACATATCCATATCCTAACCCTGTGTCAATAAGGGATCTGGGCCCTTGCATTGGTTAGTGAGAGGATCCACTTTAAGCAGGGCCTCATTGGGAGGGATCCTCAAAGGTTCTGGAATCTATTTTGTTCATCTGATTTTTGAAAATGTAAAATATTTACGGTTATTGACACCCTTTGCAGTTGTTTGAAAATTTAAAATCTCAATGGTAAATAACACCTTTTGCAGCTATGGATGGGGGAAACTTCTTCCACTTTTTGTTTTATGAAGACCTCTTTGAATTACTGGTGATGTTTTTCGACAATTGCTTGACCCTGAGGGTTGTATGGGATCCTGGTAGTATGGGATATATTCTATCTCTGGAAGAATTTTTTTTTCATATTTTACTTATAAAACAGGGGCTATTGTCAGTCTTGACCTGTTGTGGTAGTCCCAATATAGCAAAACATTGTAAGTAGTGGAATTTGGCATGAGTTGCCTTTTTCCCTGAGTGAGTGGTAGCCCAGTATGCCTTAGAATATTTGTCTATTGTAAAAAACATATATTTTAATTTGCCAAGTAGAAGGTAATGTGTTCCATCTGTTTGCCAGATGATATTGTGTCCTAACCCTCTTGGGTTCACCCCTGGCCCTTGTAAAGGAGGGGTATGGGGAAATTATTTGCAATTCTTACATGTATAAGCAATTTTCTTTAATTATGTTTCAGGGATCTGGGTATAGGTATTTGAGTCCTCTCCAGTTGACATGAATTAAGTCATGCATTTGAGTAGCATTTTATATGGGCAGAGTTGAGACCTAGACAAGACAGACCCCTGAAGCTGCAGCATCTGCAGCCACATTCACTTGGAAAATGAGGCCAGAGAGGTTTTTGTGTTCTCTGAGATGTTGAATATATATTTTTTCTAACTTCTAAGATTGACCCAAGTTGTATCATCAAGACAGAAATAGGATTAGCATCCAATCTGATATAGGCATAGGGTAAGTGTGGCAGTAGGTTCACCACATACGATCTGTCTGAATAGAGGTTGCAGGGTTCAGGGACCTCTTGTAGAGCAATATATATGGCCATTATTTCCTTATATTGAGCAGATACCCCACAAGGAAGAATTTTGCTAAACTTTGACTTTGTTTTGGTCCCCCCCCCCGCAGGTAAAACTACAAAGGTGTCCACATTCTTCCTGCCATCTGTGCAAACAGTGAATGCTTGTGCAAGGGCCTAGAAGAAATGACTAAGGGGATTCTTCAGTGTAGTTTTTGATAAAAACTCACTAACTGGAACTCCCTAAACTGGGTGTCCAGGGTCCCTAGAAATTCTTCCAGGGTGAGGTTCAATCAAGAATGGAGCCTAAATCCTTAATTTTGAATGGAATTATTAATCTAGAGGAATCTTTTCAATAATGTCGGAGGGACATGTCCATGATTTTTATGATCATATCAGCTGTTTGATCTACCAGAAAGTACACTATTGGAGGCTGCTTGTTGCTTCCTGGCAGCCCGGCTAGCTTAGACCCGAAATAATCACCCATAAATTGTATTAATTATATCACTGCTTTACCCATTAGCTCTAGCTTCTTATTAGTTAACTCTTATATTAATTTAATCAATTTCTATTAATCTGTATATCACCACATGACTGTGGCTTACCCAATAAAGTTGCTAGCCTATGTCTCCAGGGACTCCATGGCTTCTCTTTGACTCTGCCCCCTTTCTCCCAGCACACCTTAGCTTTTCCTGCCTAGTTCAGTACTTCCCTTGCTATAGGCTCAAAGCAGATATTTACTCATTAACTAATAAAAGCAACACATAGACAGAAGGGCCTCCCACACCAGCATACTGTGGGAATGCCCCATAGAGAGATGTGCACCCCTTCTAGTGGTTGTGACAGATGAACAATGGCAGCCAGCAGGATCTTTTTCCCTAATAATATCCAGCCTTGAATTGGAATATTAGGATTATATCTCACCAAAGAAGCCTGATGGAACTTGTTGATGAATTCAGTGAGTGCCTGACGGCGCTCGAGGGGGTAAGAAAATAATCTCATAAGGTTGCTTTCCTTTTAGAAGATCATATGACAGATCTAGTCTCCCAGTCTGTACAAGCAACCACAGCCTTACAGTTCATTTCCCCCAGTATCTTTTTTTTCTTTTCTTTTTTTTAAGTAATTTTTTTAAATTATAAAAGTTTCCATTTCCGCCCCTCTTCCCAACACCCTCCCACTCCCCTCACTCCCTCTTCATCCCTTAGGGCAGTCAGGGTTTCCTGCCCTGTGGGAAGTTCAAGTTCCTCCCCCCTCCCTCCAGGTCCAGGAAGGTGAGTATCCAAACAGACTGGATCCCCAAAATCCAGTATATGCAGAGGAAACAAGTCCCAGTGTCATAGTCAATGGCTTTTCAGAGAGACTTCGGGCCAGCCACATTCAGAGAATCCGGCCACATTCAGAGAATCTGGTTAGATCATGTCCTCGTTCAGTCCCAGTCCAACTGGCTTTGGTAAACTCTCATTAGATCCGTCCCCTTGTATCAGTGGGTGATAGCATCCCTCGCAGTCCTTATTTCCTTTTTCATTTTCTTCGTCCTTCTGCTCCTCATTTGGACCTTGGGGGACTCAGTCCTGTGCTCCAATGTGGGTCTCCGTCTGTATTGCCATCCTTCGCCAGATGAAGGATCTATGGTGATAAGCAAAATACTCATCAGCATGGTTATGGGCCAAGGCCGGTTCAGGCACCCTCTCCTCTGTCCAGAGAACAATCTGGGGATCTCTCCTTGGACCTGGGATCCCATATATAATCAAGCCTCCTGTAAACCCTAAAATGACTCCCTTAGTTGAAATATATTCTTCCCTGATCCCATATTCATCCTTCCTCCCTCCCCCCCATCCCGGTCCACCGAGCTTTCCCCATTCCTCCCCTACTCCCTTCTCTCTAACCTAGAGATTCCCTAACATACTACAAAAGCATTTGTTCTACTATGTTCATAGCAGCACTATTTGTAATAGCCAGAACCTGGAAACAGCCTAGGTGCCCCTCAATAGAAGAATGGTTAAAAAAGGTGTGGAACATATACACATTAGAGTTTTACTCAGCGGTAAAAAACAATGACATCTTGAATTTTGCATGCAAATGGATGGAAATAGAAAACGCTTTGCTGAGTGAGGTAAGCCAGACCCAAAAAGAGGAACACGGTATGTATTCACTCATAAGTGGATTCTAAGCATAATTAAAGGTCTTTGAGCCTATTATTCGTGATCCTAGAGAAGCTAAATAAGAAGACGAACCTGATGAAGATTATTTAGCTATCCGCCAGGAGGTAGGAAATAGACAAGAGTCCCAGGTAACCTTGGGTGCATGGGGGGGGAGGTGGGAGGGTTGTTGGAAGGGGAGAGGGTTAGAGAGAAGGGAGTAGGGGAGGAATGGGGAAAGCCCCCAGTATCTTTTGCACCCAGATAAAGTGAAAAGTTCAGGCAGGATTAATTGTGGTCCATTCACTTTGGCTTGAGTGTTAATTGGGATTCCAATATATGAAATGTGGGTACCTTCTGTATTTTGGGAGGATATCAACAATAGTGGTTACCCAGGGAGCTAGCCCTGATTCCTCCAAATGCCCACGTTTAGATTATCCACATAAACATACAGGAGGGTATTATCTTTGTCAAAATGAGAGAGGACACTAAACAAATATTGTTGACAAAAGGCCAGACTATTGGCTATTTCCTCTGGGAGAATAGCCCAATCGTATCCCTTGTCAGGTTGAGAAGAGTTAACTGTAGGACTGGAAAAGGTGAACTTTTCACAATCCTCTTCATGAAGAGGAATTGAGAAGAAACAGTCCTGTAGATAAATTACAGTGAGGTAAAACTGGGAGGGGATTGCTGAGATCCAAGGCAAGTCCCTTAAAGGGGCTCCTATTAGCTGCATACAATATGAGTGATTGCTCATAGGTCCTGTAACATTCCCCAGGTCCGATTAGGCTAATGTATCACTAACACAGGGCTGTTTCAGGGGCTCATCAAGGACTTTATCCATCCTTCTTTAAGCTGATTTCTGGTGATTTCTTTGAGTATCTTAAGTTTAAGTTCAGGTAATGACCACTGGTCTACCTATACTAGCTTACCAGGTGCCCACCTAATGGGGGAACCCTGGGAGGCAGTGGCCTCTACTTTCAGGGGTGAATCCAGGTGTCAGGGGTCTGCCTGATGACACCTTCCTCAGTTTTATCATCGTAAAAGGCTAGGTGGTCAGTGGTAATAATATTACCCTTTTGTCTTAACAAATCTCATCCCAGGAGGTTTACAGACAACTCCAGAGGAATCAGAGGCCTGAACTTTCTTTTGTCTCTGTCTAGCCCCACCCAACTATATATTCATGGAGCCCCCTTATTTGTCCCATTCCCCTCTCCTGTTTTATTCTTTCCAGGGTGGCTGGGGACTTACGGATGTGGCCATTTCTTGTCACAGCAATATCTACTTTTCTCTTTGTCTTTGACTCTGCCTAGCATATTCTTTCATCCTAAGACTGCTTGTCAGTAAATTGCATCCATTTTTTTCCTTCCGCCTTGTCTGCCTTCTTTTTTAACATTCTTTTGGTTAGTTGGTTACTTTTGAATTCTTCAGACCTCTCCCAATCTTTGACCTTGTCTTTATGTGTCATTGGGGGAGGGAGAGCAATGGGGTGAAAACATACCTTAAGGGTCCTAATAGTTGGATATAATCCCAATGGCACAGGTGATTTGTTTTTCCTTTCTCTGGCCAGGGTGTCCACCCGGTTCCACATGTCCCATGAGAAAAGATCCTGGTGGGTACCCAGGGGGCCAGGGTAATTATATCTACCCATGCCTGGATCGCATTGTAGTCTGACAACTCCAGGACCTTGAGAGGGCAGCATATATCTCAGTTCCCTAAGTGCTGGGTCAATTTCATGTGAAGTTGCTTTACCCATCATGGGGTCCTACTCACCTTGACTGACTGCTTTGCCCTGGGATCAGTTGTCCTTCACTATGGCTCCAATTGCTTGGCCTCCTTAGCCATATTCCTCAGGGATAGGTGAGTGCACTATCCACTCATTCTGCAGCCCCACAAAGCAGGACAATCAGATGTGATAGGAAATCAAGTCAAAGCAGAAGCTCAGTTTATTACTCTAAGTATCAGTTTATATAGGTCAAGTGACATCATGTGATATGGGGGTACCTCTAGCCAATAAGAGACAGCTACGCTCTCCTTCTGGCTGGAGGAACATCTACCTAGATTTTGCTGTCTCATCCCCCCACAGTTGCTTTGAGCCTATGCTTCAAACTCAAGCCAGGCTTTACTCTGTCCGACACGCCTCATGGTATAGGCCCTGAGATGATTTTGGCTCAACAAAATGCCACAGTTCACATGCGGAGGTCAGAGGGTGAATTTTTGGTGTAGGTTATCTCTTTTCACCTCTACATTTGTTCTAGCGATTGAACAGACTTGCGTCATACTTGTCTAGCATCTTAACATCCTGATTCCAAAGTAAGGTGGCAAAATGGTGGAATAAATATGAGCAGTAGACTGAAGCAGGCCATGAGAAGAAGTAAAGAGTGGGGAGCAAGAGAGAAAGTAGCAAAGACAGATGCAGGCAAATGAACCAAAAGAGGGAGCCAGAAAACAAACAAACAAACAAAAAACAACAAAAAGACCCCATAAAAACAGACACTAAACAGAAAACAAAAACCTTATGGCTGCAAAGTCAGGATTATATAGGAAAGATGAACTGGGGCGGGGGGGGGGCGGAGGAAGGTGAAGTCCCAGGGCTGGAAAGAATTAGGGCTGAAAAGAATTAGATTGGGAATGTAGTGAGAAGAGCATAGTGGTACAAGTACTTAGTCCATTGGACAAGGTGTGATTGGTTATGCATATAAGTACCACAGTTAGCAAGGTTTTTTTGACAATGGCATGGGAGAGATGAAGCAAATGAAAAAAAGTAAATGTTAATACCCACTTATATACTAGCATATGCTACAGTTTATACTTTTTATCTCACCTGATATCCAGCATTCACAAACAGGAGAGTAAGGGGAAAATGAATTGCTTAATTAATAGTTAACAATCAGAATTCATAATGTTATTTTAAATAAATCAACAAACAGGATAATTTCATTTTTCATCCCTTTAGTTTTAATTGCTAAATTTAAAAAGGTATTTGTAATTGGACAAAATTATTTTTTCCAGTGACTATTTAAAGTATGCATGTTCAGCACTTTAGGAGTAGAATCAATGATATTTCCTTTGTCATAGAAAAACGAAAATGTGATAATGGCATGTAATATATTTGGCATGTTGATTCAACCAAATTGCCATTATTGTTCTATTTCAGGTTCCTAAGAAATAAAAAAAAATGAGAGGAAATGGCTAAAGGATTCCTCACCAGTAATCTCAACTAAGCAGGTACCTTCAAGTATTGTTTTCCTATGGCAGAAGCAGAATGAATGAGGCAATTTGAGTCTTGAGTCCTGGGGGATCTATTTTGATGTGAATTAATTTCTACTGTTTCACTTACTGGGAGTATGCTTTCTCAGTACATGATTTAATTAATGAACATAATCCAAAGACATTCAGAGTTTATTTAAGAATAGTGAATTCTAGCATCATTTACATGCTATTAGAAATTATTCTTACTTCCAGGCCTGAAAAGTCAGATCTGCAATTATACTGGGTATCTCAGTCATAACATAACATAAAGTTCATTTTCCCAGATTTATGGAGTAAATAAGATCAACAAAAAAATATTGAATACACTGAATTAAATGTGCTTTTCTTTACCATTAAGCCTACAAAC
Source organism: Myodes glareolus (assembly GCF_982192425.1). Taxonomy (NCBI): domain Eukaryota; kingdom Metazoa; phylum Chordata; class Mammalia; order Rodentia; family Cricetidae; genus Myodes; species Myodes glareolus. The sequence continues at coordinate 23,591,703 of NC_142046.1, forward strand.
TCATGGTTCCTGAACAGTCAACTACTGAACCACCCCTGGGTCAGAGAAGAAATAAATAAATAAATTAAAGACTTCCTTGAATTCAACAAAAATAAAGACACAACATACCCAAACCTATGGGACACTATGAAAGCAGTGCTAAGAGGAAAGTTCATAGCACCAAGTGCCCACATAAAGAAAACAGAGAAAGCTCACATTAGAGACTTATCAGTTTTTACTCTTAAATAGTCTCAGATATATTGTTTATTTTCCCCCTTCTAAAATTTTAGGTGTGGAGGGATTCTTCTTACTGTGAAGCATGAGTTAAAGGTTAATTCCTACAGTTTATTTGTGACAGTGGATTATCACTAATTCTTAGTGTTGAGTTTTTGGCATTTGCCAAATGTTCTGTTTACACAAATGTAATGCTTCACTTCAAATATTGAAATGCTGGAGCACACTACTGCACTTTTAGTTGTGTATTAGCAAAATGGTCTCGACTTCCATTTGTCGGTTTCCATACCTGTGTGTTTTGTTCACTTAGATCTTTAACTACTGATTTTAGGAGAAAATATTCCCTCTGTGAGAACCTTCATTAATGCAGGAATAGCAAGTCAGAGCCATGTCTATATACCAAAGCATCTTAAATGATGTGGTAGATTTTTGGACACATTTTTATTGTTTAATTCAAATGAACAGGTGTCTCTTTTACCAATTAAGATAGCTTTCACATGAGTTATTGAACTTGTATTTGAAATTTTCCAATAGCGGTTAGTTTGAATAAAATAAAATAAAGGTTCATTTAAAATATCTAATCATTTGAATGGAATTTGCCTGTTTCCAAAGCTGTTGACTGTGTCTTTTTTCAGTGTTCTAGTTGTTTTTGTAGAGTGTCTTTCTTTGGGAGACAGTCTTTCTTCAATTTGCCATTTTCTGTTGTAGTAATATAATGAGATTGAGGTTTGTCAGAATTAAAGTTATAGGTTTTATATGGCAATGTAACAATACTCTCCATTATTTTGACTCGATGAATATTGGTGGATAGTACATTGTGGATACATATTCAAAACTAATATTGCTATTTCTAAGTATGTTTCAAAATGACAAATATGGTAAAGTCATAACGTTTTATCTATTATGAAAATGAACAATAAAAAAGCAAATAGTTCAAATCTCAGGTTTGTTAGAATTACAAAAATTTCACAGGAAAAAGTTTCGTCATTATTAAATGAGTCATTAACATGCTTTCCAACTTATGTGAATTTGGCTTAATGCATGCTAAACTTTGCACCAATTTTACAAGAGGAAAGTTTCTTTCATTCCCTCTCAGACAAAAACCTACAATATGAAGTCAAATATGCAGGAATCCATCTGTGAGTGACAGAGGGGATTCCAGGTATGTGATTGAGGAGAAACTAGCAAGGTACTATGAAACGAGTGTGTCGGTGAAGCAGAGAGAAGAGTCGTCACAGTAGCTCCTGATGAGAAGCATTTATGAAGAAAATGTGCTTCAAGCTTTTACTTTAGTAGGAACTTGAGTTGTTAAAATAATCCATTGAAATAAAATAAAAAGACTCAATTATTACAAAGCATACTAAAATAAACATGATGGAAAATGGACAGATCTCAATTCCCCTCTATCAACAGTCATTGAAATTGTTGATCACAAAAACTTGTTGCTACATATAAGATTTTGTTAAAATTAAGTGTGTTTTTGAAGATGTATCATGCCCAGATAGAGGACACCATAGCAATTCCCTACAAACCATCTGACTTTTCTTCTACATTTTACAGAAAGTTCAGAGGGTCAGAAGGAGGTGAGACAAATCAGCTGCAGTCAATCACGGAGTCAGCAAGTACCTTTACAGTGTTAAGTACTAACATTTAAAAGTCCAGAGATATAAAATATAATATTGATTCACCAGATGAGATCAGATCAAATGTGCTTGCCCTCACCAATTATAGAAATAGTAGAATCATCCCTAAACCACCCCATTGTTTTGTGAACATTAGTGTCATAAAGAGTCAAGTACAATTTTAGTCTCATGTTCATGATAATCATTGCTATTACCCACGGCTTCCTCGAGAGGCAAGAGTGCCGCAGAACCTTATGGAAAATAAGAATAGATGTACAATGATTTCTCGCTGAGTCTTTGGCCTTACTTCTCTTGGTTTTCTTTTGCTCCGTATTATCTGTGAAGACCAACCGCATGCCAGGATGTGAGGTATTCCCACGACCTAGTTAAAGTCGGCTTGCACTTCCCCAGTTCAAAATCAAAGACCCATAAGGCAGAACAGGACTCGGGGGGTCGTTTATCTCAGACCCCTGCCTTGAGTAGTAAGTGCTCTCCCCTTTCCCAGACTGAGTTTGGGAGAGTGGCATTTCCAAAGGACCCCGGGGTGCTATAGAAGCTGTGCTGGTGACACCGTGCTCTCGGCATTTTCCTTCGCAGTCGGGTCCCAATCAAAGTTCCTATGGGTTGGAAAGGCCAACAAACCTTTAGATGCTTTGCCTTTCAAACGAACTCAAAATGACTTCCCGCACAATGAGTGGCCATTTAAAACTTGCTAGGTACCTGAACTGCGGAGGTTTAACTGTGCCTTTAAAGAACTGAACTTTACTTGACATACCCAGTCTACTTTCTGCGCCCAAGAATGGCAGTCATTTTACCAATCTCCCTCTTTCCTCCATATTGGATACCTAGTGGGTGTTGGGCTGGCATCATTCATTTCTTCTGTTCTTGGTGAGTTGTTTTCCATAAACAGCATTTATAGAAGCAGTAAAATATGTTATATTTCAATATTTTAGACATTTCATAATAGATTCACAGAGATGAGACTTGTTCAAATACTAACAGGTGATGTCTTTACTTGATGAACGCATGGGTTGTATCATATTTAGGGAATTCAATTTAGATAGAACTGATGATGATGATGATATGAAAAATAGTGACAGATTTTGAACTAGGATGAACCTATAAAAGTATGGTTCTAAGCATATTTATTGATCAAAGGTGATCTAGGCAAGCAAATCACTTGGAAACAGAAATAGAAACAAATATTGTTCCCACTATTTATTTATGAAGGATCTTGTAATTATATATATATGAATTTCCTTCATTTTCCTGAAATGCCTATTAAAATGTGTGCTGCACTGGCAAAGTTTCTGCTACCCAGTCAGATTGATGGGTTCCAAGTTGAGACATCTGCTATTTAATATTAGGAATGAACTTCAAGAGGAGAAATTATTTGGCATTTAAGAGGGTTTTTTTGTTGTTCTTGTTGTTCAGTTAGGTAAGAATGTCAGAGTGATTTAATCTTCTCCCTCAACTTGAAGTTGAAAAAGCAATGACATGTATTAAACTCAGTAGCTTATATTAAGATCCATCTGTATATTCAACCTCAAATGCACTTGGCCCACAACTACTGTTATATAACTGAGCAAAGGAAGCTGCTATACCTTAAGTTCTAGCATTAGAAATCTGCTGGACAGAGTGAAATAAATCAATAACACATGAATTTTATGCCTTCCTCTTAGAGTTTAGAGCACAACACTTCCTGGAAGGAAAAACTTTAGAACTACTCGCGTAACTGAACTCCAGAGATTGGTTTAGTGTTCTGATGAATGTTCTGCTTCCGTCTTGACCTGTTTCTACTGTTTGTTCTAAAGGTTTTTCCAGATTTAGTAAATAATAAAGGTAACTTTCCAACCACTGAGTCACAGGTGACATTCAAGAATGTTTAACTCTTTATGAATAATGCATGGCAGGAATCAGAAAACTGTTTTCTATAAAGGGTGAATAATGTGGATACTTATTTTAGTTTTGCAGGGCTGTCATTGTGTACAACTCTGCCAATGCTGTATGAAAAATCTGTGTATAATAGATAACCCAATTAGACTGGCTGAGTTTGGCTTTCTCTGAATAGTATATGCCTCATGACTATAATTTTCCAATTTCTGTCTTAGACTGTAAAATTTTAAGACATATCAAATACTGTCAATGTAAAAATAACAGAGGCATAAAAGCTCTAAGAGAAAATTAAATAAAATATTTGTATTATTTATATTAAAATATATATATTTTAATTTTAATTCTCAAAATAAATCAAACTATTGATAATGTATTTGTAGCACATGTTATTCACAATAGACTGATATATATCATTACAATAAAAATTCTCCTCTAAGAAATAAAAGGGTAGAGGATAAAAAAAATAACCCACACATACAATAATTTAAAAGTGAATATGAGTTACCATTTTTCAAAAAATTGTGATGCTGTATCTATTAGTTTGCATAAAAACACTACCTCCTAAATATTGTTGTGCTGATATGACAATGAATTTTAATTATCTCTGTAGAGACCAACTTTTCACTTAATTATCTAAATGTGTTTCAGTCTGTATGATGAATCATTGTCTCGTTTTCTCTAGGTCTTATGGATGTCCTTGTGTCACAACACCGTGAGTTTTGATTTCTTAGTCCTTCCTACTTTCCATACATTGCATGATTGAAACAAAAATTTGTGTTTGTAGTAAAGAAATCTTACCTGACTGTTTTCAGTTACAGAGCAATAATTCTAAGAAAAGTTAAATAAAAGACTTTATAACATTGTTTAGAATTAGTGGCATAAGTTTGTTCCCTTGTCTTTATTTTACTCTTCTCTAGAATTTTAAACTATGAATCTCGGTGAGAGCTCAGCCTAAAAGAGTAATGATGTTTCACTTTACAAATTAAGACTGTGGTGTCAAATCAGGAATTCAAATGTTGAACAAAATATGTAAGCCCCAAACAAAGAGATCATATAGAGAATTCAAAAACTGAGACAGATGTGTAGAGGCTACATTAGAAGACCTATTAGAAGAAGCTATTAAGCAAAAAATTAAACTAGAAGGTTACTAATGTGGCCAACATGAAAGAAAAAGAGAACATATGAACAGAAACAAAAAAATAAGGTGTCTGTTAATTAACAATGTGAATATAGGGCAAGAAGCATTTATTGCTGTGGGTTGAGTATTGAGCACACATTTAAAATCTGTAATAAAATAGTACTTTTGTAATGCAAAATAAAATAGTACTTTTGTAATGCAGAAACCATACTTGATTTATAAGGAACAGTTTTCAACAAAGACACACTTTCTATTCTGTCTAAGCGATACAGCATAAAACAGTGGCATTTGTCATGATTAAAAGAATTGTAAGCACTGAGGAAAAGGTACATCTCACAGTAAAATATTTCCCTGGAAGTTGTGAGATCTTGTCCAGGACAACAAAACAGAAACAAAATGTTAAATATGTCACTTGCTGCTCCATGGGTACGCCCTATTTCTGTCAACTCACGGGCATATTTCTTTACGTTTTACACTCTGAAAATTTCTACTATCCTTATGAAAGGTAGACTTTTCTAATGAACGTGATATTGAAAGCTACACAGATGCTACCTCAGGTATGTAGACATGATGTAGGTAAAACAAATTAAATAGCTATTTTAGTATGAGGGAGAGTACAAGACAAATAATTAGAGACTACTCTATTAGCAGTGTTTTAAAAGGAAAGTTTGTCAGACCAAGTAACAATTTAGAACAATCATACGTAAATACTTCACAAAACAAGATGAAAGGTAGGTGGTATTAAACTCTTGGTTAGTCATCTCTTCTCTAGTCCCATTAAGTTATAGCCAGAACTCTCACTATAGTGGAATTTATTATCTAAAATGTGATTTAAAAGTTTTCATTTTTGTATTAATATGTCTTAAGTAGCATGGGTGTTCAGAGTTAAGCTCATGAACTCACAAAAGAAATGCCTTGAAGTTACATAAAGGCATAATATTAAAAAGTTCATATGAATAATGAATATGAATTTTCTTATTGGGAAATAAGAAGTATTTTAAAGAAAAAGCATGTCAGACAACTGTGGTTCTTTTTTGACCTCTGTAGATTCTTATGAATGTTCTCTCCTCAAAGTTCTTTTCTGTTCATTATTAAATTATCTCCAGAGCTTTCTAGAAACTTTGTAGGACTATTTGACCTATAAAATGTATTAAAATAGTTTCTTTTTTTATTCAGACAAAGTGAAAAGGGCAATGTTTTGGAAGTTTATCAAGAAGTCATGAGCTTCTTAGTAAAGAGAAAAAAGTAAAGGAAAAAGCCAAAATAGAATATGGATTCTTGTTTTCCTCTTCGATCATGCAGTTTGCTGTCCTGTGAATGTCTAAGCAGCTGGAATTTTCTTTCAAGTTAGCTCATAAAATGATCACCTAGGGACCATCACAGCATAGAACAAATTTCTTTCTTGGTATTCATGAAAAAATATAAAAATATTTCCTTATTAGATTGCAAAATATTTTGAGTGGAAGAGCTGCAATTACTCTTAATAAAGATATGCCATTTTCACAGAAATTGTCTTTGCCTTTTTATAATATTCATTTCTACATGGAAATTCTAAACAAAATAAGATCAACTTCTTTTTAGAAATCATTTTATTAGTTCTTTGCCATCTTTATATAGTGGCATTTTAATAAAATTAAACCACATCCTAGATCTTCCCAAATCCATCTCCATTATCTACCTTCCCAACATTAAGTCTTCTATTTTTAATCATCAACTAATATTTCCAAACTTCAGTCTTACCCAGTTGTGAACATTTTGTGAGTTACAATAATGTTATCATATTACATACTGTCTTTAAAAATAGAAGTGTAATTTCTTTAAATTCTTCTAATTTGATAACCACAGATCCCCTTTATTTATTTTATGCACTATATGGTCTACTATTTTACCTAAAACAATATTAATGATAGCTTACAATTATTATATGCATACTGTATGTTTGATTATATCCAGAAACCTAAATACTTAATTATCATAAGAAAAACATGAGATTAAAATCATTTTTGCTTCTAATTTACAGGAAAGGCAAGGGAAGATGCAGTTTTGTTTTACTGGACAGATCAAAATTTTGAATACTGGATGTGACTACAGCCCAGGCCCAGCGTGCAAGGCAGAAGAGCTGGGGAAATTTTATGGCCCCAGGGGAAGGGAGAAATATAGGAAGGTGTACCTGGATGGAAGCTGGGAACGCAGGCAGGAGAGCTTAGCAGGGTGGAGCCATCACTGCAGGGTGACCTTGGAGTCTCATAAGGGGATCAAGGGGATTCAAATTGGAAAGGAAGAAGTAAAACTCTCGTTATTTGCAGACAATATGATAGTATACATGAGCAACCCCTAAAACTCTACCAAAGAACTCCTACAGCTGATAAACATCTTTAGTAATGTGGCAGGGTACAAGATCAACTCCAAAAAATCAGTTGCCCTCCTATACACAAAGGAAAAAGAAGCAGGGAGGGAAATCAGAGAAACTTCACCTTTCACGATAGCCACAAATAGCATAAGATATCTTGGGATAACTCTGACCAAGGAAGTGAAAGACCTATTTGACAAGAACTTTAAGTCTTTGAAGAAAGAAATTGAGGAGGATACCAGAAAATGGAAAGATCTCCCTTGGTCTTGGGTTGGGAGGATCAACAGTAAAAATGGCAATTCTACCAAGAGCAATCTGTAGATTCAATGCAATCCCCATCACAATCCCATCAAACTTCTTCACAGACCTTGAGAGAATAATAATTAATTTTATATGGAAAAACAAAAAACCCAGGATAGCCAAAACAATCTTATATAATAAAGGAACTCCTGGAGGTATAACCATCCCTGACTTCAAACTCTATTACACAACCACAGTATTGAAAACAGCTTGGTACTGGCATAAGAACAGAGAAGTTGACCTATGGAATCGAATAGAAGACCCGGATATTAACCCACAAACCTATGATCACTCGATTTTCGACAAATGGTCTAAAGGTATGCAATGGAAGAAGGAAAGCATCTTTAACAAATGGTGCTGGCAGAACTGGATGTCAACCTGTAGAAGAATAAAATCCATATCTATCACCATGCACAAAACTCAAGTCCAAATGGATTAAAGACCTCAACATTAATCTGACCACTTTGAACCAGATAGAAGAGAAAGTGGGAAGTAGTCTACAAGACATAGGCACAGGAGACCACTTCCTAGGTAGAACCCCAGTAGCACAGACAATAAGAGAATCAATGAATAAATCAATGAATAAATCCTGAAACTGAGAAGCTTCTGTAAAGCAAAGGACACTGTCAGTAAGACAAAAAGGCTATCTTCTGACTGGGAGAAGATCTTCACCAACCCCTCATCAGACAAAGGTCTGATCTCCAAAATATACAAAGAACTCAAGAAACTAGACACTAAAACTCTAATTAACCCAATTAAAAAATGGGGTGCTGATCTGAACAGAGAATTCTCAACAGAAGAACTTCGAATGGCCAAAAGACACTTAAGGTCATGCTCAGCATCCTTAGCGATCAGGGAAATGCAAATCAAAACAACTATGAGATACCATTTTACACCGGTCAGATTAGCTAAAGTCAAAAACACCAATGATAGCCTATGCCGGAGAGGATGTGGGGTGAGGGGAACACTCATCCATTGTTGGTGGGAATACAAACTTGTGCAGCCACTGTGGAAATCAGTATGGCAGTTTCTCAGGAACCTGGGAGTCATCCTCCCTCAAGACCCAGCAATTCCGCTCTTGGGAATATACCCAAGAGATGCCCTTTCATACCATAAAAGCATTTGTTCATCTATGTTCATAGCAGCACTATTTGTAATAGCCAGAACCTGGAAACAACCTAGGTGCTCCTCAAAAGAAGACTGGTTAAAATAGTGTGGAACATATATACATTAGAGTTTTACTCAGCGGTAAAAAACAATGACATCTTGAATTTTGCATGCAAATGGATGGACATAGAAAATGCTTTACTGAGTGAGGTAAGCCAGACCCAAAAAGAGGAATATGGTATGTATTCACTCATAAGTGGATTCTAGCCATAATTAAAGGTCTTTGAGTCTATTATTCGTGATCCTAGAGAAGCTAAATAAGAAGGTGAACCTGAAGAAAATCATGTAGTTATCCTCCTGGAGATTGGAAGTAGACAAGAGTGCCAGGCAACCTCGGGTGCATGGGGGGTGGGGGGGTTGTTGGAAGGGGAGAGGGTTAGAGAGAAGGGAGTAGGGAAGGAATGGGAAAAGCTCGGGGGACTGGGATGTGGGGAGGGATGAAGGATGGATATGGGAGCAGGTAAGTATATATCTCAACTAAGGGAGTCATTTTAGGGTTTACAAGAGACTTGATTATAAAGGGGATCCCAGGTCCAAGGAGAGATCCCCAGATTGTTCTCTGGACAGAGGAGAGGGTTCCTGAACTGGCCTTGGCCCATAACCATACTGATGAATATTTTACATATCACCATAGAACCTTCATCTGGCGATGGATGGAGATAGAGACAGAGACCCACATTGGAACACTGGACTTAACTCCCTAGGTCCAAATGAGAAGCAGAAGGAGGGAGAACGTGAACAAGGAAGGCAAAATCAGAGGGAACCTTCACCCGATGATGAATGGAGATTGAGACATTGGAGCACTGGACTGAGCCCCTAAGGTTCAAATGAGGAGCAGAAGGAGGGAGAACATGAACAAGAAAGTCAGGACCATGAGTAGTGCGTTCACCCACTGATACAAGGGGACTGATCTAATGAGAGTTTACCAAGGCCAGTTGGACTGGGACTGAACAAGCACGTGATCCAACCAGATTCTCTGAATGTGGCCAGATTCTCTGAATGTGGCTGGCACGGGGTCTTTCTGAAAAGCCATTGACAATGACACTGGGACTTGTTTCCTCTGCATATACTGGATTTTGGGGATCCAGTCTGTTTGGATGCTCACCTTCCTGGACCTGGAGGGAGGGGCGAGGAACTTGAACTTCCCACAGGGCAGGAAAACCTGACTGCTCTTAGGGATGGAGAAGGAGGAGGAGAGGGAGTGTGGGGAGTGGGAGGGTGTTGGGAGGAGGGGCGGAAATGGAAACTTTTATAAATTAATAAACTTTTATAAATTAAAAAAAATTGAATACTGTTTGACTTTAAACAAAACCTCCTTTCAATAGCTCCTAAGTTGCTAGTTTTGATCACAGGCTAATTACTTCTGCCATTGGTAAGAGTTTAGGTTTATCATGACATTTCCCATGATGCTACAGTAAAATGTATTTAAACATGTCTTACTTTTTCAGTGTGAATATGTCTTTGGAAGAAGAATTACTGAGTTCTATGGTATATCCATCCTCAAATTCATTAGAAACTGACACATGAGCTCTTCTGTTAGTTACACTTAAAATCACAGCAAATGCAATTGGTCTTCCCAAATTTAAAGGTCTTTTTATTTCTAGCAGTATGATGAATTGAAATCATGATCATCAATTTTGAGATTCCTATCTTTAAATATATGAATTTAAACAACTGCTTATGGTTATTGATCATTTGAAAAACAATGTGGCTTAGACTTTATTTAGGTACAAACACTGTACCATAAATAATAATTTATATGTATGTATTATCTTTTCTGAACATAGAAATCGAATATTTTATTTGTTACTCTATTACATTCATCTAATGCTATTCTCTTTACTCATGCAGAACATAATAATCAACTCTAGCTCATTACAACAGAAACATTTTTCCTTTCCCTCAGACCATCAGTTTTCCTATTTGTCACTCATTTCTATCAACTTGCTTACATATTTTGATCTTGACGAAAAAAATGCTACCCCAAATTTTTTGTCAGTTACTTTCATACCATTCTTCTCACTTTGGGGACAAAAATCTCTACCCCAAAGTTTCATCTATTTTCTTCACACTAAACACACTCCAATCCTGAAGAAGCAGTCCATGCAGTGTTTCTTCAGGACCTCTGGTTTAGTCCCTGTCTTCAGGTTTCTGCCTCCAGTTCTTGTCCTGACTGCCTGTGATTGGTACTTTTGTGTCAGTTTGACAGAAGCTGAAGTCATCTGAGAGGAGGGAAGTTCAAATAAAAAAAAAAAAAACTAAGATCAGCAAGCAATAACCAGGTCTGTAGGGCATTTTTTTAATTAGTTGATTAATGGGGCAGGTTCTAGCATATTGTTAATGATCCCATCCCTCCACTGCTGGTCATGGTTCTATAAAAACGCAGACTGAGCAGGCAATATTGAACAAGTGAGTAAGTAACTCCTCTAATTGACCTCTACATTAGTTTCTGCATCCAAGTTCCTAAATCATTTGAGTTTCAGTTCTAACTTCCTTCAGCCAAATAATTATTTTCCTCCCCAATTTCTCATGGTGTTGCATTACCGCCATAGTAATCTAAACTAATACAAAATTGGTACCAGGATAATGGAGTGTTGCTGTGACAGACCTGACATATTGTTTCTGGGAGGACTGAAGAAGTTCTTTGGAATTTTGGACAAGAAAAGTCATTGCATGTTTAGACTTCAGTGAGCTGTTCTGTGGGAGTTTGGAAGAAAAAAGGTTGAACACAGTGCGTATGAGGAAGGCCTGACATGTGAAATCTGAAATGGAAGCAAAGATTCTACCAGGCTTTTTATGTAAGAGTCACACTTATACTGGTTTTGAAGGTATAAAGGAATCCTGAAGAATTAGCTGAGGCTTGACACTCTGAGAGGACGGGATTGGTCATTGGTGCAGGTGCAGCCTCAGTAGTAGTTGAGGCTCCGGTACTGAAGGGTTTTTTGCAGACAAGTTGAGACTTAGCACCATGAAGAGATCCCTTAGTCTGTTTGGTCTGCTTAGTCTGCAGTCATCCAGCCTTTGTATAGTAAGACTTCCCTAGGGCCTTTGCTTCTCTGGTTTTTGAGTTGAACTCCAATATCTATCTCTGAGTTTTTATTATCCACACAACATAGATCAGATTATGACTATGCCTTGGTTCTTCCTTCACAAAGAAAGATATTGAACTTAATTTTGATTTTTCAGGGTCCCACAACTGAAAGGATTTGAACTTCTAAAAGAGACTTTTAGAGTTCTAAAGACATTGAGTATTTTAAAAAGAGACTGAACATTTAAAATGCTTAAATTTTTAAAGACTACGGCACATTTAAGATTGTTTATGTTTTTTATGTGTGATTTTGGGGATGAATGAGAAAGAACAGATTGTGCTTTAATTATGATGTTTTTGTTTGTCAAGTTAACTAGGATTCAGTTGCATTGGATAGTTTTATGTTCTTCGTGTGGGACTTCTCACTTTCTTTATGTATTCTCTCAATGCTTTGAACTTTCTTAGCACTGCTTTCATGGTATGCCATAGGTCTGGGTATGATATGCATTTATTTTCATTGAATTCTGGGAATCTTTTATTTCTTTATTTTTTCCGTGACACAAAGATGAATCAGTTGAACATTGTTCAGTTTTCATAAGTTTGCGATTAGTGTTGTTGTTGAATTCTAACTTTAAGCCTTGATTATCTGATAGGACACAGGGGATTATTCTAATATTTTTGTATCTGTTGAGATTTTCTTTGTTACTGAGTATGTGGTCAATTTTAGAGAAGGTTCCATGAGGTGCTGAGAAGAAGGTACATTCATTTGTGTTTGGGTGGGATGTTCTATAGATGTATATTAAACACATTTGAGTTATAACATCTGTTAGTTCCCTAATTTCTCTGATAAATTTCTGTCTGCAGACTTGCCCATTGGTGAGACTGTGAAGTCTGACATTTGTGGGGGGTTTGATATGTAATTTAAGCTTAGTAATATTTCTTTTACATCAGTCAGAATGGCTAAGATTATAAAACATCAATGATAGCTTATGCAGGAGATGAGGAATAAGTGGAACATTCTTCTATTGCTTGTGTAAGTGCAAACTTGTATAACTACTTTGGAAATCAGTGTGGCACTTTTTCAGAAAAATCAACCTACGTCAAGACCCAGTGGTACCACTTTTGGGCATATTTCTAAAGGATCGAGAATTATACCACTATGGTATTTGCTCAACAATGCTCATAGATGTGTTATTTGTAATAGCCAAAACTTTGAAGCAACCTAGATGTCCGTCAATGCATGCATGGATAAAGAAAATGTGGTACACAATGGAATTCTACTCAGCAGTTAAAAGCAATGGCATCTTGAAATTTGCAGGCAATTGGATGGAACTAGAAAAAAAAAAGCATCCTGAATGAGGTAACCCAGACTCAGAAAGACAAACTCAGTATGTACTCAAATCATAAATGGGTATTGGACATAAATTAAAGGATTATCAGCCTATAATCCGCAACCCCAGAGAAACTAGGTAACAAAGAGAACCCTAAGAGAAATGTACATGGATTCTTCTGGGAAGGGGTAATAGACAAGAATTCCTGAAAATATAAACATGGGGAAAGGGAGGGTGAAAGGGGAGGAGGAGTGGAGAAGGGACATGGGGAAGAGAACATGACGGAATAGAACGGCTGAGATGGAGGAAGGACAGAGAGGGACAGCAAGGAAAGAGATTTGTTGATTGAGGAAACCATTAGAGGGTTAGCAAGAAATCTGGCATTAAGGAACTTCCCAGCAATACACAAGGATGTCCCCAAATAAGATCTTAAGTAAACTACTATCTCTACTATCTACATTCATTCACCATTGATAGAGAAAATAATATATTCCATGATAAAGTCAGATTTAAACAATATCTATCTACAAAACCAACACTACAGAAGGTGTTAAAGGGATAAATTCAAAGTATGTAGATTAACTACAGCCATGAACACAGGAAATAAATAATCTTATCCCAGCAAAACCAAAAACAGAAGCACACCCACAGACACACCCACAGATGCGTGTGTGGACACACACACATACACACACACACACACACAAACACACACACACATCATACTACTGCCACCATCAACAACAAAATAATAGAAATTAGCATGAATATCTTTCAATATTGGTGGTACCAATTCCCCAATAAAAATACACAGACTAGCTAATAGACTTAAATACAGATTGTTCTATTTCCACAAAAAGCATGTCAACATCAAGCATAAATATTATTTCAGGAGAAAAGTATGAACAAGATAATCTGAACAATGGAACTATGAAGCAAACTGATGTAACAGATTTAATATCTAATAAAATAGACTTCATACCAAACATATTCAGAAGAATGTCTTTAGTGGAAATGGTGGTAGGTATCATAGGTATAAAAGGTATGAGTAAATAGACCTCAGAATTTCTATGAGAATTCTGTCTTAAGAAGTAGTTTACAACACAGTAAATGCAGCGCCTTTCAAATAGTATGGATCTTGGCTTTCCTAACTCTCATTACTTATGAAATGTGGAATTTAATCTTTTGCATGTATGACTGTAAACCAGAGAATCAAGTGAAAGGCACAGACCTTCTTCTCCCATATAATTGTTGTGCTACCTCTTCTATAACTTTGTTTCTCCTGAGTATAATATCCGGCACCCATCTTTGGAAGTCCCTTTTCCTTGGAAGTTGTCTTGGTTCGGACTCCGCCTCTAGAAAAGCCCATCAAGTGCTGACCCCTCCCCAGGAGGATAATGGCCACTCCCACAGGCTATTTAGGCTGCTGCCCCCCCAAAACCACGTTATCTTTGGGTTTTACATGGTTCCCCCATCTGTCACTCTCTTTCCCTCGCCATGTTCTCCAAGCCACCCTGAGGTGCTCCATTTATTAAATGTGGCCATATTTTATTCAATCTAATTTGGTTTGATTGGAATTATTTGCATCGGTAGAGAGGCTGGTCTTAAGAAATATACCTTTCATAGGCAGGTCCCACCAAAGGGGTCCATTTTTCCCAGCCACGTGTTGGAAAATGGTCTTCTCACACACTCTCCACCAGACTAAGACCAGCTTCACCTCCGTGGGTTCACCTTTTGAGTACATGGCCAGTAGGGTTAGGGGACTTATTCACATTCGTCTTTGTCGGTTTTCAGGCTTTCCATTGAAGTTGCAGTAGCACCGAAAGCCTGACCCACGGGGCTAAGCTGGGTTTAGCTAAGATGAGATCTGGGTGTTTAGAGATATCTGCAACTCATTTCTCTTGCACTTCTGTTTTGACTCAAGAGTTGTCTCAGTGGATGTACTGTGATAGACTTGAGTCCCAATAGGCATGGACTCTAATGGGTTCTTGTAATCCCAAGCCAATTATTCAAATGCCCTTGGGTGGCCTTTTACAAAATTCTTTTAAATTGGGGCTAACAACTAATGTTAAATAAACAAGGTTCAAAAAATTCATGATTTCTAAATGTATGCTCCCGCTCCTGCTTCCCTGCTCCTTTACCCACTTCTCTGTCCTGCTCCCCTCCCTGCTTCTATGTCCCTGCTTCTCCATAGCCTATGGTTTCTAGATGTGTGCTCCTGCTCCCACCTCCTCATTTGCCTTCTCCCTTCCTATGTCCCCACCCCCACTTCCCCTGCTGCTCCCCTCTCTGCTTCTCCATCCCAGCTTCTCTGTCCCTGCTTCCCCACTCCCTTCCCCTGCTTACCTTCTTGCTTCTCAAGCTGTTTGTCTTACTTTGAGATTCTCTAAAACAAATCATTTTCCCTCATCCTTCCGCTCTCCTGGCTCTGCCACCTAACTACATGGGGATTTTAAGTTGGTCAGCTGACACAGATTTCTAAAACTATTTTCTTTGTCTGTCTGTTAGAATAATATGGCCACAATATGTCTGTGTAAATATGTTGGTGTGTTTTTACAGTATGTTTGATTTATGTTTCTCTGTGCCTGTGTGCTAGTTTTAAGATAACTCCAGACTAAAACAGCTCTGGAACAATACAAAACACCATTTTGACCCCACCGCCATCTTGGGTAAGATACCCACCTGTGCTACTATTTTTGACTGATTAAAATATCCCTTTTATGCTTCCTACAGTTATTAGCATTGGTAAGCTGTAACTAATCGGATAAAATACACATCTAAATTTAGCTGATATGCCCAGATTAAACTAAACAGGTAATGGTACCCAATTCTCAAACGCCTTTACAGATCTGAGGGAATGGCATTTAACAAAAGAGCTTGTAACACGGAGACATGTCAGCTTTTGCAGCATTCTATAGCTTCTCCAAGAAGACACGTAGTTACAGAAGACTTTCTCCCTTGAGGCTTGCCTTTGGGTTTGGCCTTTCACCTCTTCAGCTTCCTGGATGCCACCCCAGGAATCTATCTTTTCATCTTGCAGAGACAGGTAGACTAAATCTTCCCTCTTACAGAAAAATCTTTGGGCCTCTTGTACTCAGCAGCTAATGGCAAGCTTTGCTTCTAGGTTGATGTTCTCTAGGGACTGGGAAGAGATTTCGGATTGCTTGCACAGCTAAAAAAAGATATCTCATTTCTGCTCATTTATTCCTCCCAGATCTGTCTAATGACATTTGATGACTTAAGGTACTGGGAGCTCATGACTTTATTTGTTAAGTTTCCCCTAAAATACAGAGAGGTGTGCCTCTTTAATACGCTTAATAGTCCAGGACTAAGTGGTTTCAGGTATATCTTAAAAATCCAGAGTACCCAATTCTCTTAATTGTCTTTTAAAATGTTCACACCTTTTAACCTAAAGCAATAGACTTTTGCTATGACACCAAGATGTAAATGTGTTCCAGTTGTCTTACAGATACCTACAGGTCCTTGGAAAAATTCTGCTGCTGTATCAATAATGAGGTCTGGTAAAAAAAATAAAAAATAAAAATAAAACCTAACAGTCTCCAGAGCATCTTTTAACCTTGCCTATTTTCAAGTATATTTTACATGCCACTCCTGCTGTTTGAGCCAAGACCAACTTAATAAGTGCTCTCCAGACAATAACAACACTGGCACCAGCACCTGGGACTTCACCATTGGTACCATCTCTCCTGGATCAAAAACCCCTACCAACGAAAATCTGGTTTTATCTGCTATTGTGTCCCAATTAAACACCTGAGCCTCACGTGTACAACCAGAGCACATCTCTGTCCAATTCTTTGTGGCAGTTAATGACTTCTCATGGCTAGCCCCATTCATAAAGCCAATAATAACAATATTTTTTTTCTCCTAGCCACCTGCCTTCTCATCTCTCTCAAAAAGCAACTGCATGCAGACTCCAGGATGACAGTGAACCAGATGCTGTTCCAGCCACACCTCTCACTGAGCCTGAGCCCACATACTTCCAGCTCTCCCCTGCCCCACATTGCCCCATGCCCACAGGAAGTAGCCAGACTTGAACAGACCTTCCTTTATCCAAAGAAAGCATAGAATGTTGGTCATAAGCATCACCTCAGCTCCCTGTTACCACTTATGAAAAGAGTCTGGAATGTAACACCTGGGGTCCATCTTTGGATACATCTTTGGTACATCTTCCTTCTCCCTAGAAGTGGCCTTGGTCTGAACTCCACCTTCAGGAAAGCCCACCAAATGCTGACCCCTCCCCAGGGAGAGTCAGGACTACTCCTACAGGCTATTTAGGCTGCTGCCCAAAAGGAAACATGTGGTCTTTGGGTTTTGCATGGTCTCCCTCTTTGTCTATCTCCTCCACTCACCATGCTTTCCCAGCCACCTGGGAGCACTGCATTTATTAAATGTGGGCATTTTTTATTGGGTCTAATTTGGTCTGATTGGAACTGTTTGTATTGGTGGAGATCCTCGTCTTTAGGAATATACCTAACACTGAGAACACCATAATTCCTTTTACCTGTGGCTTTTGGGAATAATTGAGCAGAATAATGCAGAGATAGCTATGTCTATTCTAATGATAATGGAGCAATTACAATTTCTAATAGCCAGAGAAAAGAAGTCTTACTTAATGTTCAAAAGGAAGTATAGTCATTATTCTCCAGTTCAGATTAGACATCTACTCACTTTGCCAAGTTACTCTATAGTGGCCCTCACTCCACACCAGCTATGCTTTCTCCCTTCAAATCTTCATATTAAGAATGGAAGAGGATGACAAATGAAGTCATTTCTTCCACAGGATCTATACAGTGCATACTGATAAATGACCTCTTCCTGGTAGCAGAAAGGTGCCACCGTATAAACATATCAGAGGAAGTTTGTGATAAGTAGAGACAGTAAAGAGAATCCTTCATATTGTGTTCTTTTTGAGGCCACTTTTGGTTTAACTAGAATTTGATCTTTTTAATGGAGAATCCTGTGGAAAATTATCCAACTCTATTTGAGGAACCTAAGTTCAAGATGCCTCAGCTAACTTAGCTTCAGTTAAACTGTCTTCTTGTGCAGAATTACCTCCAGGGAACTGCTTATTTTAGCTTCTCTTCAACTGTGTGCTTAGCCAAAACTTCCCTCTCCAGCTAACTGCTTAACTTTCCTTCTTTTAAACTTTTGCATGCTCAAAACCTCCCTCTGCAGCTGCTATGTGAGATACCTGGATGTGGCTTCTGCCTTTAAAATCCCTTTACTCTAAAAGTAGGCAGTAAACTTGGTTCCTAAATATCTAAGTGTAGTCACTATTAGCCGTAATAAAGACTTTTAATAGGCTATACACTGTTTCCAAATAGTCATCTTTAGTGGGCTTCCCCTCAAAAAATGAAAATACTGAAAGCATGCAGTAGTAAAATCTTACCTGAAAAAACAGATGTCAGGGTAGACAAAAACACTGAATCTCTATCTTCAGCTGTAAAATCACTGAAATAAGGAGGGCCCTGAAGAAAATAGAATTATCTCAGGAATTTCCATCTGAGAAAAAAAAATAAAAGTTTAAAGAGCTAGAGAAGATCTCCTGGAGCAATGTTTTTAATTTATCATGAAACTTGCTAGGAAAGAAAGAAGCTGAAACAATGTTGGGAGGTGGGATCACACTGTGTCAGTACTTCTTAGCAATACCTTTCTTTTAACATCTATTTTGGCTGAAGAAGAACTTTTTTCCAATGTGGTCACTTTGAGTAAATATTCTTTTCTTGCCATTCACTATTGAATGAATCTATTTCTTGGCTTATAGAGGAAGAGCATCACAAATGATTGTTGGGAAACAGAATCTAACCTTATAAATCTTATAACATGAGGAGGTCAATGCCCCTCTCATTGGTTTGCCACCTGATCTGCAACGTCACATGCTTTTAATCACCCTGGAACTGAAGTTGCAGGTAATTGCTAATGAGTAAGTATGGGTACTGCTGTTCTGTAATATTTTTCTCTGAATCTAAAACAAGGAGGAATATGTTCATGAGAGTAAGGGAGTCGCAAAATCTACATACCTGCTAAAAACAAAAATTCCTGGAAGGAAGCTGTGTCTGCAGAGACTGATGGACTGATCAGAATTTCAGTACTTTGAAGAAAGGAATATTGCTGGGCCAGAGGCTAATTACTTTATTTTGGGTTAGTTTTAGCCCTCTACAACAGACATTCCTTGCCCACTTCTGTGACTGAAATAGCATATTGGTATAATAGATCAAACCTTTTTTTCATAGATTAATTTAGCAGACTGCTAGTTTCCACCTATCCAAAAAATAAGTGTCAACAGCATCTTGGGCATGTAGAGAAGCTTCCATGATTAGTTAATCCTCTCTGATGTAATTACCAATTTATTTTAATTTTAATTTGATTTATACTTTTTTGTTTTATAAAACATTATCACCCAGATTCTGGCTGTGACAATCAAAGCATATGAACATAGTTGAGCATATGTCCTTGTGGCACGATTGAGCATCCTTTGGATATATACCCAAAAGTGGTTTGACTGGGTCTTGAGGAAGGTTGTTTTCTAATTTTCTGAGAAATTGCCACACTAACATCCAAAGGGGTTGTACCAGCTGTATTCCCACCAGTAATGCGAAAGTATTCCTTTTTCCCAACAACCTCTCCAGCATAAGTAGTCATTAGTGTTTTTGATCTTGGCCATTCTCACAGGTGTAAGATGTAACATCGGAGTTGTTTTGATTTGTGTTTCTCTGATGACTAAGAATATCGAGCATTTCCTTAAGTGTATTTCAGCCATTTTAGATTCCTCTATTGAGAGTTCTCTGTTTAGGTCTCTTCTCCATTTTTTTTATTGGATTATGTGATCTTTTGGTAAACAACCTAAATGCCCCCTTGATCAAAGAATGGATAAGAAAAATATGATACATTTACACAATGGAGTACTACACAGCAGAAAAAAATAATAACAACTTAAATTTTGCAGGAAAATAGATGGAGCTAGAAAACATTATTTTGAGTGAGGTAACCCAGACACAGAAAGACAATTATCACATGTACTCACTCATAGGTGATTTTTTAACATAAAGAAAAGAAAGCCAGCCTACAAACCACAATCCCAGAGAACTTACACGACAATGTGGACACTAAGAGAGACTTACATAGTTATAAACTACATGGGAAGTAGAAAGTAGAAAAAGACAAGGTCTCCTGGGTAAATTGGGAGCATGGGGACCTTGGGGGAGGTTTGAAGGGAGAAGGGAAGAGGCAGAGAGGGGAGCAGAGCAAACTGTACAGCTCAATAAATATCAATAGAAAATTATACAGAAAAAATATTATCATAATGGAATTGGTGGTAGCTTCAATCTGTCCCCGAACCTCCCCCTCTCCCCTCTCCCTAACCATCTCCCCGTACTTACACCCCCCCACCCCCCTGTGCACCCAAGTTTGCCTGGCAATCTTGCCTGCTTCTAATATCCAGGAGGATAACTATATGATTTTCTTCAGGTTCACCTTCTTATTCAGCTTCTCTAGGATCACAAATTATAGACTCAAAGACCTTTAACTATGGCTAGAAAACACTTATGAGTGAGTACATACCATATTCCTCTTTTTGGGTCTGGGTTACCTCACTCAGTAAAGCATTTTCTGTTTCCATCCATTTGCATGCAAAATTCAAGATGTCATTGTTTTTCACCGCTGAGTAAAACTCTAATGTGTATATGTTCCACACCTTTTTCAACCATTCTTCTATTGAGGGGCACCTAGGTTGTTTCCAGGTTCTGGCTATTACAAATAATGCAGCTATGAACATAGTTGAACAAATGCTTTTGTAGTATGACAGGGCATCTCTTGGGTATATTCCCAAGAGTGGAATTGCTGGGTCCTGAGGGAGGTTGACTCCCAGTTTCCTGAGAAACCACCACACTGATTTCCAAAGTGACTGCATAAGTTTGCATTCACACCAACAATGGATGAGTGTTCCCCTCACTCCACATCCTCTCCAGCATAGGCTATCATTGGTGTTTTTGACTTTAGCTATTCTGACAGGTGTAAGATGGTATCTCAAAGTGGTTTTGATTTGCATTTCCCTGATCACTAAGGAGGTTGAGCATGTCCTTAAGTGTCTTCTGGCCATTCGAAGTTCATCTGTTGTGAATTCTCTGTTCAGTTCAGTACTCCATTTTTTTAATTGGGTTAATTAGAGTTTTAGTGTCTAGTTTCTTGAGTTCTTTGTATATTTTGGAGATCAGGCCTTTGTCTGATGAGGGGTTTGTGAAGATCTTTTCCCAGTCTGAAGGTAGCCTTTTGGTCTTGCTGACAGTGTCCTTTGCTTTACAGACGCTTCTCAGTTTCAGTAGGTCCCATTTATTCATTGTTTCTCTTATTGTCTGTGCTGCTGGGGTCCTACTTAGGAAGTGGCCTCCTGTGCCTATATCTTGTAGACTACTTCCCACTTTCTCTTCTATCAGGTTCAAAGTGGACAGATTAATGTTGATGTCTTTAATCCATTTGGACTTGAGTTTTGTGCATGGTGATAGATATGGATCTACTTTCATTCTTCTACAGGGTGACATCCAATTATGCCAGCACCATTTGTTAAAGATGCTTTCCTTCTTCCATTGTATACCTTTAGCTCCCTTGTCGAAAATTAGGTGTTCATAGGTTTGAGGGTTAGTATCCGGGTCTTCTATTCGATTACATAGGTCGACTTCTCTGTTCTTATGCCAATACCAAGCTCTTTTCAATACTGTAGCTCTGTAATAGAGTTTGAAGTCAGGGATGGTAATGCCTCCAGAAGTTCCTTTATTGTATAAGATTGTTTTGGCTATCCTGAGTTTTTTGTTTTGCCGTATAAAATTGATTATTGTTCTCTCAAGGTCTGTGAAGAAGTTTGATGGGATTTTGATGGGGATTGCATTGAATCTATAGATTGCTTTTGGTAGAATTGCCATTTTTACTATGTTGATTCTCCCAATCCAAGAGCAGGGGAGGTCTTTCCATTTTCTGGTATCCTCCTCAATTTCTTTCTTCAAAGACATAGAGTTCTTGTCAAATAGGTCTTTCACTTCCTTGGTTAGAGTAACCCCAAGATATTTTATGCTATTTGTGGCTATCGTGAAAGGTGATGTTTCTCTGATTTCTCTCTCTGCTTCTTTTTCCTTTGTGTATAGGAGGGCAACCGATTTTTTGGAGTTGATCTTGTATCCTGCCACATTACTAAAGGTGTTTATCAGCTGTAGGAGTTCTTTGGTAGAGTTTTTGGGGTCACTTATGTACACTATCATATCGTCAGCAAATAACGAAAGTTTAACTTCATCCTTTCCAATTCTAATCTGCTTGATCCCCTTATGTTGTCTTATTGCTATTGCTAGAACTTCAAGCACTATATTGAAGAGGTATCGAGAGAGTGGACAGCCTTGTCGTGTTCCTGATTTTAGTGGAAAGGCTTTGAGTTTCTCTCCATTCAATTTGATGTTAGCTGTCGGCTTGCTGTATATTGCTTTTATTATATTTAGGTATGATCCTTGTATCCCCAGTCTCTCCAACACCTTTATCATAAATGGGTGTTGAATTTTGTCAAATGCTTTTTCAGCATCCAATGAAATGATCATATGGTTTTTTTCTTTCAGTTTATTTATATAATGGATTACATTGATAGATTTGAGTATGATGAACCAGCCCTGCATCTCTGGGATGAAGCCTACTTGATCATAATGGATAATTTTTCTAATGTGTTCTTGGATTCGGTTTTCCAGTATTTTATTGAGAATTTTTGTGTCGATGTTCATGAGTGAGATTGGCCTGTAATTCTCATTCTTGGTTGTGTCTTTGTGTGGTTTTGGTATCAGGGTAACTGTTGCTTCATAAAAGGAGTTTGGCAATGACTCTTCTGTTTCTATATTGTGGAATACATTAAGGAGTATAGGTATTAGCTCTTCCTGAAAGTTCTGGTAGAATTCTGCATTGAAACTCTGCATATCTGGTCCTGGGCTTTTTTTGGTTGGGAGATTTTTGATAACAGCTTCTAATTCTTCACGACTAACAGGTCTATTTAGATTGTTCACCTGTTCTTAGTTCAACTGTGGTATATGGTACTTATCTAAAAAAATGTCCATTTCTTTAACATTTTCCAACTTTGTGGCATATAAACTTTCATAGTAAGATCTAATGATTCTCTGAATTTCTTCTGTGTCTGTGGTTATGTCCCCCTTTTCATTTCTGATCTTATTAATTTGCATGTTCTCTCTCTGCCATTTGATTAGTTTGGATAGGGGTTTGTCGATCTTGTTGATTTTCTCCAAGAACCAGCTTTTTGTTTCACTGATTCTTTGGATTGTTTTCTGTGTTTCTATTTTGTTGATTTCAGCCCTCAGTTTGATTATTTCCAGTCTTCTACTCCTCCTGGGTGAATCAGCTTCTTTTTTTTCTAGTGCTTTCAAGTGTGCTGTTAAGTCTCCAATGTGTGCTTTCTCCGTTTTCTTTAATTGGGCACTTAGTGCTATGAACTTTCCTTTTAGCACTGCTTTGATCATGTCCCATAGGTTTGAGTATGTTGTGTCTTTATTTTCATTAAATTCAAGAAAGACTTTAATTTCTTTCTTAATTTCTTCCTTGACCCAGGGGTGATTTAATAATTGACTGTTCAACTTCCATGGGTTTGTTGGCTTCCTGGCGGTAGCATTGTTGTTGAATTCTAACTTTAATCCATGGTGATCTGACAAGACACAGGTGGTTACTAATATTTTTTTGTATCTGTGGAAGTTTGATTTGTTACCGAGTATGTGGTCAATTTTTGAGAAGGTTCCATGGGCTGCAGAGAAGAAAGTATATTCTTTCCTATGTGGGTGGAATGTTCTATAGATATCTGTTAAGTCCATTTGACTCAATACCTCCAATAATTCTCTTATTTCTCTGTTGGGTTTCTGTCTGATTGATCTGTCCATTGGTGAGAGAGGTGTGTTGAAGTCTCCTACTATTAGTGTGTGTGGTTTGATGACTGCCTTGAGTTCTAGAAGTGTTTCTTTTAAATAATTGGGTGCCTTTATATTAGGGGCATAGATATTCAGGAATGAGACTTCCTCCTGATGAATTGTTCCTGTTATGAGTATGAAATGACCATCTCTATCTCTTCTGATAGATTTTAGTTTGAAGTCAATTTTGTTAGCTATTACAATGGCCACACCTGCTTGTTTCTTAGGTCCGTTTGCTTGGAAAACCTTTTCCCAGCCCTTTACTCTGAGTAGATGTCTATCTTTGTGGTTGAGGTGTGTTTCTTGTAAACAGCAGAATGTTGGATACTGTTTTCGTATCCAATCTCTAAGTCTGTGCCTTTTCATAGGTTAATTGAGTCCATTGATATTAAGTGATATTAATGACCAGTGGTTGTTGACTCCGGTTTTTTTTTTTTGTGTTGGGGTGGTAGTGGAGTGTATGTTTCTCCCTTCTTTGAGTTCTGCTTGTGAAGGGTAGCTAGATGCCTG
The DNA here is from genome assembly GCF_982192425.1 of Myodes glareolus. Taxonomy (NCBI): domain Eukaryota; kingdom Metazoa; phylum Chordata; class Mammalia; order Rodentia; family Cricetidae; genus Myodes; species Myodes glareolus. The sequence goes on from NC_142046.1 coordinate 23,616,213, forward strand.
AGTTATTGTAGGCGGTGTTAGGAATGTTGAATTCCTTGGGTTGTGATTTGCCTTTTAATACTTTCTGTAAGGCTGGATTTGTAGCTATGTATTGTTTAAATTTGTTTTTATCCTGGAATATTTTGTTTTCTCCGTTGATAGTGAACAATAGCTTGGCTGGGTAAAGTAGTCTGGGCTTGCATCCATGGTTTCTTAGTTTCTGCAGTACCTCTATCCAGGACCTTCTGACTTTCATTGTTTCCATAGAGAAGTCTGATGTAAGTCTGATAGGTTTACTTTCATAAGTTACTTGATCTTTTTTCTTTGCAGCTCTTAATATTCTCTCTTTAATCTGAATATTTTGTGTTTTGATTATTATATGGCAAGGGGATTTTTTTTTTTTTGATCCAGCCTATTCAGTGTTCTGTATGCTTCTTGAACCTTCATAGGGATATCGTTCTTTAGGTTGGGGAAGTTTTCTTCTATAATTTTGTTGAATATATTTTCTGGACCTTTGATCTGCAATTCTTCTCCTTCTACCCCTATTATTCTTAGATTTGATTTTTTTATTGTGTCTCACATTTCCTGAATGATTTGTGATGAGAATTTGTTGGATTTGGTGTTTTCCTTGGTCAGAGCGTTTAATTTCTCTATGGTGTCCTCAGAGTCTGAGATTCTTTCTTCTATCTCTTGTATTCTGTTAGTTATGCTTGTTTCTGAAATCTCTGTTCGTTTACCTAGATTTTCCATAGCCAGCCGGCCCTAGGCTTGTGATTTCTTCATTGACTCCATTTCAGTTTTGAAATCTTGAACTGTTTCTATTACCTGTTTGATTGTTTTTTCTTGGTTTCCCAGAATTTCATTTACGGATTTACTCATTTCTTCAAACTTTTTGGTATATTTCTCTTCCATTTCTTTACTCATTTCCTCAATCTTTTTGTTATACTTATCTTCCATTTCTTTATGGCAGATTTTCACCTCCTGTTTAAGTTCCTCTATTATTTTCATAAAGATCCGCTCAGAGTCAATTTCTTCTATTTCTTCTGGAGTAGGGTGTTCAATTCTTCTAGTTTCGAGCCCCCTGGATTCTGGAGATGTCATGTTGCCTTTCAGGTTGTTGGAGGAATTCTTGCATTGGCGCCTGCCCATTTCCTCCTCTCTGGATGAAACTCCTCAGCACTCTCTGTATAGAACTCCTCAGCACTCTCTGGATCGAACTCCTCAGCACTGCAGCAGGGATAACTGGCATTTCCAGGACCCAGGAGACAAAAGGGCGGCAACAGTGGGGGCAGGGAGGGGTCCCGTGGAACACCGAAGACCCTGCAGCAGAAGCTGAGGGGGGATGGGTTGTGCTCTCTTCTGGGACAGAGAGCCCAGGCGAGCACCCACTCACCTCTCTGGATAGAACTTCTCAGCACTGCAGTAGGGATAGCTGGTGTTTCTAGGACCCAGGAGACTAAAGGGTAGCAGCAGTGGGGGCAGGGAGGGGTCCCGTGAAACACGGAAGACCCTGCCGCAGAAGCTGAGTGAGATGAGCTTTTCTAAGATAAAATAGCTTTTGAGTCATTTCTGCCTTTGTAACTCTTCACTCCGAATCCTATTAGTAATCCCTGAAAAAGGCCATTTATTCGTAAAGCAGCAGGCATTCTTTACTTCCAAGGCATCTCTCTCTCCTCTGGGCTTCTCAATTCCTGTCTGTCTGGCCTCCTAATCACAGAATTGCACTTCCTTTCATCTCTGTTTTGTCTGTTTAGTTCTGGGCCTGATCCTGAAACAATATAAACTGAAGAGCAAGTCTCCTCAGAGTTTTTTAATTCTTACTATTATGAAACCTAAATTGAAGTAGTAAAGATACAGTCATAATATCATGTTTGTGATAGTCATTTCAAACTATTTGCTTAAGTTATTCATAAAACGTTAAGCTCACTTATAAATGTAGAGGTAATATAAAATTCAGTACTAGTCACAGAACAGCAAAGTGAGGTTATAAAATTTGTTAATTAATTTTAAAAATTCAAAAGCAATACTCAATGTATGAATTAGATATTTATAATTTTCTTGATGAAGAGGAAATCTAATTTTTAGACAACTTTAATAGCTTGGTTGCAATTTCATTAATACAACAAAATTTTCAACAAGATATCTTGGAACAGAGCTGATAATAGTGTATCTCTATAGATTAAAAGTAGATATATTTGATTGACTTACGGGCTATGTTACGGGTAGGTAATCCAACAATGGCTGTTGGATCCAATTAATGAGTGACAGAAGGGCATTAATCCAATAACTGCTCAGTATATAAGGCTGGATGTCCCAGCTGTTCAGTAATCTTGGTCAGAATACTAAAAACTGTCAACTCTCTGAAGCAGGGAGAGTGAAGGCAAGAGAGAAGAAAGCAAAATCTTCCTTCTTCTGCATCTTTTTACACATGCCAGCAAAAGATATGGCTTAGATTTAAAATGGGTCTTTCACTTCAAATGACCCAATCAAGGACAAACCCCTCATAGGTGTGACAAAATGTTTGAGTTTTAGTTGATTTCAGATGTCATCGAGTTGATGACCAAGATTGGCCAGCACAGATGAAAAGTTTATTGCAGGAATCAGTGTATTGGATAAAATAGCCTTCCATTATTCATTTAGCCATAGAGTCCCCTTATTCAGTTGTATGACCTTATTGTGGATGTCCAATTTATTTATGTAGCATTAATAACTATGGATGCTTTTAATTTCTTTGTTGATTTCTAATTTGAGTCATGTTTTTACTACTAATAAATTCTCTAGTTTCCATTTGCTATAAGTTTTCTGCTGTTGATAATGTCTAGTTTTAATCTGTGGTAGTCTGATATGATACAGGGAGTTATTTCAGTTTACTTGTGTCTGTTAAGATTTGTCTTTTGCCTGAAGATATGATCAGTTTTAGAATTAAGTTTCATGTGTTTCTGTGAAGAGTCTGGAGCTATGCAGCCCAGTCTTGGCTCATTTTATGAATATCTGTCCAACAGGTCTCTGCAAGGCAAAGTCAGTGGAAGATAGTCTTTCCCTTGTCAAGGACCAGTGGATCTCAGGGCAGCACAGGACATGGCTGAATTCATATAGCTTGTCAGCAATTTTTGCTCTCATTATATTGCTGATTCCCTTGTTTTTAGTTTTGTCAGACATGCATGCAAGAGCTGTAATTTTCCCTGGAAATTCTAGTCTTTCTTGAAAGTTTTCCCCTAAGAAGTAGGAGCTAATGCTACTCAATTTTCTTACATGTAATTACTAACTACAGCAGCTAACCTTGGGAAGTTTTCTGACCCAATGAGACTGTTAGGTACATATGAGAATACACACAGTTTAAAAAATGTAATTCTGTATAACTTTCTCCATGTCTTATTTTTTATGCCAAAACGTATAATGCTTGAAAGATAAATATAATTAATATATGTAAATTAACATTGGCCTTATAAGTTGGACATAAAGGTTTAGATGGAATGGGAAGATGGAGAGAAGGGAGGAGAGAAGGGAATGGGAAGTGGGATTTCTATATAAAATGAGTTTTTTTAAAAAAATAAAGCTATTGATTAAAACACTAAAAAAGATAATTCCTGTAAAATTATCAGAAAACAAATGGATCAATTAAACAATTCTCCATAGTATGATAAATGTACATATTTTTAATTTCTGAAGCCAAAAGTATGGTTTTGTTTTTATATTGTCAACTATCAAATGGAAGCATGTTTTGTATTTTGGAAGCATAATCTATTGTTTGAAATAAATGATCTGCACTATTTATCCTTTTATGATAGAAATTCATAGATGTTCCATAGAAATTTGAACTTGTATAGTTTTCTCTGTATTTAAGGCAAATTAGTGATTTTATAAGAAAAATAAATTTTGATTTCAAATATAGTTTAATTATCATATAACGCACTCATATTTTACTGTGCCCTCCTCACATGTAAGATGTTATGTAGTCCTCAAGCATCTTTTTAATTTCTGAAATTATTGAAAAATAATGTGAAGAATTGCTGCTGATATATTAAGAACTTCTCATATAACTGGAAGAAGAAATTTTGATTATATTAGAATTATAAAAGGTGAATGAAAACTGTGGGAGAAAATGTTTCAATGCTTTTCGTAGCTGGGATAAAAGATGTTCTCTCTTATATAGAAAAGAATAGTGGGGCAAATATGTCTCTCAGGTCACCAGGCTTTAAGACAATTTACTCCTGTCCGTATTTTTATCAGCATTCCTTCATTTATAATCCCTGACCTTTCAGAAGTTTTGGACCTGATGCATCCTCTCCCCAGCTGAAGGTCATGATCTTTTCTGTTTGCTGTGTCTGAAATAGCTGAGTGCTTTCATCCTAAATCCATGCTTTGGTTTCTGGACCCTCCAAGCATCTGATTAGCTCCATCTTTTATCTCCCATCTCAGTGGCTTTAGACCTTTGGCCTAACTGTTTCTGATGTTTTCCCATATCATGATTGATACAGAACAGTAAAGGTTGACTTCTAATGAGGCATGCCAGACATCCTTGAATGTTACTGAATATGGTACCAATGAAATTCTGATCTCTGGAGAACTAGAAATCTTTTATTTAAACATTTTCAATCATTTAATTTCTTTTACTGCCTTTATTTCATACTCTTTAAATAAATGATATTTTAAAACTAAAATTTAAATGACTCAAAAGTTTAATAAAATAATGAAATTATTTTTGTTATAATTTGTATTATATTTTATAACAAGTGTTAATTTCCTTTTTTATTTTGCTTTCTCTGATAACTTATTTGAACTCTAGGCTTAGACTTGTATCATTAAAATAGACTTATGATGTATATTTTCTTTAGTAATTACCCTAATCACAAAATAACACTAAAACATCACTCTTACACATTTACTAGTGCCAATGCTATCTTCTGAATAGATGTTCCCAATCATTTCATTAAAATCTAAAACCCAATTTCTATGTCATAGCATAAATTCATCATTTTTACAGTATGTAAGATTAATGAAAACAATCACACTCAGTAAGACAGATAGTCTGTGTAGTGGTTTGAAAGAAAATGGCTTCCAAAGAGAGTGGCCCTACTAGGAAGTATGTCTTTTTGAAGTAGGTTTGTTGGCCTTGTTGAAGGACGTGTATCACTGTGTGGCTTAGCTTGGTCATTTTTTATGTTCTGGCTATGTCCAGTGTCACAGTTTACTTCCTGTTGTGACAAAGTCATACTGATAAGAACGACAAAAGTCATGAGGCCAACATAGCTGTTTAACAATGATCCAGCAAAACTGAGCCACATGATGGCTGCCATGCCACCTTGGCATTAATAGTTGGGTGACTCTTAATAGTTGTGCAATATGGAGATATTGGATTGATGGAAATTTTTTATGAATTATTTATGCTTTCTCCAGTGAATGCTCCTTCTAAGATTCCGTAGGAAAATTGTGAACATGCTATTCCACATGCTTTTAGGGAGATATTTTTTATCTACTTGGAGGTCTTCCTTAGGCCTTGGAGATTGTGACACAGATAAAGAAGCCAGAGGTCTTTTCATGTACTTACACAGGAAGAAGATATTCAAAATAGAGTAAACACAAAAGGTCACCAAGATGCAGTAGGCTAGAAGAGTTGAACATAATTCAGATTGCAAGACTCTTCCCAATATACACTCAGGAAATTTTGTGGCACATGCAACAACAAACTTAGATTAGCTGAAGTTACCTCTGCTCTACACAAAGATTTATATTGAAGAACAAAGTATGGAGTGTAAATATGATAAATGTATATGACATCAGGACCTCTCTTTCTTCGAAAGTTAGCTCATGCCTAGTCACTGTAGTGTCCTATGAACAAAGAACCACAGAATGCCACGATTAGATATGTAGACAAATTCTATAAAAATAAAAACATTGTATCATGTCAGAATTTGAATAATAACTGCAGCAACTTTAGCCTAAGAATTTTTCTTGGACACTCTGATCATTAAGACTTAATAACACACTGCTTGGTACATGGCCCTATGCCCAGGCTGGCCTGCAGATTTTGTTTCGATTTAACACTCCTGTAGCTACAAAAGCTCCTAGCCTGAAAACAGTCTGTCATAGGACTCTAAATTCTTAAAAGCTGGGTTATGCAGTTAATGAGTAACAATGATAACTCTGTTTATCAGTGATATCAAAGCCTAAGGGACAATGATTGGAAATATAACTCTATCCTGTACAAAGTTCAATAACATTGACTAAAAGATGAGCAAAAGGAAATGAAACCCATGTACAAAACCAAAAATACTAGGATCTATGTTTTCAAACAACATGAATGTATCCCAGCTTATTAAATTCTGTATAAATAAAGAAGCACTCTGGTTGCTAATCAATTAGGCTGCAAGATTCTTTTGACCATCATGGCCTGTCTCATTTCTTTTTCTCACCAGCTTCTTACGTCCTCTGATGGCACCATGTTATCAACCACAGGATGGCACTCAGCACTGTCACCTCTGGATCAAGATGTAGAACTCTCAGTTCCTTCTCCAGCAACGTGCCTGCCTGAATGCTGCCATATTTCCCACCATGATGGTAGTGAACTAAACCTCTGAAAGTGTAAGTGATCCAAATTAAATGTTTTCCCTAATAAAAGTTGCCGTGGTCATGGTGTCTTTTCACAACAATTGAAACCTAATTAAGACAGTGTGTTTATTGTTGAAAAAGTAGGAAGGCCTCATGTTATATGGGTGTGGAACAATGACAACCCTCACAATATTAGCAATATTTTTTAGCCCTCAAAGCTATGTATATACAGAGGACAGCTTCTAGTTCACCAATGAGTATGAGTGCTGTCTCTGCCCCTCACAGAAGGTGCCTATGTACAGATAATTTTCAGAAATTCAGGGCAAGAAGCAATATGTAGACAGCATCGACTTTACTTCTTTGTCCATAAATATCAAAAGAAAACTCCTGAGGACATATCAGTTGACTCAGCAGTCGAAAGCACTTGAGGCCCTTGCAAAGGTCCTGTGTTCCATTTCCAGCACTCACGTGGCAGTTTACAACAATACGAAACTCCAATCCAAGGGCATTCAATGCCCTCTTCTGGCCTTCATAGGCATCAGGCATGCACGGGGTGCCCAGACGTGTGTGTATCACAATCAACACATAACATGAGAAAATAAATCTCTAAAAATTTTCTAAAGGGGGAATCCTGTGTGATTTCAAACTTGAACCACACTCGAACATTTAAGAATAGTAAAAATGAAAAAAAGCTTCTTAAATGAAAGAAATAGAGCTATTGTCTTGCTCAATAATAATGCAAAATTATTTTTGTAAAAGACAGAAAGCAATTATAAACGCTGTTTGTTGCCACATGCAGTAGAAATATATTTTACAAACAGCTATAAAATTTTTTCAGCATGACTATGTTTTAGCATAATGCTAAAAATAGAGTTCTTGTTCTTGAATTCTGCTTTGAATTAGTTCATGAGCTACATTAAATCTTGACAAATTGCTTGGGAGCTTCTGGCAGTGATAGGTTAAGAGCACATATATGCTACACAATGACCACAGAACTAACCATTTCTGCTTACTTTTATGTGAGGAATTTGGTTGGTTTCTATAAATTTTATTTGCATAGGTGATTGCATAAATAATAGAAACATGTGGCAAGTGTATCATTGGATGAATTTTTCTTTGTATTGGTGTCTTGGAGCTGCACAGAGCTAGTAAAACCAAGTTAGATGAAATAGCCTCCTGAGGTCTTCAATTAGGTACAGCAAGCACAAGAAACATGAAGCTTTTGATAGAGCACTGCAAATTCCTACAGTCTTCATTAAAATGCTCTGAAATGATAAGCATGTAACATACTCCAAATATAAAGCAGAAAAAAACTCATTCACATTATCATTTGATGATAATTCTTAAGTCCATGTGATATGCTTCCCATACATTCATAAAATAAGTCCACAACCTTATTATGTCTGTCATTAATTGTTCATAAGGAATTTATAGCTTCATTATTATTTTAAAGAATTAGTGTTTAATGAGGTCAATGAGTGTAAGTGAAAATATTAGATAAAAGAATAACTGAATTTATATTAATTTTAAATAAATTATAAATTATTCTATATTAAACCAATATATATAATATTTGAAAAAATATGCAAAGTAAGTTATGTAAACAAATATGAAATAATGTGATTTAAATGTAGGTAATTAAATAAATCATAAATTTTTTAAGCTTAGTGTTCACAGTCAGGGAAAACAGGGTGCCAGTGTTATAAAAGACAGTTAGAGAGGTAGTGGTGGGAATTTATTCTGTTAAAAATGCATCTTCACATTTTGAAGTAATATGCTTATCTGTCAATAAAACTACAGGTTAAATGATCAATAGGAGAGAACACATTGGAGGAAAAAATAAGGCACTGAGGCTCTGCATCATCATCCGAGTTAGCATCTGAAAATGCCTGTCTATGCTACATCACTGATGAATTTAGGGTAACGTTGGCTGTTTAAAGTTCTGTATGGCATAAAAGCCTAGATCATTCCTTGTTTGCCCATTGTAACAATACACTAAACTAAGGTTTTTCTTCAAAGTATTTTCTGAAAGCTATGTTGAATAAATTGGTGATTGTGTTCATGTTTGAAATCAGTGTATGAAAATAGAACTTCTTTCAGAATATTTATGGGATCATTTGGAGGATAAAACATGTTTTAGTCTTAAAAATATCTTTACCTAAAGCCATAGATTTTTTTCTGAATCATTAGAATAAAACAATAAAAATTAAACCTTAATGTGAAATACATCTCTTCTATTCTTGGAATTAACATAATATTTGGTATATATGGAAAATAAGATGGAGACACAATAGTTAGTGGCTTGTAACATTATTTCACTGTTCTGTAGATCTTTGTTTCACAAATATTCAATAATCTACATCAGTGCACCTCATATAGTTATCTGTCAGGTAATATGAACCAAAATAAATTAAGAGATAAACCATCACAGACTATCTAGTCCTGGGGAGAATAGATAATTTTTCTCTTATAGTAAAATCCTATCAAAAATAATCATCCTAGTTTAACACAACAAAAAGAAGCATTAGTTAAAAAAGGAATTGGGGAGACAATAGTTGCAGAATTCATATTCTGAGCTCAGTCATGAAGGAAAAAGTGCAAGAGAATAGCAGTATGATATATCTTTATATTATTTATTTAATTATGTTATTATGGAATATTTTAATTCAATTACCCCCTCATTTGGGTGAAGTTTTTCTTTGTCATAGTACTAGTCTGGCTGTGTGGATACATATATATCTGTACAACATGCTATTTATTACCCTGCAGCTATTTTTCCCACATTGCTCCACGCGTCTTGCTTTGTCCTGTGGTTTTAAGTTATCATTACTAAAAATTCTTGGTATTTATTTTCTCTGGAATCATTTCTCGTTGCATTGCTTCTTTATCTAGTAGATCACCATCCATATATCTTACATACCTTGCTTTCTCAGGGTCTTTAGTTTAAATAGCAATGAATCTCAAATCCCAATTGTAAAACCACAGCCACAAAATTCACCTGCTCCCAAGTTATAATAAAATTGTTCCATATCCAAAACAGCTGATGTAAAATTTACGAAAAAATGTTTATTCAAAGTATCTTAAAGATATTACATAAACATATTGTGTCTTACTATAAAAATATCTGAGGCTGATTGGTTTATTTTAAAAATAGGTATACATTTTTCACAGCTCTTGAGTATAGTTCTGCCACCTGTCTGGACTATGGTGAGGGCCCCAGGGTGAGTAAGAAGTTCTACAGCTTTATAAATTATAGTAAGAAGATCAGGACAGCGTGAGGAGAAGACAAACATATATGTGGTCTTGTTAGTCACTCAGTATCTTGTAATCAGTTTGTTTCCTCAAGAGCTGTCCTCCTTCTGTTAGGTGGATTTTCATTCCATTGAGGTGCAGTTCATCCATGACCTGATTATGTTCTGTGAGGCCCCTCCTTTTAAAAATGTGCCAACTCTCAACATTGTTATACTGGAATTAAAACTTCTAGCACATAAGCTTTAAGGCAAAAAGAAGATAATTCTTTTTGATTGGGATAGACAATCCATGACCATGTCACTTTGATAAGTATCCTTGCATCTGCCTACTAACACTGGCTTCTACTTCAGGTTGTAGATATAAGGTGGACTGGAAACAGAATGAACAAGAACATAGTTTAGATGCTTAAAGACCTGATCTTATTTTGATTTAAATTTGTCTAGCATATATTTTTTGGATTTTACCTACATGAAATAATAAATTTGCACATCCTTCCTTGCAGAGAAAGTTCAATTCTGTTTAACTCCTTGGCTTCAACCATAAAGAAAATACAGGCAAAAAAATGATAACCCCAGAATTAAAATGACCTGGAAGTACAAAGCCATGGTTAGGAACACACTCTCACATATTTTTGCTTCATGTCCCAGAGTTGGTCATAATAGAGAAAAACCTAAAATGTAACATTATTTTGTATTGAGAAGTGTTTGTCTTACTTTAGCCTGAAAATGGCAAGCCTACCTCCAGGAAACCACAGAATAAGACCAAGACTGAGAGCTGTCTCATTCTTTTTATAATCCTCTCTAATTCTGGGACTAAGGGCGTGCACCACTTCCGTGTGGTTTCTATGGCAACTAGTGTGGCTACTGGGATTAAAAGTGTGTGTTACCACTGCCTAGTCTGTAAGGCTGGTCAGTGTGACTGTTTTAATTTTCTGATTCTTGGGCATGTTTTATTTATTAAAACAAAATGAAATATCAAAAAAGAAGTGTTTGTCTTACAATTTTACTATTACTTATAAAGCTGTAGAACTTAGGAATGTGCCCTATTTAAATATTTATGATCTCAATTTTTTATAAAGGAATCTCAAAGCATACTGACACTATCACTGACCCTAAATCTAAGAATCAGCATAAGCAGTATTAGGAGTATTGAATAATACGTTTCCTAACTACTGACACTTAAGAAGACATCCTTTCAGAAGTGAAGCTTGAGATGAAGTCACCAGCCAATTGTAGATAATAAGATAAATTCCTCAGCAATTTGTTTCAGCTCCTTAGCAATTTTTGCTGTCTCAATGGTTCTGTTGCATTTGTGTCACACAAAATTTAATGTTAGAGTGTTCTCTGAACTCACAAAATTTTAAAGGTATATAATGAAATAAATGTGTCAGTTTTGCAGTATATGATAACATTTCAGACCTAACACTAGGAACTGGCTGGTACATATAACAAAACAGACATTTTCATGTAACCATCTGTATCAGTACCTGTTCCTTGCTATGTTAACATACTCCATATAAGGTATCTTACAGAGAGAAGAGTTTATTGGATTCATGGTTCTAGGGCAAAAGGAGTTCATTATAGCAGGGAGGCAAGATAGCAAGATATCATAAATGGCTGACACACATAGCTCGGCCTTTACCATCTGCTTACTCTTAGAACTCTTATCTTCTAGACTTTTATTTGAATGGCCCATTTAGCTCTGCATAGAGCTTCCAATTTCTTCTCTAGTTCAAATTTTCAAAGTCTCCCACAAGTTATGCCCAGCAACTACACATTCTTTATATTAACTTCTGCATAACTAACATTTCTATTGATGTGACAAAATACCATCACCAAGACAAGATATAGAAATAAAGAGTATTTTTGTGTTCATAGTTCCAAAGGTATAAAAATAACATTAAATGAAGAAGCATGCAAGCAAGCAGTAGGTATGACAGCATATACAGAAAGTTGAGCCATTACATCTCAAGAAGCAGAGAAAGAACTGGAAGTAGATGAGGCTAATAACACTTAACTCTTCCCACAGCAAAAGGTATACTAGCTTCTGAAAGTTTACATCTCTGAAAGTCTTCTCTAACAACGTTGTCAGCTGAGAGCCAAGAGTTCAAATACATGTGTTCGTGGGAAACATTGCTCATTCAGACTGCCACATAGTCCACACAGTGATGTTGCTTGACCTAGAGCCACCCATGAGAGAAAGTAGAACTAATGTTCTAGAGATCAATCTTTTAATTAGAGAATGGGAAAGCTGTAATTCAAGATAATTGAGTGATATATGGAGTTTCACAGTCATTTTGGAGAATCATACTAAACCTCAATTTCAATCTGATGTTTTCACTACTACATTTGCACTTAATAGCTGCAGATAGGAGAATATTGAGTGTTATTACTAGTCAAACACAACTTGTTCTGCAAGATCCCATTTGATATTTTCTTTGAAACTGAAGGTATCAAAAACTATTCCCATAAATATTAAAGAAATTTAGTGTTCAGTCTCATGTAAATTTAGTGCATATTTCTAGAAAGAGTGGCATGTGTTTTGAAATAATTCATCCTTTCCAAAGATATGAATTCTACCTATTAGCCTATTCAATAGAACATATAGTGATGACAAATACACACACACACACACACACATACACACACACACACACACACACACACACACGTATGTTTCCCTGGAGGATCTATAAAAATAATATACTAATTACTAAATAAATACAATGGTGGGAAGGCTTTTCCATTCAATAAAAGCAAATGAATTCTAATGAATTCAACTTCATTTAGGAATACCTGGGAATAAGAAATATCTAACAATTTTCAAATAAGGAAAATATAACAAGTAGATTCTAAAAGGTTAGAGAGGAATAAAACTACAAACATTTCCCTCTCCAAAGTGGCAGAACTTTATCTTCTTTAAAATAGATCATGGAACTTCCCCTTGATAGCAAGGAACAATTACAATAACTGTGTCTGGAACTCTTTTTGGACAATATAAGGTAATCTCTGTCCCTTTGTTTCTCTGTCTTTTGGTGTGTGTGTGTGTGTGTATCTGTATGTGTATGTTTTGGGGTGCATATGTAGAATTTGTAAGCATGTGCTTGCAGTTGTACACATGTAAATACAAGTAGAGGACAGACTGATAGAGTCAATCCCCTTGATTTTACACACATTTTTATTACATCATAAATATTTTCAAACAATATATTTGGATCCTAGTCTTTTCCTTTTTCCAAATCATCCCACGTATTCTATATCTTCCTCCATGAGAAATGACATGCTCCTTTTGTCTTTCAAAACATAAACAAAAGACAAAACTTACAACCTATGACAATAACCAAAAAAAGGAAAATTTAAAAATGCTCAAAAAATCATTGAGTTTATTTTCTGATGTGAGTCTTGTCCTCAAGTGTGACTAATGGGCCTATGTTCTCTACATTGGAGAGAATTTACTTTTGTTTTCCCAGAAGTTGTCAATTACAAAAAGCTTCTTGTGTTAGAATGGGACTTTGTGCCTACTTACTCTTCTCTAGGATTTTTGTCTGTCTTGAACTTGCGCAGGCCTCGTGCATGCTATCATATTCTCTGTGAAGTGATACGTGCTTTAGCCCAATTGGGCTTGGAAAATAATGATTCCTTGGAGCCATTTATCACCTTTGGTTCATATGATCTTTCTGTCTCCACTTTCCCAAGTATCCACCAGCCTTGAGTGAAAAGTTTTGATAAAGACTGAATGCTCCACTGAATGCTATCAGTGTCCACACATTGTAAAAGTTTGGGTCCCTATGTTAATTGTTATCTACCTCAAGAAGCTCCTCTAAATGTCAGTTGAGCAATACAGTGATAAATTTATAATAGGTTATTTGGAATCATTTTATTGCTATTTTCCTTTATTGTAGAATAATAGTAGTAGTTTTTCTCATGATCTATCTATTCTTAGCTTCTTGGACTAACTAACAGTATCAGGTGTCCACTCTGTTTCACGAAGTTGTCAGTTACTCTCATAACATTTGTGTTACTACATCTTGCAGGCATGTTGCTATTGTAGATATCACATATTATAACTGGGTGATAATAATTATTACTCTTGTATTCTAGTACTGTGTAAAATACCTTCCAGCAGTGAGTGCTAGTCAATATGAGAGAAGCTTCTAATTGGACACCAGTTCAATTTCTCCATGTTCAAAGACATGAGTAAGTGGTGTCTTTAATAACGGACTTTACTATCAGATTGAGGAAGGTAAACAATTACATTGATAAAAATTGCACTGTTTGGGGAGATATGGGATAAATTTGGCCAATGACTCAACAAGATGTAACCTGTTTGTGGTACTGGTTGTTTCATTGATGAGATATTTTCTCCATTTATAGTCACTCCATGTAAACTGATTTTAGGTATGCTTGTATTTTAAGGAGCTTCCAGAACTGAAGATTTCCATGCAGGTTTTCAAAAAGGATTTAGTGTTGGTAATCTTTCCCCCAAGACTCTCCCTTTTCCTTCTTTATCATTCCTCATACCCTTTAATCCTCCTACTCAAGACTCCCCTTTATCCATTTACAACACTATATTCTATTTCATTTCACTTGGAAGATCCCCTCCCCTCTGCTAACCCTGGAACTTAAGAGTTATTTAACCTCTCTAGATATTCTGAATGAAGCACACTTATCTAAAGGTTAAAACCTTACATTCACAAATAAGAAAAAAAATACATAAAGCTTCTTTCTGGGTCTGGGTTATCTATCCCTAGCTCCGTACAGTATATGCAAATTTAAGTTTTCTCAATAGCTGAATAGTATTCCATTATATAAATGTACCACATTATCATTGTCTGTTCATAAATTTATGGACAACTAGGGTGTTTCCATTTCCTGGCTTTTCTGAATAGAGCAGAAATGAACAAGGATGAGCAAATATATTGGTAGTAAGATAAAGAATCATTTGGGTACATACACAAGAATGGTATAGCTGGATCTTATGGTAGATCAATTTTAATCTTTTAATCATTAATTTCAACACTGATTCCCATAATGACTATGCCAGTTTGCATTCTCACCAGTATTTGACCAGTGTTCTATTTTTCCCATATCCTTGCCAGAATGTGCAGTCACTTTTATATTAATTAATCTTGGACTTTCTGACTAGGGTAATCTCAAAGTAGATGGCTAAAGATGTTAAAAAATTTAAGAGGTTACTCATCCATTAGTATTTTACTTTTGGAGAACTTCTTGTTTACTACTGTACCATTTTTAATTAGGTTATTTGTTTTCTTAATGTTCAATTTTTTATTTTTTGTATTTTCTAGATACTAAAACTCTGTCAGATGGATGTGTGACTAATAATTTTTAGCAATTTATAGGCTTCTTCTTTGCTCTAACGATGGTATTCTTTGATGTACAGAAGCATTTTAGTCTCTTGAGGTCCTATTTATTTACCTCTGATCTTAGTACCAGTGCTATCAGTGTCTTGCTCAGAAAGTGTTTTGTTTTGCTGATGAGTACAAATCTTTTTCTTACTTTCTTGTCTTTCATGTTCAGAATATCTAGTTGATTTTGTGCAGGATAATAGATATGGGTCTACTTTTACTTTTCTAGATGTAGCTATTGGGTTTGAGCAACACCATCTATTAAAGATGGTGTCTTTTCTCCAATGTGTATTTATGGCTTCTTTGTCAAAATTCAGGTATCTGTATGAATGTAGCTGTATGCATCCTCGATACATTTTCACTAATCAACACATCTGTACATTGATTATGCCCATAACAAGATGGATTTGTTACTGTATTTTGATAACACAATTAGAAATCTGAGAATGTGATACCTCCCAAAATTTTTTCATTATTCAGGATTGTTTTAGCCATCATGTAATTTTTATTGTTTGTTTCCTTTCCAAATGAATACAACATTGTATTTTAAATTTCTGTGTAGTTGAGTAGTGTTTATTAATTTCTACTATTTTGGTGGTGTTGTTATTGTTGCTGCTGGTGGTGACTGTGGGGATGATGGTGGGTGTGTGTATGTGTGTGTGTGTGTGTGCGTGTGCTTATGCACACTTGCTTTATTCTCTTTTGATTAGCATTTCTGGGATTACTTAACCATTGTGTACTCTTTTTAATAGTTAGACTTCTCTTTTTCTAAAGCCTTTCAATACCATCTCTTACAGAGTTATTTTGGCAGACCTAAATTTACTATTTTCATGAAATTCTTTTTTCATCTAACCTGATAGAGAGTTTTGCTGGGTTCAATTATCTGAACACATGCTTGTAAATTCTCAGACCTTGTAGAATTAGGTCCTTTTTTATGTTAGTGTCCATTTAGAATTCAGGAGTTATTCTAATGGGCCTGAACTTATATTTGGCTAGGCATTTTTATTGTAGTTTGTAATATTCTTTGTTATGATTATTTTAGGTTGAGTTATTTTGGGTCAAGAGAAGTTTCTTTCTAGGTCTTGTCTTGTTTGTTTGTAGTACATATCCTGTTTCTTGATAGCCATCTTTTCTTTGGATTGAGGACATGTTCTTCTATTCTTTTTTATAATGTCTTTTAAAAATATTTTTTAAATAAATATCTCTTCATTTTTCTTCTATTCTATTTCTTAAATGTATTTTCATTCACAGCTTTTATTCAGTTTGCCCTTTTTATTTTTTAGTAATTTTTTTTTTCTTTTTAAACTTTACGTTCTTATCTTGAATTTTTTTCATTATTCATTTCAACAGTTTTCCTTAGTTTTTACTGTCTTTGCTAAGGAATTTATTCCTATCCTCTTTAAAGCCCTGAGACTTACCCATAACCACTACATTGAAGCCATTGTCTTCTGGTTTAGGTACTCTGCTTTGCTTATGACATATGCAAGTATTGTTGTATTATTCTTCTGGAGAAGATATCTTGTCTTGATTGTTCATGTTCTGTCTTTTTGCTGGGATCTAGATATTGGAAATTATGACATTTGTGGTGTTTCTTGGTGAGAATATTGGACTATGCATGTGTTCAGCTATTTGATTGCTTGGTACGCCAATATGACAGGTTATGTACCAGACTAATGATACTTAGTTTTCAGTCTTAGAATCACTCTGGGTTTTGGGGTTGAGAATTTGAATGGTCCCAGATCTGAAACGCTGCTTTGAACATTGGATTCAAATTCCACACATTCCTAGATTTGTACAATGGTTTGGTTAAATGACATATCAAAATAGTAGGTGAGGGAAGTGGACTGATTTCGAGTGAAATTTAAGAAGTGCCTGGAGTCTGACTCTGAAAAGTCAGAGCTTGGAATATCTTGGTTTTGGCAAGATCTATGGAATTGTAGATAGATTTGGAGTTGGGGCTGGAGACTAGTGGAACTTTAGAGAGCTCAGAATGGAGAAGTGGAAGGAGAACACAGGTAGCTTACCTGTGTCCCAACCAATTGTGAATACTATGGGATCCTTAATAGAGACCAATTCTGTGTGTTAATGTGCAGCCACAACAAATGAAGATAAGAAGAGGAGACTATCAAGTGTTACACATAAGAACTGAGGGGACCCTGCATCCACATCAGGAGGACAAGTCCAAAGCGGATAGCACAGGCTGGGATGAGTGACTGAGGTGATTAAGAGTCAGTTCTAAGAGTACCTGTCTCTGCCTGACCACTGCAGTAGACCTATAGATGCTTGTGGTCATGCCTATCTTTTTTATGTGGTTGCTGGGGATCTCAATTGGTGTTTCATGCCTTGAAATTGTGTTCTTTACTGAGATATTTATTACATCATTAGAAAATGTAGCATATTCTCTGTGAAGTTGTTTGATGCCAGCTTTGTGAATGGATGATGTGGTTCCAGTATAACCCATATCTTCACCATCAAACCTTATAATTAAGACTGTCTGCATCAGTCTCACTTTATTACTCATTAAGAAAAGCCTTTCCAGAAAGTGAAGAATATTAATATGTAAATAAGCTGATAGTTATATGTAAAAAAAAACAGTTTCCTCTAGAGGAACGGAAATTTATCTGTTATGGTGGTCATTTGTCCAGCAGTACAGAGATTGGCTCTCTTAACATAACTCATGAATACTTTTTCTACCACCTTCCACTTGCTTTTTTCATAGTTCACAAGTGAAAATCTGTGTTCTCTGCTATTCATATTCAGGCAATCATCCTCCCTGCAACTTCAGAAGCATTGCATTCTATACAGATCACTCAGCCTTGCTTCCTTAGGGCAATGCAGTATTTTGGTGCTTTTGTTATTTTTTTTTAAAGTGGAACTTTGTGCAGTAAGTTAGTAAGCGTAGCCTTCCTTGGTCAGTAAAGTATTGGTGTGTGTTACTAGAGCTAGCAGATAAAATAACAAATGGTGTAATCATATGATTACAAGTTATAAATATCTTAAAATTCTTGCAATATTTTGACACATTTTCTAATATCATTTACTGTGAGAGAAAAGGTAAGTAAAGTGTTTGTGTTAGACAAAATGATTAATCAGGTCTTTCTGACCTTGTTCCTGATGACTATTCTGTGGCAATAAGTCAACTCAGTAAGATCAGCTTCTGGCTTCTGAGAATCTCTTGAAATCCTCTGAGCCAGGGCAGTTCCTCTTCATTTCAGTCTCTTTCACTCACACTGGACTTTAGTCTTTCAGTCTCACAAAGGCCTCAGTCACAGTACATTCTTCACGCTTCCTTTGCTCTGGTGAAGTCTTGCTCAACTTGACTGAGATGTAAGCTGATCACCTTGGTGTGCCATCTCAGGTGACCAGGTAGCTGTTGTGGAACAATGTAAAGAGAACCAGTAACCCTAGTGAAACATGTAAAGTGTATACGGGGAAAATTGCATAAGTGTTGTTCAAAATCTAGAAAGCACCCAAATACTGTATTTTGAAGTAAAGAAGGGAAATAGTGGCATATAACTTACTTACCAACTTATTTTGTGTCTCTGACCCTCAGTCCAGCAGCCAGAATATTGGTTTCTTGGTAAAAACATGAACATACAAACTTTAAAACTGTCCAGCATCTCATAAGTTATTGATAGCATTTAGTTACTTTTGAAATTTTTGGTAAGATTTATCAATAAATTTTGCCTTTTCATGTTGTACTTAGTTTATTAAATTACATCAGCTTTATTTTTCTGTATCTTCTATGCTACATTCTATGTCCAGCAGAAAATGTTCTGTATTCCAGTATTAACTATAACTATAATTATTGACTTTAAGTATTAACTAGAGCTATTACTATAGTTCAAAAATCTATTGAAAATTATGCATTTCTGTTGTAAACTTCTTACCTTTCACAAAACCAAAATTTCAAGTTCAGATGACACAATTTGGACATCTCTGGATATTTAATATCCTTTAATTATTCTATTTGGTTTACTGGTACAGCAGTAGAGAATATTCCAGATCATACATTTTTGGGAAAGTGTATAATATTTGGTACTTCAAAAGTTAATGAATATTCATATCAATAATGCCTTACATGGAGGTTTATAGACATGGAGGAGAAAATATTCCTGTAGATATACTTTCTGTCTAGAGCATAGAAGCAGACTAAATTTGTGCCAGGGCTGGCTTTCCTATGATTCAGTGAGTAGTGTTTGTCAAGGCAATGTTTCCCCAGGGCCTAGTAAAATAAATGTATACCAGTAGGCTTTAACAGTACGCACTTATAAGTCTTAAAAACAGTTAAGAACACAAATAATAATTAGGCAATAAATTACCGGGAGTTTCTCTTAGTCTCTCTACTTCCAGGCTATTAACATAAATGTTGAGCTTCTGCATATTCCCTGAATAGTATCCACTATAAACTATATTATCAAGTTGCTGTAAATGTTTATTTGTTCTCCTTAAAGACAGAAGACATTTCTGTTATAATCATTTTTTGTTGTTCTCAGCATTTAAAACAGTGAGGGGCAAATAGTATATGCACAGTTAATTTTTATTAAATACAAAAAGTGAATAGTTGAAGTTTCTTGCTAAGGGAATGATTGGGCTCGAGGCTAGAAATTTCAGGAAACACAATTAAAGCCAGATTCTATGAGTTTGTAATGGCCTAACTCATACTTTTGCAATAGCTGTGCCTCAGTGTTTGAGTAACATTTCAGCCAGGCCAAACCACCCATTGTGGCTATATCATTCTGAAAATTAACCATACTTTTTCAAATACACTCCTAGAGATCATAAGCACAGGCTAAGAAACATTCATTAAAGATTCAGTTGCTTGGAAACATGAGGAAGGGAAACCTTCGTATTTCCACTCATATCATTCTTTGTGACATACGTGATCAACTGTCAGAAAGAGGTTATCAAGGAAGAGAACAAACAAGCTATATTTTATGTTAACAATTGTATGTGTAGAAAGGTTTCACAGACAAAAAAAGAAATATTAATATATTGTATGAACTACCAAATTAAGCTATTTCTTTTTGTTTTGACAACAAAATAGATTACCAGGAAATTTTTAATACACAATGTTTCAAGAAATTTCATTTTACAAATTCATCTCAGTGTCATTTCCAGTCTATGAGTTAGGGGAAAATATTTACAAATGGAGAGTTATGCCACTTTTCAAGGAGAAATTTAGTGAAGGAGAAGATAGCTTAACTGGATTTGCCCTATTATCTAATAGTGTTATGGTTACTTTTCAATTTAGTTAATATAGTAATATATGTATAAAAGTGGACATTAAACACTTGACATATTCTCATCCCTTTCATATTTACCCTCTGCAATTCATAAAACTTTCCACATGACAGTGTTAAATTAATGGTTACAGAAGCATCCATGAAATAGACATATTATTAAATGATATGCAAGGTGGGGTGGGAAGATTATTTGATCAGTAAAGGGTAAAACTTGCTTGCTGTGCAAGCATGATTTTCTTAATCCTGATTTCAAATGTACTAGTTAGGGTTTCTATTACTTTGGTGAATACTGTGATCAAGAGCAAGTTGGAGTGGAAAGGGTTTATTTGGCTTATACTCCCATATTATAGCACATCAATGAAGGAACTTAGGACAGGAACTCAACAGGGAAAGAATTTGAAGGCAGAGGCTGATGCAATGGCCATGGAGGACTGATAATTACTGATTTACTTCTTATGGCTTAATTAGCCTGCTTACTTATGGAACCAAGGACCACCATCTCTGGGGTAGCACTACCTTCAGTGGTCTTGGCTCTGACACATCAATCACTAACTAAGAAAAACTCTAGAGGCTTGCCTACAACCCAATCTTAAGGAGGCATTTTCTCCATTGATATTCCATCATCTCAGACGACTCTAGCTTGTATCAAGCTGACATAAAACTAACCAGCACACCAAGAACTCATATGAAACATTGGTTGTCACATTGAAGAGACAGAGACAAAAAGGTAGTTGCAACTTTCTGGTAAGCTACGTTGACCAACTGATGATTTCCAGATTTAGTGAAAGACCTTGTATCAGAAAACATGGTCGAGCATGGTAAAGGAAGACACTCAATTTCACCTGGCCTCCACATGCACAGTCACTTGAACATACCCTTATCACACACTCACACACATAGACAAATACCACTCCAAAGAAAAACACATATTCAAGGGAAGAAAATGCTAATTATAGACTAGATAAAATGATAGCCTTAAAAAATAAAACTATGTAAGCAATTCTACATTCCTATTAACTAGTCTTCTGATCCTGACAATGTTAGTCTAAAAAAGAAAGACTCGACTTAACTGTGGACAATAGTCTTCTTTCAAAATGTATGAATTTGAGATTATTTTGTCTCATTTAATTTACAAAGTAGCATCACTTATTACTGAGAGTAGATGCCAAGGTTGACCTACTGGGTCAAGGTTACCTGATTTGGGTGATGAGAAATGAACCTTAACCAAGCCAGGATGGAGGAATTTAAGCAAGACTGAGGCTGAAGAAAGTTTATTGTAAGCAATCAGACTTTCTAATACTTTATCAAAGAGAGAATATAATAGCAGTTGTCAGTATCAATATAATGGTACTTCCCAGGATAAAATGATAATTGCAAGCTATATAAGGTATGCAAGATTAATGTCTAAGAACAATTATCTTGCCAAGCTTATGTATATGCTTCATTGACTTCTAAGGGACTCAGAAACACAAAATGTCCTGTTACTATCTAAGGGAGTGAATCGATGTCTCAGAAACTCAAAGTCACAGAGGGACCATGACCTCTAACCTGAAGCACCAATAACACATGCCTCTCAAGGCAACTAGATAAGGTCAACATCATGTTTCTCCTTGACTAAGACTGCATAAGTTCCTTTCCACGTATTCAGCATGTCTACAAGAAAAGCAGGGCCTAGCTCCTGATTGTCAGGCTTCTGAAGCTTCCTATGTGGTTGAAAGGTAAGGGAATGCACCAAGTCTGTAAATGTACTTCACCTTTAAAATTGGTGCAGAAAGACCTCATATACTAGTTAGTTGGGCCCACTGGTCACTGACTGGGATTTCTGCATTCTTGTGCAGCAGAACAAGAAATTTGCCATACATTGATAATAGTAGAAACAAAAGCAGTTTCTTGAAAGAAAAAAAAAAATGTCTGAGAGTGTAAACTGTCCGTACCTGGAAGAAAAACATGATATTCAGAAGCAAATGTGACACAAAATTTTGTAGCCTTTAAAATCTGGTATTTTATATACTGTAAACTTGGAATCATTTGCACAGCATTTTTTTTTTGTTTGATTGGTTGGTTGGTTTATTGCACATGCTCAAATCTAGTTACATGTAACTATTTACAATGGGTTTCCAGTCTTTTTCTTTCTGACTAATTTATTTTATATGACAAAGTTGTTCTTTTTTTTGACTCTGTTCTCTTGCCACAACTCCCTTCTGACAACTGTGGTTCCAGACACATTTGCAGAAACTTAAGGAAAATGAACAGTCTTCTATAGCTTCTTCCATGCTAATAAGACTGTTGCCCTATCCACTTGTAGGAGAGGAGCACCTTGACGTCCATAGGAGGAAACAACTGAAATTCTTGCATCACAGATTATTTGAAACTACTGTATTCCAAGATTCACCAATTTTGAAAAGAGATGAAAAATACAAAATACAAACAAGAATTACCTAATTGCAACTAAAGTGATTCTAGAAAGTATAAGTGACAGGAATAATACTTGCATGATTGCCCCAGGAGAACAATGTGTAGAGTTTCTGGACCTGCGACTTGTAATGTGACTCTTGTCAAACCAAATCACAGGGCTTAACACAATATTGCTCATATAAAGTATATGGAAAAGGTCAAACTTGATATCTACTTTTGATGCAAAGAGGGTAATGCCTTTCAAAGGATATTTACTGATCAACGGGTGGTTCTGAGATTCCACAGAAGTTCTCCTAAGTTCATTTATAAACAATAAAATAATATCTAGGTGTTTCTATTTGCAAGAACAATATCAAATATTCTTTTTTGCTAAGACATAGTTAGCAATCTGACTGGAGTCAACGTTGAGTTTATGCTTGTTTTGTTTTTCTGTTTATGTGTTTTATAAATAAAAATCAGTAAGTTCTAGTAGCATGGGTCCAGGCATCAAAGTTCCGACTTCAAAGCAAAACATCAAGAAGACATAGGCAATTGCCCTTGATTATGGACCAAGAACTTCTTCTTACCTATTCTAATTTCTTCTTTCTTTCTTTCTTTCTTTCTTTCTTTCTTTCTTTCTTTCTTTCTTTCTTTCTTTCTCTCTCTTTCTTTCTTTCCTTCCTTCTTTCCTTCTTTCCTTTCTTTTGAAATTTCCAAATTTCAAAAATTTGGTTTTTTTTTTTTTTGAGACAGGGTTTTCTGTAACTTTGGAGCCTGTTCTGGAAATAGCTCTTGTAGACTAGGCTGACCATAAACTCACAGAGATTGACCCGTCTCTGCCTCTCTAGTGCTGGGATTAAAGGCATGAATCACCAACGCCTGGCTTTAATTTCTTCTTTAAAAGAAAATGGTGGTCAATATTTTGCCTGTAGCCATGCATATTTACCATGTGCATGCAGTGTTAACATAGGCTACAAATGAAAATCGGAAATCCTAAAACTAGAGTTACAGACACTTATGAGTTACTATGTGAGAGCTGAAAATCTATCTCAGGTCCTCTGAAAAGCAGCCAGTGTTCCTAAACACTGAAGCATCATTTCCGTTCCTTTTAAACTTCTGTCTTTGAAGTACTTTTCCTCTCCAAGAAAGAAGGATAAGTTCTTGACTTTTAAAATAAACTTCATCTTTTTTTGCCACTGTTTGAAGAACTGGCTAAAGTTATCTGATCTTCCACTATGGGCAGTCTTTCAGATTATATCATGTTTCTATTAGAACTTCCTCTCTTATTATTAGTTTTGGTTTGAAGTCTCTTTTATCAGATGACTGCATTAACTTGATCCTTGGAACCATTTGCTTGCAATATTCCTTTCCATCCTTTGACCCTGATATGATGTTTCTTAGATAGAGCAGAAAGATGGACCCTGTTGTGCTAATCCAATCTGTTAGTCTCTGTTTTTCTGTTGGGCAATTGAGGTAATTAATATTGAGATTTATCAATGATCAGTGTTTATTTATGCCTATTATTTTGTTGCTATGGTTTTTTAATCCCCCCTTTTTAACTTGTGCTTACTTACACCTTGTGGTTTCTCGGGTGTCGCCAATTTCTTTAGATTGATAATTTTCTTCTACTGCCTTCTGTAGAGCTGGATTTGTATGTACATTTGAAATTTATATTTATTAGGGAATGCTTTTTATTATTCTATTGTGGTTGAAAGTTTTACTGCTTATAGTAATATGAACTGACATATGTTTTGCTAACAGATGTACAACATTCCACTTGGATCATCTGAGTCTTCACTGAGAAACCATGTATTAATCTAGTAATTCTGACTTTATGTTATCTGGTCTTTTTTCTTTAGCTTCAATATTCTATCTGTCTTCTGCAAATTTAGCAATTTTTTTCTTTTATTTCTTAAAATTATTCTTCTTTAATATGCTTATTTAAAGTGGAATTTCCCCTGTCTTCTCTTCTCCCAGTCCTTCCACTGCCCACCTCCTCCACCATTTCTCTTAAGAAAAGGGCAGATCTTCCAGGCATAAAATATTTCAATAAGAATAGGCAGATCCCCTCATATTAAGGTTGAACAAGACAACCCAGGAGGAGGAAAAGAATCCCAAAGTCAGATAAAAGAGTCAGAGACAGTCCCTGCTCCCATTGTTAGATGTTCTACAAGAACACCATGATGCACAATCATAACATAGGCAGAAGACTTAGTGTAGATCAGTACAGGCTCCTGATTGTTGATTCAGTCTCTGCGAGCACTTATGAGCACTAGTAGGTTGATTCTGTGGACTGTATTCTTGTGATGTTTGTGACCCCTTTGACTCCTCCAGTCCTGTCTCCCCTTTCTTTATGGGATTCCCTGAGCTTTTCCTCATGTCTTGCTGTGGGTCTTTGCTGTAAGTTGCTGGATTAACCCTCTCTGATGACAATTTGCTAGGATGTGCTCTACAAGTAAAGCCAAGTAACAGTAGGAATCATTGAATTTTCTTCTTCTTCTTTTTTTACAGTTGTATTCGGTTCTGTAGGATATCCAAACTCAGATTCCTGACTCTTCAGATCATGTCAGGCATGAGCTCCTCCCATGGCATTGGACTTAAGTTGGACCAGTCATTGATTGGTCACTCCTACAAGTTCAAGACCTTCTTTATCCCAGAACACCTTGCATTTAAGACAAATTATAGAGTAAAGGTTTTGAGGCTGGGTTTGTGTCCTAATCCCTCCACTAGAAGCTTTCTTTACCAGGTCATAGAACATCAACAGTTCAGGCTCCATAACCCTACTTACTAGAAAGTTTCACTATGGTCACCTTCTTAGATTTCTGGGAGTTTCTATTTCACTAGGTTTGTACCTCACACCCAAAATGTCTCCATTTTCACTGGTCTTTCCAAACAATATCTCCCTCCACATCAAACTGCCCCCCATTCCAATAACCACCCTACCCTAGATCACCTCCAAACTTTATTTTATTTCTTCTACCTAGGAAGATCCATGTACTCCCATTTGAGCCCTGCTTGTTCCTTAGCCTCTCTGGGTCTGTGGATGGTATCATGGTAATCCTTTACTTTATAGCTAATATCCACTTATATGTGAATACACACACACACACATACACACACACATACACATACACACACACATTTGCATATAATGTTTTTCTTTCTAGGTCTGAGTTTCCTCACTCAAGATGAATTTTTTTTTCTAGTTCCATCCATTTGCCTGCAAATTTCAGGGTGATATTTATTTTAACAACTGAATAATATTTCACTGTGTAAATGTACCTCATTTTCTTTTTTCATAATTTGGTTAAGAGACATCTACGTCGTTTTCAATTTTTGTCTAGTGCAAATAAAACTGTTATAAACATATTTGAGCAGTATCTTTGTGGTAGATAGTTCTTTGGGAATATGTCCAGTAGTTGTGTAGCTGGGTTTTGAGGTAGATTGAGTCCCAATTTTTTGAGAAGCCATCATATTAAATTCCAAAATGTCTGTACAAATTTTCACTATTACTAGTATGTGTGCCAGGAGTTTCTTCCCAGATCCAGTCTTTTTCATGTTCTGTATGCTTCTTGTACTCTGATACACACCCCTTCTTTAGGTTAGGAAATTTTTCTACAATTTTGTAGAAAGTATATTCTCTGCCTTTTGACCTTTGTCTCTTTTTCATCCTATATTCTTTTTATACATAGATTTATTCTTTTCTTGCTGTCTCAGATATCCTAGATGTTTTGTGCCTGGTTTTTTAATTTTAAAACTTTCTTTTACTGAGGTTATTATTTCCTCTATCTGGTCTCCAAATTCAGAGAGTGTCTTTTCCTTGCCATGTAATTTGTTGGTGAGGTATTTGTTTGACTTCTTAAATGTTTCATTTCCAGTTTTATGCTTGATTTTTCTTTCATGTTTCTGTTTCTACTTTGATGTCTTGAATCATTTTTATTATTCTTTCTCACTTGTGTTTTTATAAACCCCATTAATAGATATATTGCTATCTCCTTTAAGGTCCTTGAATGTATTAATAATAGCCATTTTGAAGTCCTTGTGTTGTGTTTCTACTATATGGCCATTTTTAAGCCTATTATATTAGGGTTATTGGCTTCTGGTAGAGGTATACTGTTTTGACTGTTAATGACTGTGTTCTTATACTAGTGTCTTGACATTGGATATGGATAATTGTGATTTTAGGTGTTGGTATCCTGTCCTGTTTTTATTGGTATGTTTTCCACTTCTTGATGTTTGTTACTCAGACTCTCTGAATCTTAGGAAAGTGTGGTGACTGTAGGTTTCCTGATAAGAAGTGTTTTGACACGTTTGTCAGTAACAGAGAGGAATAAAGGAATTGATTAAGATACTGAGAAGGGATTCAGAAGAAAAGAGTTAAATGGATCCTATTTATAGTTGGAAGTCATTTCTATGGGGGGTTGGAGATGAGGAGAAATGAGAAGATCATGCAAGTAGGATTTAGTAAGATAAAGAATGATGTGAAAAGATAGGGATGAAAGGGCTAGGGAGAGAGAGTCTGAATGAAGACTTGGAATTGCCAATAAATACAAAGTTGAAGTGGGAGGATGTATACCCGCAAGATGAGTATGAGAGTTAAGATATCATAATGTAGGACAGGAATGATAGTGTTATTCACTTAGATGAGTCTCTGCCATGTAAGGTCACTGGAAGTACCAGTTAGAAAGTACTTCTAAGTATTGGATGTGAATGATAGAAAGGAATACAATGGTATTGGTAGAAAGAATGTGCTGGGAGGGTCCATAGGAAATAGGACAGCTGAGTTCATTCCAAGGTTTGACTAAGTCTCCTGAGTGGAGGTAGAATTGGGGAATAGAACCCTGTAAGTTGGGAATGAGACTGGAGGAGTTAAAATGGGGGACATGAATAAGAATGAAAATTTCCTACAAGAGTACCAGCTTGGCAAAATTTTTGGAGTTCCCAGAAATACAGGGCTTCTAGCTATTTGCAACTGACACAAATGTATTAGAGAAAGAAAGTTTGTTGGATCCTCCGTGAGGCTTGGTGGAGTCCATAAGGATTGTATGTATGGAGGGAAGACAAGTTCCTACAGATAGTCTGCCACAGACCAGGGGGTGAGATGGGAGAAATTGTATTGGAACACTGAAAGGAGAGAAGAAATCTACACGAATCCAGTTCTTGTGTAGCTGCTGACTATCTCACATATAAAGTGTTTCTAGGTATTATTAGCAGCTCACACAATCGATTGGGAAAAGGTTAAAAGTGAAGAACTAAGACGATTGACAATAAAGAAGAAAGCGGATATCCCACAAGGTTTGGAAATTACCCAGAGAGTAGACATAGAGTAGGAGGACAGGTTCCTGCAAGCAGTTTGATACAGACATGGGGATGAGCTTGGAGGAACTGTAATGATGGATAGGCAGGAAAGTGAAAGTTGCCTATCTGTTTCCCCATCAGATGTAGTCACTGGGATTTCAGGTATAGACTGTTGCTAGGAATAGGCATGTGGCAGAGAGGGTTGTAGGAAGAAAGGAATGCTGGGTTCAGAACAAGGTTCAGCTGGTATCCAGAGGAAATGGAAGTAGGGTGGGAGGACTGATCTTTGCAAACAGTCTGCTATAAGACTGGGGATGAGTCCAGGTATTCCTATTTTTAATGTTTAAACTGGAATTTACAGGCAAAAGTGAAAAACTCATATATATTATTAGACTAACAGGTTCTGTATATATCCTTCTAACAAGTGGTTACATTTTGTAATAGTGATTAGAAAAGGCCGAGCAAACAATGGTTTACTTCTATCTGCTCTGCAGACTCATATTCTGTGATCTTCCTGGCACAGTACAGAAAAATCACTCTGTGTTCAGAGGAAATAAACACTGCTATTAGAGTGATGTCCAAAAGACTCCCAAAACATAGAGTCTATAGCTATTGTCCTTGTTTGTTTTCACAGCTAGGTGTAAGTCCCTATTGCTGGTAATACCATACTTCAGAAGCAAGACCCCTGGAGTCCCTTAGCTAGCAATAACCCAAAGTCTCCTTATTCAGGTCTATCTTTTTAGTACCAGAAGTTACCATCAAAGTTCCAATAGACAACCAAGAGACCTACTCAACTATTAAACATATGAAATTGCGTCAACAAGCAGTGTGGCACAATAGGTATAAGGGTGCAGTAGTGGCATTCATACTTTGACTTTAATCAACAGCTCTCTAATTGGGTTTAATATCTGCAGAAAAGGGAAACCATCATTGTTACTAGCTAATGATTCATACTAGTGAAGTCATGGATATTGGAGAAGACCCTACAATCAATGCTTTACAAAAACAGTACAATCCCTAAAAAAATGTGAACATTTGTCTTTATATTTGCAGATAGGGGCAGGCTTCAGCCCTTACCAATGATGCTTCTCTTTGCAACAAGTGAAAATTAAAGAAAATTAAAACCATTCAAAATGCAGAGTTGTGGATCCTGGTCCCCATGGATACATCTACAAAATACTTCTACACCTAAGACTCCGGGAACATTGCAAAAGAGGGGATAGAAATATTAAAAATTTCAAAAACAGGGGGTGTTCTGTGATATTGTGTCTCCAATAATGTCAGAATCTACACCATTAAAGCCTAACCTCTATGACTTCCTAAGCATAATCAGAACGAGGACAACAGCAGACATATTGAATTAGATTTGGGAAAATCTGTGAGGCCTCAACCTATGTAAAGACCTAGATAGACAACTAAGAAAATTGGAGAGTGGGAGAAATAATCCCTCCCAGTTAATAACACATAACTTTGTTATCCAATACCAGATAATCAGCTCTGAAGATAAACAAGCAATTAAGAACACATAAATGGAGCAGATTACATATATATATATATATATATATATATATATATATATATATATATATATATATGTATACGTATATACAAATATAATGTAATAACAATTGATAAAAAAGTGACCATGAATTTGAAAGTGAGCAAAGATGTACATATGGGAGGACATGGAAGCAGGAAAGTGAAGGAAAAATATTATAACATATAATAATCAAACAAAAAGCCCTGCTTTAAGAAAATTGTTTTTTTTTCCTGAGTCAAACAAGTGTTTCTGTCCAAGGAAACAGTCAACATTTATCATCAATGGCATGGTTTTCCATGAAATAAATTTCATTAATGTTTATAGTCATAGAGTAAGAACATCACAAATTATTATATGCAGTTTACACAAATGAAAGCATTAGGTAGGAGGGTTACAAAAAGAAGTTTTTTCTACAGTTTTTTGGATGTCTTGTAGAACTCAGCTTTAGTATTAATAAAATTTAGTGACCTTCTGTGTTGGCTGCACTTTTCTGTGAATTCCCAAACCTGAAACAGGCACGCACTTTCCCGAATCGAGCCCACGAGAATGGATGAATATCCTAAGGGTTGAAATAGACAGACACAAAGAGACCATGCTCATTCACCAAAGAGTAAATGGCAACTTTATTAAACACAAGTTGGGTATATATTCTAGGGGGCAAAGGGGCAAAGCCCCCTCCCATCCGGAGCAGTGGAAGAGGTTGTCAGGTGTCCAGTGGCCAAGGCCAGGAGCAGCTGCTGCGGGTGGCAGGCATATAGGGCCTACAGTGGGATCCTTGCTTGCAGGTGGAATTACCATAACAAAAGAGGGCC
Source organism: Myodes glareolus (assembly GCF_982192425.1). Lineage (NCBI taxonomy): Eukaryota > Metazoa > Chordata > Mammalia > Rodentia > Cricetidae > Myodes > Myodes glareolus. The sequence goes on from NC_142046.1 coordinate 23,646,648, forward strand.
AAGTTCTTTCTAAGCTAAACCCTCAGGCTGGTGCAATAACAGAGAAGCCAGGAAGTCAGAGGTAAAATGGCCCTGCATAGCGCCACGAACAAAGGGGAAGAAACCTGGGTACCTACACTTCTGTACTTAATACATTCTAAGAAGTTTACCTAATAGTCACAAAAAAGCATGATCAGAATAATAAGTAAAGCTAAGAAGCTAATTAAGGGTGTAAGACTGCTTAAGATAATCTTGATTTTCAACATACAATATTCTAAAGGAAGAAACCACTCAAAGGGCAGCTAATTTCATATTGTTTCTCTCTGGTTATTTTTTCACTTTAATTTCTTCTGAGACAATACTGTGAATTTACTTCATATTGTAGGAATAGTACAATGGATATTTGTAGTAAGGAGAAGCGCCACGAAATAATCACATAGAAACTATATTAATTAATAAACTGCTTTCCCCATTAGCTCTAGCTTCTTATTGGCTAACTCTTACATATTAATTTAACCCATTTCTATTAATTTGTGTTTCACAATATGGCTGTGGCTTGCTGGCTAAAGTGCTAGCATCTGTCTCCAGTGGGGCTACATGCTTCTCTCTGACTCTGCCCTTCTTCCAGCATTCAGCGCTGTCTTCCCTGCCTACCTAAGTTCTGCCCTGCTATAGGTCCAAAGAAGACTTTTTATTCATTAATGGTAATCACAACCTACAGAGGGAAATCCCACATCAGATATCTACATGACAAGAAACCAAAATTACAATAAGATGGAGACAATTACCCTTGATGGTGAGACTGGAAGTCTTATAATAGGAGAACATTTTGTGAGAAGCAAATTGCTTACCTTAAGAGATAAGGATTACAGAAACTCCTCCAGAACTTCCTACTATAACAGACCTGAGAAACTTCTTTAGTCAAACCATGGGCCTGCTATGCCCATGTACTCCAATACTATCCTTTCCTCTGTCATCTCTTTGTTTGATCTGAATGTGCACAATATCCCATGGAAAATTGTCTTGATAGCATTGAATATGGTTTTGCTGTTGTTTTTGTTCATAATGTTTGTTTTGTTTTTTGAAAAGTAGTTGTTCTGGGTAAATATTCTCTCTCTCTATACCTACCACTTACTATTTTTTATTGATACATTAACATAGAACACCAGCTATTGTACTTTGGGACCCCTCAAGGCTTCATTAGGCCTTTATTTTCAAATTTTGTTACCAATTCTGCCTCTCCACAATTGGAATGCAATCAGGAAAGTCAAACTATATCAAATATTCACTATACATGTAGATTCTTCAGAGAAATTTAGTTGTATATTTCCTGGAAATATAATAGGGGAAATTCTTGTATTGCTTACAAGCTGTAAAGGCGTTTATCTTCTGTGTGCTGTTTATTGGTGACCTTCATTTCTAGTCCTAGGCTTATTTTGCAGTTGTTTGTTCTGAAAGCTGTACAAAATTTGTATCCTCAATATTCTATGGCACTTGGTACAATAATTGTGATAGTTTTGCTTTAGTGGAAGTAAATAATACTGGGATACAACTGGACATGAGTCCTTAAATAACTATTTCTGTGTTCTTTCAGGAGTAGCCTGCAAAATCTTCTCAACAATGTTTTGACATAGCATTTTAAGGAGGAAACGACAAGTTTATTTTGATGAATGACAGGCCAGTCACCAAACTACCTAGACTTTGTCTCTCTGATTCCTTCTTACCACTCTGAATCATTCCATTAGAGCATCCCAAGTTTTCTCGGAAACTGTAACAGGTCTGATAGATAAACATACTGTGACAAGAGCCACCCCACCCAACCCCACTGAACAGAAACATTTTTCAGTACTAACAATGTCCAGAGAGACCATCCTGAGATCATGATCGGTGAGATTAAGCTTTAATGAGATTATGTGTCTCAAGTCCCTAAGTTATGCCTTTGTTCCCCTTTCCTTTAAAATGCAAGTACCTGTCATCCCCTCAGAGACATATTGTAGCTCAATGGATATTCTTCTTTCCGTTGAAGCATTGTTCATCAACTACCCATCACCACTATAACTTTCTTTCGTTGTCATATTGAAATGAATGGGTGAAAGAAACTCACTGGGACTCCTAAACCATATTTCTCATTGCTAAATCTCCAGGGAGCGGGACAAGGACCTTCTGATATCATAGAATAAAATCTTTCACATGAAATATTGTAACTCAGATGAACATAAATGCATGACCCATAATGTAGCATGAGGACTGCTCACTTCTACATCAGAAGTCCATAGTTATCTGGACATCAAGATTTTATTTTGTGGGATCTGAATTTTGATAATTTAGAAGCAAAGTCAGAAGGAAGCTTTGAGAAAAAAAAAACCAACATAATCGAAGGTATCCTGTAAATCTCTGGAAGAAGGAAGATTGAGCAAAGGAAGAAAGTAATACCTTTTGATCTCATCACCAATGGAACTGTGAAGCAGCTGTAGAAAACAGGGAGGGAATTCTTCACAGAAGAGAATGAGAAAGCTCAGCCTGTCAGAGAAAGCATGCTTACAATTTTGGCTGACATCCAAAAAGGAGACAGAAAAAATGAAAATGAAGAAAAATTACACTTTTAAATGAGAACTCAAAAAAGTGGGCATGCTTAGTATTGAGGATACATAAGTAACATCCCTGAGGAAGAGGCACATAGGATGCATAGGTACATTACTCCATTAAGGGAATAATTATGTCTCCCATCTTCTTAGATTTATTTTAGGTAAATTGGCTTTCTGGAGGCATGGTCTCTTGACTGGTTGATAGGCACAGCTGGATTAAGCTTAAGAAAAGAGAAAATATTATGCACTGTTCTACTCTTCAGGAAATCTGAGGATTTCACATCTCTACCCAGAAAAAATGACAAAGGTCAAATTTAATTCTTCTGACCAAGAGGAAGCAGTATTCCATTAATGAGACTCAACGAAGCCCAGGATCTTAACTTTTGCATATGATAGTGGGGAGATGAGTTTCAAAGCTGACTCTAAGGAAGAATTCATCCCCAGTGCCATTCAAACCTAGCTAATATCTGTCAGGCTACCTGAAACTAATACCCCTTCTTCTTACAAGCTGTTTCTATTCTCTCCCTTCTGAAACCTATTCCAGCTCACCATGCATTCATATGGGAACTCTTGGATACCTTACCAATATTTAAAGAGAACAACAAGGCATTTTCCCAGTCTTGCTAGCTTAGAATATTGCAGCCATTTCTCAGAAAATAAATGTGTTCCGAGTACACTGCCACTCCAGGTTTTCTTGAGAAGGCCTCCGATGCTTTCACACAGTTACTATTTTCTGAAACTGCATTTTGCTCAGCTATTCATCAATGTCAGGAAGCCTCCCGTTATAGAACACAATGCACATGCAGACATTCTCCTTCAGTTTGTTTAGAGGAAACACAGGAAGCATCTGGATTTTTTTTTAACATACCTCCACTTTAATAGCTGATGTGAGGGTTTTTTGTTGAAGGGGGTACAACACCTGGAACGTTGACTTTTAAATGAAGCTTGATTTTCATAAAAGAAGAGAAGTGACTTTGTTATACTCCACTTTTTCAATGTAGCAGTTACTTTATAAAAATCAAATGATGAAGTTGAAATGCCATGTGACTTTTAAACAAACTCAGAATCCTCATTTTGTAAGGAATGTTGATATAATCTTAATGATACCACATAAAAACAAGCATCATACAAGTGTATATTATATTCAATAAAAAATATATTATGAGTACAGTTTTTTAATTTATTCTTTGTAACTGGTAATCACACCTGGTAATTAATATTCAAGTCATGTGTGCCTAAGATATCTTGTCCCACTGAATTGGGAAGGTATTGCATTGTATTACTAAATGTATCTACATATAAACAAAACACTTAAGATCAATGCAATTGACTCATGTGGACAAATACCTTAAAATATGTATGTTTTTATCTTGCATATGTTTATATCTCATTTGAGAATGTTAAATAGAATCCTGCCTAATAACCATAACTACCCAGCTATGTATCTGTTTAATAATATGAACTCAAAAATGTTATTCTTCATAAATATTAGAATATGACTTTATTCATAGATTACTAAAAAATGCAAAATAAAACTTTTTTATACTTTTTGTTCAATAATACTATAATAAAGGAACTAAAGAAGCCTTGAAGTTAGAGAAAACTTTAAGAACAAAAAGGACACAGGAAAAGAAAGGAGTCCCTCTTCCTTCAATCTGGTTAATGGTGCTTGTTTGACAAGACAGGATAAGGCAGAAGTTCTTCCATCTTGTATTATGGCTGTGTACATTTTGGGTTTAATTAGAATTTGAGCTTGTTGATGAGAAGCCCTGGGGAAATTATCCAACTTGATTCTACAAACCTGAGATCAGGATGACCAAACTACTTATCTTAGCTTTCGCTAAACTCCTTATTTTAACACAGTCTCCTCTTTTAAGCAGACAAGCAATATACCAGGATGGGGGGTTCTGCAATTAAAATCTTATTCTTAATATTCAGAACTATACCTAGGTCCCAAATATCTGAAAGTAGGTCCAGCTAGCTTTAGTAAAGACTTTGAACTGTCTATAAACCTTGTCTGAGTGGTCATCTCTAGTGGTCATAACACTTGCTATCTAACAGTTAAGACTTTGAAATGAGGGCAAATATTAACTGTAAACATGGGTCTAAATAGAGAAAATCTTCACAGATGTTTACAATAGCATATTAAGAATGTTAAAATAATAATGTACTGTGCCAAATGGATAAAACCAAAGCAAATCCAACTAACTCTTGAATTTAGTTTTATTTAATTCCTTGCTGGTAACTTTTGGGGAAACTCACAAATACGATTATGGATGTGAACTGAAATTTCCAGTAAAATATAACTCACCACCATTATGCATTGGTCAAGGCCAATGACTGATTAAAATTGAAATGATTGTGAAAAATTACAATGTTGCGGATTTGGACCCAAATTATCTTTGACTATCTTTAGTCCCCTAAATACCCATTTATTGCTTACCTTCTGTCTTTTACCAAAAATTTTTGTTACCTTGTCATTGAACACAAAAAAACAAAACAAAAAACCAAGGTTCACTCACTTAAGTTCCATAGGACAATTAAAAGGCTCAAAATAGTAGTAAAAAGTAGAAAAAGATAATCTCATTGTAGCCATATTGGAGAGAGAAACAAAGTAATATAGTGATTCCTCTCCTAAAGCCCCTCTTCACATGTACTAACAAAGATGTTCAGCCAAGTAGTCCATTGTCCTCCACTGCCTCCAAGCCTTTGCTACAAGGTCCAGCAATATCATGCAGCATTGTGTAAAGCTTTTTTTTTTTTTCAAACAATCTTCTCTGGCAGACAATTTTTTTCTTCTGGCTCCTCTCTTTCTCTGAAAGCTCACAGGGCTTTATTGATTTCTTTCCCCCAGCAGACATCTGTGCAAATTCTAATTTCTTGGGTTCCATGATTAGTCTGAGAACCCAAAGAGGTCACACAAGTACTTACTTAGGATATATCCATTTCTCCCAGACAGGATAGTGGCGATAGGTAAATACTTCTGTAATGTACAAATAGAATCCCAGTTACCACAAATCAAAAAGCTAAGGATGTTATCAGATAGTATTTGATGTCTCCAACCTAGAGTTCTTTTGTCTGATGTTTTGTCTGATAATCAGACCTTCCTGTCTGATGTTTTTATTACTGCATCTTAAATTTTGCTTTTATCAATACCTGCGTTGTATGTATTAACTTCTCTGGATGTGTGAGCTTTGTCTATGCATATGTCCACAGAGATCAGCAGAAAGTGTCAGATCACCTGGAATAGAAGTTACAGATGGCTGAGGGTGGCCTGGTGTGGTTTTAGTTAACTAAATCAAGTCTTCTAAAGGAGCTCTGAACCACTCTACCACTCTGACTTCTTTCCAGACTCTGTCACTCTATTTTTAAGTACCTTTTTAATGTATTTGGGGGAGTGGACAGTGAGGAGTCAACACAGGGTTTATCTGTAGCTTTGGAGCATGTCCTGTAACTCACTCTGTAGATCAGGCTGACCTTAAACTCACAAAGATCTTCCTACCTCTGCCTCATGAGTGCTGGGATTAAAGGCATGCACCATCATTGCTCAGCCAATGTCTTTTTTTAATGTTGCCATAGAAACATCATGAAACTGTTATCATGTTGGACTGCTGTCTTTGGAGTAACCTGAATCTGTATTGCTAGGTCATGGTCACTTTTATTTGACTCTAGATAAAATGATGGCTCACTTCCTTTGAGGTAAGACCTGTGATTTTGCATCAACACTTTGTTTCCAGTATAATATATCTTAACATCCCTGTGACTTGATACAGTACTGTATCAAAAGTTCCTTTGACACTTTTAGCTGATTATTTAATCTTATCAGCCTATAACTCTGTCTTGTTCATCCCATTAATCACCCTATAAGTTCATTTTTACCATAAAGAAAATGATATTACTTAAAAATCTTTTAACAGTATAACCTCAAGAGCAGGTCTAGTTTCCTTTCTATAGTGACAAAACACGCTGACAAAAGTAACCAAAGGGAGAAAGAGAAGTTTGTGTCTGCTCACCAATTCAGGTTACAGTCTATTCATTCAGAAAAGTTACAGTGACTTGTGGGCCACCCACAATGGGCAGCTTTTTTTTTTTTTAATATTATACTGTTAACACAGTTTGTGGTAGACCTGCTCATAGCTCAATATAATATAGACAATCCCTCTTTAAATCTCACTTCCCAATGATGCTAGGTTATATCAAGTTAGTGTTAATCAACATGGATTCTATTAGAATTGTAGACATGGCTACTTTGATTAGACATTTAAGCTGAACTTTCTCTTTAGACACCGGTGTCAATGTCTTCGTTGTCTACTGTTTACCTATCACTAATCTCTCTCTCTTCTTTTTCCTCTCCATCCCCCTCTCCCTCTCCTTCTCCCTCTCTCCTTATATTAGCCTATTTGAAGCTGATTCTTAATAAACTTCTCTTGAGGGATATATGTATCTGTTATGATTGGTGTAATAAAGAGCTAAAGGGCCTATAGGTAGGCATGAGCTATAGCCAGGACTTCCAGGCAGTGAGGAGGGAAGTAGGAGATGAATCTGGGCATGAAAGAGAAATCTTTGAGAAGTGGAACAAGTCAGACACCAAAAATGGGAGAGAGGTAAAAACCACAGAGTAAAACTTAGGTTAATAAAAATATGGATTAATTTCAGCTATCAGAGCTAGTGGCCAAGCCAAAGCTAAGGGCAAACTTTGATAATTAATAATAAATATTCATGTTTTCATTTAGAAGGAAGCTGGTGGTTCAGTGGGGAAAAAAATAAAACTAACTACAAGCTCCAACCTTTACTCACTGTAACGGTTAGTTTTTGTCTTTAGGTTGACACAATTTAGAATCACAGAAAGGGAATCTCTAGATTCTCCTGTGTGAAAGTCTGTGGAGGAACATCTTATTATGTTAACCAAGGTGAGAAGACTCCCTGGATGTAGGCAGCACCATCTGAGGACTGGGCCCTGGACCAAACAAAACAGGAAAAAGTGGATTGAACACTAATAAACGACCGTAAAGTCATTGCCATCTGCTCAACTGTGGACATAGTATTACTAGGTACTTTGAATTCCTGCCACCACAATTTCTCTACAGTGATGGATTGTAACCCAGAACCATGAGCAAAATACACCTTGTTTTATTCTGTCAGGGTATATTATCACAGCTTTTCGAAATGAATCTTAGTTACCAATTTATCCTGAAATACATTTCTATGTCACGAAGCCCAATTTCACCTTAAAGTTCCCAAGCCTGCCATCAGCAACAAGGGATAGTACTTCATATTACTACTCCCACTGCTGCTGACAGAACCAGTGTGATATTAAAACTGCTCAAAAGAAGACACAAAGTACAAGTGACTAGAAATATTGAATGACGTTAAGTGTTGCCAATTTTACCTTTATCTACAGATGATCGATTGCATGTCATTAGATTAATTTGAATAATACATAAACATTGGCATGTTTCTATTTCTAACAAAATAACTTGTATTACCTTCAGTCTTGCATAACTGAGCTTACAAATTGTTTTGAAGACTATGAAAATCTAAAATATTTTGGAAGGGAACTCTGAACAAAATAGCAGTAATCATTTTTGTTGTTGTTGTTACTGTTGTTTGTGTTTTTGTTTATTTTTCATTTGAAGCCCTTCATAGATTCTCCTGAAAAATATCATTTTTAGGTGATAACTTAGGATAGATTAAAGTTAATGTTCACTGTGACACAAAACAAGCAACAAAATAAAAGTCACAAGTTACATTTCATGAATGATTTATAAAATATAAATATTCAATATTCATACAACACTATTGAAATCGTCCATTAGCATGGGTATGTTCATTCTTAATTTCAGTACACAGGGTGAACTTTATACATGTGTGCTCTTCTTTTAATAATATTTAAAGTAATGTGAGAGAAAATTATGAATCATAATTACCTCTGAAATTGCATAATGTGGTAGACTTGGCATATTTGCTTGAATTTCTATTTCAAGAATGTTATATAATGCTTTCAGCAGTTTCTGAATGGGATCCACAATTATTAAAAAGGTTAAAAATTCTATTTCAGAACAAAATTATTCTGACCTATTTGTCGGCCAGATATCCCATTTAGCCTTTCTGACCACTTATGGTAGAGAAACAGGATGAGCTCTCATAATACTTGTCATGGCAGGCAGATTTATTCTAAAAATTACCATAGGAACCCGCACTTATTTTTCTGGACTCTCAGCTATGTAGGAAATCTCTTCCTTTCAACAACTTAGGTATTACAATGGTGTAATGGAAGACACCACAATTGACCTCTTCATAGGACTGATAGAATTTTATTAGTTATTATCTGAAATGCCTGTTGAGTATTGATACATCTCCACTCTATAAATACCTAAGGACTATTCACAATTACTTTCTAAGGATGTAGATGTATATAATATTCGGTAGAATGCCCTCTTTTAATATCTGCATCATGATAGCAAGTTCCAGAGGTTCTTGCATCCTTTCTTATAGTATTTTGGCTGCTAAAATTCTCAATTTAATCTATTCTTGGTCTTTGACCAATAATATCCAACTATTATGAATAGAACAACAATGAACATGGTTTGAACAAATGTCCTTGTTATAGCATGGAGCATCCTATGGGTATTTGTTCAGGAGTGGGACAGCTGGTTCTGGAGGTAGATCATTCCACAACTTTCAAAAGAACTGCTCTGATTTCCATAGTGACTCTACAAGTTTTCATACCCACCAGCAAGGGATCAGTGTTCTCTTATTCCACATCCTCACCAGAGCTGCCACTTGGTGTTATTGATCTTAGCCATGCCTACAGGTGTAAGATGAAATCTCAGAGTAAACTTGATTTATATTTTCTTAATGGCTATAGATGTTGAATATTTCTTTAAGTGTTTTCCAACCATTTTACATTCCTCTATTGAGAATTCTCTCTTTAGATCTGAATATCATTTTTAAATTGGATTATTTGGGTTTTTGACATCTGGTTTCTTGAATTATCTATACACTTTGGATATTAGTCCTTTATTAAAGGTGAAATTGGTAAAAATGTTTTCCTATTCCATATGCTGATGCTTTGTCCAAATAGAGGTGCTCTTTTCCTTTTGAGTTTTATGAGTTCTTATTTATTATTTGTTGATCTTGGTGCCTGTACTATTGGCATACTCTTCAGGAAGTCTTCTCTGGTGCCAATCATTGTTTTGAACAATGAGTTCAAAAACAATCCCCACTTTCTCTTCCTATCAGATTCAGTGTAACTGCTTTACGTTGAGGTCTTTGATCCATTGGACTTTAATTTTGTTCTGTCTTATTAAGAAGCCAGAAATATCCTCTTATCTATCAAGAGCTTAGCCTGAGACAGGAAACATACAAGTCAGAAAAGTTTAGTGGTATTGGTTCATATTTTCATTTCTTATTATTCTTCCTTTTTAAAGTAGCAATTTAATGAGCACACACCATCAGAGCTAGGCATGGTCAGTTCTGTTGGGAGGCTTGAGAGTACTTCTGTGAACTCCAATCCAGGATCTGGGACAGAGAATAAAATTTACAATTTGGATGGACTGGCGGTTGACTCAACTGAACTTATTATCTATCTCCCATCATTATAGTCCAATAAATTATAATTAACTCTAGACAAAACCTTCATAGCAATCATTTCTTGGCCTCCTACTGCTGATTGGTCTCCCATCTGCATGCTTCCTTGCTTTTAAGCTCTTTTCTACAATAAAAATTTTTTCAAACTTTTTCATAAAATTTATTTTTCCCATTTGTGAGACAAAGGAACCAGAAGCTACTAACTTGTGTACCTTTCTGTAAACAGAAAATTGCGTAGGCACTTCCTTTTCACAAGTTGAAATGTTAACTGGGTGGGATCTTTTCCTAAGGGAGTCCTTCACAGTCTTTTTTGTTTGTTTGTTTGTTTCCAAAACAAATTTATCATATTTTACTCAATGACTAAGCCACATTTTTAGCTTTTCTCTTTTCTTCAAGGAATCTATAATATCTTAGTTTGAGAGCCTTACTCACAATAAGGAGTCTTTATATTCCTGTGTGTTAATAGCAGTCACATTAATGATATCTTGTATATTCAAATCTTCCCTTTCTACTTGATGCTGTAAACTTAGTCCAAAGCCTATGATTAATGTAGTTATGGGCCCTGAGAGACAGGAAAACTTACTACTAAGAAAAATATACATGTACATGTGTAAAATAATATACAATTGAGTATAGAGTAATATTACCAGGGAGAACAAGTAATGGTAACTATGAGATGTTAAGAAAGGATAAGATTTAGATAAAGAACACAAGTTATAAAGAGTGAGGCAAGGCTAGTTGTTTCTTTTTTTTTCCTTCTTCCTCTTTGTTTATCTGTTTGTTTGTTTTTGAAACCGGATTTCTGTGTGTAACAGCTCTAGCTATAGGGAACTAGCTCTGTAGACCAGAAAGGCCTCAGACTCATGGGAATCGCCTGTCTCTCCCTTCCAAGAGCTGGGATTAAATGTGAGTTGCACCACCACCCAGTTTGTTTCTTTAATTTTCACTGTTACATTTTCTTCTTTCTAATGATCATGGATAAGTGCATAAAATATAAGTGATTGAGGTTGAAAGATGGCTCAGTGGTAAAGACTCTCGGCTATTCTTCAAGAGACCCAACTTTGGTTCCCACCATATATCTGCTCACAACTGAGTGCAGCGCCAAGTCCAGGGAATTCCATACACTCTCCTGCCTGCCAATGGTACCAGACATACAAATGGTTTATAGATATTCAGAAAAAAATCCATACACTTAAAGTAAAAAGTCTAAAATATGTACTTGTTATTGGAAGTTTAAAATCCTAACCATACTTCCACAGCTTCAGCATTACTCCTCTAAGTGTATAGAAGTTTATTAAGATGTATAGAGTTTGGGACTAGGCAAGTGATTAAGTATCTGTTAATCTAACTTGATAGTAATTTAATTTTGAGTTTCTTACAATAAATTGCTGAAAAATAAGGAATTTAAGATACACTTCTGGAGGCATTACCATACCTGACTTCAAACTCTATTACAGAGCAACAGTATTGAAAACAGTTTGGTATTGGCATAACAACAGAGAAGTCGACCTATGGAATCGAATAGAAGACCCGGGTATTAACCCACAAACGTATGAACACCTGATTTTTGACAAGGGAGCTAAAGTTATACAATGGAAGAAGGATAGCATCTTCAACAAATGGTGTTGGCATAACTGGATGTCAACCTGTAGAAGAATGAAAATAGATCCATATCTATCACCATGCACAAAACTCAGGTCCAAATGGATTAAAGACATCAACATTAATCCGACCACTTTGAACCTGATAGAAGAGAAAGTAGGAAGTAGTCTACAAGACATAGGCACAGGAGACCACTTCCTAAGCAGAACCCCAGGAGCGCAGACAATAAGAGAAACAATAAATAAATGGGACCTCCTGAAACTGAGAAGCTTCTGTAAAGCAAAGGACACTGTCAGTAAGACAAAAAGGCTACCTTCCGACTGGGAGAAGATCTTCACCAACCCCTCATCAGACAAAGGTCTGATCTCCAAAATATACAAACAACTCAAGAAACTAGACACTAAAACACTAATTAACCCAATTAAAAAATGGGGTACTGAACTGAACAGAGAATTCACAACAGATGAACTTCGAATGGCTAAAAAGCACTTAAGGTCATGCTCAACTTCCTTAGCGATCAGGAAAATGCAAATCAAAACAACTTTGAGGTATCATCTTACACCTATCAGAATAGCCAAACTCAAAAACACCAATGATAGCCTATGCTGGAGAGGATGTGGAATGAGGGGAACACTCATCCATTGTTGGTGGGAATGCAAACTTGTGCAGCCACTGTGGAAATCAGTGTGGCGGTTTCTCAGGAAACTGGGAGTCAACCTCCCTCAGTACCCAGCAATTCCACTCTTGGGAATATACCCAAGAGATGCCCTAACATATTGCAAAAGCATTTGTTCAACTATGTTCATAGCAGCATTATTTGTAATAACCAGAACCTGGAAACAACCTAGGTGCCCCTCAATAGAAGAATGGTTAAAAAAGGTGTGGAACATATATACATTAGAGTTTTACTCAGCGGTAAAAAACAATGACATCTTGACTTTTGCATGTAAATGGATGGAAATAGAAAACGCTTTACTGAGTGAGGTAAGCCAGACCCAAAAAGAGGAATATGGTATGTATTCACTCATAAGTGGATTCTAACCGTAATTGAAGGTCTTTGAGCCTATTATTCGTGATCCTAGAGAAGCTAAATAAGAAGGTGAACCTGACGAAAATCGTGTAGCTATCCTCCTGGAGATTGGAAATAGACAAGAGTGCCAGGTAACCTCGGGTGCATGGGGAGTGGGGTGGGGGGGCTGTTGGAAGGGGAGAGGGTTAGAGAGAAGGGAGTAGGGGAGGAATGGGGAAAGATCGGGGGACTGGGATGGAGGGAGGGAGAATGGATACATATGGGATCAGGGAAGTATATACCTCAACTAAGGGTGTCATTTTAGGGTTTACAAGAGACTTGAGTATAAAGGGGATCCCAGGTCCAAGGAGAGATCCCCAGATTGTTCTCTGGACAGAGGAGAGGGTGCCTGAACAGGCCTTGGCCCACAACCATACTGATGAACATTTTACATATCACCATAGAACCCTCATCTGGCGATGGAGGGAGATGGAGTCGGAGACCCACGTCGAAACACTGGACCTAGCTCCCTAGGTCCAAACGAGAGGCAGAAGGAAGGAGAACGTGAACAAAGAAGGAAAGAGCAGAGAAAACCTTCATCCCACGTTGGATGGCGATACAGACGGAGACCCATATTGGAGCACCGGACTGAGCCCTCCGCGGTCCAAATGAGGCGTAGAAGGATGAAGAAAATGAAAAAAGAAATCAGGACTGCGATGGGCGCCATCACCCACTGATACAAGGGGACTGATCTAATGAGAGTTCACCAAGGCCAGCTGGACTGGAACTGAACGAGCACGTGATCTAACCAGATTCTCTGAATGTGGCCGGATTCTCTGGATGTGGCTGACCCGGAGTCTTTCTGAAAAGCCATTGACAATGACACTGGGACTTGTTTCCTCTGCATATACTGGATTTTTTGGGATCCAGTCTGTTTGGATACTCACCTTCCTGGACCTGGAGGGAGGGGGGAGGAACTTGAACTTTCCACAGGGCAGGAAACCCTGACTACTCTTAGGGATGGAGAGGGAGGAGGAGAGGGAGTGGGGGAAGTGGGAGGGTGTTGGGAGGAGGGGCGGAAATGGAAACTTTTATAATTTAATAAACTTAAAAAAAAAGGATACATCTCCACTTTTAGGTTTACCTACTCATGATAATAAATATGGCATGCAAAAGTATTTTTTATCTTCTTGTTTGTGTGTGTGTGTGTTTGTGTGTAAGTGCTTCTGAAGGCATGCATGAATGTATATGTGCACGTACATATGTGCATGCATGTGTGTATACATATTTTTGTATATATGTGTATGCATACGTGTATCTATGTGTATATGTGTGTCTGTGTGTTACCTTTTGAAAAAGTTAAACAATTTCCTAAGCATTGGCATTTTTTTAATTGTTAAGTTTTCTACTTGGCTCAGAATCAATTGTAAAACTCTGAATTTTGGTAATCCATTAAATCCTTTTAAATAACTAATATAATGATTTTCTAGAATATTCTATGGATGCTGTGGGAAGGTAAGAATTATAAGAGTGGGATTATAATAATTCTTAATTATAAATAGAAGTACACAGAGTAGTTTCATTTATTCTGCTGCTAAACAAGTCAATTTTCTTAATTGGAGAATAAATTAAGATAGACAAAAAGTTCTTCTTTAATTTTCATATTTAATTTAGAAACAAAGCAACATGTGAAGTGAGTATTTCATATATTATCTCAAGCTGTCTTAGACTTCTAAGTAGTCCTTAGGGACTAGAGAGATTTCTCAGTAGTTAAGAGCACTGACTGGTTTTCCAGGGGTCCCAAGTTCAATTCCCAGGTGACACATGAAGATTTACAAACATTTGTAAATCTATTTCCAAGAGATCTAACAGTCTCTTCTGTCTTTGAGGGCACTAGGATTGCATATGATACACAGACATACCTGTAGACAAAACAAAAATACACATAAAATTCTAAAAATGATAAAATAAATTATCATTCTTTGTTCTGTATTAGCATTCTTATAACTCATAAGTAAATCATTTTAGATTTTGCAAAAATATTCCTAGCTTCTATAAAGCCAAAGTCTAGGGATGTCATCAGATACTACCTAGAATCTATAACAGAAATTTCCCTAATTTGCTATAACTAATCCATATGCTGCTTCTACCATCACATTTGAATGCCATTTGTGATTCTTTGTTCTGTTTTTTAAAAAGAATCTATTAAACTCTAACCCCAGAGGAACATGATATTTGGAGTAACCTGAATTTGTTAATCAGGGGCATGTTTATTCATACTTGGTTCCAGAATAAACTAGATTTTGTTGTCATTGAGATTGGGATGAGAACTGTTCTTTGTGTGTGTGCCTTAATCTACTTCTACCAGTAGATACTGAATTATATGCAATGTTTTCTGCACAACAACTTGTGTATATATGCATATGTGTGTGTGTGTGTGTGTGTGTGTGTGTGTGTGTGTGTGTATACTTCCCATGGAATTGAAAGCTTTTGGAGAAATGAAGTAATTTATTTTAATTATTCTTCGTAAATTATGTAAAAGATAGTAAAAATACTATTTAATAAATCTTATTTTGTAGGAGTACAGAATATAAAAACAATTTCACATACATCTTTAGTACCTCAAAATAATCAAACTTTCTCAGAGTTTTCTTATGATGACTTTGTTGAGTCCTAGCCTGATGTAAATACAAACTTCCTGCATGACAAAGTTATCAAAGTATATACTTCAAGAATAGCCTTCAAACTCAAAAATGGATGGAAACTCTCTTCTCCACATTGTGTGTTTGCAGAATGATCTCATCTAGGAAATGACCTTTGGAAGTCAGAAGTTCAAGTCCCCTGCACACAACATCAAAATTCTTGCCTCAAAAAGAAACATGCAACCTGTACAGAGGACTTCCTGGCCATTTCTGCTTACATAAAAGTACCCTAAAATAACTCCCTTACTATTCATTTAGCAAGAAGGTTCTCTCCAGGATCATTGCATAAATTTTTCAAGTAACTTTAGTTCCTTTTACTGAGTATACATTAAATTTTGTTGTTTGCTTATTTGCTTGTTTTTGTTTTGTTTTGTCAAGCCCCAATGCTCTAGTCTGTGTCACTAGGTAGCAAGTACTTGTTTATTCTCACCAAAATCACTACTATCTCTTATGTGTCTATATATCCTATCTTAGTGATGAAAGTTTTTGATTTGTTATGAAAAGTCAAAAAGTTATTTTCTTCTTGATACAAACCTTTGGTTCTCAATGAAGGCCTGTTGCACCTTAGCAAGCCTACCGACCTTCAAACTGGCTTTGAAAGCAACTGTGGTCTCTGAAGATAAAAAAGAATGAGGGCATTTTTGGCATTCAGTTCTGCAAATTTTAGGGTTGGGGTAAATCCTTTGATGTTCAAATGAAAGGACCTTGAAATCTATTTCTTTCTACTTTTAAAAGTCCAGAAATTCTTGTTATAAGCTCGGTATTTCATTTTCTATATCAAATCACTGCCGCTTTCTATGCAAACCAGAAGATAAAGCACTTCATTTGAATATCAATGTTTAAATTGCATTTATTTTACATATATTTATTGAGGTAGAGTTTTACAAAGTAAATGGATATTTGCATAGAATTCATTACACTGGAGACTTGAAATAATCTTGAAAATCCAGGACCAAAGAAATATTTATTGATCAACCTCATTTTACAATTATCAATCATAATGTTGTTATTTTAAAATATGAATAAAACTTAAAATTCTGTTTTATGGCATTGTATGATTGCTGAGCATGAAAGAAATCACACATGAACTAAACTGCCATACTGTGTAACATGAGGGCCAGCTTGTTGGGGTTTCCGTCCCGCCCGGTACCCCAGAGCTGGCATACCCCAAGGAAAATCAACCACACAGAGATCTCTATAAGTTATAAAGCTGATTGGCTCATTTGGTCAGGCTACTTATTAGCTCTTATAACATATATTACCCCATTATCCTTATCTATTTTAGCCACATGGGCTCAGTACCTTTCTCAGTGTGACAGCTTACATGTTGCCTCTTCGGTGGTCTGTGCAGGAGTGGCTGAGAGAGAGCTTCTGCTTCCAGAATCTTTGCTCCACCCCTACTTCCTGTCTGGCTTTCCCGCCTATACTGCCTGCCTGGCCAATCAGCGTTTTATTAAAATATGATTGACAGAATACAGATAATTCTCCCGCACCAATACTGTGCATACTGTTCACTGTAGCTCCAACTCTAATTGGTTTTAATAATAAAAACCCAGAGTCAGATATTGGGAAGGAAGTGAAAGCTGCAAGATCAGGGAAGCAGAGCAGCCAGCTACTAGAGATCTTACCTATATGAAATCCTCAGACTGAAAAAGGAGAGATCTTGTCTCCACCTGCCTTATATTTCTGTCTCCTCCTCTCAGGTGCTGAGATCAAAGATGTGTGCCTCAATGGTTAACTAGTAGCTAGCTCCAACCTCTTACCTCCAGGTAAACTTTATTTGTCAGAGTAGAAAATATGACAACAGTGCTTATCTACTTACTTTCCACTATGACGAATCACCTGCAAAAATGTACACATACATTGAAAATATTATGCATAACTTATGGGAAAATTTCATCTGTGTTCCAAAACCTTTTAGTCCCACTGGCTAGTGCACTCAGTGTTGCTGGGATTTCTTCCTTTTCTTCTTCTTTTTTTCTTCTTTTTTTGGCTTTACAAGACAGTGTTTCTCTGTAGGTTTGGAGCCTGTCCTGGAACTAGTTATGTACACCAGGATGCCCTCGAACTCACAGAGGTATACCTGTCTGTACCAGAGGTATACCTGTCTGTACCTCTCGCGTACTGGGATTAAAGGAGTGCACCACCACCACCTACCAAACTTTCTTCATGCTGTCCTCAAGAGCCTTTGCATTGTCCTTGGGTTCTTCCAGGCTACAGTACCTTTCACCTCTTGTTGTGGCTTGGTTCAAAGCTCAGGATTTGGCATTTTGAAAAAACCTATATACAAAAAGTGAGAAAAAATGATACATTATATATATAATATATGATGATATATTTTATATATCACATATGCTGTTTGCCTATCAGAAAAATAGAGAAAAATGTCATCAATGAACTTGAAAAGCACAAATAACCTTCTCTGAATCATTTTAGTATTTATCCATATGTCTATGCATTCTTTATGCTTGTATATTCTGTATGGATGTTTGTTTATATATATATCATATATAATTCATATGATTTTAACTATTATAAATATCATATAATAGTATGCATGGTTATATATCATTGTCTTTTCCCTTTCTTCATACTTGCTTAATTTTCTTCAATATTTATCTTTATCTTAGCATACCTTAAAATTTCTTTCTTTATCACTGTGCAGTTTTGAGTAGTGTAGAGTTAGAACATTTTCCAGCTTTATCATCAGCCTGAACTGATTTAGAAAGTGTCATGAGACATGAAAATGGAATCAAGACTTCAAAACTGTAAATGCGTGAGTGTGCATGTAATTGAGTGTGCAGTACTGATTGCATTTGTTAAGCACCTGACAGTGAAGTGTTTGTTGGATGGAAAACCAATCAGTAGTATTGGAAAACTGGGTAATCCTACTCAGACAGGGAAATTGGATTTACTAATGCTAAAATATTAGTGTATACTAATCAATGTCAAATAAAAACAGAAACTTTAAAATGTTTGTTAATAAATACATGTTTTTATTCCACTTACTGTGTGATCACTTGTTGGCATTGCTCAATTTCATATTGTTATCTTGCTGCTTGAATGGCTTCTACAGAGGCCATGCTTGATGGGTAGAATTATAAGAGGAACTTAAAGAATTGATTGAACAGATACACAGACAATATCTTACAAAGTAATTACATGTCACAAACATAAATAAGTAAATCATATGATTAAAATTTTAATGATCTTTTGTTACCCTTTAATCACAAAGATTTTATAAAATACTAAGAATGCATTTAATTACCAATCTAAAAAATAATTATGTAAGTCAATTAATCCTCTTTGCTATTAGAATTTAGTTAGAAACCACATTGATAGATAAATCTCTTTCAAGTAAAGCAAATTCTGTAATTTCATTAAACTGTGAAATGTTTGTAGTTTAAAACTGGTCTGATGTAGCTCATGAGCTCTGAGTGAGTACCCAAATCTGTTTAATACATCTGCTCTCAATTTAATCTATACTTTGAAAAAATTTCTTTCATATCTCCAGCTCCAGTCTGGTACATACGGCAGATGAGCTGCACTTTTCTATGCTCCTCCTACTTGTGTTTCTGCTTTTCATTTTTCTTTGTGGACCGTTAATCTGATTATTTTAATGCTATACAAGCATTGCATTACTTGAAGGGCTGGCTGAGGCCTTAGGAGTATCTAGTAGTTCTGATTCAGATACTACAGGGTTAATGTAACCATTTGTACTTTAAACTAGTTACCTGACAAAGCTGCTGCTTATATGGAGACAGTACCTGGAAAATAGAAACATAGGTCATACGAACCACTATCATATAACACAGCACAACTCATATTATCTATCCCTTAACATTTTAGTTAATCAGTTAATGAACTGACATTTTAAATTTATTTTTTTCTCATATGTTATATCCCAACAGCAGTTTCCCTTCCCTTCTCTCCTTTCAGTAACCCCTACACATTCCCTTCCCCCATCAGCTCTTCTACCATTTCTGAAACTTGATAAAAGAGCAGGCCTTCCAGGTATATCAAATAAACATGGCATATCAACCTGCAATAAGACTAGGCACCTCTCCTCCTATTAAGGGTGGAGATTCCTACAGGAAGACCCAATTACACAACCATAACATAGATTCAGACTACCTAGGTCAGACCTTAGCAGGCTCCCTGATTCAGGTTCATTGATTCTGTGGTTTTTCTTGTGTTGTTCTTGTCCTCTCTGACTCCTATATTCCTTCCTCCCACTCTTCAACAGATTTCCCCAAACTACACCTAATGTTTGACAGTAGTTTAGGCATCTGTTTCCATCAGTATAGAGAACCTGTCTCCTTTAAGTTAGGCTCCTGGAGTCTATGAATATAAAAGAATATCATTAGGAAGCATTTTATTGACTTTTGTGTTGTTGTTGTTGTTGTTGCTGATTGTGTTTAGTTCTATCCTAGGTATCTGTGCTATCCAACCTCTATTTCCTGTCACTCTAGGTAGTGTCAGGAGTGGGCTTCCTTTTGGGGAATGGATCTCAAGTTCGACTGGTCTTTGGTTGGTCACTCTCCCCAATTTCTGAGACACCTTTACCAGAGCACATCCTGCAGCTAGGATTTTAAGTTGAAGATTTTTGAGGATGAGTTGGTATACTGATCCCTCCACTGGAAGTCTTGCCTGGTTATAGGAGATGGTCTATTTAGGCTTCATATACCCTTTGCTAAGAGTCTGAACTAGGGTCTACCTCATAGATTCCTAGGAGTTTCCATTGCACTAGGATTGTACCTCACTCAGGAAAAGCCCTCCAATTGTTGTCTCTCTCTCTTCATCTTCTCACAATCGGATCCCCCATCCCTGTCCTCATCCACCAACAGTCCACCCATGATAGCTGCTTTATTTCTGCTTCCCAGGGAGATTCATACATATAAACTCCTTAAGCCCTCCTTGTACATTAGTATCTCTGAACCTAAGGATTGTAGCATGACTATCATTTACTTTACAACTAATTTTATTTACGATTGAATGCATATCATGTTTATCTTTCTGGGTTTGAGTTATATCACTCTTGATGATTATTTTTTAGTTCTATCCATTTGCCTGAAAATTTCGTGATGCTATTTATTTTAATAACTACATAATACTCCACTGTGTAAATGTACATTTTCTTTAAACATTCTTCACTTGAGGGATAGCCAGATTATTTCCTGCTTCTGGTTATTATTAATGAAGTTGCTAGGAACATAGTTGAGCAAGTGTTCCTGTGGTAGGATAGAGCATCCTCTGGGTATATGCCCAGAAGTGGTATAGCTAGGTCTTGAAGTAGATCAATTCCCAACTTCCTGAGAAACTACCATATTGATTTCAAAAGCAACTGCACATGTTTGCACTCCCGCCAGCAATGGATCAGTGTTCCCCTTGATCCACATCACCATTGGCATGCACTGTCACTTTCCTTTTGATATTAGCCATTCTGGCAGGTCAAAGATGGTATCTCAGAGCAGTTTTGGTTCACATTTTCCTGACAGCTAAGGATGTTGAACATTTGCTTAACTGCTTTTCAATCATTTGAAATTCCTCTGTTGAAAATCCCGAGTTTATATCAGTACCTCATTTTTAATTGAATCATTTAATTTCTTAATATCTAGTTGCTTGAATTCTTTATACATTTTTGATAACAGCCATCTGTCAGATGGAGTTGTTAAAAATCTTTTCCCATTCCATGGGTTGTTGTTTTGTCCATTTGACAGTGTCCTTTACCTTACAGAAACTTTTCAGTTTCACATGGCTCCATTTATTAATTTTCTCTCTTAGCACCTGCTCTGTTGGTACAGAAACTTTTCATTTTCATGTGGTTCCATTTATTAATTTTCTATCTCTTACTCCTTAATCTGTTGACATTCTGTGTATAAATTTTTCTTCTATGCTAATGCATTATATGCTACTCTTCACTTTCTTTTCTATCAGATTCAGTGTTTCTGGTTTTATACTGAGGGCTTTCATGAACTTGGACTTGAGTTTTGTGCAGTGTGATAGATATGGCTCTCATTCTTCTACATACAGACATCCTGTTAGACCAGCCCACCATGTTTTGAAGATGCTTTCTTTTTCCATTTTATATTTCTGACTTTTTATGAAAAATCAGATCATAGGTATGTGGATTTACATCTCGGTATTCAATCTGATTCCATTGATCAACCTGTGTGGCTTTTATGTGAATAACATGTGATTTTTAAATTACTATATCTCTATTGTCTGGCTTGAAATCAAGGATATTGATACCATTGGAAGTTCTATAATTTTACAAGATTGTTTAGCTATCCTGATCTTTTTATATTTCCAAATGAAGTTTCATATTGCACTTTCAAGGTCTGTAAAGGATTGTGCTGAATCTTTAGATTGCTTCTGATAAAATGAGCACTTTTACTATGTTAATCCTATCAATCCATGAGCATGGGAGATCTTTACATCTTCTGAAATCTTCTTCGATTTCTTTCTTCAAAGTCTTGATGTTCTTGTCATAAGCTCTTTCACTTTTTTTGCTTAGATAGAGGTACCCTACACTATTTAATAGTATTTGTGACGATTTTAAAAGGTAATTTGCAGTGTGGTTAAAATATACTATCATAGCATCTGCAAATAATGAAACTTTAATTTTTTTTCCTTTTTGATTTGAATCGTCTTGATCTACTTTGGTTGTCTAGCTAGAATATATCAAGTACTATAATGAATAGATATGGTGATAATGGACAACCTTACCTTATTCTGGATTTTAGTAGAATTGCTCTGAGTCTCTCTCCATTTAATTTTATGTGGGCTAGCAGCTTTCTGTAGATTGCCTTTATTATGTTTAGGTATGTCCATTGTATCTCTGACCTCTAAAAGATTTTTATCATGACAGATGTTGGGAGTTGTCAAATTCTTGTTCAGCATCTAATTAACCAATCATTTTTTCTTTCACATCTTATTATGGTAGATTACACTAACAGATTTTCATATATTGAGCCATCACTGTATCCTTGGGATGTAGTGATCATTGTTTGATATGTTCTTGGATTCAGTTTGCAAGTATTTTATTGAGTATTTTTGCAATATTTATAAGGAAAATTGATCTTTAATTCTCTTTTCTTGCTGAGTCTGTGTGTGGTTTGGATATGAGGGTAACTGTGGCCTCTTAAACTGAACGTGATAATATCCCTTTTGCTTCTATTTTGTGAAATAATTTGAGGAGCATTAGTATTGTTTTTTTTTTTTTGCTAGAAAATCTGTTATAATTCTGCACTAAAACACCCTGGCCCTGGATTATTTTTGGCTGGAAGAATTTTGGTAACTGCTTCTATTCTTTTAGAGGTTATAGATCTATATAAATTGCATATACAATCTTAATTTTACTTTAATAAGTGGTATCTATCATGAAAATTACCCATTTCTTTAACACTTTCTAATTTTGAGGAGTGCAGGATTTTAAAGTGTGACCTGATGTTTCTGTGACGGATTTCACAGGGGTCTGTTGTTGTGTCTCCATTTTCCTTTGTTATTTTCTTGATTTGGACATTTTCTTTATGTTGTTTGAACAAGGTTTTGTCTATCTTGTTTATTTTCTCAGTGAACTGTTTGCTTTATTGATCCATTTTAATGTTCTCTCTGTTTCTACTTTACTTTTTTTTCCATGTTTGCTTTTTTCTTGTCATTCTTAGGGGATTAATTTGTTTTCTTCCATTGGGTGTATGTGTGTGTATGTATATGTGTGTGTTTCACTGGGTTCATTGAAGTGATTTATCCATTTTCTTTTTAAGGATTTCTGTCATCTTCAAAAGGTTGGTTTTAAGGTTGTTTTCTTGTGCTTCAACTGTTTTACATATTGGCAGTTGAGCAGCAGGTACCTGTCAGTGTAGAAACAGAGTCATGACATGGGGGTTGTGGTGATGGGAATGCCAACCACATAGGTCTCTTGGCTCTAAACTGATGGAGTGGAGCTTTCAGACAGCAGGTTGAGTTCTCACCTATTCTGGCTGGCAGGTATAGCACCTAAGCAAAGGATGTAGATATTCACCGTAGGTGGATTAAAGGTATGGTGTGTGGCGGAACATGTAAAAGCATATCTGCAGGGTGGATCTTTGAGACCCAAACCAAGGGTGTGAGAAGGTGCCAAGTGCAAAAAGGGCTTTTACCTTCTCTGACTGGAATGGTCTGCACTTTAACAATGGATGTCTGTCCATCAAATTGATTAATTTTTGAGATAGCATCTCACTATATGATATTATCTGGCCTTAAAATCACTATTTCACACTTCAGCTACCCAAGTCCTGAGATTGTGGATGTTCATCTACCACTGAAGGTAGCCTCAGAATATCTTACTGTTTTGTGTATCATTTTCCAGTTTCCAGGTGAAATGGACTAAAAACTTGCTACTCTCTGACCCATTAATAAGTGTTAAGACAAAAAGACAAATAAAAATAATTAATTTCAAAGAGAGAAAGTTTTGAAACTTAGAAAAGAGAACAAATAAACAGAATGGTCATGAGGAGAAGAACAGAAATCTGAACAGCCTCAGCCTCTCAGCTCTACCATGCAAACACTGGAAGCAGAAACTACATTCAAATGATAATCTTAAAAACCAAAATGGCAAACCAACCACCCTTAGTGCAGTGCTACCCAGAAGCAAAGACTGCCTTGGTCCTATACAGGCCATTTGCAGGCAATCACTGCTACTATAAACTCCTAAGTGAAGCAATCTTGCACGTCCAGAACTGACTACTTCACTCCATTTCTCACTGACAGATGACTGTTACAGTGTTTCCTCTGCCTCTTCCACAATGATCCCTGAACCCATTGGGAAAGGGGGTGTGATAAAAATATCTCAGCTGTAGTTCAACACTCCCCCAAATACATTATCATATCCTGACCAAGTAACTGTGATTGTCTGCATTAACTACTGTCCACTGCAAATATATATATATATATATATATATATATATATATTCATACACACACATACACACATATATATGTGACTTTAGAGGATAGTTTAGTAGTATGTCCATATCATAGTTAACTTCAGCTTTCAGCTTGAGACTCAAACCTAGACTCACCCAGAAAGAATGGTAGTTCTTAGCTGAAAAACTATCAGCATTAGATTGGCCAGCAAGCATATGCAATTTATAATAATTGCTAATTAAGGGTTCTGTTCACTGTGGGTTGTTTCAGGGGAAGGTCAGCTTGTTTATTCCGGCTGCATAGCTAGCTTAGCCCAGAAATAACCACACAGAAATTGTATTAATTAAATCATTGCTTGGCCCATTATATCTAACCTCTTATTGGATAACTCTCACATCTTGATTTCTATTAATCTGTACATTGTCACATGACAGTGGCTTACCAGGAAAGATTCGGAATGTCTGTCTCTGGTGGCTCCATGGTGTCTCTCTTCTACTCCACCTCTCTTCCTCCCAGCATTCAATTCTGTCTTCCCCGCCTACCTAAGTTCTGCCCTATCAACTAGGCCAAGGCAGTTTCTTTATTCATTAACCAGTGAAAGCAACACACAAACAGAAGGACCTCCTACACCAGTGGATAGTACCATCTCTAGGAATAAGAAATATTGGTGAAGTTGCTAGAAAGATGGTTCAATGGTTAAGACAGTATCTATTTTTCCAGAGAGTCTGATATCCATCTCTAATTCTCACCTGCAGTTTACAACTACCCATCACTGCAATCCCAGGGAGTTATCTGACTCTGACTTTTCACCTCTTATGGTATGGCATAAACATGACACACAGACACCCATTTACAGAAAATAATAAATTAATAATAAAAAAAAACAAAAGCTAACTGACCAAGTCAGAGGAAGCAAATAAAGAAATTTTTCTCTCTCCCTCTTGTGTGTGTGTGTGTGTGTGTGTGTGTGTGTGTGTGTGTGTGTGTTTAATGGTTTCTGATTTGGCTCCTGCTTGAGTTCCTTCCCAGGCTTCCCTTGATAATGGACTGTAACCTGTAGGTCAAATAAATTTTCCTCCCACAGATACTTTTGGCTATACTATTTATCACAGAAACAGCCTAATAGGAAAATACATTTAAAAAAATCTATAGTTCATCCCTGGGTCCTATGTTCTCCTCAACTAAGAATTTCAGTACAAGGCAGAAGTCCATATAACAACTTCTGATACTATGAAAACTAATCAATAAGGAATAAGCTTCCTGGTAAATACCAATTGGAATTTCGTGTGTTCTGTGACAAAAAAAAAATGTGAGAAATTTAGCAATAGGAGTATTTCCACCATGCTCTAGTAAACAAATAAGAGCAATGACAACAGCCTGTCCTGCTTTGGAGATCCCAGAAATCCCCTGGCCAACAACTTAAGGATAGGTATCTCATACTTGGCACTGGCTAGATTTATTTCATAATTGTACTAGACATTTTTCTGTAAACTTGACAAGCTAAAGTCATTTGGAAAGAAGAAACCTCTGTTGAAAAAAAAAATCCCAATCAGATTGTACTGTGAGCCTTCTTAATGTATATTTTCTTTTTTTTTAAAGTAATTTTATTAAATTATAAAAGTTTCCATTTACGCCCCTCTTCCCAACACCCTCCCACTCCCCCCCTCCCTCTCCTCCTCCCTCTTTGCCCCTAAGGGCAGTCAGGGTTTCCAGCCCTGTGGGAAGTTCAAGTTCGTCCCCCCTCCCTCCAGGTCCAGGAAGGTGAGTATCCAAACCGACTGGATCCCAAAAATCCAGTATATGTAGAGGAAACTAGTCCCAGTGTCATTGTCCATGGCTTCTCAGAAAGACTCCGGGCCAGCCACATTCAGAGAATCCGGCCACATTCAGAGAATCTGGTTGGATCACGTGCTTGTTCAGTCGCAGTCCAACTGCCCTTGGTAAACTCTCATTAGATCCGACCCCTTGTATCAGTGGGTGATAGCATCCCTCGCAGTCCTTCGTCATTTTCTTCGTCCTTATGCTCCTCACATTTAGTGTGGGAAGGAATAACTCACTATGAGCCATGCTACCCCTAGGCAGGAGGTCCTGGGTGATATGAGAAAGCAGGCTGAGCAAGCCACAGGGAGAAAACCAATAAAAAGCTTCAGTCCCTGTTTTCAGGTTTTTGCCCTGCTTTAACTCTGGCTCTGATTTCCCTTAGTGGTAGACTATCAACAGAAGTATAAAGTAGTATAAATATTTTCCTTCTCAAATTGTTTTTGTTCATGATATTCACAGCAATAGAAATGCAACCTATGGCTTCTAGGAAAAAAATATCCTCTGTATATGGTAGGTTTAATTATATATATGTTACTTCTATGTATAATTATATATATATATATATATACATATCTTCTCAAATCTTTGACATTTCTTCTTCCTTGTCATAATATTTTTCTCCTTTCCTTTAATTTTTTTGAAAAAAATGCTTATTATCCATTATTCTCTTCTAGTCTTCTTCCTTTATCATATTCATTTTTACATTCATGCTTAGAGTAAATAATTTTTAACTTAATATAACTCACTATATATTATTATTTTCTGTTTTGTGAAAATTGATGATGTGTTTGTGTACTGAATTTTTTTTCTAAATGTGTTTCCACATCTTAAATGTGTTGATGTTATCGCCATTATAATAGTTTTCTTTTGATCAAGTGTGGATTGACACCACCATCATAAATTTTATACCTAGAAAGATAATAGTCTCTTCTTTAATCTTATTTTGTCATATATGCTGTCAAAGCAATAAGGTACATAATTAATAGAGAAAATTGATACCAAGAAGAGTGGACCATAATGTGATAAAACTGACTACATGGTTCTTACAAATTTGGACATTGTTTATGAGAGGAACATGAGATAGATTGGGCCTTTGAGTGAGAAAGGTGCTAGAATACTTTAGCAGCCTTTACCAGGAAATTTTGTTTGGAGATTGAATGATGAATTACTGAAGAAAACATGAACATCAGAGCATTAGTTCATGAGAGTTCAAAGAGTAGACAAAGACTTTGGAGGAATTAGGCAAGATACTAGTCACATGCTATTCTAGAGCAATCTGACTGCACTCTTCCCATGCCTGAAAAACTTTAGTCAAGTTAAATTCAAACTTAATGGACTAGTTTCTTTGGTGAAGGAAGATTGACGACAGGACAACAATGAGGCAGTGTCCTTGCTAATACTCCCTATAAACATCTAGGTCTAACATGAAAGAAAGCCAAACATAAAACAGGAAAAAATTCAGTGTGTTTGGGATGAAAGATACATATGCATGTTGAAGGCCATGAACGTCATCAGAAGTTTCATACTGTAAAAAAAATGCACCCAATTTGGAAAAAAGGGAGCTCTGATACTGAGGATATCAATGAACACTTACAAATATTGTTGTAAATTTTAACTGGTGTAGCTACTATGGATATCAATGTCAAACCTATCAAAAAAAAGTTTAAAAAAAATCCCCCAAACCTTGAAAACAGAACTATCATGCAATCTAACAATTCCACTCCTGAGTATATGCTCAAAGGTTTCTATGACAGTATACCACAGAGATACTTGAATATCTGTGTATATTGTTTCACTGTTTGCAACAGATAAGAGATGGTGTGTTTCCTCCATCTTTGGAATTGACTATAATTATAAGCCATATATGAAATTAAATTTTATTCCCCTGCATAGAGAAATGAATAGAGTTGTAAATTATTTTATGCAAAATAAATTAAACTCAGACAAATGTCACATATTCTCCCTTACATGTAGACTATGTACATATACACATATATGGAAACTATACTAATAAATGAATGAAAAAATATGTGAAAATGTAAAAAGATTATCTGAAGAAAGAATGGGTTTATTAAAGTTGGGAGGTAGATGGACTGAAAAAGACTAATGGAACCAACTGCCATTAAAACAGGAAAAGTGTTTGTCTGAAAGGAGGGGACAGATCATCAAGAGGAAATGAGGAGGGTATGTGTGGGGAGAAACAAAAGAAATTTACAAATAAGTAAATTTAAAATTTATATTTTATGAGATTGATTGTTCTACATGCTTTATTCTAATTCAAATACTTGTTATGCCAATTCAAGGAAATTTTATTAGTTTATGATAATATTTTAGAAACGAGATGCTATATTTTATTAAGAAATTTAAATTAAGTACTGTTTTGTTTTAATATTATGGAGTACAGCCTTTGAATATCTGGAGAAACCCATTTTGCTCAATTATCTCCTTCCAGAATAGAAGAAATGGGAAACAGAAGGGGAAAGAAGGAGTAAAGGAGAGGAGTGACTCATCTTTTCCTATTAAGTCATTCCTATAAGCAATAATTCATAAAAGAACCAAGACCTAATAATTTGTACCATTTGGTTTAATATAAATTTAATTTAAATATGAATTTTGAAGGAAGGAACTTTTAACCATGAAAGGTATTATTGGAGTGCTTAACTCTATATTTAGGTATATTATTCAATAAGTTTTACAATAGTTAAATCAACTGAGTTGAGTCACATACAGAATTATAATTTTTATATAAAAATTGGATATTCTACTATAATAGTTCATCAATCATATTATTAGCTATTACAATGTCATGGATAGAGTATAAAATGTATGAAAATATATTCTAATTGACAGAGTTAGGAATATTAGATTCAAATATTTGATCATTAATACATTTTATAGAATATTTATCATTGATGAAATCAATCACATGGCTTTCAAATCACCAATAACTATTTAAAAATAAAATTCTATTTTGAATGTAAAGATATTGCTTTAAGAACTAGCTCTGTAGGAGAACATAGAATTCATGTGTAATAATATTTATTGAAATATTATTATAATAAAATGTACTTTATCAAGGTTTTGTACTGTGCTACAATACATATGCTCAGAGAGGCTAGGTAACAACAAGGAGGACGCAAGCAGGGATGCATGGACCTCCCAGAGAAGGGGAAGTTAAAAAGATCTCCCAGGCAGACTGGGGGCAGGAGGGATGGGAACATGGGAGATAAAGGTAGGAGCAGATGAAGGGCTGAGTACTGAGGGAGATGACTGGAAAGGGAGGGCAATTTAGAATCAGATGGAGATGTGATGCAAGGGAAACTCCCGTGAGCCTGCAGGTATGACCCCATCTAAGACCCCTAGTAATGACGGGAGTGTGACCTGAGTTGGCCACTTCCTTTGATCAGACTGATGAATACTCCAGTTGTCTCAGGATAGCCTTCATCCAATAACAATTGGAAAGGGAGAGAGAGAGAGAGAGAGAGAGAGAGAGAGAGAGAGAGAGAGAGAGAGAGAGAGAGACCCAGAGACACATTGACCAAGTTCAGGGACCCTTGAGAAAGAGAAGGAGGAAGGATAGTAGGGCAACAGAGGAGTCCCTGAAAGCACACAGGGACCCCTAACCTGGCTCACAGGAACTCATAGATTCTGGGACAACAATTGGAGAGCCTGAATAGAACTGACCTAGGTCCTCTACATATATTTGACAATTGTGTAGGTTGGACCTAATTGTGGGACTGCTAACAATGGGATCAGGGCCTGTCCCTGACCCTTTGGTTGGCTATTGGGGAACCAGTCTTTATGTTGGATTGCCTTGCTCAGCCTGGGTACAGGAGAGAGGGGCTGTTTGGTCCTGCTGAAAATTGATATGCCATGCTGTGTTGGTGCCTGTGTGAGGTCTGGCCTTTCTTGAATAGAGGCAGAAGAGGGGTAGGTTGTGGAGTGGGTGGAGGAGAGAGGAAAAAGAGTGGGGAGGGGTGGGGAGAAAGGGGAATCCATAGTAGTGATGTAGAAAAGATAAATTAAATAAAAAAAATGAATTAGTAATGTTCTAAGTCTGGCACTACTTAAATAAAATACCTTGACATGCTTAGACTGATTCTTTTCTGTTTTGTGTAATATTAAAATAATATATTATGTCTGTGCATCTATGTATCTATTTATCTCTATCTATCTATCTATCTATCTATCTATCTATCTATCTATCTATTTATCTATCTATCTATCTCCATCCATCATCTACCATATATCTAGTATAATATTTGAAGTACTAAACAACAGTGTTTTCTAACAAAAAAAAATTCCCTGAGGACGAAGTAGTCAATTTAAACATAGATGATCACTCTCCAGCAGATATTTCTGCAACGATGGACGTATTCTTCATTTTGTCTTTAGTTGTGTGACATTTCTTGAGGGAACATTAACAAGTATCTCACTCAGTCCAGATACAGAAATCAATAAGCGACCATCATAACAATATCATCAAAGTTTAACTTGGAAACAATGAGACAATTGGTGTCATTTATGGCAGTATAGTAGATGGATGACTTGTGGAAGTTTAAATGGCTCAAAGGCAGTTACATCCCTGTAGAGCACACCGCAGCCTGGGAGACAGCTCATAAAACCTGCATCTGTGCTCTTCCCTTAATGATTTCCAGGTAGCTGTCCAGGTTGGAGAGGCCCTTGTCCAGCAATATTTACTGATCATATAACTCTGAAGAGAATCTGAGTGAATCTTTAAATTTTCATAAATTTCTGAGCATTTTGATTTGTTTGCTTTCTAAAATTTGTATGTTTAATTTACTTCCTTGTGGTCAATGAGCCCCTGGCAAAATTGTCATACAACACATGTCCAGTATGGTAGATATTAAACTACTTTTGGCCATTGAGTACCCAAACTATGGTTGCTGCTACTTAATGAAAGATATGTATTTTAAAAGACATTAAATTTAATTAAATGTAATTTTGATTAGCTAAACTTGGCTGTTATGTACCATTTTAGCATATTAAGAGAGTGCACAGTAGATTTCTACTGGAGGAGTTATAGTTTGAAAGACCTGCTTAGGGTCCCTTCTTAGGGATGTCCTTGAGCAAGAATATGATTGAATATACTTGAAATTAGGCTATAGAATCTTTACAACTACAACTGTTCTACTCCTTCTCCAGCCAGGTTACTCAGACTATAGGTGATTGAGAATCCATGATTTTCTCTGATAGTGTTTATAAGAAATTAGCCAATGCCCGAGTGAGAACTTTGGAAGTAAATACATTGAAGGAGGACATAGAAAGAGAGAATTGGGAAGCTAGCTAGATGATGGGAATGAGAGATGGCAGCTTCTTGAAAGCAAGGCATGCATAGAAAAGGGACAGAATTCTCAGCATGTTCAATGTCAGGAATCTATCAAAAATCCAGATAAGACAACGAGATCAAATTTGGTAGCCAAGTAGTTGCTGTCAGTACAGTTCCTAGATGGTATGAGATGATCCTAACTGCTGCTGGTCTGCTATGTGGAAGGAGGTCGCTATTGAACTGAGGGATATAGTATGAAAATAAAGAACAGGGCATGAAATAGTACACATATTTCTTTCCATAAGTAAATTTTGAGTTGTTTTTTTTTAAGTCTGAAGAGACTATGTAATAGGTGCAGAAATAATCTAAAAAAATATTTGAGACATCCAGAGTGGATTTGGTGAAAACTATAGGTAGTAAGCCTGTCTAAGTCTGTGAAGTATATTAGTACATCTATAAACACCAAGCATGAATCACTACTTTGGAATGTCCAAGTCTTGTTGGAGGTTTCTTGTTCCTTTCCTGGCTACCCAGACTCCTGAAATAATCACACAGAAATTATATTATTTGTAATACTGTTTGGTCAATAGATTAAGCGTATTTCTGGCTAACCTTTGTAATTTAAATTAACCCATCTCCAATAATTTGTGTATAAACACGTGGCTGTGGTTTTCTGGGTAAAATTTTCTTCGATGTCTTTCTCAGGTGGGGCCACATGGCTTCTCCCTGACTCCACCTTCTGTCTTCCAAAATTCAGTTTAGTTTTCCCCACCTAACTCTGTTCTGCCCAAAGAAGTTTGTTTATTAATCAATAGTAATCACATTATGCAGTGGGGAATCCCACATCACCCCATAACCCCAACGAGTGATTAACTTTACTGAGTCATTTAATACTTAAAGAAGCTAGTAAATTAAAGTTTACTTTAAGTCAATAAGTGATTGTGATGATGTAAAAGGAATCATCTCATTTTTAGAATTATCCTCTTTAATGGTGATCCATTTCCACCTTCCCCTCTTCCAAATATACTATTTAGGTCATATTTTCAACTTTATTTTTCCATATGATATCTTTTTCTTTTTTGAAAATCATTGAGCACATTGCATTGATTCCTACATGAAATCCAAGCTTCTTTCTTTTGCCAATAAGCCCACCCTATTTCCTCTGCCCATTGGTCAACACAACGCCTCATACCTAAGTATTATCTAGTATTTATTAATAATGTAATCACAATAATTTTCTTATACAAGCAGGATTTGTATACATATCTGAGAAGTATTACATATTGATAATATGTAAAACAAATTCTATTTTTTTATATTATATGGCAATACATTTTGTGTCACATCTGAAGAATTCACAAGGAAGTATTTATTTTGAATATACTCTGAATATACAATCCTGTAATGCGGCACTCATGGCACATTTTCTATGGGAAACTAATGCTGATAACCCTGCACTCATTGTAAAGGCACTGTACAATACTTAAAACAGTAAACCAGCACCTATTATGTGTGTACTGTGGGAAACTTATGCCTATAACCAGTAAGCATGTTGCATATACTATGGTGGCCTAATGGTTGTAACCAGCCTACATGGTGCATGGTGTAGGAAGATAACACGTGCAATCATAGCACTCATGGTACATGTATTTTGAAAGACTCAAATTTATAACCTAGCATCCACTGTTAATGTATTCTGCCCTAATCAAAACAGAAAGCTAACATTAATTATAAATATACTGTGTGAGACTCAAATCAGTAATGTACCACTCATGGTGCACTTACTGTTGTGGATTCAGGCTGATAGACCAACACTTGTGTGCAAGCATTCATGCCTATTACTTAAAAATCATTAGAATGTTTTGTGTGAGATGCAAAAGAGCAAACCAGGACTCCTGGTACATGTAGAGTATCGGGTTCATTTGTAGAATTCTGAAAAGTTAGTGAATGTACTCTGGCAGGCTTATGGCCTTAAGCCTGTGATGCTGATGCATGTACTGTATGAAGTTCTTGCCTATCCCCCACAACTCATTATGAATGTACTGTATGAAACTCAAAACAGAAACCTATATTTATTATATATGTATTGTGGGAGGTTCATGCCTATCAGTCAAAACTCACAGTACATATACTATGAAAATAAGACTTTATAAACCTAAAACTAATTTAACACTTTCCCTAACCATAACCATCTATTTAATCTTAAATCTATTACTATTTATAAGTATAACCATTTGTCTTACTCTAATCCCTTGTTACCCTAACTTTAATGGTCAAGCTAACCCACACCTTAATCATAAAACTATTACTATCATTGACCATTACACTCTGTCTGGTCTAATTGTGTCAAAACACAACCCTAGCCCACAGCTTAACTCTAACCATTTAACCAAACACTAATGCCCTAAAACTAAACTAAACTCTAGCCACCTAAATCAAATAACCTTAAAAACTAATCCTAAATCAGTGTAACACTAAATCTAACCATAACCCACACCTAAACTCCAACCCTCTCTAATATTAAACCTAGCAATCTATTTATAACCCTAACCAACTCTGTATAATTTTAAACCCAATCCTAACTTTTACCCTCTTGCCCTAAACCCCTAATCTTATTTCCCTAACCATAAACCTAACCCTAACCCAATAAACCTAACCCTAACACTAACAATACCCTCAGTCTTCCCCTTCCTGACCCTGACACTAACCATAGCCATAAAACTCATAGTGCATATTTTGTGGAAGGTTTGTTTTTATAAGTGAATCTTCTTGTGAATTTCCTGTGCATTATTTAAAACAATTGCCAGCATTTACTGTGGTAGCCTCATGTGTATAGTTCAACAAACATGGTGCAGTTTCTGTGGAATGTTCAGGCATTTAGCACATCATGCATTGTTCACGTATTCTAGAAATGCACACTTCTAACCTAGCACTCATAGTATATGTACTGTGGGAAGTTCCCATGTATAAAGGGGAACTCAGAGTGTAATTAGTGTGTAGTCTCCCATATGTAAACATCACTCATGGTGCATGTTGTGTGGGAGGCTTATACTTTCATACTGGTGCTAATAGAGCATATGTAGGAGGCTCATACTTATAACTCAGTACTCATGGTGTAAGTACTATGTTGACATAATTCTGTAATGCGGCACTATAGATTTATTTACTTTGGGAGACTCAGGCCTTAATCCTGCACTCATTGTGAATGTACAATGCTAGGATCCAAAGAGTAACTCAGCACTAATGCATGTACTGTGAGAGACTTCCACCTATAACCCACCAACCATCGTGCATGTACTGTGTCAGATTCAAAATATTAAAGAAGCTCTCCTGCTGCGTGGACTCTGGAACCACATGCCTGCAATCCAGCAGTTATGGTTTATGTACTATCAGAGACCCACACAACTAATCCTGTATTCATGGTGCTTGTACTGTGGAAGAATTATATTTATAACCCAGAAGCCACTCTGAAAATTCTGTATGCTACTCAAAATATGAACCACGATTTACTATGGATTCGTGGTGTCAACAGTGTGGATGCTCACACATTTGAGACATCATCCATAGTTCATGTATTCTGGAGACGCATTCCTGGAACCCAGAACTTATGGTGTACATACTGTGGGAATCCCAGACTACTATGTCAGCACTTATGGAACATGTACTGTGCAAGGTTCATGTTTATAACCCAGTGCTCATTGTAAATATACTAAAAACAGTAGTCCTGCAGTCATGGTGTACTTAATGTAAAAGTCCCACTCTTGAAATACAGCAATCATTTTGAACATACTTAGGAAAGGCAGGCCTGTAAAAGAGCCCATATGTGCTAGTAATTCTTGTGCCAGACTTAAGGCTGTAACCCAACACTCAATCTAAATGTCCATGTAAGATTCCAAACAGAAATCCAACATGGTGTGAAGATAGTAAGAGTTCCATGCCTATAAACTTTAACATGGGAGGCTCATGCATATAGCGCAATTTTCATGGTGCACATACTCTGAAGCCACACATGTGGAACTCAGCACTGACAGCTTGTGTACTAGGGAAGACTCATAGCAATAACCCTACTCGGTTGTATGAATATACTGCATGACACTCAAACCAGATAGAGAGCTCTCAAAGGGCATTTCATTTAAAAGGCTGCCTCACTTATCCCAGTACCACAGGGGCATGTTTTGTGTGGGGCTAATGCCTATAATCCAGCTGTCATTGTGAATGTAGCAGGAAGAGGTAGCCCTGTAATGGCCAACTTATCTTCTTGTAGGTATTGTACAAGATCATACCTAAAATACAGTGTAAGTATAATTAATGTACCCAGAGATGTAAGGTTGTATGAAGCACGCACATGCTTGAACTTACTTTGTACGTCTTCTGTCATATTCAGCGTACAATGCAAGATTTCAAACAGCCACTGTTCATGGAGAATGGACTATGGAGACTCATGGCTATAACCAAATGTTCATATTGAATGTAAAGCACCACAATGAAGCAGTAACCCAATATGGATTACTGTTTCATGGATTTGGATTGCCATGGACTCATACAACTAACCTGTCACTCATGGGGAATATACTATGAGAGGCTCATGTTTGCCACCCTAACCCTAACACTCATCCTATTTTGATTGCTAAACCTAATACTCTATCTAAAGCTAACCTTTCCTCTCCCTAATCTTTACCCTCTGTTGGAACTCAGACCTATTTAACTGTAATCCTAATCCTAACCCCATCATCCCAACCCTAATAAAAACAATAAGCTTAAATCTGTATAATGCTTAACACAACCCTAAACCTAGACCCCTAACTACAACCCTAACCTTTGCCTAAACTCCACAGACCAAATCCTAACATTCTCTAACCAATTCCTAACCATATCCATAAAAAGAATGATGCGTGTTCTCTGCAAGGCTCATGTTTATAATGCAGAACTCACTGAGAATTTATTGTGCCTAACTCAAAACAATAAGTGTTCATTTACTGTGGAAGGCTCATGTCTATAACTCAGCGCTCATGGTGCAATTACTGTGGGTTCCTCCTACATAAAACACCTTCTCCGACTGATTCATATATTCTGGAAAAGCATGTTTGTAACCCAGCAATCATGGTCTATGTACTGTGGGAGACTCACATTTCTAACGCATCACACTCGTGTAAATATACATTATGAGTTTCCAAACACTAAGCCAATACTCATGGTGCATGCACTGTGGGAGGCTAGTGCTTATAACCTAGTATTCATCTTAAACAGCCAGTGTAAGTTTCCAAACAATGAACCAGTGTGAGGCTTATTCCTATAACCAAGCACTCATTGTGACTGTACCTGGGAAACATGTGGCTAAATCAGAGCATTCATATATTTGTATTTATTGTGCAAGTCTCAATTTCGTAACTCAACATAAATTGTGAATGAATATACAGTGCTAGATTCCAAACAGTAAGTCAACGCTCAAGGTAAATGTATTGTGGGAGACTCAAGTTTATGAATTAGATCACATGGTGCAATTACTGTGGAGGGGACATGTAGAGAACACATCACTCATAGTGCAAGTGCCCTTCCTAAATATAGCACCAGTATCACAGACACAGAGAGCAGCAATTACTAAATGGGACCTCCTGAAACTGAGAAACTCTGTAAAACAAAAGACACAGTCACTAAGTCAAAACGACAGCCTACAGAATGGAAAAAGATCATTAACCCCACATCGGAGAGAGGACTGATCTCCAAAATATATAAAGAACTTAAGAAACTAGATGTCAAATGATCAAATAATCCAATCAAAAATGAGGTACAGATCTAAACATGATATTCTCAGCAGAAAAATTGCAAATGGCCAAAAATCACTTAAGAAAATGCTCAAAATCCTCAGCCATTGGGAAAATGCTCATCAAAACACCTGTGAGATACCATCTCACAAAAGTAAGAATGGCTAAGATCAAAAACATCAGTGATAACTTATGCTGGAGAGGATGCAGAGTAAGGGGAACACTCCTCCATTGCTGGTAGTAATGCAAACTTGGATAGCCACTTAGGAAATCAGTGTGGCTGTTTCTTGGAAAACTGGGAATCAATCTTGCTCAAGACCCAGTGATACCACTCTTGAGTATATATCCAAATGATGCGTACTCATACCACAAGGACACTTGCTCACCTGTGTTCATAGCAGCTTTACTTGTAATAGCCAGAACCTGGAAACAACCTAGGTGCCCCTCAACTGAAAAATCGATAAAGAAAATGTGGTACATTTACACAATGGAGTGTCATTCAGTAGCAAAAAAATAAAAAAAAAAAGACATCTTGAAATTTGCATGAAAATGGATGGAACTAGAAAAAAAACATCTTGTATGAGGTAACACAGACTCAGATCGACACACATGGAATGTACTCACTCATAAGCAGATATTAGATGTAAAATAAATGGTAGCCAGCTATATTCCACGGTCCCAGAGAAGCTAGGTAACAATGAGAACTCTAAGAGAGACATACGTGGAGTCCCCTGGAAAGGGGAAACAGACAAGCACTCCTAAGAAAATTGAGAGCATGGAGTTGGGTAAGGTAGGTTGGAAGAGAAAGGGAGAAGGGAAGAGAGGAGGAGAACTTGAGGAAACAGGATGCTCAAGAAAGGGGAAGGACAGTGAGGGATAGAAAGGAAAGAGATACCTTTGATACACGGAGTCATTAAGGGGGTAGTGAGAAACATGGCACTAGGGAAACAGATACATAAATCCACAGAGAAGCACTGCACTGATCTTTCAGGAAAGAGTCCGAGAGAGAGGAGTGATAATATGAGCAAATAGGTCAAGACCATGATGGTGATGCCCACATAAATAGATGACCTGAGATATTAATAACTCATTGACTCTGAACTGACAATGTGTGATCCTGCATAGGGTCAAACTGGGCCCACTGAATGTGGGGGGCAGTTGTGAGGCTTGGGTAGTCTGTGGGGTCACTGACAGTGGGACCATGATTTATCCCTAGTGCTTAAACTGGTGTCTTGGAGCACATTATCTTTGAAGGGATCTTGCTCAGCCTTGATATAGGGAGGAAAGCCTTGGTACTGCTTTGAAGTGATGTGTCAGATGTGTCCTTGACTTCCCATAGGAAGTCTTACCCTTTAGGAAGAGTGAATGGGGGTGGGGTCAGAAAAGAGTGGGGTAGGAGGAGGGGAGGAAAAGATAATGGGGATAGCTATGTAAAATGAGGAAAGATTGTATTTTAAAAAAAATTCTCACATAAAACAGCAAGAAAGAAAAGGCAAAAACAAAACAAAAAACCCAACCAACCAAACAAATAGAAAAGTCAACCTGGAATTCACTACTAAGGGCTTATTTACTGAGGAACACTCACTCACACCACTAACCCATCATCGTATGTGAATGTAGAGTGTCAATTTCCAACCAGTGAGAAAGCACTCATGGAGTACTGTGGAAGACTCACAACTGTACTGTGGAGTCTCATATATATAGTACAACACTCATGTGTATGCTGTGTTTGGGACTTCTACTTTCATACCAGTACTAATAGGACATGTACTGTGAGAGACCTATAACCCAGCACTTGCAGTGAATGAATCTACCATGTTAAAGTATTCCTGTTTTGCAGCATTCATGGCTCGTTTACTTTGGGAGGCTCATAACGGTAGCCCAGCACGTATTGTGAATAAACTGTGCGAGATTCAATAGATTAAGCCAGTACTCATGTTACATGTATTTTAAAACTGCATTCCTATAATCCAGCACTCATGGCTTATGTACTGTCAGAGACTCAGGCTACTAACTGTTCTGCACTCATGGTGCATGTACCAGGATATACTCCAAATAGTATAACAGCATTCATGGTCCATGTACTGTGGAAATCTCTAGCCTGTAACTCAGCATTCACGGTGCAATTACTGTGAAAGGTTCACATATAGAAATCATCATTCATGGTACAAGAGCTGTGGGAAGCTAACACGTTTATGACAGTGTTCATATTGCATGCTGCAGTCTCATGACTGTAACCAAGCAGTAATTGTTCATGTAGTTTAGAGGCATAAACCTGTAACATTGAACTCCTGGTTCATTTATTTTGGGAGGCTCACATTTGTACCCATCAATCACTGTGAATGTACTATGCAAGATGTAAATAAGTAACCCAAAACTCAGAATTTATATATTGTTGGATTTTCATGTGCATACAAAGCACTTATTGTGATTTATTGTGCATGATGCAAAATAATAAGCCAGGATTTACTATAGAAATCTAATGCATTTAACCCAGCACTCATGGTACAATAACTGTTGGAGGCTCTGGCATATCACAGAGCATTCATCGTGCATGGCATATATTTATGAACCAGGACTTATTTTGAATGCACTCAGGACATCCTATCCTATAACAGAGCACTTATGTGCTTGTACTTACTATGTGAGGCTCATGCCTAAACCTCAACATTCACTGTGAATGCACACTTTAGGATTCCAAAAAGTTAAGGGTAAGAGTTCATGTATTGTGGAAGGCTCATACTCATGGTGTATGGACTCTGGAGTTATGTACCGTGGGAGACTAACCCCACTAAACCAGCATGTTTACGTGAATGTACTATGACTGATTCAAAGCAGTAAGACAGAACTCATGGTGTCTGCACTGGGGGTGGCTCAGGTCTATAATCCTGCTTTCAGAAAACATGATTGTACAGTGCTAGATTACAAACAGTAAAAAGATTGTAGTTCATTTACGTGGCAGACTTATACAATTAACACATTACTCATGGTTCACACTTCCAGAGATGCATGCTTTTAGCTGAGGACTCATCGTTTATGTACTGTGGTAGACTTCCATTACTAAGCCAACATTCTTGGTACATGTACTAGGGAAGAGTCATCTTTATAAGCCTGCATTCTTTGTGAATACACTTGGGAGACACAAGCCTGTAATAGAACACTCACATGTTTGCACTTACTGTATAAGGCACATACCTATAAGCCAGCACTCCCTGTGAATGTGCAGTGCTATATTCCTAAGAGTAAGCCAGCACTCATAGTGCATGGAATGTGGAAAGCTTGTGCTATAAACCAGCACTTATTGAAAACGTACTGTGTGTGATAGTAAACTAGCACTCATGGTGCATGGATTGCAAAGAGCTCACATATAACTTCATTCATTTATGGTGAATGTATTCTGTAAATGCATGCTTTTAACTCAGAACTCAAAGTTTATATACTGCAGGAAATTCACTGTATGCATATCACTCTTGGTGTGTGTATGGAGTGTGGTATATAGAGGTTCATGTTTATAACCAAACAATCACTGGAAAAATACCATATAACACTTAAAACAGTAATCAAGC
Source organism: Myodes glareolus (assembly GCF_982192425.1). Lineage (NCBI taxonomy): Eukaryota > Metazoa > Chordata > Mammalia > Rodentia > Cricetidae > Myodes > Myodes glareolus. Next base: position 23,687,461 of record NC_142046.1, read on the forward strand.
ACCAAGCATGCATTTAGTTTGGGATATTGAAACATAAATCCCAGAAGTATTGGAGCATGTGTTGTGTGAAGCTCAAGCCTGCAATCTATCATTCACTGTGAATTTATTCAGGAGGGTCAATCTTGTAACATCTGTGTGTATTTACTGTGCCTATAATCCAGGACCTATTGTGAACGTACCTGGAAGATGTAATCCTGAAATGGAAAACTGATCTGTTTTTACAAATTGTGTGGTGTTAGTGCCTATACCCCATAACTCACTGTTGAATTTGTTTTTGATACACACTGCCATAATGGAGCACAAATATATCTGTACTTATTGTGAAAGGCTAGTACCTATAAATCAGCACTCATTCTGATTAAGCAAAGCTAGATTCCAAACAATGACCCAGCACTCCTGGTGTGTGTATTGTGGAGACTCTCACTGTAATGCAACCCTCATTGTGGATGTACTGTTCAAAATTCACAACAGTAAACCAATATTCATGGTTTATGTATTGTTCAAGAGCTCATATGGCAAACCAGCTGCCTTGATGCATGTGCTGTGCTAGGCTCATATTTATAATACAGCACTAAAAATGAAAGTACTGTTCAAGACTTGAAACAGAAGTCAGCACGCATGGTTCTTTTCATGTGGTATAAACCAGCACTTACGGAGCACGTATTGTATGGTGCTCCTGTGTAGAACTCAGACCTCACTGTGAATGTACTCTGGAATTACACACCTTTCAAGGGGAACTGATGTGTTTGTGAGCATTCCTGAGTTCTACATCCCAAACAGTAAGCTAAAACCAATTGTGCACTAATTGCAGGAATCTCATGACTACAACACATAACTCATTGTGTATGTACTCTAAAGACAGATGCTTGGAACACAGCACTCATACTATATGAGACTCATACAGTTAATACCTGACTCCTGGTGGATATCCTGTTCAAGCTTAATGTTTAAAAGCCATTATTCATTGTGAATGTGCTGTGTAAGACTCAAAACAGTAAGCCAGAGCTCATAGTGCATTTTGTTTGGGAGGATCATATGTATATCCCAGAGCTATTAAATCACGTCTTGTGTGACATAAACCATTATTATAGACCATCCTCACTAAAAGTCATCAAGCATTGTGAATGTATTTTGGATTTGCAATCTTCTAATGGGGAATTCATCTGCTTGTATGTACCATACAAAGTTTATGCCTATAAATCAGCTCGTACTGTAAATGTACTTGGGAAACACATACCAGTTAAGAGCACTCTTGCTCTTGAACTTAAAATGCCAAGTTTGTGCCTATCACCCAGAATTCCTTGTGTATTTACTATGCTAGATTTCAAGCAGCATGAGAGTAATACTGGTGCATGTTCTTTGAGAGATGCAAGACAATAACATGTTACTCACTTATTGTGCACATTTTTTGAGATGTATGCCTGTAACCCAGCACTCATAGTGCATATGTTGTGAAGTTTCATGTTTACATTCCAGCAATCTTTATGAATGTACTGTGTTACAATAAAAACTGTAATTGGACTTTCAGGTGTAATTTAAAGAGTCGTCAACCATATATACCAGCACTTTTGGAGCATGCATTGTGTGAGGCTGTGTTGCCATTAGGTAGCAGTAGTATGTTTTTAAGTGCTGTGCAGAGTTAATGACTCGTAAATGAACTTGGGGAAAGGCCTACCTTTTAAGAAGTTCTAATATGCTTGTATTTAAACTGTTAGGTTCATGCTTGTAGACATAAGCACTCCTGAATGTACAGTGCTAGATACAAAAAAATGTGAGCTACCATAAGATTCGCATGTACTGTGGGAGGTTCATGCCTATAGCATCACTCATTATACATGTATTCTGATGACAGAGACTTGTAACACAAAACGTCTGGTTTATCCATTGTTTGTATCCTCAAACTACTACCACATTACTGCTGCTTCATGTACTGGGAAAGCCTCATGTTTGAAACCAGCACTGATTGTAAATGCACCGTGTGATACTCACAACTCTAAGCTGCCTCTCCTGGAGCATTTCATGTGGGATGGTCAGTTGTATAAACAAGCAGTCATGTACGTTGTGTGCAGTTCCTTCCCAGACCCATCATTCATTTTGAATGGAGTTAGGAAACATTCTCAGTAATGGGGAACTCATCCATTTGAACTTACTGTCCAAGGTTCCTACCTAAAACTCATGAATGTACAGTGTGAGACTAAAATCAATAACCTAGCAATCATGGTACATTTCATTACGGAGGATCACTTGTATATTCTAGAACATTTCTGATCTGGTGTTGTATGAGGTTATGACTGTAAGCCAGGGCTCACTCTAAAAGTACTTGGGAAAAATAGGTTTGTAACAGGGCATTCCTCTGCTTGTGTGTACTGTGTATATGCTCTTGCCTATAAACCAGTAACAATTGTGAATGTTCTCTGTGCACGCCTTTTACTGGGAACTCTTTTACATAAGGTGCTAGGCTTTTGTCTTCCAACACAGCAAGTTTTTGTGCATGTGCAGTACTAGAGTCCAAAGAATAAACAAATACTCCTTGTGAATGTACTATGAGAGGTGTATGCCTATAACACATTACTCATTGCACACATATTTGAAGACATGTATTTGTAACCCGGTACGCATGGTTTTTGTACTGGGAAAACTCACAGCACGAACACAATATTCTCCATACACGTACTGTTGTTCACAATCCAGAACTCATTGTAAATTTACTGATGACACTCAAAACTGTAATGTAGCATTTGTAGTGGGTGACTGTTATTTGGGAGTGTCAATCAATCATACATCCCAGCACTTTTGGTGCATGCACTGTGTGAGGCTCATGCATATAACTCAGCACTCACTAGGAATAACAACCCTTTAATGGAGAACTTACCTTGTATGTACTGGGCAAAGCTGGTATCTGTGATGGAGGACTCATTTTGAGTGTATTCAGGAGGATCAAGCCTGTAACATAAAACTCAACTTCTTGAGGACACTGTGTAATGCTTCTTCTGTCAATAACCTGAATTTATTGTGAATGGTTTCATGAGAGGCATGCCTTTTAATGAGTACTACTGTTCTTTTACATACTGTGAAATGTTCCTAATAAACCAGTACTGACAAAAAGTACAGAGGATGCAAGACTGTAATGGGCAAATCATTGCTTGGACAGAGTGTACAAGGCTTATGTCTTACACATTTATACATACAGCATTTATTCTAAATATATAGTGCTAGATTTCAAACAGTATGGAAACATTAATTCTGTATCACCATACACACTAGAGTAAGCATTTACTGTGGGAGGCTTAGGCCTTTTACACATCACTCATTGTGTACTTATACCGGATAAGTGCCATTGTAAGCCAGCATTCACGTTTTATGAAATTTGGAAGAATCACACTTCTAACATATCACTCCTGCTGCACATGCAGCAAGAATCATGTTTATAACCCATCACACATTGTGTAAATGCACTATTCAAGACTCAAAACAGTAACCAAGAGCTCATTGTCCATTTCATTTGGAAGGATCATTCGTGTATCCCAGCACTGTTGGATAATGTATTTTGTGAGGCTTGTGATGATAAGCCAGGATTTACTGTCAATATACTTGGGAATGTATGCTTTCATCTATGCATTTCATTCATTTCAACAGTGGAATAATTTGCTATGTGGAACTTTTGCTTATAATCAGATAACATTGTGAAAGTATGTAGGAGAACATGAGACTATGATGAAGAACTAGCCTGCTTGAACAGTCAATACAAGGTTCCTGCTTATAACCCAGATCCCATTGTAAATTTATGTGGGAGACACAAATCTATAACATAGAATTCATCTGTTTGAACATACTGTGCATAGCTGCTGCCGATAGCCCAGAACTCATTGTGAGTGAACGAGGGAGACATCTGCCTTTTAAGGAGCACTTCTGTGCTTGTAGTATTATTCTAGACTTGTACCTCTATATTCCAGTTCTGACTCATTTTGAATGTATTCAGAAGACACAACCCTGTTATATATAACTCATCTGCTTAATCATCCTTTACAAGGGTAATGCCGATAACCTGAACTCATTGCAAATGTTTTTGTGGGATGCAAGTCTCCAATGTAAAACTTGTCAGCTTTCATGTATTGTGCAAGGCTCCTGCTTATAACCCAGAACTCACAGTGAATGCACGAGAGACTTGGGCCTTTTAAGTAGCGGTGAAGTGCTTGTACGTGCTGATCTAAGTTAGCGAGTACAACCCAGGGCCAAGTCATTGTCAATGAATGTGAAGGAAAAAACTTGCTGTTTACAGAGCTCCTTTGTACATGGACTTACAGTGTTAGGCTCATGTTTATAAGCAAGCAATCCAAACAGTGAGCCAGCACAATATTTGCATATATTCTGGGAAGTCATGCCTATAACATATCATTCATTGTGCGTGTATTCTGGAGATAGATGTTTGTTAACACAGAAATCATGATTTCTGTACCTTTGGAAAATCACCACTAACATATCACTGCTGATGTTCGTACTGTGCAAGGCTCATATTTATAATCCAGTCCTCATTGTGAACATACTGTGTGAGACTCAAAACAGTAAGCAGGCTCTCCTGGCACGTTTCATGTGGGAGGCTTATATGTCCAAACCAGCATTCCTGTAACATGTATGGTATGAGGCTCATGCATATAACCAACACATATTGTGGATGTACTCAGAAAATGCAGTCCTTTTGTGATGAAATCATGTGCTTGCAAGTACTATGTGATTGGTTCTGTAAAACCAGCATTCAGTTTGAATGTCCTCAGGAGATTCAAGTCTATAATAGAGAACTCATCTGCTTGAACATACTGTGTAAGGTTCCTGCCAATAACCCAAAGTCGGTGTGAATGTATTAGTGAGTTGCAAGCCTGTTAAGGACTACTAATGTATTTCTATGTGCTGAGCAAAGTTCCTCCTCATAATACAGCACTGGATCATTGTAAATGTGCTTGGGGAAAGGGAAACTTGTCACAGGGAACTGATTAGCTTGTCATCATTGTGAAGGGCTCCTGCCTGTAAACTGCTGCTGAGTCATTGTACATGTATACAGGAATGCAAACCTGCAAGTGGTAAATCATTTGCAACATGAGTGCATGGTTACTGTTTTGCATGTTGCACAACACATTCACAGTGAGTGCTGTATTACAGACATGAACCTTGAACAGAGCATACAAGCAAATGAGTTAGCAGCTATATAGTCTTGTAACAAGAATATTCACAATGAATTGAGTTCTGGATTATAGACAGGAAAATTACCCAGTATGCTCAAGCAAATGAGTACTCTGCAACGTACAGTGTTCAGGTTGATAAGACTGAACTCAAGACACATGGTCTTGGGAGGTTCATGCCTATAACCCAGCACTTATTGTCACTACACTGTAAGAGACTCAAAACAGTAAGCAAGCAAACATAGTGCATGTACTTTGTGAGGCACAAGCCTTATCTCAGCAATCATTGTGTGATACTCAAACCAGTAACCAAGAACTTATGGTGGGATCTTACTTATAACCCAACATTCACTGGGCATGAATAGTAGTTGGCTTATTGATGTATCCCAAGACTCATAGTGATGCAGTGTGTTAGGTTCATGCCTATGACACAACACTTATTGTGAATATACTGTGTGGGACTCAAAAGAGCAAGTTAACATTCATGATAAATGAACTACATGAAGGTAAAAAAATAAGTCAGCACTCGTGGTGCATATACAATGGAAGGTTCATGCATATAACTCAGATTCATGGTGAATATTTATGGGGTGTCATGGTTAAAAGTTAGCATTAATGATACTTGCAATCCTAGCACTCATGGTCCATGTATACTGGTGGAATCCTGCCTATTATTGAGCACTCATTTTGAAAGGAAAATGTGAAACTCAGAATTGTAGACTGGCACTCATGGTCCATGCCTGTAGGAGGCTTACACCTATAAGCCAGAACTCAACAAACATGCCCTAAGGCAGGTTAAAGCCTATAACCCAGCACTCATGATGAATGGACGATGGGACAGGCTCATGACAATGACACAGCACTCATTATCAATGCACTTTGCAATTGCATTAATCATTGTTAAAACAATGAGCCAGTACTCATTTGCATGTATTCTGTGAGTGCAAGCCTGTTGCCCTGCACTGACTGTACATGTGTTCTGAAGAAACATATCTTTCACACAAGCCTTTATAGTGCATGTTCTTTGTTAGGTTCAGAGGTATTATAATCCAGCACTTGTCATGACTTTAATGTGCCATAATCAAACCAGAAAGCCAGCACTCATGGTGCATGGAGTTTGTGATAATCATGTGAATGATTCTGCACTCATGGTGCACCGACTTTGAAGACATTTGTAATTCAGCATGTATTTTGCATGTATTATGGAAAGTTCATGCCTTTACCCAGAATTCAGTTGCTTGAACTGAGACTAAAACAGAATGTCAGTATTCATGATGCATATATTTTGTGAGTTCATGCCAGTAACCCATAACTCCTGGTTCACATAATCTGGAGTTGTATTGTTGTAACACAGCACTCATGGTGCATGCATTGTGGGAGGATAACACTTGTGGGAGGATAATCCTCGCACTCATGGTACATGTACTCTTGGAGGCTCATGCCAATTGTGCAGCACATAATGAATGTACTTTGATAACTCCAAACATTAAGCCAACACTCATGCTGCATGAATTGTGTAAAGCTCAAACCTGTTACCTAGCACTCATTGTGTGTGGACTGTGGATGTACACACCTGATATGTAGCAGTCATGTGGAAGAAACATGTCTATTCCTGAAAAATAATTGTGAATGAAAGCCAGCACTCATGGTAAATGTACTTCGAATCACATGCCTATTACCCAGGACTTATTGTGAATGTACTTAACTATGCAGTACTCAAAACAGCAACCCAGCAGTTATGCTATATGGATTCTGGTAAGTTCTTGCCTATACTCCAGTATTCCTAAGGAATGGACTATTCTTGTCACCTTGCTGTATCCTAGAACTCATGCTCCATTTACTGTCTCAGGCTCATGTTTATAACCCAGTAATAATTGTAAATGTGTTGTATAAGACCAGAAACTGTAAGCCAGCACTTATGGTGCATGTAATGCATGATGCTCATGCCTGTAATCCAGCACTCACCATGACTCAAACTTCATGTTGCATGTTCTTATGTGAAATTGAAGCCCATTATTCATCACTCATTATACATGAACTCTGGAGACACATGCCTGTAATCTAGTATTAATGGTAAACATTCTTTGAGATGCTGATGCCTATAACACAACACTCATTGTGAATATACCAGGCAAGACCAAAATAGATAGATAGATAGATAGATAGATAGATAGATAGATAGATAGATAGATAGATAGATAGATAGAGAAACCTATGCCAGCACTCACGTTGCATGTATTGTGTTAGGTTCAAGCCTGTTACCTTGCACACTTTGTTAGTATTCAGGCATCTTTACTGGCCTGACCTTGAGGTCCTCAGCAGTAGCCACTAAGAACAACGCCAGTGAATATTCATTATGTGTCCCTTTAAAAAGACCCTGTACACCTTCCATCTCTCTCTCTCTCTCTCTCTCTCTCTCTCTCTCTCTCTCTCTCTCTCTCTCTCTCTGTGTGTGTGTGTGTATCTGTCTGTCTGTCTATCAGCTCCTCTCCTCCTCCTCCTCCTCCTCCTCCTCCTCCTCCTCCTCCTCCTTCTTCTTCTTCTTCTTCTTCTTCTTCTTCTTCTTCTATCTTCTGCTTCTTCTCTCCCCAGAGACCAGTCTCCTTTCTCTCCTTCCCTCTTCTTATGTTCCCATTTCCTTAAGAAATCCCCATCCACCTGAGCTCAGTCGCAAGGTGTCTTTCTTTCATGCACTGCTTATATTTAAATTACAACACTCTTGGTGTTTATACTCTAGAGACACAAGACTATAATGCAACAATTATTGTACACATAGTGTGAAAGGCTAAAGTCTTTAACTCAACATTCACTGTGAATATAATGTGCAGTACTAGTGTAAGCTAGCACTTGGGTGGCATGTAGTATGTGAGGATGTCACTATTAGTCCTAGAAAGAACAGTGTTTGTACTCTGGTAAGCTGATTCCTATTACCACAGATTCATTTTGAATGTTCTCTGTTAGAACAGAAAACTGCAAGCCTGCATCATAATGCATATACTATGTGAGACTCATGCCTGTAACCCAGCACTGTTTGTGTATGTACTCTGGGAACACACTTGTAACACAAAACACATGGTGTATGTATTGTGAGGGGATAATGCCTATAACCCAGTACTCATTGTGATTGCATTGTTCATAGGTCAAAAGGTAATCCAGTACTCACGGGGCATGTGCTGAGGGAGGCTCATACATATCACCCAGGATTTAGTGTGCTTGTTCTATGATGGGTTCATGTCTGTAAGCCAACACACATTGTTCATGTGTTCACTGTGGGATGATGATGCCTGTAATCTGGATATGTATAGTGCATGCACTCTGATAGGCTCATGACTATTAACCAAAACTCGTTGTGTGTATTATGTGGGACTTACAACCCAGCATTCATGGTTCATGCCTGTTGAAGGTTTATGCCTCATACCCAGGATTTATGGAGTTATGTTATATGGTGGGTTCATGCCTATAAACCAGCACATATGGTGCTGTGAAGGAGGTTCATACCCATTATATATTACTCATAGTGAATGTACTTTGAAAACAGTAAGTCAGCCCTCATGGTAAATGTACTTTGTGAAGTTCAAGCCTGTTACCAAGTACTCACTGTACATGTACTTTGGAGCTCTTTGTTAATGTTTCTCTCGTGGTATGTGTTCTTTGGGAGGTAAGTGCCATAATCCAATGTCATTGTAAATGTACTTTTAGGCTATCAAAGTCATTAGCCAGATCTTTTGGTATGTGTACTGAGGGAGTCTTATGCTTATATCCCAGGACTCATTGGCTACGTTTTATGTAGGACTCAAAACTTGAACCAGCAATCATAGAACATGGAATGTGGGAAGAGGATACCTCTAATGCTAGCACTCACGGTGCATGTACTATGATAAGTTCAAGCCTAGTCACCAGATCTTATTGTAAAAGTGCTGTGTGAGAAACAAAACAGTAAGTCAGCACTCATGATTCACGTACTGTTGTGGCTCATGTACTCACCACACTCACATGAGTGTAACCTAGCACTCGTGATTAATGTACTCAAGACTCAAACAGTGAGCCAGCACTCACGGCATATATACTTTGTCAAACTCATGCCAGTATCCCAGGACTCATTTTGAATATATTGCGTAAAACATGAAACCTGCGTTTATGGTGTATGCACCTTGTGAGAATCATTCCTATAACTCAGCACTCATTACACATGTACCATGGAAGCTCATGCCTCTTATCCTTGATTCAGTGTGAATGTAGTAAACAGGACTGGAAACAGGAAGCCAAAGCTTGTGGTACATGTACTCTGGGAGGCTCATGCTTATAATCCCAGATTCATGGTGTATGTTCTATGGTAGTCCCATGCCTGTAAGCCAGCACTCATAGAGTATGTGAGTAAAATTCTTTAAAATATATTATTTTTTTCTGTTTAAGTATTATTTTATTAGGTGTGTGTGTGTGTGTGTGTGTGTGTGTGAGAGAGAGAGAGAGAGAGAGAGAGAGAGAGAGAGAGAGAGAGAGAGAGAGAGAGTTTTTCTGAGTGTTGAGTGGGGTGTTCTTCACACATAGGAAAGCCAAAGGAGTATATCTAGTGTCTTTTTACCTACCATACCACTCTCCTCAACTTATTTTTTAAACCTAGATCTGTCACAGTTAACTCATGGAAATTACTATTTCACTTTGGTTCCACAGACCTGCCTGTCTCTGTGATTCTCTGTTGGGGTTACAGCCATGCATGTCCATACCAAGATTTGATGTGAGTGCTGAGCATTTTAATATATGTCCTCTTGCTTGCAGTGCACTTCCAACCTTATGTAATTCACATTTAAAATGTCTATAGAGTATTAGCTTTCGGTGTGATAATTCTCTACAATAAAAATAATTTGTGTCATATTAGGGAAAATCTTTATTTTACAAAGAAGTATTCAGTTTGTGCTTCAGTGAGTTCTTAAATTGGAACATGGCCTGTGAATGAAGATGTATGAAGAGATCCTGAGAGTTTGTGAGAAAATTCCATGTAAACAAGACACAAGTCTTATCACCTCTGGTCCTCTGTAACATGGGTGTACTTTTGTAATGTGTTTTCCAGTCCCTCCCAGATATAGTCAATAGGAGTAGGTTTTGCTTCAGATTACCCATTGCCTTACCCATTATTATGCAAAATAATGTTTCCAAGCATAGTTATCCTCATGACTACAGCCTAAGCCCACGTGACTTTGCCCTTGTGAGTATACACAGCTTGACCTCAAATGTACTTTGTTAACATGACCTTGCTTAATCCTCAGAATACCCTCAGTGTATAAATTGCCTAATGCCTTTATTAAGTTGATTGGTTCATGAGACTTTAGTCAGCCTCAGATATAGGCTCTGCTCTCCCTGGTTCACACTGCCAAATAGAACAATAACATTCTTGTTCAATAAGAAATCACATGAGCTAGACTTAATTTGCAAAAAAAGTTTAAGAATATACTAAACAAATAAGTGAACATTCTGTTCTTTGGAAACAGAAAATAAAACATTCATTCTATATGTTCACTTAATAAGTCAGTCTGTGATGACTTCACTAACTCTGAATAACCCAAATCATCTTTCCATATCTATAAAATTCAGAACCAGACTATATGTATTTCACCATCAAGATATTAGCACCATATAGCACTCAGTCTACAACCATCCTCCTCTCTGATATGTTTATCTGTTATCTATTGGAAGATTCAGCAGAATGTAAGTGATGTTAACCTATTTTTGGTTCAGATAATTTGAACCTTTTCTTTTTCTAAATTTCAAGCAACCACATGGTGGCTCACAACCATCTGTAATGAGGTCTGGTGTCCTTTTCTAGCCTACAGGCATACACACAGACAGAATATTTTATCCATAATAAATAAATATTTAAAAAGAAGATTTTGATAAGAGTGAGCCTCAATGTTGATTCTGTTTGTGACGGTCTCCACATAAGTGGGCTCTTTAACACAAATCCAAATAGTTGAGTGATGGACTCTGTAGTCAAGACTTGCACATCTCTGAGGAGAAACAACTGCATCTGTAGGAAAAGGGACTGTTCATCCCTTTCCTTACCGCTACAAATGACACATGAATACACATGTCACAGAATTTCTCATGGGGACTATATGAGTGTGTGTGTGTGTAGAGGACTCATCTTAAAGTATTAGCAGAAACTAGCATTATTTATTAATTTAGACAATAATGAGATTCAATATCTACAAAATATCTGAAGACATTTGGAAAGAAAATCTGTGTATAACTTAGATATTTTAAAATTTAGGCTGTAGTTTTCTGAGTTTTAAACTACTGAAAGCTTATGTTTGTCAATGTCTTTAGGCCTCACATTTTAAGGTGTATACCCCAATGACACCAGAAAATAAGCTGACAGTTCTCTCTCTCCCTCTCCTTTCCTTTCTCTCTCTCTCCCTACCCCCTCTCTCTTTTTCTCTCCATTATCAATGCATTCAAATACAGCAGCACAAAACTTCAACATGACTGACACTGATAAAATCACCTGTTATTTAAGGGATGGACAAATTAGCACATGTGAAGTGAAGAGACTATAATTAGAGCAAAGTTAAAAGTATCTTTTAAATTAAATGTTCAAAGTGTTATAACCTTATATTAAATATGAGTGGCCTCCAATTCAGTAAATTAAATGGATACATAGAAATCACTACTGGGGAAAGTAAGGAAATAACTTCACATTAGGAAGTTAAAGCTGTCAGTGCAGAGTTTTGTCTAATCTCCCTGGAGCTGTTATCACTTGCACAATGAGGAAACAGTTATGTTAAAATCCAAGTTTAGATTTTTCCCTTCGTCTCAGTTGGCATTGATCAATCATTTAATCATCCTTTTTCAGTACTATTGCATATTATTATAATATTGCTTAATATTGCTTATTAGGAGGAACAAGATTTAGTGCTCTGCAGGAAGAGATGACAACATCTCAAAGTAAAATGTCAAGGTAAACAAAACTACTAGATATATCAAGGTATCCCTTGATTTCTTTGACAGCCAATGTTCTGTTTAGGTGACACTGAGCATAAACTCTTCCCTGCAAAGTTAATCTGCCATAACACCATATTAGAGTCAACAGGAACCATTTACTAGTTCTTTTTCAAGTACTCAATATAGAAGGGAGGCCACTTGCTGGTTCCCAGCTGCCCAGATAGCTTAGACCTGAAAATAATCACACAGAAACTGTATTATTTAAATCACTGCTTCGTCCATTAGCTCTAGCTTTTTATTAGCTAACTCCTATGTATTAATTTAACCAACTTCTATTAATCTATATATCTCCATTTGTCTGAGGCTTGCCGGCTAAAGTTCTAGCATCTATCTTTGGCAAGGCTCCATGGTTCCTCTCTAACTCTGCCCTTCTTTCTCTCAGCATACACCCTAGATTTCCCTACCTAGTTCTGGTCTTCTCTGCCATAGGGTCAAAGCAGTTCTTTATTCATTAACCAATAAAAGCAACACACAGACAGAAGGACTTCCCCCACGATTTCCCCTTTTCTATTTAAACAAAAAGGAAGGCTTTAACTTTAACATCTTAAAATTACAAATAACAAAACATTTATCAATCAAGAATTACAGTTACAATATTTATATATACTTTATCTTTTGCCATAACTAAGGAAAACTATATCGATTTTTCAACTCCATCAAAGACTCCAAAAGTCTATAATATTATTTAAGTAAACTATAAGTAGCCATTGATAAAGGCACTGGGACTTGTTTCTACTGCTTGTACTGGCTTTTTGGGACGCTAGTCTATTAGGATGCACAGTTTCCTAGGCCTGGATGGAGGGGGACGGGCAGAGTATCCTTCTCTCTGTAAAGGCTGGAGGGGGAGGGAGGAGGGAGAGTAGGGCAGTGGAAGGGCAATGGGAGGAGGGGAGAAGTAGAAATTTTTGAATGGAAAAACAAAACAAAACAAAACAAAACAAAAAAAAACAAAAAACAATTAAGTTCATTGCAAGCAACTTCCAAAACTCTGGAATTGACAGAGACACCTCAATGCCTGGACAGTCACCCAGAGTTCTGTGTTGTTGGTGTATCCATATTCAGCCTATTTACCCATAGAATCTGGCATACTTTTCCATGAAGCAGGAATCTTGAAAGACAGACAGTTCTGCCTGTATTAGCAGTTTGTCAGTCACATTTTCTGTGTCCTGCAGAATGTCTAGCAGACTCTTTCATGAAACAGGAACCACAAAAGATCATCTCACCTTTAGGCAAGTTCAACCGTCATTTTTCTGTGGGTCTGCCTGTCCAGGCAAGAGCTGTTTCTTGCCCAAATGTCTAAGAAACTCTGTAAGAAGCCTCTTTGATGGCCATCTTCCTCTTGAAATAGATTGGTGCTACCAGAAGCAACTGTGTCTTATTGTCATGAAAAGTCCTAAATTCTTTTTTTTTTTAAACAACTTTGGTTTTATTTTGTGATATTAAAGAGTGGAAACATTTACTTGTATGCATTTCTTTTTATTTTATTTCTAACCAATAACTAATGGATATGCAGATGTCATTGGTTTCTCTTTCATACAAATTTTACAATAGTATCCTTCTTAAGAACATAATATAGATGAAATTTTAAAAATAAATCAGCAAAAATAATCATTTGTTGATGAATTATTACCTGTAATCATGTTATCTAAATTCAAATTTTCATAGTTAGACTTCCAAAGAAACAAAAATTATACTTTTAAACTGTATAGCTTTAGCATTTGTAGTTTAATAATTCTCAACATAAATATTCTGAAATCTTAGCAGCTATTGGCATTCATAATATCATCCAAATGTTAATAAAATGATTGATAGAAGAAATTTTATATAGTAACTAAGGGTTAAGAGTATCTTAGTTATTTTTTTTAAAGTAAATTTTATTAAATTATAAAAGTTTCCATTTCCGCCCCTCTTCCCAACACCCTCCCACTCCCCCCACTCCCTCTCCTCCTCCCTCTTCGTCCCTTAGGGTAGTCAGGGTTTCCTGCCCTGTGGGAAGTTCCAGTTCATTCCCCCTCCCTCCAGGTCCAGGAAGGTGAGTGTCCAAACAGACTGGATCCCCAAAATCCAGTATATGCAGAGGAAACAGGTCCCAGTATCTTAGTCAAAGGCTTTTCAAAAGACTTCGGGCCAGCCACAGTCAGAGAATCCGGCCAAATTCCGAGAATCTGGTTAGATCACCTCCTCGTTCAGTCCCAGTCCAACTGGCCTTGGTAAACTCTCATTAGATCCGTTCCCTTATATCAGTGGGTGATAGCATCCCTCGCAGTACTGATTTCGTTTTTCATGTTCTTCCTCCTTCTGCTCCTCATTTGGACCTCGGGGGGCTCAGTCAGGTGCTCCAATGTGGGTCTCCGACTGTATCGCCGTCCTTCGCCAGATGAAGGATCTATGGTGATAAGCAAAATATACATCAGTATGGTTATGGGCCACGGCCGATTCAGGCACCCTCTCCTCTGTCCAGAGAATAATCTGGGGGATCTCTCCTTGGACCTGGGATCCCATATATAATCAAGTCTCCTGTAAACCCGAAAAATGACTCCCTTAGTTGAAATATATTCTTCCCTGATCCCATATTCATCCTTCCTCCCTCCCCCCCCCCATCCCAGGCCACCGAGCTTTCCCCATTCCTCCCCTACTCCCTTCTCTCTAACACTCTCCCCTTCCATCAACCCTCCCACCCCCCCCCCATGCACCCGAGGTTACCTGGGACTCTTGTCTATTTCCTACCTCCTGGTGGATAGCTAAATAATCTTCATCAGGTTCATCTTCTTATTTAGCTTCTCTAGGATCACGAATAATAGGCTCAAAGACCTTTAATTATGGTTAGAATCCACTTATGAGTGAATACATACCTTGTTCCTCTTTTTGGGTCTGGCTTACCTCACTCAGTAAAGCGTTTTCTATTTCCATCCATTTGCATGCAAAAGTCAATATGTCATTGTTTTTTACCGCTGAATAAAACTCTAATGTATATATGTTCCACACCTTTTTTAACCATTCTTCTATTGAGGGGCACCTCGGTTGTTTCCAGGTTCTGGCTATTACAAATAGTGGTGCTATGAACATAGTAGAACAAATGCTTTTGTAGTATGTTAGGGAATCTTTAGGGTATATTCCCAAGAGTGGAATTGCTGGGTCCTGAGGGAGGTTGACTCCCAGTTTCCTGAGAAACCGCCACACTGATTTCCACAGTGGCTGCACGAGTTTGCATTCCCACCAACAATGGATGAGTGTTCCCCTCACCCCACATCCTCTCCAGCATAGGCTATCGTTGGTGTTTTTGACTTTAGCTATTCTAACAGGTGTAAGATGGTATCTCAAAGTGGTTTTGATTTGCATTTCCCTGATCGCTAAGGAGGTTGAGCATGACCTTAAGTGTTTTCTGGCCATTCGAAGTTCATCTGTTGTGAATTCTCTGTTAAGTTCAGTACCCCATTTATTAATTGGGTTAATTAGAGTTTTAGTGCCTAGTTTCTTGAGTTCTTTGTATATTTTGGAGATGAGACCTTTGTCTGATGAGGGGTTGGTGAAGATCTTCTCCCAGTCAGAAGGCAGCCTTTTTGTCCTATTGACAGTGTCCTTTGCTTTACAGAAGCTTCTCAGTTTCAGTAGATCCCATTTATTCATTGTTTCTCTTATTGTCTGTGCTGCTGGGGTCCTACTTAG
Organism: Myodes glareolus; assembly: GCF_982192425.1. Classification (NCBI taxonomy): domain Eukaryota; kingdom Metazoa; phylum Chordata; class Mammalia; order Rodentia; family Cricetidae; genus Myodes; species Myodes glareolus. Next base: position 23,703,297 of record NC_142046.1, read on the forward strand.
GAAGAGGCCTCCTGTGCCTATATCTTGTAGACTACTTCCCACTTTCTCTTCTATCAGGTTCAAAGTGGACAGATTAATGTTGATGTCTTTAATCCATTTGGACTTGATTTTTGTGCATGGTGATAGATATGGATCTACTTTCATTTTTTTACAGGTTGACATCCAGTTATGCCAGCACCATTTGTTAAAGATGCTTTCCTTCTTCCATTGTATACCTTTAGCTCCCTTGTCGAAAATTAGGTGTTCATAAGTTTGTGGGTTAATATCTGGGTCTTCTATTCGATTCCATAGGTCGACTTCTCTGTTCTTATGCCAATACCAATCTTTTTTCAATACTGTAGCTCTATAATAGAGTTTGAAGTCAGGGATGGTAATGCCTCCAGAAGATCTTTTATTGTATAAGATTGTTTTGGCTATCCTGGGTTTTTTGTTTTGCCATATAAACTTGATTATTGTTCTCTCAAGGTCTGTGAAGAAGTTTGATGGGATTTTGATGGGGATTGCATTGAATCTATAGATTGCTTTTGGTAGAATTGCCATTTTTACTATGTTGATTCTCCCAATCCAAGAGCAGGGGAGTTCTTTCCATTTTCTGGTATCCTCCTCAATTTCTTTCTTCAAAGACTTAAAGTTTTTGTCAAATAGGTCTTTCACTTCCTTGGTTAGAGTAACCCCAAGATATTTTATGCTATTTGTGGCTATAATGAAAGGTGATGCTTCTCTGATTTCCCTCTCTGCTTCTTTATCCTTTGTGTATAGGAGGGCCACTGATTTTTTGGAGTTGATCTTGTATCCTGTCACGTTACTAAAGGTGTTTATCCGCTGTAGGAGTTCTTTGGTAGAGTTTTTGGGGTCACTTACGTAAACTATCATATCGTCAGCAAATAATGAAAGTTTAACTTCATCCTTTCCAATACGAATCCCCTTGATCTCCTTATGTTGTCTTATTGCTATTGCTAGAACTTCAAGCACTATATTGAAGAGGTATGGAGAGAGTGGACATCCTTGTCGCGTTCCTGATTTTAGTGGAAAGGCTTTGAGTTTCTCTCCATTCAGTTTGATGTTAGCTGTCGGCTTGCTGTATATTGCTTTTATTATATTGAGGTATGATCCTTGTATCCCCAGTCTCTCCAACACCTTTATCATAAATGGATGTTGAATTTTGTCAAATGCTTTTTCAGCATCTAGTGAGATGATCATATGGTTTTTTTCTTTCAGTTTATTTATATGATGGATTACATTGATAGATTTGCGTATGTTGAACCAGCCCTGCATCTCTGGAATGAAGCCGACTTGATCATAATGGATAATTTTTCTAATGTGCTCTTGGATTCGGTTTTCCAGTATTTTATTGAGAATTTTTGTGTCGATGTTCATGAGTGAGATTGGCCTGTAATTCTCTTTCTTGGTTGTGTCTTTGTGTGGTTTTGGTATTAGGGTAACTGTAGCTTCATAAAAGGAGTTAGGCAATGACTCTTCTGTTTCTATATTGTGGAATACATTAAGGAGTATAGGTATTAGCTCTTCCTGGAAGTTCTTGTAGAATTCTGCATTGAAACCATCTGGTCCTGGGCTTTTTTTGGTAGAGAGATTTTTGATAACACCTTCTAATTCTTCGCGACTAACAAGTCTATTTAGATTGTTCACCTGTTCTTGGTTAAACTTTGGTATATGGTACTTATCTAAAAAAATGTCCATTTCTTTTACATTTTCCAACTTTGTGGCATATAAACTTTCATAGTAAGATCTAATGATTCTCTGAATTTCCTCTGTGTCTGTGGTTATGTCCCCCTTTTCATTTCTGATCTTATTAATTTGCACTTTCTCTCTCTGCTGTTTGATTAATTTGGATAGGGGTTTGTCAATCTTGTTGATTTTCTCCAAGAACCAGCTTTTTGATTCATTGATTCTTTGGATTGTTTTCTCTGTTTCTATTTTGTTGATTTCAGCCCTCAGTTTGATTATTTCCAGTCTTCTACTCCTCCTGGGTGAATCAGCTTCTTTTTTTTCGAGAGCTTTCAAGTGCGCTGTTAAGTCTCCAATGTGTGCTTTCTCTGCTTTCTTTAATTGGGCACTCAGTGCTATGAACTTTCCTCTTAGCACTGCTTTCATAGTGTCCCATAGGTTTGAGTATGTTGTGTCTTTGTTTTCATTAAATTCAAGGAAGAGTTTAATTTCTTTCTTTATTTCTTCCTTGACCCAGGGGTGATTCAGTAGTTGACTGTTCAGCTTCCATGAGTTTGTAGGCTTTCTGGTGTTAGAATTGTTATTGAATTCTAACTTTATTGCATGGTGATCTGATAAGACACAGGCAGTTACTAATATTTTTTGTATCTGTGGAAGTTTGCTTTGTTACCGAGTATGTGGTCAATTTTTGAGAAGGTTCCATGAACTGCAGAAAAGAAGGTATATTCTTTCCTATTTGGGTGGAATGTTCTATAGATATCTGTTAAGTCCATTTGATTCATTACCTCTATTAATTCTCTTATTTCTCTGTTGGGTTTCTGTCTGATTGACCTGTCCATTGGTGAGAGAGGAGTGTTGAAGTCTCCTACTATTAGTGTGTGTGGTTTGATGACCGCCTTGAGTTCTAGAAGAGTTTCTTTTGCATATGTGGGTGACTTTATATTAGGAGCATAGATATTCAGGATTGAGACTTCCTCCTGATGAATTGTTCCAGTTATGAGTATGAAATGTCCATCTCCATTTCTTCTGATTGATTTTAGTTTGAAGTCGATTTTGTTAGATATTAGAATGGCCACGCCCGCTTGTTTCTTAGGTCCATTTGCTTGGAAAACCTTTTCCCAACCCTTTACTCTGAGTAGGTGTCTTTCTTTGTGGTTGAGGTGTGTTTCTTGTAAACAGCAGAATGTTGGATCCTGTTTTCGTATCCAATCTTTAAGTCTGTGCCTCTTTATAGGTGAATTGAGTCCATTGATATTAAGTGATATTAATGACCAGTGGTTGTTGACTCCGGTCATTTTTTTTTTTTTTAGGTAGTAGAGTGTATGTGTTTTTCTTCTTTGATTTGTGCTTGTGAATGGTCGCTAGATGTTCGAGTTATTGTAGGTCGTGTTGGGAATGTTGGATTCCTTCGGTAGTGATTTTCCTTCTAATATTCTCTGTAAGGCTGGATTAGTAGCTACGTATTGTTTAAATTTGTTTTTATCCTGGAATATTTTGTTTTCTCCGTTTATAGTGAACAATAGCTTGGCTGGGTATAGTAGTCTGGGTTTGCATCCATGGTCTCTTAGTTTCTGCAGTACCTCTATCCAGGATCTTCTGGCTTTCATGGTTTCCATAGAGTAATCAGGTGTAAGCCTGATAGGTTTACCTTTATAAGTTACTTGACCTTTTTCCTTTGCAGCTCTTAAAATTTTTTCTTTAATATTTATGTTTTGTGTTTTGATTATTATATGGCGAGGAGATGTTTTTTTCTGATCCAGTCTATTCGGTGTTCTGTATGCTTCTTGAACCTTCATAGGAATATCGTTCTTTAGGTTGGGAAAGTTTTCTTCTATAATTTTGTTGAATATATTTTCTGGGCCTTTGATCTGCTGTTCTTCTCCTTCTTCAATCCCTATTATTCTTAGATTTGGTTTTTTTATTTGTGTCCCAGATTTCCTGAATGTTTTGTGAAGAGAATTTGTTGGATTTGCCATTTTCTTTGACCAGAGCATTTATTTTCTCTATGGTATCTTCAGATTCCGAGATTCGTTCTTCTATCTCTTGTATTCTATTGGTTATGCTTGATTCTGTAGTCTCCGTTCGTTTACCTAGGTTTTCCATATCCAGCCGGTTCTCCGTTTGTGTTTTCTTCATTGCCTCCATTTCAGTTTTCAATTCTTGCACTGTTTCCTTTACTTGTTTGATTGTTTTTTCTTGGTTTCTCAGGGTCTCATTCACGGATTTACTTATTTCTTCAAACTTTTTGTTATATTTCTCATCAATTTCTATACTCATTTCTTCAAACTTTTTGTTATATTTCTCATCCAATTCTTTAAGGGAGTTATTCATATCCTGTTTAAGGGACTCTATTGCTTTCATAATGGCACTTTTTCCCACTTCTTCTGGGTTAAGGTGTTCAAGTCCTTCTGTTGTAGGGTCCTTGGGATCTGGTGTTTTCATGTTGTTTTTCACATTGTTGGATGAGGTCTTGCCTTGGCGTCTGCCCATCTCTTACTTCAAATGTTCTCTATTGGAACTTCTGTTACCGGGTCAGGTTCCCTTCTTGGGCAGGGACTTCACTGACAGAATGCCCACCTTTCCTCAGGCAGGCTATTGAAGCAAAGGCACTCCCTCTTTCCTGGATGCGCTTACAATGCAGGCTCAGCTTGCAAGGCAGCTGAGCTGGGGAAAATTTTATGGCCCCAGGGGGAAGGGAGAAATATAGGAATTCGTACCTGGATGGGAACTGGGGTGGCAGGCGTGAGGGGGTAGCCAGCACTGCAGGGCGACCTGGGCGACTGTGGGGTCGGGGAACGCCAAAGCTCTTCCTCACCAGGACCCTGTCAAGGCCCGAAGCAAACTCACCCCTCCGATGGCCCTCTGCTAGAAGTCAGGGCCCCTGCTGGTCAGGAATGTGGCTGAGCTGGCACCTGGTCCACCTGTCCTCAAGGAGGCCTTTAAGACCCAGGAACTGCCTCGAGCCGGACTGCGCCTACAGCCCAGGCCCAGCTCGCAAGGCAGCTGAGCTGGGGAAATTTTATGGCCCCAGGGGGAAGGGAGAAATATAGGAATTCGTACCTGGATGGGAGCTGGGATGGTAGGCGGGAGGGGGTAGCCAGCACTGCAGGGCGACCTGGGCATCTATGGGGTCGGGGAACACCCAAGTTCCTCCTCACCAGGACCCTGCCACGGCCCGAAGCAAACTCACCCCACCGATGGTCCTCTGCTAGAAGTCAGGGCCCCTGCTGGATGGGAGCCGGGATGGCAGGCGGGAGGGGGTAGCCAGCACTGCAGGGCGACCTGGGCGTCTATGGGGTCGGGGAACGCCCAAGCTCCTCCTCGCTGGGACCCTGCCAGGGCCCGAAGCCAGCTCACCCCACAGAAGGCCCTCTGCTAGAAGTCAGGGCCCCTGCTGGTCAGGAATGTGGCTGAGCTGGCACCTGGACCACCTGTCCTCAGGGAGGCCTTTAGGACCCAGGAACTGCCTCGAGCCGAGCTGCACCTACAGCCAAGGCCCAGCTTGCAAGGCAGCTGAGCTGGGGAAATTTTATGGCCCCAGGGGGAAGGGAGAAATATAGGAATTCGTACCTGGATGGGAGCTAGGATGGCAGGCAGGAGGGGGTAGCCAACACTGCAGGGCGACCTGGGCGTCTATGGGGTCGGGGAACACCCAAGCTCCTCCTCACCGGGACCCTGCCACGGCCCGAAGGAAACTCACCCCACCGATGGTCCTCTGCTAGAAGTCAGGGCCCCTGCTGGATGGGAGCCAGGATGGCAGGCGGGAGGGGGTAGCCAGCACTCTCCTAAATTCTTAAAACATTTTAAATACTATATTCCGTAGTCTTTGAAAGGTTTGAGGAATGCTTATCCATCTGAAATACATATCTATCTATCTAGAAAAATCTAACTAACATGACTACAAGCTTAACTATCATAGATGATTATCTATTAGTCCATATTTCTTAATTATACATTACATTTTTAAATGAGCTAGACAAATGCAATGCCTTAATCAAAAGTAGAAATATACATATAACAGTATTGACCTTAAATTTGTATCAATAAACCAAGATTCATGCCAATGCAAATCTCTATAGAATATCGCCCTTTAAATGTAAAGAAACATTTATAAACAATATTTGGGAATATGGATACAGTTCTGTCCAAACTTCTTTCGGCTGTTTATTGGATGAAGTAATTTTCGAGGGTGTTCAAGGGCACATTTCTGGGTGTCTTTGTCCATCAAACCATATTAGTCTGGAACGACTGCACCAGTTCTCATCCTCTGTGATAACAAAAGAAGACCTCTTTTCCAAAGCAGCATATCCTTATACTCAAATTCTGAAGTCAAGATACCTTTAAAATATATATGCTGGTTTAGTTTAGCAGCCCATACAATGATATTTCTCTCTGTACTTAACTCCTTCACAGTAAAAAAAATTCAAAGAGAACACAATAATATACATAATTGAGACTCTCTACATATTCTCCATCTTTACTTGGCTTGTTCTTTTATTATCTTTTAATATTTATTTTATTATTCTTACTCCTTTAATCTATGGCTGTCTATACTCTGTCTCTTTAAAGACTTTACATTTTTTAATCGTTTATTTATTTTAATAACTGTATATATTCTTTTTCTTCTCTCTTCCAAGACTACGTACATTTATCCAACAGTGTGACTTGTTTAGAGTTCTTTTCCATCTGGTTTTGTCTTTATTGAATATTGGTAATTCTTTACTGTCCAAAAACACTTTTTGAAATGCTAAGTGCTTCTCAAAACTTGAACTGCTCCATAACTAGCTATTCAATATTTTCTGCTTGCCCTGCCCAGTTCAGAATGTCAGAGCTGCTTGTTACTATTAGCAGTGCACAATACCCCACGACCAGGCACACAGCCACTTCAAGTTGCCTTCAAGCAAGCTGCAAGATGCTGCTCACAAACCCCATCAAAATGTTTGGTCTCCTGGAGGAGCCAGAGGTCACACTGTCAGCATGGCCCAGAAAGCCAGCATTTCAAAATAGAGCAGCATTTTTCCTGCTATGACTGAATCAGAAAAACAACTCCTAAAGGAGCTGTGGCATGCTACCAGCAAAATTCTGACTACCAAGAAATCATGCTTAACCCTGTTCTTTTGTATCTAAAATTACTTTTTCAGCTTTCTCAGGTTTTAAGTGGATTTTAGTTAGCCACGTTGGCACCAATTTGTAAGAGGGAGGCCACTTGCTGGTTTCTGACTGCCCAGCTAGCTTAGACCCAAAAATAATTACACAGAAATTGTATTATTTAAATCACTACTTGACCCATTAGCTGTAGCTTCTTATTGACTATCCCTTTCATATTAATTTAACCCATTTTGGTTAATATGTATATCTCCACAAGGCTCTGGCTTACTGGCTAAAGTTCTGACATCTATCTCTGGCAAGGCTCTATGGCTTTTCTCTATTTTCTCTAACTCTGCCCTTCATTCTCCCAGCATACAGCCTAGATTTTCCTAGGCCGTTCTTTCTGCCATAGGCTCAAAGCAATTCTTTTTTCATTTATTAATAAAAGCAACACACAGACAGAAGGACTTTCCACAGCTCTATTCTCTCTGGAATCATCTCTGAAACTCAATCCATCCTAGGCTAGTACTCTACCATTGTAGTACAAAAATAATTGAGAGTTTAAAAAGTGTCAACAACTAGGCTATACTCTAGGCTAATGAAATGAAAATCTTTTATATTGGGACTAAGACCTCCTAAGGCATCAGTATTTTGTAAAATTCCCTAGGTGATTTCTATGTAGTAGGAATTTCTAGATGTAGAGATCTTTGGTTTTAGAAAAACACTTCTCTCTGCTTGTGAACATAATTTAAGGGCTATTTCCTATACATCTGGCCATGTTATTCACATCAGTGCTTACACAATAACTGAAGCAATGAGGTCAGCCTCAGAAGCACTCTATCTCAGCTTATGCTTTAAAGTAGAGAAGGCCAACTCACTCAGTTATTCTACTCCCAGAAAAGTACTAGTTTAAAAATAAAATAAAGATGAGAAGAAAAAAAAGTAGGACATAAAAGAAAAAGACATATCTATTTGTACTTTTCCTCCTTTTAAGTAAAACATAATAGAATGCTAAGCATAACATATAATTAACATTTTTAACTTTAATTAATCATGGTTTTACTATACAATCTAGACGATAGAATTTTTGTTGTTGTTGTTGAAGATGGTATCTTTTATAGAAAAAAAACACCAAAATTTATACATGCATCTAAACTACTTCAATATCTTGACATTCTGAATATTTTTGAAGTAAACATGGGTGAGCAAATTTCTCTGTGATTTGCTGACTTATATACCTTCATAAGCAGCTCTTGTCACCACTTCCTCTAACTATTCAGATTTCTTTCTTTTTTTTATTAAAAATTTCAACCTCCTCCCTGCCTCCCGTTTTCCTCCCTCTCCCCTCCTCCCCCTCCCCACAACCACCTCCCTCTCTAGTCCTAGGAGCAGTCAGGGTTCCCTGCCCCGTGGGAAGTCCAAGGTCCTCCCCCCTCCATCCAGGACTATAAAGGTGAGCATGTAAACAAAGCAGGCTCCCACAAAGTCAGTCCATGTAGTAGAATCAAAACCCAGTGCCACTGTCCTTGGCTTTTCAGTCAGCCTTCATTGCCAGCCATGTTCAGAGTGTCCAGTTTGATCACACGCTCTATCACTCCAAGTCCAGCTGGCCTTGGTGAGCTCCCATTAGATCAGTCCCACCGTCTCAGTGGGTGAACACATCACTCGTGATCCTGACTTCCTTGCTCATGCTCATGTTTTCCCTACTTCTGCTCCTCATTGGGACCTCGGGAGATAAGGCCAGTGCTACAGTGTGGGTCTCTGTCTCTATCTCCATCCAACGCCAGATGAAGGTTCTATGGTGATATGCAAGATATTCAACAGTGTGGTTATGGGACAAAGCCAGTTCAGGCACCCTCTCCTCTGCTACCCAAGGAACAATCTGGGGACCTCTCCTTGGACATGGGAACCCCTCTAGAGTCAAGTCTCTTGCAAATCCTAAAATGGCTCCCTTAATTAAGATATTTACTTCCCTGCTTCCATATCCACCCTTCCTCCATCCCACCCATCCCATTCCCCCAAGATTACCCCAATCCTCCCCTTCACCCCCCCCATCCCCGTGAACCCAAGTTTTGCCTGAAAATCTTGTCTACTTCCAATATCAAGGAGGATAACTATATGATTTTCTTTAGGTTCACCTTCTTATTTAGCTTCTCTAGAATCATGAATTATAGGCTCAAAGACCTTAAATTGTGGCTAGAATCTACTTATGAGTGAGTAAATACCATAGTCCTTTTTTTTGTGTCTGGTATACCTCACTCAGTAAAGTATTTTTTATTTCCATCCATTTGCATGCAAAATTCAAGATGTCATTGTTTTTTATTGCTGAGTAAAACACTAATGTGTACATGTTCCACACCTTCTTTAACCATTCTTCTATTGAGGGGCACCTAGGTTGTTTCCAGGTTCTGGCTATTACAAATAGTGCTGCTATGAACATAGTTGAACAAATGCTTTTGTAGTATGATAGGGCATCTCTTGGGTATATTCCCAAGAGTGGAGTTGCTGGGTCCTGAGGTAGGTTGACTCCCAGTTTCCTGAGAAACCGCCACACTGATTTCCACAATGGCTGCACAAGTTTGCATTCCCACCAACAATGGATGAGTGTTCCCCTCACTCCACATCCTCTCCAGCATAAGCTATCATTGGTGTTTTTGAGTTTAGCTATTCTGAAAGGTGTAAGATGGTATCTCAAAGTTATTTTGTTTGCATTTCCCTGATCACTTAGGAGGTTGTTCATGATCTTAAGTGTCTTTTGACCATTTGAACTTCTTCTGTTGAGAATTGTCTGTTCAGTTCAGTACCCAATTTTTAATTGGGTTAGAGTTTTAGTGTCTAGTTTCTTGAGTTCTTTGTATATTTTGGAGATCAGACCGTTGTCTGATGAGGGGTTGGTGAAGTTCTTCTCCCAATTAGTAGGTTACCTTTTTGTCTTAGTGACAGTGTCCTTTGCTTTATAGAAGCTTCTCAGTTTCAGGAGGTCCCACTTATTCATTGTTGCTCTTATTGTCTGTGCTACTAGGGTTCTACCTAGGAAGTGGTCTCCTGTGCCTATATCTTGTAGACTACTTCCCACTTTCTCTTCTATCAGGTTCAATGTGGTCAGATTAATTTTGATGTCTTTAATCCATGTGGACTTGAGTTTTGTGCATGGTGATAGATATGGATCTATTTTCATTCTTCTACAGGTTGACATCCAGTTATGCCAGCACCATTTATTAAAGAGGTTTTCTTTCTTCCATTGTATAGTTTTAGCTCCTCTGTCGAAAATCAGGTGTTCGTAGGTTTGTGGATTAAGATCTGGGTCTTCGATTTGATTTCATTAGCCAACATATCTTTTTTTGTGCCAATACCAAGCAGTTTTCATTACTGTATTTCTGTAATAGAGTTTGAAGTCAGGGATAGTAATGCCTCTGGAATTACTTTTATTGTATAGGAGTGTTTTGGTTATCCTGGGTTTTTTGTTTTGCCATATAAACTTGATTATTGTTCTCTCAAGGTCTGTGAAGAATTTCTCTGAGATTTTGATGGGGATTGCATTGAATCTATAGACTACTTTTGGTAAAATTACCATTTTTACTATGTTGATCCTCGCAATCCAAGAGCATGGGAGATTTTTTCATTTTCTGGTATCCTCTTCAATTTCTTTCTTCAAAGACTTAAAAGTTCTTGTCAAATAGATCTTTCACTTCCTTGGTTAGAGTTACCCGAAGATACTTTATGTTATTAGTGGCTATCATGAAAGGTGATATTTTTCTGATTTCCCTCTCTGTATCTTTGTTCTTTGTGTATAGGAGGGCAACTTTTTTTTTTTGGAGTTGATCTTGTGTCCTGCCACAGTACTAAAGGTATTGATCAGCTGTAGGAATTCTTTGGTAGAGTTTTTGGCGTCGCTTATGTACACTATCATATCATCTGTGAATAATGAAAGTTTGACTTCTTCCTTTCCAATTCGAATCCCCTTGATCTCTTTATACTTTCTTTTTGCTATTGCTAGAACTTCAAGCACTATATTGAAGAGGTATGGAGAGAATGGACAGCCTTGTCTTGTTCCAGATTTTAGTGGGATGGCTTTGAGTTTCTCTCCATTTAATTTAATGTTAGTTGTCAGCTTGCTGTATATTACCTTTATCATATTTAGGAATGAACCTTGAATCCCTGATCTCTCCAACACCTTTATCATAAAGGAGTGTTGAATTTTGTCAGATGCTTTTTCAGCATCTAATGAAATGATCATACATTTTTTCCTTCAGTTTATTTATATGATGGATTACGTTGATAGATTTTCATATGTTGAACCAGCCCTGCCTCACTGGGATGAAGCCTACTTGATTATAATGTATAATTTTTTGGATGTGTTCTTGGATTCTGTTTCTGAGTACTTTATTGAGAATTTTTCATCAATGTCATGAGTGAGATTGGACTGTAATTCTCTTTCTTGGTTAAGTCTTTGTGTAGTTTCGGTATCAGGGTGACTGTAGCTTTGTAAAAGGAGTTAGGCAATGACTCTTCTGTTTCTATTTTGTGAAACACATTAAGGAGTATAGGTGTTAACTCTACTTGGAAGATCTGATAGAATTCTGCATTCAAACCATCTGGGCCAGCGCTTTTTTTTTTGGTAGGGTGGTTTCTGATGACAGCTTCTATTTCTTCACGACTTGTAGGTCTGTTTAAACTGTTTACCTTGTCTTGACTTAATTTTGGTAAATTTTATTTATCTAAAAACGTGTCCATTTCTTCCACATTTTCCAATTTTGTGACATACAGGCTTTTGTAGTAAGATCTAATGATTGTCTGAATTTCCTCTGTGTCTGTGATTATGTCCCCCTTTCATTTCTGATCTTGTTAATTTGCATGTTCTCTCTCTGCCGTTTGATTAGTTTGGATAAGGGTTTATCAATCTTGTTGATTTTCTTCAGGAACCAGCTTTTTGTTTCATTGATTCTTTGTATTGTTTTCTGTGTTTCAATTTTGTTGACATCAGCCCTCAATTTGATTATTTCCAGTCTTCTACTCCTCCTGGGTGAGTCTGCTTCTTTTTTTTCCAGAGTTTTCAGGTGTGCTGTTAAGTTACTAATGTGTGCTTTCTCCGTTTTCTTTATGTGGGCATTTAGTGCTATGAACTTTCCTCTTAGTACTGTTTTCATAGTGTCCCATAGGTTTGGGTATGTTGTGTCTTTAATTTCGTTGAATTCAAGGAAGACTTTAGCTTCTCTCTTTATTTCTTTCTTGACCCAGGGATGGTTCAGTAGTTGACTCTTCAGTTTCCATGAGTTTGTAGGCTTTCTGGGGTTAGAATTTTTGTTGAATTCTAACTTTATTCTGTGGTGATCTGATAGTACACAGATTACTACAATTTCTTTATATCTATGGGTTCTTACTTTGTTACCAATTATCTGATCAATTTTTGAGAGGGTTCTATGAGATGCTGAGAAGAAAGTATATTCTTTTATGTTTGGGTGGAATGTTCTATAGATGTCTGTTAGGTCCATTTGGTTCATTACATCTGTTAGTTCTCTTATTTCTCTATTAAGTTTCTGTCTGGTTGACCTGTCCATTGGTGAGAGAGGAGTGTTGAAATCACCCACTATTAGAGTGTGGGGTTTGATGTGTGTTCTGAGTTCTAGTAATGTTTCTTTACATATGTGAGTCCTTTTATATTAGGGGCATAGATATTCAGGATTGAGACATCCTCCTGATGAATTGTTCCTGATATGAGTATAAAGTGTCCACCTCCATCTCTTCTGTTTGATTTTAGTTTGAAATCTATTTTATAAGATATTCGTATAGCCACACCCACTTGTTTCTTTGGTCAATTTTATTGGAAAATCTTTCCCAACCCTTTACTCTGAGGTAGTGTCTGTCTTTGTGTTTGAGGTGTGTTTCTTGTAAACAGCAGAATGTTGGATCCTGATTACGTATCCATTTTCTTAACCTGTGCCTTTTAATAGGTGAGTTGAGTCCATTGATATTAAGTGATATTGATGATCAATGGTTGTTGACTCCGGTTATTTTTCCTGGTGCTATTGTTTGTGCATTTCCCTTCTTTGAGTTGTGCTGGTGGAGGGTTGTCAGATGCTTGTGTTATTATGAGTGTTGTTGACTTCCTTGGTTTGTGGTTTTCCTTCTAGTATTTTCTGTAGGGCTGGGTTTGTGGATACATATTGTTTAAATCTGTTTTTGCCCTGGAATATCTTGTTTTCTCCATCGATGGTAAATGCAAGCTTTGCTGAGTATAGTAGTCTGGGCTTGCATCCTTGGTCTCTTAGTTTCTGCAGCACATCTATCCAAGACCTTCTGGCTTTCATGGTTTCCATTGAGAAGTCAGGTGTAATTCTGATAGATTTCCTGTTATATGTTACTTGACCTTTTTCCCTTGCAGCTCTTAATATTTGTTCTCTATTCTGTATGTTTTGTTTCTTGATTATTATATGGCGAGGTGATTTTTTTTTTTTTTGTGATCCAGTCTATTTGGTGTTCTCTATGCTCCTTGTACCTTCATAGGAATATCCTTCTTTAGACTGGGAAAGTTTTCTTCAATAATTTTGGTGAATATATTTTCTGGGCCTTTGAGCTGTAAATCTTCTCCTTTTTCTACACCTACTATTCTTAGGTTTGGCTTTTTCACGGTGTCCCAGATTTTCTGGATGTTTTGTGTTAAGAATTTGTTGGATTTGTTTTGTTCTTTAATCAGTGAGTTTATTTCCTCTACAGTATCTTCAGTGTTTGAGATTCTTTCTTCTATCTCTTGTATTCTGTTGGTAATACTTGTCTCTGCAGTTCTTATTCATTTACCCAGATTTTCCATATCCAGCCTTCCCTCGGTTTGTGTTTTCTTCATTACCTCCTTTTCATTTTTGAAGTCTTGGACTGTTTCCCTTACCTGTTTGATTGTTTTTTCTGGGATTTCTTGCTTTTCTTGGGTATCTTTGAGAGATTTATTCATTTCATCTACTTTTTTGTTTGTTATCTCCATTTTTTTACGGCAGATTTTCACCTCCTCTTTAAGTTCCTCTATTATTTTCATATAGTTCTGCTTAGTGTCGATTTCTTCTATTTCTTCTGGAGTAGGGTGTTCAATTCTTCTTGTTGCATGATCCCTGGATTCTGGTGATGTCATGTTGCCTTTCAGGTTGTTGGAGGAATTCTTGCATTGGCGCCTGCCCATATCTTCCTTCAAATGGAGCCAAGAGAGTCTTGGTGTCTTGGTTCAGTTTTTGCTGTGACTGACTCTCTGGGTGGATCTCTTCAGTGCAGGAGCAGGAACTGTTCCTGTCCCTCTAGATGGTACTCCTCAGCACCCTCTGGATGGAACTCCTCAGCACTGAAATAGGGATAGCTGGTATTCCAAGGACACAGAAGACAATAGGGCGACCGTGGGGGCAGGGCAGAGTCAAGTGGAACACAGAAGACCCTGCAGCAGAAGTTGGGCAAGGGGACTGTGCTCTCTACCAGGACAGTCCGCCCCAGATAGCACAGACTCACTCCTCTGGATGGAACTCCTCAGCACTGTAGATGATAGATTTTTTTCACAGAAAAAAAATAATAAGAGATACTTGTACTGACTTCCAGATTATATGAACTATACTTATGGTCCTACTTCAGTTTCTTTCAGTTCAAATGGGTAAGTGAACCCTTACATATTTTGCAAGTTTAATAAGAAATTAATAGTCCATGTATGCACTGTTGAGAATCCACCTTACCTCTCACTTTCCCTAATACTCTTTATTAGTAGTATTTCACTCAAGTGTCTTTCCATAATGGCCCCACATCATGACCTTACCTAAGCCATCACTCAATCTCTAATTTCATCTTAGTTGTTCTTCCAGAAATGTTCAACACAGCTATCCAGCTGGCCAAACCCTTTTCATCGAAGCCTTTTTCTTCATATTTACTAGATTCTTTGGTCTTTTCTCTTGTCTCAGTAGCCATGTCTCTTTGCCTGGATCTTCTTCATCTAACCAACCTGCAGATAGTGGAACTCATTAGACTTTGCTACTCTGCTCTCTTCATTATTCTACATGGACTTTCTACTTTAACCCTCTTTATGGATGAAAGAATTTCTACATTCAATTTTAGGTATTCAGATAGTTCAGGCTTTTCCAAGAGCTTCCTGAACACAATGTCAAACTCCCACACACCACAAGACAACTATGACCATGGAAACACAAGGAAGTTTTGAAATCTCTGCTTCTACTTCTAAATCTTGGTAATCCATTATCCATTAAAAAAGGCAAAAGGAAATATTTTGAATTTTTAGTTGCCTTTCGTGTTCTGTTTTTTGATAGCATCTTAGTTTGTATCTGGTCTGAACTTGCCATATAGCATATGATAGCTTCGGACACATAGGCCTTATGCCTCAGTGCCTCACATGCAGGAATTTACATTCAGAAAGAGGAATATTTTGAAATAAAATGTTGTAGATCACACTGTTACTTTACATTTTTATAACCCAACAACTTCCTAAGCCTTTGTTAAAAGCTACAACCCATGACCAATCTAAATTCTTTTACTTTCATTCATTTATTCACTCCAAAAGATAGGTTATTCACCTTTCCTGTGCTTTTAAGCATCCTTGGTTAATATTCTCATGTGGTACCTTTCCCTACTGGTCAGAGGAAAATCAGTTAACTCAAACATAGTCAAGAGTGGTGTGTGTGTCTGTATGAGTGTGCCTATGTGGTGTGCACAATGATAAGCTGACATTTAACAAATGCCTAAAAGAGGTAAGAGAAGATTTGACTCTGTCCAGAAGAAAATGGTGCTGACACCCTAGATCATTGATATGTGTTCCATAACTTTCTATCTTAATAGCATTTCTTTTCTACCCTTATATCTCAAGAATTTCCTTAGAATTTTCACTTGGAGATCTTTTCCCATAGACACACTTGGAAATCTCCACCCATAGACACTGGTATACTAAGTTTAGCACCACCATTTGGATTTGAACCTAAAGTTACTTACTCAAGCAGCTTCCTCTAATCTTGATGTTACTCTGCTTTACCTATTGGGTTGTACAAATTATTCCCTAGCTTCCTTTAATGCTTAGATTTGCTTTTTAAGGACAGAGGACACAATTTTACTTACTTTGGATTTTTTCTTTTGTTGTGATGGCATTTCCACAATATTAGGAACCCAAGTATATCTAATTACTGCCGTATACTGGGGCATAGAGTAGTGAGCTGCTGCAACAATTTTCTGTTGTTTTATGTTGATGTTTTGTGGTGTGTGAATATGTGTGTATGTATGGACATCGTTGTTAATGAAAAACCAGAACTGAATTCTACGTTATTTTCCCTCTGTGTAAGTCAGCTAGTATAATTATGTATATTATTTATATATATATATCTGCTTTAATTATTATTTTAAATTATTTTTAATAAATAATAGCTTTATTAATAAACAATTATAATTTGTTAATGAATATATTATTATTTAAATATTATGTTTTAATTATTAGTATAATTATGAAAAATTCTCCAGTGTTCTGTATCTTGTACTTGATTTATTTATTGTTATTTGTATGCCTTCATGAAATTTTTATCACTAGATTCTACATTGACAAATAATTAGCTACACAACTCAGAAAGTATTAGCTGGTATATTACATTTTGGTTCCTTTCTTATTAGTAAATTTATTCACTACATAATTGGGGCAAAAGAAATACTATACAATACTATATCACTTCATTTTGTAAGTGACATGAAGCTGCTCATCAACACTATTTGATCCTTAGGAATTTATGGTTGGTGAAAAAGAAATATTATTTGTTGGATGTAAATGTATCTTCTAGAGTTACATACTTTTTGTCATCATTTTGATTTTATTTTTTAATATATTAGATTTTTAAAAAATATCAATCCAAGTTCTCCCCTTCCCTCCTCCCTTTCCCTCTGTACACCCTCCAACCCCACCCCCATTCAATCCTCAGAGAGGGTAAGGCACATAGATTTGGGGTAGCTCCAAGACCCTCCCTACTATATCTAGGCTGAGCAAGGTATGCATCAAAAAGAATAGGACTACAAGAAGCCAGTAAATGCAGTAGGGATAAATCCTGGTGCCACTACCAGTGGCCCCTCGTTCTGCCTCAGGCATGTAAATGTCAACTACATTCAGAAGGACTACTTTGGTCTTATGCTTGTCCCTTCCCTGTCCAGCTGGAGTTGATGAACTCCTATTAGTTCTGGTAGACTGTTTCAGTGAATTAACCCATCATGCTCTTGACCTCTTTGCTCATATTCTCATTCCTCCCTCTCTTCACCTAGACTTTGGGAGCTCAGTCAAGTGCTCTGATGTGGGCCTCTGCCTCTGTTTCCATCCGTTGCTAGATAAAGGTTCTATGGGGATATTTAAGATATTCATTAGTCTAACTACAGGGTAAGTCAAGGTTGAGCTCCCTCTCCTCTGTGGCTTATGGTCTTAGCTGGGGTCATCTTTGTGGATTCCAGGGAATTTTTCTAGAGCTAGGTTTCTGCTAACCCTATAATGGATTCCTCAATCAAAATATCTCTTTCCTTGCTCTCATCTCTGTCTTTTCTCCATCTCAACTATCCTATTCCCTCAAGTTTCCCTCAAACCTCCCCCTTTTCCCTCCTCTTCCCCTTCTATGCTCCCTTCTTCTACCACCCCTATGCTCCCAATTTTATCAGGAGATCTTGTCTGTTTTCGGTTTCCAAGGTGTATTTATATATTTTTTTTCTTTGGGTTGACATTATTACTTTGCTTCTCTAGGATCATGAACTATAGGCTCAATGTCTTTTGTTTATAGCTAGTATCCACTTATGAGTGAATGCATACCATATTCATTTTTTGGGGTCTGGTTACCTCACTCAGGATAATGTTTTCTAATTCCATCCATTTGCATGCAAAATTAAAGATGTCATTTTTTTTTTACCACTGAGTAGTACTCTAATGTGTAAATGTGCCACATTTTCTTTAACCATTATTAGGTTGAGGGGCATCTAGATTGTTTTCAGGTTCTGGCTATTACAAATAATGCTGTTTTAAACATAGTTGAACAAATGTTTTTATAGTTTGATTGACTAACTTTTAGGTATATGCCCAAGAGTGGTATTGTTGGATCCTGAGGTAGTTTGAGTTCCAATTTTCTGAGAAACCTCCATACTGATTTCCAAAGTGGTTGCACAAGTTTGCATTCCCATCAGCAATAGATGAGTGTTCCCCTTACTTCATATCTTCCCCAGCATAAGTTATCTTTGGTGTTTTTGGTCTTAGCCATTCTGACAGGTATAAGATGATATATCAGAGTTGTTTTGATTTGCATACTTCTGATGGTTAAGGATATTGAACATTTTCTTAAGTATCTTTGGGCCATTTGAGATTCTTCTGCTGACAATTCTCTGTTTAGTTCTGTATCCCATTTTTAATAGGGTTATTTAAAATTTTAATGTCTAATTTCTTGAATTCTTTATATATTTTGGAGATCAGTTTTTTTGTCTGATGTGAAGTTGGTGAAAACTGAATAATACTTTCAGTAATGTGGCAGGATATGAAATCAACTAAAAAAAATCAGTAGCCTTTCTATACACAAATGATAAAGAAGCTGAGAGGAGTATCAGAGAAACCTCAACTTTCAAAATAATGACAAATAACATCAAATATCTTGGGGTAACACTAACCAAAAAAGTGAAAGACCTATTTGATAAGAACTTAAGTTCAAAGATAGAAACTGAAGAAGATACCAGAGAATAGAAAAATCTCTCATGCTCTTGGATAGGTAGGATCAACATAGTAAAAATGGCAATCCTACCAAAAGCATTCTATAGATTCAACGCAATCCCCATCAAAATTCCAACACAAGTTTTCACAGACCTTGAAAGAACAATAATCAACTTCATACAGGAAAACAAAAAAACCCAGCATAGCCAAAATAATCCTGTACAATAAAAGAACTTCCAGAGGCATTACCATCCCTAACATCAAGCTCTTTACAGAGATACAATAATGAAAACAGCTTGTTATTGGCTTAAAAACAGAGAGATTTACAAGTGGAATCAAACTGGAGACCTGGATATTAATCCACACCTATAAAGACCTGATTTTTGACAAAGAAGCTAAAATTATACAATGGGAAGAGAATCTCTTCAACAAATGGTACTGCCATAATTGGATGTAAACATGTGAAATAATTAAAATAGATGTATATCTATCACCATGTACAAAACTCAAGTCCAAATTGATTAAAGACCTCAATGTAAATCCGACCACAATGAACCTGATAGAAGAGAAGGTGTAATGTAGTCTTTAATACCTGGGCATAGGAGACTATTTTCCAAATAAAACCCCAGTAAGCACAGACACTGAGAACAACAATAAATAAATGGGAACACCTGAAACTGAGAGCCTTCTGTAAAGGAAAGGACACTGTCAATAAGACAAAAAGGCAGCCTACTGAATGGAGTTATCATTTTATCATTCACATCTTTCAGGGCTGATATTTTCCCACTCTGATGTCATTTTTAAAGAGTTCAATATTTGAGGTAATCACTACCATTTTATTTTAGACTGGTACCTCCACACATGCTTTCTCCCAGTCCTGTGTTAGGTTCAGATGCTCTACTCTGCTCAGTCATCTGCCAGCCTAAGTAAAAATAATAAATTCTCAAAGAACAGAGAGTTTATGACTTTATTCTCCACTAGAAACATCTGAAGAACTTTAAAATTTGCCAATGTGTGTACCTCTTTACAACTGGTAGATAGCATGTTTGGAGGTATCTGGGTGAAGACTAAAATCTCGTTTCAGTGATTTTAATGTGCAACCAAGACTGAGAATCAGAGCATTCAGGCAAAAGAGCCCACCCAAAATGAAAGGATACAGTCTGAAAAAAATGTTGACTTAACTAATGGTTTTGCAGGTATTGTTATAGAATGTGCTGTGAGGATTACATGAAACTGTTCGTAAAGTTATCTTTATAAAGTCATTATGGTGTATGAAATGTATGGGCACATCATAGGTAAGCATATGAGTACCATTATTTGAAAGTCACGTTTATATTCCCTAATAGGATGAGAGAGATTCTGAGCTGCTTCTCCACAGGAAAGTAATGCTTTATTCTCCCTGGACCTTTTCCTTATGGCCATGAGTTATGGCATAGGAAAATAAAATGGAGCCCTGGAGAAAATTCATATGAGAAAAGTGCCATGTTTTATTAGTGCATGCTGTGCTTGTAAAATAAGCAGGTTCATGTCTGGGCTTATTTTTTCTGTGTTTTGAACATTTTTGATCCAGACGATGATGGTTTAGTACAACAAAATAATGTTCAATAACTTTTGTAATAAAATAAATATGTATTTAGTCACTAGTGGGGTCATGCATCATATACATTAGTACACTTTATCTTCAAAAACTACTTTCAAGTTGATAAATATAACCCTCATTTTTTACATGAACAAATTCGATGAGTAACCATATAACAATATGCCTAAAGTCACCCAGATAATAAGTGGTTAAATATTCTTTTGTTCTACAGATCTACATTGTTGATAACAGTACTCCAAAGTCTAACTAGGATGGTACCAACACTATGCAGATTCTGTGAAAGATCTACAACCAATCAAATGCTCCAAGTAACTTTCTACATTAAGAAACATTCTTATGTCACATGGTGATGCATGCACTTAATTCCAGCACTGGTGAGTCAGAATTGAAGACCAGCCTGGTCTGGAGAGCATGTTCCAGTACAGGCTCCAAAGCTATACAGAGGAACCCTGTCTCAAAAAAATCAAAAGGGAAGAATAAAAGATAGGATCGGAGGGAGGAAGGAAGGAAGGGAGGGAGAGAAGAAGAAGGAGGAGGAGGAGGAGAAGGAGAAGGAGAAGAAGAAGAAGAAGAAGAGGAAGAGGAAGAGGAAGAGGAAGAGGAAGAAGAAATATTTTTATGATGTCCAGATTTCAATGTTCCTTTATTTCTTTTCAAACAGATCATCAGGATACTCAGGACTCCTCTTTCTTGACAGTTAGAGCAGAAGAATAAGCTGCATGTCTTAGAGAAGCAATCATTTATCTCAGTATTAGAGATTAAAGTGTATTTTTCCATGAAGCTGATTCAAGAAACACAGAAGGATGAGAAGTTGAATTGATCACCTGAGCCATACCAAGTCAGCTGCCTGAAGGGTAGCATCTTCAACAGCTAGCATCCAAACCATCAAAGGAGAGTGTAATATCTGTAATGTCAGGTCTCTTTTGCAGTTTCAAATTCAAGCTGAAGAAGCCTGAAGCTTCCTTTGTTAACGTAATGCCAACAAAACACTTAGGAAGGGTTATTGTGATTTCCACAGGGCTAGGTAATACTCTATCCTCCTTCTTTCCTAGCTCTAACTGAAGTGCAATTCCAGCAATTTCTTTCATTTAATCTGTAATTACTCTTTTAGGAAAACCTACTAACACCTTGTAAACAATAGAAAAGTTTATAACAAACTGTACTAAAAGCTTTGAGGAAAAACCCCATATGTATTGAATACTGTTCTAACTAGATTTTGTGCTTGTTCTAGATTTTTTACATGTTCGATCAAGTAATAAACTGTATTACAAATGTTATTCGTTCCAGGCTTGGCAGATGTTTATCTCAGGATGGAATTCTGGACACAGACAAAATGAGCTTTAAGAAGTTCTTTGCAGAGGATGAGTGAGTGGTTTTACACTCCATGGGGAAACTCACTGTACTATACACCCTTGATACTCAGATATATTTTGTAAAGCCTTCCTTCCACCATTTTCACAATCCTATTGGAAATTTTCATCACTCCTGTGTTATTACTGCTTACTTGGTATGAAGCAAAAGTAATGTTTTAAAGCACTATATGAAATCCCATTGAGAATTAAATTCCTTTCCTTTCTTCCTCATCACTGTGAATTTGATTCAGAAGAAAGATAGATCCACAGCCAGGGAGTTGGCTGCCCTGTGTTATCTGTGAGAGATATACAGAATCCAATAAGAAACAGCTGAACTCCATCTTTGCAACAGCCATATGCCAGCTTCAAATCTTTTGGGAAAAAAGCTCTGTGGGACTGTGTGTCATTTGTATGAGACAAAATTTCAAGGTAGATTCTTTTGTGTGCGAGGAGAAGGAGTTGGGATGTACAAAGCTGTCAAAAATGGATGAACAAAGTCAACTTAGGGGAAAGCTTCACAAAGATTCTTTCTGAGTTCCCGTGAAGCTTGAGAATAATGTGAGCTCCCCCTTACCTTTCATTTTGCTCTTTAAGGTCATCTGTGTATCAGTTTGTACCCCTGGAATTCTCTGCCCATTTTTGTTGAGTCTACATCAGCTCAGTTTCTATTAGAAAATCTCTTATCAGCCCTAGTAAAGTCCTGAGATTTACTATAAAAAGATACAATCTGAGGCTCCAGACTGTCGCAGAATGAATGTCTCAACATGTCGCTTCCACATCCCATCTTCCCATCTGCCTGCTCTCGGTCTGTTCTCTCCTAAGTGGTTTAGCTTCCTTGTTGAATTGCACCTGTCTCTGCCTTGCATGATTCTTGCTCTATTCCTGGACAAATATTTTAACTGTCATCTTCGAGCCTGGCCTCCAGGTCTTTGCTGCTCTCTACCATACATAGATTGTGCCAGGCTCAGGAAGAAGGAACAGAAACACAGCCCCATTTGTCATGTTTCTTTTCATCTTGCTTCCACCAATCCTGCACTGATTTAAAAAGCATCTACCCTGCCCTGGGCTTCACTCTGAAGGTGTTTACCAAATGCTATAAACCTGTCATGTTTCTCCCCAGGCACCTTTTCTGCTATGCTTCAAGCTGAGATGTTTTCCTTTCTTTATCCCAGTCTGGTGGACAGATATGTTTATCTTACTTGGTTTAGCATACACTTTATGTCATGATGCAGGACATTTATGATAATGACAAGTTTGTTGATTAAATGCAAACACTTGGCTAATTTAATTTTCACATTACAAATCAAAAACTATTTACCTTCATTGGAACCAATAGTTTTGTTAATGGTACCAAATTATTTCCAGACCCTAAATAAATGGAGATCATTTTTCTTCTCTTGCTGCTAACACACTATACCACTGTTAAAATAATATTGATCCCCAGCTATCTTTTATTCTCCTTTCCCACCATATTTATGCTATTTGGTTAGATAGACTGTTGAGAACTCTTCTCTGTCTTCAGTGATGAATCCTACCAACATTAAATTTTAGATACTTTTTGGTTTCTGCTCTTTGCTGACTGTCTAGTTAATCCCAGGGAAAGTAATAAGTTCTTATAAGTTTTTATCATTTCATCTATAAAATTATGACAGTAATAATCACTGTCTTTGATATTATTTTGATATTATACTCTAGCAAATATTTTTTTTTGCGTCACCAGAAACCTGAAACTTCTTACATGACTCTTTATACAACTGATTGAAGAAAAAACAATTTTTAGGAGGAATCTTGTATTCCTACTGATTGCTCAGAACATGAAATTTCACTAGTTATGGTTTCAATGTAAAAAGTTCCTCACAGACTCATGTGTTCTCAATACCTGGTACCCAGCATTGTTGCCTTAGAAGCTAGTGAAATTTATTGATAAAGGAAATGTTGTGTCTATGAGAGTAATGGGGCCTCTCATAATTTTAGTGCCATGATGAATCACTTGATCATGACAACTTTTAAAAGGAATCATTTAACTAGGATCTTACCTACAGTTTTAGACTATTCATCCATTTTCACTCCGGTAGGGAGAGTCTGGATCTGGCATGGACTTGTGAAATCTCAAAGCCAACTCCTAGGGACATACTTTCTGCAACAGAGCCATGCCTACTTCAACAATGGCATAACTCTTAATCCTTCCCAAAGTTCCACTAACTGGCAATCAAAAGTTCAAATATATAAGTGTTTTGGGGATATTCTCATTCAAACTTCCTCAGAGATTTTTTTCTCTTAATGAGTTTAGCACTTGAAGTTAATAGTCATGAAATTTTTATCAACCATCAAATAGGCCTGATCCAGTAGCTTTTTCTTTTATAGCAGATTTGAAGAATAAAATTCATAGACAACAAAGACTGAGTTTTAGCAAAAAGCTTATCATTTATTAGATGCAGCACTAGAGAGAAAGAGAGAGGAGCAGGGTCAAAGCCCCTGCACAAACAGGTCACTAAATAGAAGTTTTTATTATTATCATTAATTAAATTTGTAAAATTTATTTTACAACCTGACCACAATTTCCCTTCCCTTTTCTTCTCACATTCCCTTCCCTCACCTCGCTCTGATCCCCCCAATCCACTCTTCCTCTGTTTCTGTTCAGAAAGGGGCAGATCTATCATGGGTGCCAATAAAACATCACATATCAAGTTGAGGAAGGACTAAGCTTCTTCTCTTATATTAAGGCTGGGCAAGGAAAACCCATGTGGGGACAGGATGCTTTTTAAAGGGCTGATGGTAGAAATGGGTGGCACATAGGGATATGGCTTGGTAAATCCAGTTAGACTAAGCATGTGGTGTCTATGTGCCTTAGTTCACATCCCATCTTCATGCAGCTCCCAGGTCAGAGCGGGCTATAACGAGCAAGGAAAATGAAATCACCTCCAACAACGAAGACCCTCAAAAGGAAAATGAATGAAATATTACCTCTGGGTTGGAGACATAATATTGTCTCCTCCATTAAAGGTAATCAAATGGCAGAAAATAAACACTTTTTTGAGGAACCAACCACCCTCACTCAGAAAGGAGATCCACTCTAAGCCATGCCAAAGAAATGGTACAAATATTATCCCTTTAATCAGTTGATATACTTTTCTTTCCCAAAGTTCATATCCCCTGATACAGTCGCAATAGAGCTGCCACAAAGGCTCTGTTTAGTCTTCCCACTTTTCTGAGTCTAAAGGTCTAACCCTCCCTTTTTCTTCTCTTTTGTCTTCTTCTTTCAGATGTCAGCCAGAAGACTAGGTTTATTTTTTAAGGGACTTTTCTTCCTCACTATTTTTCTGGAGTTCCCCTTCCTTCTATGCGGATGACCTCCACGTCAGATTTGTCGAAATGCCATGGATTTTTCCCTTTCTCTTCTCCTCCTTCTTCCTCCTGGCAACTTCTGAAATACACAGTTTGCCTGCTTTTGCTCTTTCACTTTCAAATTCTAGTGAAGTTATCAATGAACTTCAAAAAAAACCCCACTCTTTTATTAGATTCACTTTATCAACAGGACTGTCAATCCCAAGAATGGATTCCAATTTTATCAGCAATATGTGCTGTCCATAACAGGAACCCCAAATTCCCAGTAATGTAATTATTAGGATGCTGAACTCTGTTGGAAAAAGGAGGATATTGGGTCAGACATTGACATTTATAGCCTGACCCATTTCTTTCTATGTTTTTTTGTAAAACTTTCACACATTATATTTTTATCAAGTTTGTCTCCCAATTCAATACTTGCCAGATCCTTCTCCATCTCCCTACCCACACAACTTTTTCTCTCTCAAGCAAAAAAAAGAGAATAGAAAAGAAAAAAAAACAACATACCAATATAACAAAAAATATAGCAAAATGAAACAAACACACACACACACACAACAAAACTAAAAAAAAACCTAAAGCTTTCAACAAAGAATTCATTTTGTGTTTGCTAATTCTCTTAACTCTGCCAACACCATTGGCTCCTGTCCACTTTTGCTTCCTAATCTATCAAGATATGGGGAATCTTAGTCACATGTTCCATCACTTTGGAGTCAGCATTTATATTCTTTTTTCTACTATGAGCCAAAATAAAGCTTTTCTTTCTCAATTTTCTTCCTTACTAACAGCAATAGTAATTAACAAAGAAAGTTGGTAGTAGAAAGTTGGTAGTTCATTGTGATGAACCTGAATTGAAAGAGGAACATGTAAGAATGAACACCTGCACAGTGGGTAAGCTCTAGATTACTTAATCATTCATTCTTTTGTCAATTCAGAAAAGTAGAATGCTGGTGGAAATGTGGACAGCAAAAGAGAGACTCCTGTAGTGTCAGAGGTAATCAAGGATCTGTCAGGAACTGCACTTAAGAAATTAATGCTGTATTCTGCCAAAGAAGTGCAGTACTTTCTGCATATATAAAGTGAAAAAGAGTAATGTGAGTTCTAAAATTTTGCTTTAAGTTTAAGTTACTATGCTTAAGATATCTATAAAACAATAATGCCTCTTTCCTGTCTGTCTAAAGACAGAAAACTTCCTGGAATGCTGGGGACTGTTCATATAAGATAATGAGGCATGTGCTTTCACTTCTGTAAACAAGGTGGATTGTCCAAACTACACAGGATGTGCTTGCTCACACAGAGGTAAGATGTAGGCAGGAAGCCTGTCAGGAGGCAGGATTGCCTCTGATTGGACAAAGTTGGAAAGTAGGTGACTTTTGTCTTTATAAGGACCTTTCTATGTCCATTCTCTGGGAATCCAGGGTATGGACTTGGGCAATGTCCAATGTCATGGTCAGAGTTTAATAAAATTTACTTCAAATTTCACTCAAAAATTGTGGTTTCCCCCTGGCGTGGGAGAATTGTCTGTATTCTGTCAATCATGTACTTTAATAAAATGCTGATTGGCCAGGCAGGAAGTATAGGCGGGTCAACCAGACAGGAAGCAGAGGTAGAGCAATGAGAATAGGATAAGGCTAGGGAGGAGGAAACTCCCTCCGCCATTCCTGTGCAGACCACCGAAGAGGCAGCATGTAACCTGCCCTGCTGAGAAAGGTATGGAGCCATGTGCTAACATAGATAAGGATAATGGGGTAACATAAGTTATAAGAGCTAATAAGTAGCCTGACCTAATGGGCCAATCAGTTTATAACCTTATGGAGTCCTGTGTGTGATTTTCCTTGGGAGTTGCCGGTTGTGGGGTACCGGGCGGGAAAAGACACCCCAACAAGCCGGCCTCATGTTACATCCCCCATTGTGATTAAGAAAAGAAAATAGAAAAGCTAGATCTTAAAATGTATGGTTTGTTGAGAAAAGAATCTTGTTTCTCATTAAAACTGCAGCAAAGGATGAAGAGAATGAAACAGCTATAATTTGATAATATATTATCAAATATATTAAGCCATTAGTCAGAAATCTCATACTTTGAAAAGGTTAAAAGGAAACGTTCCTGAGAACAAGATCCCACCCACCACTGAGGAATATAGCAGGTAAGAGTTCAAATTTCTTTGAAATGCTTTTATTTGAAAAGAGTGTTCAAGAAAAAAGAATCTTCAGGACGTCTTGTTCTGGAAGGGCTACCTATGCATCACTGTTTAGTTGAGATAGAAGGTATCCAGACTATACTTTCAGGTGACAGTAAAACTTAGAGACAGTGTTTCATGAATATACGATGTAAGAGGTAGGGGTCATAGAGTCAAATCCTCATGTGCCATCAACTCTCAATAACCACCATCAGTTTTCCTATTAATAACATGTTCCAACAGTGTGAAAATTTCATTATGTATCAGTTGTCTCTCATTAATATATTGTTACTTAAATAGACTTCACAGTTTGCATTGGTGTTCATTGTATTGTTGTCTTTGAATTTTCATAAATATATAATTTTATCTCTGTATATTATAATATTAACTGTAATAATTTTCTCATAATAAAAATCAAATCTGCTAAGTTAAATCTACTAATAAGTAGATTTACCCCCTTCCTCTGAAGCAAAAATTTTGATTTTCATCTAATTTGCTCTAAATGATTTTCACTTGAGAGTAACTATAAAGGTGGGACTCCTTAGGAGGGGTCTTACTGGGGCAAGAGGTTAGTGCTTGGCTGTCATGAGGACAGGAAATGAGTGAAATTTTAAATTAATTATTGGTAATTATCCCAGGATAATTACCTCAAGATAATTTCACAACTCCTTTCTTGACAGAAGGAGAATAGAAGTTTACTTTGATCTTACCATAATAAATAAAGAGATAAGGGACCTCAAAGAACTTTGGCGGGTAGCAAAGAAATTAAATTCTCAAGCTTATCCACACCCAGAAACCTGCAACTCACCATTACTAGTTATATCTTCCTTGGTATTGGCCACTGCATCAGCCTCTCTGGGTACAATGCCATTCTTCATATGTGACAGATCGTCTTATTTGTGAGAATGCCAAGCAGCATAGATATTTGGATGTAACAATCTGTTTGTTCAAAAATAGTTGCGGATTTTTAGTTTACTCATTCTCTTGCTGTTTTAAGGATTATGATCATAATTTTTATGGTGGTTGAATATTAACAAGAAACAGAAATTCAAAAGAATAATCAGTAATAATTCATTCTTTTCCAACTCTAGATTTTCAGTCTGATTCTGACCTGAGGGACTATTTTAAGATATTTTGAATAGAGAATGATTGTTCACACAAGTGAATATGTGAACCTTCCCAAGTATGGATATTCAGAGATTTTATGTGCAATTTCACATAAAACATATATAACCTACATTGATAAGTGATTTATTTATGGGAAAGAAGGTGCTTTCTTGTACATTTTTGAGGTGAATCTAGACTAAGAGAAGGGTGTTATTTTAGTTTTCTTTTGCTTTGATAAACAACACAACAAAGACAAATTATAAGATAAAATATTTAATATGGCTTAGAGTTATTTATTTTTATTGTTTATAGTTTATTTAAAGGGTTAAAGTTTATAATGGCAGAGCAATGGAAAAGCTGAGAATTCACCTCTTGATACACAAACAAGAGGCTGAGAGAGAACACTGGGAATAACAAGTTTTTTGATACATCAAAGCCCGCTTCAGTGACACACCACCTCCAATAAGGACACACATAATTCTTTTGAAAGAGTTCCAGCAACTGGGGATGAAGCGTCAAATCTATGGGGAATCTATCAAAGCATCAAGTCTATGGGGAACATTCTGATTCAAACTACAACAGGCACACTAAAATTATATTAGGAAATAAAACCCAAGAACTTAGTGGACACATCAGACCAAGGAATTCGACTGAGATTCCACAAAGCGGTGAAGAACTGGTAAGGGTCTTCATTGACCTATCATGTAACTGTCATATCACACACTACCTGATCTGTGCTTCAAAGACCAGCAAGCAAAGAATTTCAAAATATCCCAGAACTTCAGCTCTGTTTAGTCTTGCCTATTGATGAAGTCCAATTAAATCATCAGCTGTTAGTCATCTTTATTTGTTTCCACTTGCCATTCACCCATCGATTCATTATTTCAACTGTATCAAAACTTGCCTGGGTCTCAACAACTCAGCTCAACTCAGCTGCTTCACTTTCATACCTGTGACTCACAGTTTTCTGAGTGACCATATCAGCAGTTTCTCAGCACAGTTTAGTGGCCTGCTTGGTTATCAATAAAAAAAACTCTTGCATCTTTATTGATTTTTGAACTTTGGTATCTCAGGCTTTTTTGAAACACTTTTCTTCTTTAATCTTTTGTAGTTATGATTTAACCTACACATCTGTCTGCCTATTGTATTCTATTTCCCTACCTATATCAATCTATATCTAATCTATTTATGTATTTATCTATTCTACAAGACCTGGATAAATCCAGACACCCCTAGCAGGAAAAAATAGAGGCATAAATCTAAGCATTTATGAGAGAAGAATCAGAAATCTAGGATTAGTCCGTTCAGTTTCAGGAACTAGCTGAAGATAAAGCTAGATTGTGATCTTGAGAATAATCTTGAGAAACAGGAGTTTCCCCCTTGTGATTATCATTGGTATTTTTGAAATTTTCCATGATGCCCTCCCTACCCCTTTGGATTACTGGGCTGTGGTTTCTTCCCTTAAAAACCCATTCTCCTAGTTACTCGGGGTTGAACTCCTCCCCTGCGTGACTTATGAGTCTCAGCCCCAGTGCACTGATACCTGTCAAATAAACCACATGTTATTGCAGAAAGGATGGTCTCTTGTGAGTTACTGGGGGGGGGGTCATGTTATCCCAAGACTTGAGTGAGAGTCTCCCCACATAGCGGGTCTTTCAATACCTTACATAATCTACTCCATATCTATCGAACTTTATCTTTCTCTTATCTATCTATCTATCTATCTATCTATCTATCTATCTATCTATCTATCTATCATCTCTCTATCTCTCTGTCTGTCTGTCTATCTACCTGTATGGTATGATATGTAATATTTAATCTGAAAGTTAATATTAGTAATTAAGATCAAAATTAAATAAACTATGTTCAGTCTCAGCCATTGTTATCAAGGATTTAAAGAGTCTGGTAAATTGATGACTTGAAACTACAATAACTTGTGAATTTTGTTATTCAGTACATAATGACATTGGACATTGGACATTGGACATTGGCATGAATTTATTTGTCACTTATCTGTTTCTGATATGATGTCCTTATTTATAAAAAGACCCATTTTGAGGATGGATGTTGAAAAAATATTCTCAAGAGAATTCCCAGTTTTTTACTAACTCCCTCCTAGGGAAAGAGTTACTAGAGGGAAATATTGCTAGTCTGTGCTAGACTCTGGGTTCTATCTTTGAGGCCACCATTCTTGGAGTCACAGGTGTGATTATGTTCTCACACAAGCAAGATTATTGTCAACCTTTTTGACTCAATGAGAAGAGTGTGAAAATAAAATGTAGTAATGATAACAATAATAATATATTCTATTGAAAGACCCTCAATGTGGGGAGACTCTCATGACCCCCCCAGTAACTCATGAGAGACCGTCCTTGCTGCAATCACAGGAGGTTTAATCGACAAGACGGGAACCAGTGCACTGGAACCAAGACTCATAACTCACGCAGGGGAGGAGTTTGACCCCGAGTAACCGGGGAAATGGGTTTTTAAAGGAAGAAACCATTGCCCAGTAATCCCGAAAGGGGTAGGGAGGGTGTCACAGAAAATTCCAAAAATACCAGTGATGATCACATGGGGGCAACTCCCTGTTTCTCAAGATTATTCTCAAGATTATAATCTGCTAGTTCCTGAAACACAGTATTCCAAAAATACCAATGATAATCACAAGGGGGCAACTTCCTGTTTCTCAAGATTATAATCAGCTAGTTCCTGAAACAAAGTATTCCAAAAATACCAATGATAATCATAAGGGGAAATTTCCTGTTTCTCAAGATTACAATCTAACTTTATCTTCAGCTAGTTCCTGAAACACAGTCACTGAACAGGTTAATCCTAGATTTCTGATTTTTCTCTCCCTGCTTAGATTTTTGGCTCTATTTTTTCCTGATGGCGGGGGGGGGGGGGGGGGGTGGATTTATCCAGGTCTTTCATCAAGGGGACTTGGATTTATCCAGGTCTTTCACTATAATCCTTCTCAGAAACTGAATTTCAGTTAAAGTATTTCTCAAAATCTAGAGCCTAGACCTCCTTCAAGAAAACACTTCTTAAAAAGTTCTCTGAAAATTCTGTCTTCCCTAATGATCTCTCTTGCTGCTTTAAAGCTTGATTTTCAAAAACAAATCTCAAGGTAACTAAAGCTGTTTGTCTTTAGTTTTGGAAGGAATGCTAATCCCACTGGATAATCATAAGACAGTTACCACAATTTTGATTCAAATTTGAAGCAGTCTTGATTTTATTGGCGGCCACCCAAGAGTGGAGTTAAGGAGAACAGCCCTGATTCCATTTTCTGGACCCCTTTTAAGGAGTAAAATCACAAGTAGTTGCAAAGAAGGTTTAGTGAATAGAAACAATGAGGCAGTAAGGAAATACCAAAATGTCTCAAACAAATACCATGTGGTTACCATGTGATTAGGGAAGGCTAAGAAGGGTCAGGGAGGGTCAGTGTCAGCTGTTGTTCAGGCAGAGTGAGGGTATTGTCACAAACAAGTCAAGGTCATGGATTGGGGCAGGTCAAGTTCCAGGTAAAAGGCTTAAGAACAGCAACAAAATCCTTAAAGCAAATTGAAACTTAATTTAACAATAAAACACAATGTGTCCTGCATTTAGAATGGAATGAGGCACGTTCTACAATAGCTGCTCCCACGTGACTGATAGCTTTGAATATTGTGAGCTCCGTAGCTAGGAAGTTTCAGGTATAGATTTTATAAAGAGGACAATACAGTTAGTAACTACAAAAATTTCTCTCTGGTACAAATAAAGTGAAAACAAGCTACATAATTAACATTACATAAGCATTCCTTAAAATTTTAAGCCTTGTTTAAAACTACAAAACTGACTAGCTAAAGCTAGCAAATATAAGAGAAAATACAAGCCAAGAGCAACTGAATGCTCTGTTACCAGTTTTATTTTCCTGGAATAATTTCCATTATTATTATTATTATTTGCCCATGATATACCTTAGGCTTTGTTTATAGTTTCTGACTGAAGTGAATACTTTCCCCATAGTAGGCTACAGTAATATTACTGACTCTTTATGGCAAAGTAGAGAATTCTCTCAATATTCCTTAATCTTATTATTAAATAAATTGGTTTTTAACTAAGTATCTCTAAAGGCAGATGTGAGATAATTTTTTTTTTAATTTGAAATACCTTAAGTGGCCTTTGATAAGAGTTTTGTGTAATATTACCATTTAAGAAGGACGGTAAATTCTGAAAACTAATTGGGTCTTTAGGAGGTCCTTGGGATAAAAGAACTTTACCTGTATGATGGCATTAAAGTAGGTTAGCATAAGTAGGGTTTTACATTTTCTCCTTAAGCCAGATAAGAACTTAATGGAAGCTTAAAGAGTGTGATATTCAAATCTCCAACTCATGAATCACTAGGCTCTCAGGGAAAACCAAATTTGTTCACATCTTTATCTTGGCTTTGCCAGCCTAAAAAAACTATAGGGGATAATTTTTTGTTGTTTACAATTTAAAAAAAATAAAATAAAAAAAGGAGAACTACGCATGGATACATAGTCCTCCAGTTAATAGCACTTGTTGCTTTTAAAGAAGACCAGAGTTTAACTCCAAGCATAGATATCATATGGCTGACAACTGTCTGCAACTCCAGTTCTGGGAGATCTGACACTTTATTTTAGCATTTGCTAAAAACTACACTTACGTACACATTCCCTCATAAACACATACACAAAACTGTAAATAAAATAAATGTTATTCAAAAAGGAAGAGAATTAATATAAATAAAGCATTAGGTGAGAAAACACCTGGCAATAGTAAGTGGTTGACATCAACTGAAGTTTAAGTTTCATATATTATTATATATAACTTTGCAATGAGAAGTAAATATTTGTAATTTATCACTTACAGTGTGGAAACCTAGGAAATTGTATTAAATCCTTTTGGTGCGGGAGAATTGTCTGTATTCTGTCAATCATGTTTTAAATAAACGCTGATTGGCCAGGCAGGAGGTGTAGCTGGGAAAACCCGACAGGAAGTGAAAATGATACAAAGAGAGCAAGAGAATTCTGGGGAGGAGGAAGTTGATTCCTCCCACTCCTGCCCAGATCACCAAAGCGGCAGGATGTGAGCTGCCCCACTGAAAAAGGTACTGAGTCACATGGCTAACATAGATCAGAAAAATGGGTTAATCAAGATGTATGAGTTAGCTACTAAGAAGCCTGACCTAATGGGCCAATCAGCATTATAACTTAGAAAAATCTCTTGTGTGATTTTACTTTGGGACTAAACAGCTGGGGGAACAGGGCAGGACAAAAACCCCAACAAGCAGGCCTGCCTTTTCATGTTACATCCTTTAACACAACACATCTGTTTAGTAACTGAACTGGAATTTAAATACAAGCATATCAGATATGTTTTATTCTGAAATACTTGTCTCTATCTCCAAAATTTTCTTCATTTCTTATGAAATCTGCTTTCAAGGGTCTTGAGACTCCTCTTCATTCCTAATGATTCACCCAGTACACCAAATCTTCATCAGACAAATGAACAGAATAAATACAAATGCTGTAACTTTATTATTAAGAGTGAAACATAATTTTTCTTTTTTTAAAAAGGTTTATTTGTTTATTTTGTATACAGTGTTCTGCCAGGTTGCTGGGAATTGAACTCGGGAATTGTGGAAGAGCAGCTTGTGCTCTTAATCTCTGAGTCATCTCTCTAGCCCAAAACATCTCACAGAAAATACATTTGATGTTAGTTATGTCCATCATCTTATTTCTATTTCACAGAAACCCAGTAATTCTGAGAATCATCTTTTCATGAATCTGGAGATTTGACCAGGATCTATTTCTAAGTCTGTTTTAAGTATCACTTAAAGGATACATTACTTGGCCAGAGATTACAAAATGGAAGCTCTGGTGGAAGGAATATTTTTCATGGTTTAAGATTGTTTTTCGCTTTGTGGTTTTATTATATGTACTGGCATGAATCATCCAGCTATTTCATATGAAAACTGAGGATTCATATTTTTCTTGAAACATTAGAAAATTTGGAAAGCATGTACTCATAATTTTGTATGATAGAAATAGATACAAGTAAAGGGAATCATGTTTGTATTCATGTTCTCCCCTACGCTCATATTCATGTCTAAATTTTATATGTTTTAGCAAGCTTGTCTGAGTACAGTCCATGTCTTTATTCCTTTCTCCACTGAAGTTCTATTTAATCTTTAGGTTGAGGGTAAAAACATAGTTTGTAAATGTTTCCTTGTAACCTTCTCTACATTCTTTTATAACCTTATATTTATTCTGTTTTATTTAAAGTCAATAATTGCTTATAATTTTCATTTGATTGATAATTTATTTTGTTCTGATTCTGATTCTTCCTTCAGAGCTGAGTTTTATAAAAGACCAAGTCACTTGATAATTTATTGCTTCCAATATTTTCTCTCTTTGGAGAAACTCCTGATAATTTTCAGTCTACTATTCAAGCTTATACTGATTTGGCTTACTGCACAATTATCCTGGTGATCCTTATTATCCTACACACACTTTCCTTTCATGGATCACATTCTCTATAAATTACTCTTGTTCAAACATTAAACAGCAGACACCGTGAAGAATTTGAATATTGTCTTCTTTCTGCTTGTCCCTTCCAGACCCTTGACCTTACTTTCCAGGCTCCTAGATACACCTAGGTGATCATTTGTGAAACTGAATCACAGATACCATTCCATCAGTGGGAGGTACTTGATGGACTGATTTATGAATACTGGTCTTGATCCCAACTTTTGCAGTACAGGCCCGTGGTTTGTGTTTGTTCTGCTGTAGCCTCTGATTTCATCATTGCTGAATACAGCCTAGTCTGAGTCCTACCTCCCACACTCAAAGATATGTTATTTTATAATTCCTCTGTGTTCTGCTCTCAAAATAATCCCTTAATACTATGCTGTAACTCCATCTCAGGATTTTTAAGTCATTCAGTATAGTCAAAAGCCTATAAGACCGTATAAAAATAGAGCTATAATTAAAACCTATATACAGTTATTGTTAATAACTATACAAAACTACATGCATGATTTAACTCTGGTTTATAATATATTAGTTTCGAATGTGTATAACTTGAATACAATTTCTGTTTAAAATAATAGATACTTTAAATACCAACCACATGGTAGGCAGCTATATTTAAAGGGTTAAATGATATATGCCATGTGACATCAACCTCTTAAGATGATCACTTATAAAACTTCTCAGACCTGCTGAACCCTCTGTTTATCCTTTATTTCTTTTACACAACGGGTCAATAAAACATTTCAGATTTGTATTGATTTTTGTATGATGAGAAATTTTAAGGTTATAAAGGTTTCCTCAGATTAATAACAGTTGACTTAGGGATTTATGCCTAACTACTTATGTCTTTGCTAACTGTTCAAGACTAGGCTTCTGGAAAATTTAGATATGTAACAACATATGCTTAGTAAATAAGGTCTATTCAATAAATAAGATTTATAAATTCCTAAGGTCTAGTCAGGTTCACAGTAATATTTGTCTAAATTCTTTGTCTTTGCTCATTCTGTTCAGCTTTTAGAACTGTAATATTCTATGATGGTACACTTCAAAAGGAGTGGAAAAGTTGCTATTCTCCCTATGGACTGAATAGGATGCAAAATCAATTAATATGTAGTAATCAGTGTTTTTATCATTTGAAGTCAGGATTGGTGATGCCTCCAGCAGCAATTTTATTGTTTGAGGTTGTTTTGTCTAACTTGGGTCATTGTTTCACTGGCATGAATTTGGATATTAATTTCTCAGTTTCTGAGAAGGTTTTCACTGGGATATTGGTGAGGACTGCATTGAATAATATTGTAATACCAATCCAAGAAATTCATTCAATATAGGTATTCTTCTTTTATGCCTTCCTCAATTTCTTTCTTCAGTTCTTAACATTTTAATCATAAAAGTCTTCACTTCCTTGGTTAGATTTATTCCATGATCATTTTAACCTATTGTGAATTGAATTATCACCCTGATTTTTTCAGGATGCTTGTCATCTGTTTACTGGAAGGTTGCTGGCTTTTGTATTTTAATTTTGTATCCTACTTAGTTAAAATTATTCATCAGCTGTGGAAGTTTTCATATGGCATATTTAGGGTATTTCTGCATGGAACTATCGAAGCTGCAAATGATACTTCCTTTGATACCTTTCATTTCTAAGGGGATCTGATTTATCTCCTTTATTGGTCTTACTGGTTTAGGAAGCAGTTCAAAATTTTATTAGACAGGTATAGAGAGAGTGAATATTTATGCCTAGTTCCTGAATTTAGTGGAAATTACTTGAGGGATTTTTTTCATTCAGCATTAAGTTGACTATAGTCTTGTTGTATTTTGATGTTACTGTGTTGGAATATGCCCCTTGTATCCTTAGAATCAAGAGAAATTTTATCAGGAAGGAATGTTGTATTTTGTCAAAGATTTTTTTTCACATTTTGTACGTGTAGTTTTTGTTCGTCTTTGCATCTATTTAAGGGGTAGTTTACATTCATTCATTTACATGGGCTGAACTATCCAAGGATCTCTGGAATGAAGCAATTTGATCATGATAAATGATTTTTTAACATGATCTTCATTCTATTTTCAAATATTTTAATGATACATTTTATTCACTAGAAATATTGCCCTATAATTCTACTCCACTTTTTTTTTTAACATTTTGTGTGATTATCTGTGAGAGAATATACCATGTATGTGTTCATGAAGATAAGAATAGAGAATAGATACCAGGATGTTAAAGTTATAGGAGATAATGAATAGCAAGGTATACAAGCTAGGAACTGAACTTGGATTCACAGGAAGAGCAGCAAGTATCTTTAACTATTGAGACCCTTAATTTTCTTTTTTTTGTATTTGTCAAATGTTTTGCTTTTGTATGAGAGTAATACTGGCATTGTAAATGAAATTTGAATGTGTCCCTTCTTTCTCTATTTTGTAGAATAATTGGTGAGTATTACTTAAAACTTACTAAACACTTGAGTATTAAGTAATACTTAAATACCTCTTTAAATACCTAAGGAAGTATTTAGTTCTTCTATGAAAGTATGATAGAATTCTGTGGAAAATCCATCCAGTCTTCAGCCCTATTATTATTCAGAACTTTTTAAATAAATTATTTCTTCCATCTCATTGACCACTTAGTTTAATGTTGATAGAGTTTATGCATTTATAAATTCCTCCATTTATTTTATATTTTTAACTTTAATGGCATATAAATTTTATATTTGTGTGAATTTCCTTAATGTCTATTACAATATTTCCCCTTTGAACTCTACACTTATTGAGTACTAATTCTTTCTTTTAGTTCATTTCACTAGGTGTTGTCAATCTTACTAAACTTCCCAAAGATCAACTCTTCATTTCTCTGATTTTTGTTTGTTATTTTAAAATTCCTATTTCACAAATTTCATCTTCAAGTTTCATTGTCTCTACCCATCCACTGTTTATGAATAGTGTTTGGGGTGGTTTTTCTAAGGACATCATCCCATCATTATGTTACTAATTTGAGATTTCTCTATTTTTTGATATACACACATAGCTTTAAAAATTCTCCTTTTATTATTGCATTTAGAATGGCATTTTTTTCAGTCACTCCTAGGCATATTTTAGTTTACTTCTAGAAGAACTTTCTTCCAATTATTAGTCAGAAATGTATTACTTAACCTCTGTGAGTTTGAGTTCTTTATGTGTGTCTGTTGTTGTTCATATCTATACTTATTGCATTGTGAT
The DNA here is from genome assembly GCF_982192425.1 of Myodes glareolus. Taxonomy (NCBI): domain Eukaryota; kingdom Metazoa; phylum Chordata; class Mammalia; order Rodentia; family Cricetidae; genus Myodes; species Myodes glareolus. The sequence continues at coordinate 23,741,078 of NC_142046.1, forward strand.
CAGATAGAATGTAGGATGCTCTCAATTTATAGGCTTGCATTGTGTCATAATAGGTAATTGATTCTGGAGAAATTTTCATGGGTTTCTGAAATAATCTCTTAAGCTTCTTTGAATAGTTTCATTGGGATTTTGATGGGAATGTTTTACTTCACTCATCTGTGCACAGGCATGAACACACACACACACACACACACACACAGAGTGAACCATACACACACAAAAATATCAGCTAACAAACAAAAAACAAGCTATCTAAAATAACCTTGTTATTAAATAACTGTTGGAGGTATCACCATCCTACACTTCAATTTTTATTACAAAGTTACACTAAATTTTGATAAAGAAGTAAAAAAAAAAATACACACCAAAGAACAGGTAGAATCTTCAACAAATGGTACTGGTCAATGAAAAGAGATTCATATTTATCATCCTGCACAAAACTCTACTCTGAACAGATAAAGGACCTCAACATATAATCACATACTCTAAATCTTACAGAAGAAAAAGTAAGGCATGAATTTCAAGATGATGGCAGAGAAAAGGACTTTCATAACAGGGTCCCCATAGACTTTCAGAGCAACAATAAATAAATGAGATTTCATGAAGCTAAAACTGTTGTATAAGGCAAAGGACACCATCTTTCCAACAAAATGATAGCCTACAGAAAGACTCAGAAACAAATAAAGCTTCAACATCCAGTACTACTCAGCGGTAAAAAACAATGGCATCTTGAATTTTGCATGCAAATGGATGGAAATAGAAAACACTTTATTGAGTGAGATAACACAGACGCAAAAAGATGAATATGGTATGTATTCAATCATAAGTGGATTCTTGTCATAAACAAAGGACATTGAGCCTATAGTTCATGATCCTAGAAAAGCTAAATAAGAAGGTGAACCCAAAGAAATACATACAGTTATCCTTCTGGATATTAGAAGTAGACAAGATCGCCGGGCAAAAGTTGGGAGCAGGGGAATTGGGGTGGGTCGGGGGGAAGGGGAAATGGGTAGTGAGAATGGAGAAGGGGGGATTGGGGAGAGGTTGCTGGAATGGAATAATTGAGATGGAGGAAGGATGGATATGGGAGCAGGGAAGAAGATATCTTAACTAAAAGAGCCATTTTAGGGTTGGTTAGAGTCTTGGCTCTAGAGGGGCTCCCAGGTATCCAAGGAGATTTCCCCAACTAGGTCCTTGGGCAGCAGAGGAGAGGGTGCCTGAACTGGCCTTCTCCCATAGTCACACTGATGAATATCTTGCATATCACCATAGAACCTTCATCTGGCGAGCGATGGAGATAGAGACAGAGACCCACATTGGAGCACTGGACTGAGCTCCTAAAGCCCAGATGAAGAGCAGAAGGAGGGAGAATATAAGAAGGGAAGGCAGGACCGAGATGGATGCGTCCACCCACGGAGACTGTGGAACTGATCTAGTGGGAGCTCACCAAGTCCAGCTGGACTGGATCTGAACGAACATGTGATCAAACCGGACTCTCTGAATGTTGCTGACCACAAGGGCAGACTGAGAAGCCAATGATAATGACATTGGATTTTGATTCTACTGCATGTACTGGCTTTTTGGGAGCCTACTCTGTTTGGATGCATACCTTCCTAGGATGAGGCGGGGGCCTTGGACTTCGCACAAGGCAGGGCACCCTGACTTCTTTTAGGACTGGAGAGCGAGGGGGAAGGTGAGTGGGAGGAATGGGAGGGAAATGGAAGGATGGGAGGAGGTGGAAATTTTAAATAAATAAATAAATTCCACTTTATCACATTCAGAATGATCAAGATTAATGAAGCAAATGTTGGCACATGCTGGCAAGGATGTGAGGAAAAGAAAACTCTTCTTCATTGCTCGTGGAAGTGTAAAATTGATATTGCCTAATGGAAACTGGTGTGAAGGCTCTGCAAAAAGCTGAAAGCCTGAAAGCATATCTACAAAAAGATTCAGCTCTACCATTCTTCGGTATATACCCAAAGTACTACTACAGAGATGTTTGCTTATTTATGTTCTCTGTTGCTCTCTTCATAATAGGCAGACATTAAAACACTACTTAGATATCCATCAACCAATGAACAGATATTTAAAATATGCTACACTTACACAATGAAATTTTAATGAACTCTTACTAAAATTGCAAATTTGAGGTAAACAGATAAATTTAGAAACAATAGTCGTGATTGAGGGAAAAGCAAACATTTCATGTTTTTTTCATATGTTGATGTCAGCTTTTAAGCTTTAGATATTCAGATATATGTGCTTTAATACAAGTACTACAGAGGTTCAATATTTTTAAATAAACAGGAGTTAGAATGACATCTATCATGGAAGAAAAACTAATATGGTATACTATCAGGCAGAGATAAGATTGAAACTAGAGTAGAATAGTTAAAGGGGGAGGCAAATGGGAGGAAATATGAAGAATAACAGCTAATATCAAAGGTCTTTTGACAAGTCATAAGTAAACCTGCTATTATAGATGCTTCCTAAAAGTTATACACACGTGAAAGAAATTAAATGTATTCATAATATAATAGAACAGACAATACCTCAAATAAATATCTTATGCCTCCAAGTTAAACCCTCATTTCCAGGAATGAAGTACATCTTGTTGAGTTTCTGGCAAAAGGGGTTTTACAGGGCACCACAGTAACACAAGTTTGACTTCTTTTTGTTTAAATGTCCTGATAGTATACATTTATTCCCTGTACCCACACAGTTATGCTCGCCTTGCTTTTTATGCTGATGTATTTTTCACATCAATACTTTTTTAGTGGCCATAATTGCTTTTAAGATGTTTTTAACGTAGAAGGATTTTATTTTTCTAATTTTAATAGATGTCTTTGTTGTATAAAATAGACTGGGTTGACATTATTTTTTTAAGAATTTAGAATGCACATTTTCTTTTATTCTGGTTTTAAAATTTTTTAGTCAAATTACCAGTTATTATTCTGATGGACTGGCCTTTATAAATTACTTGACCTTCCTGTCTTGCAATTTTGAATACCTTTTTCTTTTTAATATGCTTTAATAGTGGTATGTCATGGAGAGTTTCTTATCTTTTTTATTTAATTTTTTCATATGATTTGTTTTGATGATATTTTCCCTCCCCAAACTCTTCCAGATTCTCACTATTCAACTAAATTCATACTCCCCCCCCAGAACAAAACCAGAATGAAAATAAGACAAAGAATTTTTCATTAAGACCAAAAAGAGCAACACAAAATAAATCCCACAAAAAAGCAACTATACAATAATAAAACCATAGAGTCTGTTTTGTATTGACCACCTAATCCTGAGCAAGGGACCTGCCATTCTAAAGAGGGTGACATGCTCAGTGACTCCAATGTCGAAAGTTCTTTTCCCTTTCCTGAATGGTACTACTTGCAAGTAACTTCTAGTTTAGTATGAACACCATCTGTACTTCACCTTCTTCAAGTTTGAATTTTGTCTGATTTGAAACTATGTGTACTGTCACATCAAATGTGAGTTCATGCAAATATCAATTTTGTTGTTTCTTGAAGACACAGTGTCCTTTGAAGCATCTAACACCTCTGTCTCTTAAAATGTTTCCACTTTTAATACCATAAGGAACTTAAATGGCAGGGGAGGTTAATGAAGACATCTCATTTAGAAGTGAGTACTCCAAAGTCACTCATTCTTTGCATTGTCCAGTTGAAGGATTATGAATTAATTCCACAGGAAGCAGCTTCTCTGATTAGGGTTGCCTCATGTCCTCTAGGATAAGAAAAGAAGTTAATAGACAAAAACAGACAGCAATGACAGACAACCAGGCACCAATACCTCTTAAGTTTTTCAGAGACATTAACACATAAAACAGAACAGTAAATTGCTAACAGTCAAAACACAGACTACATCAAATAATGATCATTTACTTACACTTTCCTAAATCTCTGGACTCACAGCTTCTTCTGCAGGGAGGCACACATCCATTATACATTTCAAAAACTGAAAAAATTGTTGTTGCCCTTCCTTAGTACCCCTAAACTTTAAGATATCTATAAGGAAATGTACAAATTCTAAAAATTTATACAGTTGTTGATTTTCTACTTTGGTACCTCTGGCTTTTAAAATAACTTTAACCAAATGTACAAACAGATGTTTTCTATATTCTTGACCCATAATTACATTAACATTTAAACTCAAGTTACTTCTTACATATTTTTCATGTCACATGGCTAATTGCTTAATGTTTATACTGAGTGTTTACTTATTTTTATATTTATATCATGCAGTTCCCAGATAAACTCACCACAGTTCCACTTCTCCAAGAATGCTCTTTTGGCTCACAGTGTCCTTCCGAAAAATCTCCCATTGGGCTCCATGCCACTTATTGGAGCCTGCTCCAATGAGTCAACCTAGATACCTAACGGGAGTCACGGTAATAAGGAAATGGCAGATAAAAGAAACAGAGACAGAAACACATATTTGAACTTAGGTGGAAACCGAGTCACTTATGTGCTACCACACACACACACACACACATACACACACACACACACACACACACACACACACACACACACACACAAACTCAAAACAATCATGAGAAATTTACATGTATCAATGTATCACAATAAGTAATCTAAATTTCTACTACAAGTCATAGAAAACATTGACAGAGAAACAAACCTAACTGGAATACATAATGATTTTAAAGCCAGCCTGGGCAATTGAATGAGCTTCCTGTCAAATAAAAAGGTAATAGAATGGCTGACAAAAAGAGCTCAGTAAGAATGTATGTAAACCCAAATTCAAGTTCCCAGCACCAGCTGAAAAATAGACATGGAGATATTTAGTAGGAGGCCACTTTTCATTTCCCGAACACCCTGACTCAAAATAATCACTCAGACACTATATTATTTGAGATACTATTTGGCTAATAGCTTAAGTGTATTGCTATCTAACTCTTACATTGAAAATTAACCCATTTCCATTATTTATATTTTAGTACAAGGTTCATGGCCTAGCAGCAAGGTTCCTGCTAGCAGCTCACATCTTTCTCCTCTGGTAGCTATATAACGTCTCTTTGACTCTGTCTAGTCTCTCTATATCTCTTCCAGGCTGGCTATAGTCTGTTAAGCCATTGGCCAAAAACAGCTTCTTTATTAACCAATAAAAGCAACACATACACAGAAGGACTTCCCACACCAGAGACAGTTTGTTCTTAGAAATTCTCCAACTAGCCATCCAAGTAGAATGGGGAACTTCAAGCTCAGAGAAACACCGTGTTGCTAAGAGGATTTGGAGAGTAATAGAGCCGAATACCTGCGGTCCTACTCTTGCCTTCATATGTGTACAAGTCATTCAAGTATAAACTAAGTGACTGACTGACTAACTGAGTATGTAAATGGCTGAATGAAAAAATGTTAATTTGAAGAGGAAAGAAGTCTGGAGATAAAACTCAATGCTGGAATGTTTGCCTATTTCATGTGAGCTTCTAAGTCTAATTTCCCAGAACCTCCAAGAATTTATCATAGTGTACAGGAAAATAATGGGCAGCAATGAGTTTGTTCTGGAGGTTTTGAAAAAGAACCGTTCAACTAACTAAAAATATATAAATAGATGACATACATGAAGCTTGTTATTAATTTCTGTCAAACATACATTGTTCACATTGACGTTTTTGCATAATAACACCTAAAGAGCAGTCATAGTGAACAGTCTCTCTCTTCAATCTGGCCTGTGCCCCACAGAGCCCGTTGTCTGCCATTCATCTCTTCATGTCCCTGACCTTGTCCACATCATCTCTCCTTGGCCAGCTTTTATTAGAAGGCTTTTATTGAGTCTTTTCCCCTTAGACTCTTATTATTTGACAACCTTTAAAGTTCTTAACTCCGTGCAGGTTCAATACCCTGAAAATCCAGATGGTATGGTCACCTGTTTTCTACCTTAATCTTTGAACTTTTAAGTGAGGGTAGGACCTGATTCCTTGCTTGTTTTGATACATGAATTATATTGAAAATCTGAAGTCTCCAGCTGTTAGTTCAAAGACATGCTGATAGATATTCCTTTGTGCTCAAGTCAGGCAGCAGAAGTATAGGAACACTAATAACCAGACTGACTAAAGTCAAATCATTTACAAATGAGAAACCCTTTTTCTTCTCCTTAAGGCAGGTAGCAGCGACAGAAAGGAAATGCAATCAAAGTGTGGCATCATTCTCTTCACAGATTAAATATGCATCTTGTGTGAAATATTATCAATAAAATGCTTGCAACTATCGGGTTAAAGGTTATCTGAAGTCAATTTTGCATGCAACTAAAAATCCTTTAAAATTTTTCTTCCTTATATTTTAGAAAGAAGAATTAAATTCCTAACAAAATATAACAGAAAATTAACTTTTTACATTTCCTCTGGCAAAGGAAGATCAACCTGAGATGTTTTAAGACAAGCATAACTTTCTCAGTGTGACCCATAATTTTTGGAGACTTTATATTTATTTATATTTTAAGGATATTGCTAAAACCTGAATAAAGTTTATTATGACTAAGAATGATTTACACAAAATATGTATAAATCATTGTAGTTGCAAAGGACCAGGACCATACTCTCAACACCTGCTCTCCCCAGTCATAGTTTTCAGGTCGTTCTCTGTTTTCTTATGCAAAGATAAGACATAACACTCATTATTTGCTTAGGGTTCTCTAATGAAATATACACACTTGATTTTAAGAACGGGCAAAGATAAATAAGAGGCAGTGATTACTCAGTAGTCAAATCTGGAGAAAAGAGCGAGCCTGCTGGTGCATAGTTAATAACTTTCAGAAGACAGAAGAGATTCCACAGGACTAAACCATCAACTCTCAGAATTATTCATCCAGTGAGAGAGATAACATTCATCCCCCAAATAACTAGAAAGTTAGTGTAGAAACAGCCAGAGAGATGGCTCAGAGGGCAGAGTGCCCGACCGCTCCGCCCAAGGACCCGAGTTCGATTCCCGGCCAGGCACAGCATCTAGCTCCATGACCGTCAGTCAGTCAGCGCCACCCGGCTGCCTGCAGAACAACCCACACACCACCTTCCACCGTCCGCGTAGAGTAGTAGTAGGCAAAACAAAAAACAAAAAACAAAAAAACAGGAAAAGAAAAAGTTAGTGAAGGAAAATAGTGTCTGTATCTAAATCAAACTTTCATTTACTCTGGACCTCAATAAAGTCATATTAAGACATGGACTAGATATCTAAATTTAAAGATAAACAATCTATTAAGTACTGGAGAGAATTCTGTCAGTAAAGTGGAAAAAATATGAAAACCTGAAGTCAAATCCCTAGCACCTCCAAAAATGTTAGGCCTGATAATGATACCTGTATTAATATTGCTGGAGAGGCAGAGAAATAAAAATATCTTGGGCTGTCTAATGGGTATTCTTCCTGAATCAGTAAGTGGCCCACATTTAGTGAGAAATATTCTCTCAAAATATAAGGTTGAGGTTGTTGAAGATATTTTCCCATTATGTATGCAGTTTTGTCTTATTTACCATGTCCTTTGCCTTATAGAAACTTCTTAGTTTCAGGACATTCGATTTATTAATTGTTGCTCTCAGTGTCTGTGGTACTGGTTTTATATTTAGAAAGTAATCTCCTGTGCCAATGCATTCAAAGCTCATTCCGACTTTCTCTTCCATAAGGTTCCATGTGTCTGGATCTATTTGCAATCTTCTACTTGTCGACCTCCAGTTATGCCAGCAGCATTTGTTGAAGATGCTTTCTTTTTTCCTTTATAAAATTTGGTTTCTTTGTCAAAAATCAGGGGTTCACAGGCGTGTGGATTAATTAATGTCAGGACTTTCAATTTGATTCTGATGATCCTCATGTCTGTTTTTGTACCAGTACCTAGCTGTTTATATTACTATAGCTCAATAGTATGTCTTGGAGTCAGAGATGGCGATGCTTCCTAAAGATCCTTTACCATACAGGATTGTTTTGGTGATTCTGTTTTGTTGTTGTTGTTGTTTTGATTTGTTTTGTTTTTCCATATAAAGTTGAGTATTGTACTTCTAAAGTCTGTGAAGGTTTGTGTAGGAATTTTGATGAGGATTGCATTGAATCTATAGATTGCTTTTGGTAAGATTGATGTTTTCACTGATCTCCAAAATATAGAAAGTTTCACAAAACTAGACATCAAAATGTCTAACAATTCAATTTAAAAAATGGGCAGTGTTGTCATACACCTTTAATTCCAGTACTTGGGCCACAGATGCAGACAGATCTCTGTGAGGTCAAGGTCATCATGGTCTACAGACCTAGTTTCAGGGCTGTTACACAGAAAAAACCTGTCTCAAAAAAAAAGCAAGAAAATGGAGTACATATCTAAGCAGAGAATTCTCAGCAGAATAATCTCAAATGGCTGAAAGACATTGAAGGAATTCCTCAACATCCTTAATCATTAGAAAATTGCAAATTAAAATGACTCTGAGATACCGTCTTTTACTTGTCAGAATAACTAAGATCAAAAACACTGATGACAGCTTATGTTAAAGAAGATGTGGAAGATGAGAAATACTCCTCCACTACGGGGATGAGTATAAACTTGTATAGCCACTTTGAAAGTAATTATGGTAGTTTCAGAAAATTGGGAATTAATCTACCTCAAGACTAATAATAAACTCTTGGGCATAAACCCAAAGATCCTCAATCATACCACAAGGATACATGCTCAACTATGTTCAAACATCATTATTCATAATAACTATAACCTGGAAACAACCTAGATGCCCCTCAACTAAAGAATGGATAAAAAAATGTGGTACATTTACACAATGGAGTATTAGTGGTAAAAACAAAATGACATCATGAAATTTGCAGGCAAATGCATAAAAGTAGAACAAAATCATCCACAGTGATGTAATACAGACCCAGAAAATCAAAAGCACTGTGTATGTACTGACTCATAAGTAGGTATTAGATATAAAGCAAAGAATTAACGTGCCACAACTCAGAGTCCATGAGAAGCTATGTAACAAGGGGAACCTATAAGAGGGACATCCATGGGCTGCCCCGGGAAGGGGAAATAAATAAATTTCCAGAGTAAACTGGGAGTGTGCATGAGAAAACAGGATGGTCAAGTTGTGGGAGGGGCAGAGAAGGAGAGCAATGAATGAGATATCTTAATACAGAAAGCCATTATGGGGTTAGAGAATAGTCTGAAGCTAGGAAAACATCCAGAAATCCACAAGAATGACCCCAGCTAAGACGCCTAGCAATAGTGGAGAAGGTTTCTGAACTGACCTTCTCCTGTAGTCAGACTAATGACTATCCAAATTGTCATCATAGAACCATCATCCAGTAAGTGATGGAAGGAGATTCAGAGATACAGAATTAAGCACTGGTTCAACATCCTGGAGTCCAGTAAATGAGAGGGAGGAGAAATTATATGAGCAAGGAGGGGTTTGAGATCATTATGGGGAAACCCATAGAGACAACTGACCCAAGATGGTGGTGGACTCTTGACTGACATCTGTGGAGCCTGCATGGGACCAAACTAGACTCTCTGAATGCCAGTGACAGTTGTGTGACTTGGTCTCTTTGTCGGGCACCAGGCAGTGAGTCCAGGATCTATCCCTGGTCCATGAACCAACATTTTGGATTCCATTCCCTATGATGGGATACCATGGTCAGCCATGACACAGGTAGAGAGTTCCTAGGTCCTTCCTCAACTTAATATGCCAGTCTTTATTGACTTCTCATGGGATGCCATACCCTGGGAGAGGGTGAATAGGAGGGATAGGAGGGCAACTGCAGTTGGTATGTAAAATGAATAAAAACTTTTTAAAAAATTCCTAAATTCCTGATCTTCTCTACATGGCAATTAATGCTGATGCATAGCATAGTAGAAGTCATGTTACCTGAGGCTTGATGTCCTTGGTGTCCATACGAGCATCTCATTCATACTGGCACTAAAACAAACTTGATGTGTGGGAAGGTCACATGACTATTTTAAACTTCAGGGTTGGTTGGTTGGCTGGTTGGTTGATTGGTTTTCTATATGAACTCTTGCAAGCTAAGATTTTCTGGCCCCTTAGATTTGGACAGAGTTAGGATTCAGCCAAGAGTATACAACTCAAAAATTAAGTTCACTACAAGACAGGAAGCCCATGCCTTGTTCTTGGTTGAAGAAGAAACTTTCTTTTCTCAAACTTTCTAGGAAAGGTGGACTTTTCCTTTCCCTCCCTTCATGGCTGTTTGTCTTCCTCTCCCAAACATGATTGTAGGCAGTACAGATTTTCTAGCATGGATTTCTCCCTGACTTGTTCTCATTTAATTATTTATTATAAAAGAAAATTATTTTGGAACTTTTTAAACCAATAACCACCCCCCTCCTAAAAATAATTAGGTTGAGATCAGTAGAGAAAGATACCAGTAATTGTGCAATGGCTTCTATACACTTATGAACACAAATGCATGTGCACTTGTATGCATGGGTTCACAAACATAAACATATACATATAACACACACACACAGAGAAAGCTATGGTTAGATAACTGAGGAAGAATATAGTATTTGAGATAGTATTTGAAGTTTTTATGCAGTTTGTGGGAAAAATGGAACAAGAACGAATATCTCATGAAGTCCCGAGAAGTAAACTGATGAACAAGAATATCCATCTCTTCAAGGACTAATAACGAGTCACACTGTATACAATATCTACTAATATCCATTTCAAATCTCCATAATGGAATAACCATTTTAATAAAATGAGTTCATTTCACTTTTAAAAATTCTGTGTTAATCTCCATTGACTGCAAGAAGCTTCTCTGATAAGGGTTGAGATATGTACTAATCTATGGATACAGTGGTATATTATTAGCAGTTCTTTTAATACTGTGTTAATTTAGCAGAATAATAGCAGTAGGCTCTCTCCTAGGACCTATGATATGCTTAGCCATATTTTCTTAGCCCAATAACAGTTCCAGGTATAGGTTTCATGATGTGAAGAAGTACTTACATCCAAGTCAAAAGCTGTTGATTGCTTTCATGATGTTCATGCAACCTTTGCACTAGTGGTCATGTGTTACTAGGCTTGTCATTACTGTAGTAAAAGGGGCTTACAACTGGGTAAGACTGCTGATTATTCTTCTCCTGCAGTGTGCATAACCACTTCCAAAACTATGGAAGTTCTTTAGCTATGATAAAGTCTCAGGTTGAGTATCCAGCTGGCTTCCCTATGTTTATCAAGCATATTGGGATCTTCAAAAATCAGTGATCTTTATCATCCACTTATATTGTTTACACTCCTAGGCTTTAATGAAAGTGGAAACTGAGAATATGGATACCAAGTATTTGTCAAAATGGCATTCCTGTTTTTGTTCCACTCACAATCCAGCCCTTTTAAAAATGCTGAAATTCCTTTCCAGTCGTAGGCAGAAGAATGCCAGTGCTAATAAATACACGTCTACAGTCTCAAGAATAAAAAGTCAGCCTCTGATAGACTTTCAGTTCTTACTTAAAAGTCAAGTAGTAAGGTGAATTGTGAAGAACTAAGCTGTCAAACTTAGCATTGACTTCTCCCAGTAAAAAAGAAAGGTCACAGGGAAAGAATGCTTTTATTAAAAATGAAATCTAGGGCTTAAGGATCTAAATGTGTCTCTAACCTTTACAAGAATAAGCACAGAAGAGTATGATGAGGCCTTCCTTTACATGTCCCTTTTCTGTCATCTCCTCTGTAGTGAAAATGTCATATATGATATATGGACATTAGTTCTTCTCTAAGGCTTAGGCTGGGAGAGATATAAGAAAATGACCAACATAAAAAATAAGACCTTTGATAATGTCGTGATTTTGGGGGGCATAAAAATGGTTTTGCACATGAGAGGTTATTTCAGTTTATAACTAAAAGTGTAATAAAATTAACATCAAGGTTGAGTGGGGCTACAGACAGACTTCAAAGATGAGCACTTTTATCTATGTATAACCGTGGTGTGTTCATACAAAAGTTACCATGTGAGTGGTAATGAAATGGATACCAGTGTACAAACTTTAAGTGCATCCAAAGCCTAAATGTAGACAAAAGGTTACTCTTTACTTGCCATAATTTTTACCATTATTTCAAAGCATTCTTTACGGGAATTTATTTTCTAAATTATCTTTAAAATGTGTATTATTTACTTGAGAGTGATTCATATTCTAGATTTGTCTTTTATAGAAAAGAATATGACAACCAATGTTATTATTATTTGAAGTAGTAGAAATTCTGAGAAAAGAATGCATACCACTGCATAGAGTCAATAGTATTTGATATGAGCCTTATGTATGACTGGTCAAAACCATAATGTGGGAAAAATACAGCTTGAGTTCAATCTGAAAGTGTTTCATGGTCACAGGATATATCACACTCGTCAGTCAGTTATGAAGATTTAGATAGAGGGATGGAGCAGGGAAGGAGGGGGAGAGGAGAGGTGGAGTGGTAGACCAAGTGCACACTGAGTGTTTCAGGAAGCAATTTAGTCTGACAAAGAAACAGTAACATCTCTAAATAGCAACTATATAACAACCTCACAGATAATTAAACATATATTTTAAAAGAACTACATACATACTATGGAAAGGAAGAGACTGAGAGGCAGGAATAGCAAATGGATGGAATGGGAAAGTAAGCATGAGAAGGGAGAAATCAGGAGAAATTTTATTTTTCATATTCCCAATATTAAAATCTTATGATAGTAATGACTTCTCTTTTTGGAAAAATAGGTACAAATACACACACACGCACACACACACACACACACACACACACACACACATACACACACACATATATATCACTTATGTACATACATATACACAAATATATATACACACGTACATGTATACACACTTACATGTATATTCCCATATACACATATAAATGAATGCATTATGAAGAGTGTCATTTTATTTTATTTTTTAATTAATTAATTTATTTATTAAAAAATTCCCATTGCTCTTAATACTAGAGAGGGAGGGGGATGTGGGGAGGGGGAGGAAAAAGGGAGGCGGGGAAGAGGTGGAAATTTTTAAGAGTGTCATTTTAAATGATGGTTTTAGTCACAATTTTGTATCATTATTTTCAGTTTCCTTATACTAATAATTGAAATGAAGATTTTGAACAAGGTAATCCCACTTTTCTCCTGAGCTACCCTTTTGCCAGTTTTCTGGGTGCTTTGAATACTTGCAACATAGAAATACTTAAAGTGACAGTGGAGTTTCTTCCCAAGAATACCTTAATACAGAAACATGCAATGCTAAATTAGAAAGATGAATCTGGAGTAGGAAAGAGACTGTGTGACTTCTGGAAGGGGAAATGCTGAAAGTTTTATAGTCTGTGAAATGAATGATACCTTAAGAACATAGAAACAGTGAACAGTTGAGAGTTTGGGCTGTCTACTGGTTTTGAACAACAGTATTTTAGATATTTGGAATCCAATTATTAATGGTACCTTGATGCTTTAAGCAATTTTAGCATACTTGTTACCTTGCTCATTTTCTCATTGAATTCTTCCCTCTCAAGGGTATGGGTAATATATATATATATATATATATATACATATATATATATATATATATATACATACATATATTCAGGAAAGAATAGAATAATTCACATTTAAATGTTCAGTATTAAACAATTGTAATTCAAGCATCCGTGATGGACAAAAGACTATATGACATCTGCAGTGGATGTGTGTCTCTCCTATTAGATCAGGATGGATGGAGGTGATCTGAAAATAAAAGAGGAGCTCACCTCTTCAGGAGCAGACTGTTCTTTAACCAGAACAATGAAGGGCAACAGTCTCTCTGTGGGAGTGGAGACTGTACACACATGCTACAGAGGGCTTCAATGCTTTATAGTGTGAAAAGGGAATTTGAGGAAGGAAGATTTCATCTGCAGGTCAGTTTCCTGCAATCTCAAAGTGGTAAGTATCAATGGAGGTTTTTAAGGTGATCTCATCAGAAGAATCCTGGATCCTCACCACTACCAGGAGTTAATCAGGGAGTCAGGTTTTCTGTTCAAAGTTTCTCAGCCTATCCAAGGCTTTCAGGTTATTAACTTTGCACCTCCCATTACAAATTCATGTTTTGAAAACTTGACCTTATGTGATAGTTTCTTTAGTAGGTAAAGTGACTATGGAATGAAAATCTCTTGATTGGGATTGATGAACTTAAAAGATAGAAGAGAGTTACGTTACTCTGTTTTCTGTCCAGCATATGATAATATAAGCAGGAAATGGTCCTCATCAAATTCAAAATTGTATGTTTCTAAAACTGACCATTCAGGCACCCAAGACTCAGTGTTTCTAGTCTCCATAATTAAGGAATATATTCTGTTTAAACCACCCAACTTACTTGGTATTTTGCTAGAAGAGATCAAATTAAAGCAACAGATACTTCTAATACTGTATATAATTAGATAATGCTAATACTGCATTCTAAGCAGTAGCATGTCTCATCCTTTTCAGCAATATGAATTTGTGTCTGTGGTATCTGAAGAAATAGATGGGAACAACTAAGAACAGTCTTTCATTTCCATGCAGAATAGATGGTTAGACAGTAAGACCAGACATTGAGATTTAAGACTAAAAACAAACAAACAAAAACCCAAAACAAAACAAAACAAAAACCAATACTCCCCAAGGCGCCTTACTAGGGATGGACTTTTCAACTCTATCCATCCTCTTTGCTACTCATTGTTTTCAATTGTGTTGGTCAAGTATGTCTACTACCTGCCTGTATATAATGATAAGGGATTTAGACTGAGAGAAAAAGTGTGTGTGTGTTATAGCATAGGCAAGAGTATGAATCTTCTGACTGAATTATTAATAATGCATAATTTAAAATATATTCCAAGTGATTCTCTGTATATAACACAGTTCATAACCATTTAAAGCAGTGTTCTAATTTTCTCAAAGAAAAATGAACAGTGACTAGTACAAGCTCTGGCTTCCAAAAGGCACTCAGTAATTGTTCTATGGATATTAAAAACTAATCATAAGAAAAAGTTCTATTAACAGAAAAGATCAAAAGAAATGATAAAGGGAAACAAATGAACTCCACTGATCTGCATTGGCTAATGATAGAAAATAAAATGCAACCTGGTAGAGCTACATTAGCCAGAATGAAAATATTTACATGAAGCTAGTCAATAAACTTTCCAAATTGGGCATTTTCAATCTCACCATCTATCTCTCTTTTTAGAGGCAGCTTTAAAACATTTGAAAGAGCTTATCCAATTCTTTCCTGGGGTCTGCTTTAGAGCTTCTAATTTGTTTTCCGTGATGAGACATTTGAAACTGCTGCTCTAATTTTGAACTACAAATTGGCCCTTAAACTCATCATCTTTTTTCTTACATTTGTGCTGTGGGCCCTGTAGATTTTCTTTTTTTAAATTTTTTTTGTTGATTTTATTGAGCTCTACATTTTTCTCTGCTTCCCTCCATGCCTCTCCCCCCTCAAACCTCCTCCAACATCTCCATGCTCCCAATTTACTCAGGAGATCTTGTCTTTTTCTACTTCCCACGGAGATTAGATCTATATATGTCTCTATTAGGATCATCATTGTTGTCTAGGTTCCCTGGGATTGTGATTTGTGGGCTGATTTTCTTTGCTTTATGTTTAAAAACCACCTATGAGTGAGTACATGTGATAATTGTCTTTCTGTGTCTGGGTTACCTCATTCAAAATGATGTTTTCCAGCTCCATTCATTTTCCTGCAAAATTTAAGATTTTTTTCTGCTATGAAGTACTCCATTATGTAAATGTACCACATTTTCCTCATCCATTCTTCTGTTGAAGAGCATTTAGGTTGTTTTCAGGTTCTGGCTATGACAAACAAAAGATTGAAGTTTGCCTTCTTCTTGCTTGCACTTTGGTGACACTGAACTTGTTTCCTAGGAGGTATTTTTTCTTATCCTTCTGTGGGTTAATAATTTAATTTGTTGATTAATTCTTCATGTTTTTGATCCTTGAGCTTGTCTATTCTTATGAAGGATTCATCGAAAGATGCATCACTACATTGCTTTTCTCTACTGTGTTGTCTTCATGATTTTATTGCCTTGGTTGTCCCTGTTTCCTAACATACTATTTCCCTTTGACTTTCCTCTGTGCCAAGAAAGCTTGACTGCCCAATCTAGAATTATATACTTTGAATTGTTGAATCTATTTTGATATGAAGACAGTGACAGTAACCAATGTGGTTTTATCAGGTTAATAAATTCATGGCCCTCATGCATGATTAATTGATAAAAGTGCTGACACACTTAAAGAGCTACTGGACATTCTGACATAAACATATCTGTATCAAACAATTATGAAACATTTTATTTGAGAAGGAAAGTTAGAAGAAAGTTCCTTATTCAATTCATTTAAAATCCCATGGTAATAAATATCCAACAAAATATTATCTAACTCATGATATAAAGATGTAACAACTATTTGTAAAATAGGACAATAGGTTACATATAATGGTAAAAATAACATTAGCTAGTATACTTAATTCTCTTTGCTATTGATAGTAGACATTAATCTGAAAGTCAGTTGTTTCTCCACTTATTTTCATTTTGATATAAATTTGAGTGAGCACAGCAGTGCTTCAGTATGGTAATGTTCCATGATTTTTGACAATCATGACATAAACCAAGAGCAGAAATATTGTGTATCAGTATATAATAGATCATTAAAGTATCCTTAAATTTGATTATCTGTGACAATTTACAGTAGCCACACAGCAGTAGGGCAGATGCTGAAGGCAACTGAAGAGCATCCAGAAGGTTTTATCTTTAACATATTATAATTGCATGTAATAAGACAGGTATCAAGTACAAATTATATTTACAATATTTATATCTACATTATTGTCACAATATTGGATAAATATACATGAACTTAAGAGAGAGAGAAGAAAGAATACAGATAGTCATTGATTAAAGGAATTAAGAAAATAAATATTAAAAGTAATAGAGAAAACAATCACATAAAATGGAAAATACACAGTCTGGATTATGTATATTATTGTGTTTTCTTTAAATTTCCTGATGGTAGAGAGACATTAGATTCTCAGAGCTCTAAGTTAAATGAATATAAAGGTATTTTGACTTCAAAATTTGAGTCTAAGAATATGTTACTTTGGAAAATCTATTCTGCTTTTATTCCCACAGAAGATTAGAACCTGTAGATTCTCCCCACGATAATATGTTTTGAAGGAACAAGACCCACTGAAAGATCTCTATAAATCCTAAAAATACTTCACCCAACAGACAACAGGAAGAAGTTTGAAGAAAATTAAACCCAAATTCTCAAAATGATTGTTTATAAATGTTTGTTATTATTTAAAGTGGGATATGCTATATAGCTGAATACTTTACATTGAAATGGACTTTACTAATACAAATTTAAGGTCAATTTTGTTACACACACACACACACACACACACATATGCACTTGTTTAAGATATTGTGTTTGTATAGCTACTTTAAAAATGTAATATATAGTTAAAAATTACAGATTAATAGATAGTCTTTTATAATACTCAAACATGCTAGATAGGTTTTTTTAGATATATAGAGATATATTTCAGTTAGATAGATAATTTTCAAACCTTTCAAAGACCAACAGAATATGGCATTTAACATATTTTAAGAACTTAAACCTTTCTTGACAGTAAGACAAGTCTGCTTCTGACAGCACTAATCTACTTCAAGAGGATAATGGCATCAAAGAGATTTCTAATGGAGTTTCCTAGCCATTTGGGCAAAAACGTCTCTTGCCTGGACTGCTTGATCATATGCTGTATGAACTGGATATGCAGGACCAACAGAAAAGTGACTGCTGAACTTTGCAAAAGATGGGATGATTCTTCTGGGTTCTTGTTTAACAGAAGAAACTGTCATATCTTCTGCAGGACACAAAAGAATGTAATTGAGGAACTTTTCTTGTACAAGTCAAAAGAGATCTTCAAATTTCTTACTTAACAGAAAAGTTTGCCAGAAATCACAGGCCTATAGACTGAAACTTGATGCCCCAATGAAACTAAGAAAATTTGGATGACTGTTCAGACAGTAGAATGTCTCTGTCATTTCTAGAACTTTGGAAGTTGCTTACAATGTACTTCCTGTTTACTTAGGTAACATTATATCCTTCTGGGGTCTTTGATGGAGTTGAAGAACAGATAGTTATATTTATAGTTTTCCTTAGTTATAATACAAGACAAATTAGAAATAAAACTTTAGACTCACAAAGAAATATTGCAACTGTAATTCTTACTTGATACTTGTTTTGTTATATGTCATTTTAATATGTTAAAGTTAAAATTTTTTATAATTAAACAAAAAAGGGGATATGATGTGGTGTGTCCTTCTGAATATGTGTTGCTTTTATTGGTTGACTAATAAATTTGTTTTAGCCAATGACTTAACAGAGTAGGCAGAACCTAAGAGATACCATATAGCTGTCAAAAGCAAAGAACACTAGAAAGTTAATGGTAGGTCACAGCTTCATGGTGATAACAGATTAATAGAAATGAAGTAATTTAAGATGTAAGAGCTAGCTACAAATATGACTACAGTATTGCTCAAGCAATATTGTAATTAATATAGTTTCTGTGTGATTATTTGAGTCAGTGTGCCTGAGAAGCAAGCAAGCAGTCTGTCTACAATGTCCCATTTTATTGAGGCTGAATATTTTAGAATCACAAAGATTGAAGGTCTCAATAAACCATCAGGTTGTCATATGTCCACAGATACTCCAGTCCCTTAAGAAGAAAAAAATATTAAACCTATTAGCAATGGTTTTGTAAGAAAAACTTAAAAATATCTAGGAAAAAAAAATGAAGTGGCTAGGTAACAGCTTAAGAGTCACATGTGCAGGGCTGAAGGGAAGAAATGCAAGGTAGGTATGATTATATTTCACTATATATATGCAAAAAGTTCTTAAGAATAAATAAAAAATATTGAAGTTGTGGTAAAATAGAAAGAAGGGGAAAGGAAACAAAAGAGAGAAAGAGGAGAGAGAAGGAAGGTTTGTGAGAGTGAGAGAGAGGGCGATTTCCTAGGTAAGGTTGAACTATGCCTATGTCAATTTATTAAAGAGCGCATTTACCTAAATTTAAATATCTGTTCATTTAAAATATGACATAATTTTTAAAATCATCATTATACAATTAGAGACTCCAGAAGAAACCAATGAATGCTCTAGTGTCACTGGTAGTACTGTTTACCCTGATTTTTTGAAAGATGCTCACATTTGCAATTTTTACTGGATCCCTCTAATGTTCTAAGAAAGGATGTAATAGATAGCTACTATTTAAGTAGAATGGACTTGGTCTGAAGATAAAAATTGGACATTATCTTTACAGAGAACTCAAGGACTGAGAGAACAGTCTATCCACGCAGGAATGATTACAGTGGCCTCTCTTGCCGAATGTTATAACCAACAGGAATACAGTTATAAAACCAAACTTATAATGTCTGAAACATAACCCTGAACATGAAAATAAGTAGTTTAGAAATAAATGATTTTTCCATAACAAATATAAAAAGACAAGCCTTAATAATTAATAAGAAATGAATAAACCTAGGTCAAATAGGGGAAACAATAAGTTACTGACAAATTTTATAGCACCTAAACTTAATAATAACCAATGTGTTTATGAGTCATATGATAACAATTTAGTGTCTAAAGTATATACCTTCTAATAATTTTTGAGACACACTTGTAATTTCTCTCTTTTCAGAAAACAGTTACATAACTGTGACTGAGTTGAATAATTAGATATTCTAAAGCAAACACTCTCTAAGATGAGCTAAAACCAACCAAGGTTGATATCATGAGCTACATGGGCAGAATTTTCTGACTTATAAATAGATCTCAATGTTCTTAAAGTAAAAGTGAGAGCTGTGGAGTACACCAAAAACATTAAAACTAGTGTTAGGTAAGAAATTTGAACCACCAACATTTCACACAGTAGACGTTACCACACATCCAAAGTGCTCAGACTTGCCAGTTTGTTGATGTCTGGTCCAATGGGCTTTGCTGAAGTATTCTTTAATCAAGATGCTGTAGAACAGTGCTTCTCAATCTGTGGGTCTTGACCTGGAGTTTTTTTTTTCCTTGTTGGGGTCCCACCACCCAGATCCCAAATAAATACATGAAGGCTTATTCTTACTGATGAATGTCTGATCTTAGCTTGGCTTATTTCTAGCCAGTTTTCCTAACTTAAATTATTCCATATACCTTTTGCCTCTGGGCCTTTACCTTTCTCTATTCTATATATCTTTCTTCCCTTCTTACTCAGTGGTTATTTGTGTAACTGTGTAGCTTGCCCCTTGGATTATCCTCTCCTCCTTTTCTCATTCCTCCTTTCTTTGGTGCCTAAATTTCTTTTCCTATTTATTCTCTCTGCATTGCAGTCCCATTTATTCCTCTCTCCTGCCTAACTTTTGGCCATTCATCTCTTTATGAGATCAATCAGGTGTTTTAGGCAAGCAATGCATCACAACTTTACAGAGTTAAACAAATGCAGCATAAAAGAAGGAAACACATCTTTACATCAGTAAACAAATACTCCACAGCATAAATGAGAGTATAAAACACTTTAAACTAATATTCCACAGCAGTGGCCCATACAGGGGTTCATATCAGATATTCTGTATAAAATATATTTACATTATGATTCATATTAGCAGCAAAATTACAGTACCAAGGAAATAATTTTATGGTTGGGTCATCAAAACATCAACTGTATTAAAAAGTTGCATTAGGTAGTTTAAGAATCCATGTTGTAGAGGGATTTGGAGTCAGAAGGGCAGGCAAAGCTTTATAGGAAAGAAATATAAAGAAGGAGGGTGTATTGTCAGTCAGAGAACTTGGATCATTTCAGGTATATGGTCTGAGGTTATTACAAGCATACCCACTGCATAAACACACTTATGGTTTCAGTTTCCTGCCTCCACTTTTCCTCAGTTTTTCATTTTCCTTCTGAAACTTCCCCTTAAGCTAGAAGTGAGTAACATTTGAGAAAATGCATTTTTATTCATTATAGCAAAATCAACTTGGGAAACTTTTATTAGCACGTACCAAAATAATCACACTCTTCCTAAAAAGATAGAACTGCATAATAATATCTTATTTTAGTCAGTACCAATATGTTCTGTTTTTAAACTGAATTTAAAGTAGTTTGGTTGTAAGAAAAAAGACAGAGAGCATTCCCATTTGGTATGATTTGCTTGAATCCACCACTGTGCTTAAAAAGTTTCCCAGATTCTTTAGGAAGACAAACATGACAAGAATTTAAAATTCTCTTCCACTCAGCTTCATTCTCACTACATCTTTAGGACTGTAGTGGAAAGAGAGCACAGATAAAAAGGAAGATTTTCCTAAAAAAATGTGGAATCTAACAATATCTTTTCAGATACAACTAATAATTACTCAGAGGGGTAGAAGGGTAATTAGAGGGATGAGGAGATATAAGGTATGAATAGAAATGTAAGTATGATCAAATATAAGAACAGCATGAGAATAGAATTTGACTGGGCTTCATTGACTAGTGTAACTAACCTTTGAATATTTTAAAAAGCTTGGATCTTACACAAGGGAAGAATTTTGTTTGGCTAATTGTTTAACCTATTGTATTTGCTTAAAAATAAAATAAACACAACATGTCATTGAAGACAAATTTTTTTCAATAAAAATGTAATACACATTCATGTAGGGTACAATGTAGGGAAATATAAAATATGCAATGTCCTTTCAAGGCGACTAATGTAGATAAGACAATTTCTAGATGATAGTTGTGGGTTTTAACTACAGATTTTATCAATCACTTAAATATATGGTCCTATCACTTGTAGAGCTCTGTAATATGGTAAAAAGGAAAGTACATTACAATAAGATGTTGAAATGTGGATCTGGACTTCTAACTTATTAATGAGCAAACTTGGGGATTTAATTTATAAATAAAAAAAAGAAAAGAATGGGAAAAGGAGAAAAGGGAACATGGCTGGTCCTGAGTTTTGGTAGCAACTGAATGGGAAAAAAAAACAGTAAAAAAAAAAAAAGAAAGGAAAGGAAGAGGACTTCTAGGTATTGTGGAGGAGAAAGTTTATTGTAGATATTTCAGCATAGACAGAGGCAGAGACATCTGTAAAATTCCAGAATGGGCATGACTAGACTGAGCTTGGTCATTTGGGAAGAGGGAGAAGGGAAAAGAAGAAACATGAGAGAGCAGCAAGATACAGCATGCAGGAGGCCCAAAGGCATGCCAAGAGTGTTTGTAACCAAAATGTCTGGATTATACAGGGAAGGGTGGCTGGGAGAAGGGTAGTCTTACCCATGGGCTGGAGAAGTTTAAGATGGGGGACAAGGTATGTCACCTAGGAGGGCCCTGAAACAGGTAGGGACTGAGGGATTATGAGGGGAAACCTGGCAGGCAAGTCCACTTAGATATGTTAATAAGGTAATTCAGTCATTTGTCCCAGGATTGAATCCTAACACTTTAGTTTTCCAAAGTCCTGGATGAATTTATTAACAGACAACAGAGTAATAAAATAGAAAAAGTAATAGTTTTAAACTGGCAGATGCTGCTGTTACTATTTCTTTAGTCTAAGAACAATTAAGCTCTTATTCTTCAATATTCTTCCATTTCCCTGATTCATTTGAAACATCATATCCTATTGTGAGACTCTCCTCCAAATTGGAACATGATCTCTTGGAAGAAAAACAGAGGACCATACAAGGCAGGAAGTAAATGAAACATACAAGGCTAAAGATGAAAATGAAATTTACTTGATCAAAGAGTTTGTGAAAGTGACAAAATTTAAAAGGCTCTTTTCCAAGCACATGTAAGCCATAACAGTTGCCTCGGAAAAGAGATTCTGACATATTGATTTGTCAGAGAGTTATAAAGCAGGGTGTCCTAGGATTACAACTATTGTTTGGCTCCTCTCATGCTGACCTGGACTGTTCAGAAATACATCTGTTCTTGGGTCTCTCTACTCCTGTAAAAACAGACAAAACAAGACAATAAATTCCCCAGGAAGAGGTGTATGTAGCAATAAAGTGTTACTCTTTTACCCTAGACCCAGTTCTCAGAGTAGCACTAATGTTACAGCAAAATACAAGCTACAGCTTCCCCTATTAATTCTCCACTCTTCCTATGGATCCTACAGATCATTCCCCTTTGGTCTTAGGGTTTTCTGCCTTGTGGTTGTGGCCTATATCCTAACTTAGGAGGATATCCCCTGATCAAACACAGACCAGGCCATCCAGAAAACCAGGTATGCTGTCCAAGAACTTTCTTCACACTCTCTGTTACCTCAGATCGAATTGTCAGTGCCAGCATTAGCACTGCACTAACACTGTAACAGAAGGCCACTCCTTCCCTCAGACTACAACCAACATGAGCAAGTATTCCCCCATGAACTCATCAGCTGAGTAGGCCAGCAAAACAAGCAGCACACACATAACCCAGTCTCTGAAAATCCAGGAAAAAAAAAACTGAAACAAAGAACAAAACACCAACCTAACAAAAACAAAACCAAAATTCAGCACCAAGACCTATATAACCCTATACCCAGATACCTAGATTGCAGCAAAAGTGCACAATCAATAACAGCGAGGACAACATGTCTCCCGCACAGCACAGCTATCTTCAAGGAAATCTAGGCGAACACAAACAAACAGACAAAACTGTTCCAGACTTGTATATGAACATAAAAGTAATAAAGAGTACACGAACTGAGAGAATTCTAGAAATGAAAAATTTGGGAATATAAACAAAACTACAGAAGCAAGTTTTACTTACACAACACAAGAGTTGGGAGATAGATTCTAAGGCACTGAAGATTCAATACAAGAAATAGAAACTGATCAATGGGAAAGGTTAAAACTGAAACCTTCTAACACTAAGCTGCTAAGAATTTTGAATCCTTGTGAAAATAACAAAACTAGGAATAGTAGGAATAGAAGAAAAAGAACAATACCAACTCACAGGCCCATAAAATATTTTAAATAAAATTGTAGGAGAAAAATTGCCTAAAGAAGACATGCCTACAGAGGTACAAGACGTCTACATAAGGCCAAATAGGTTGAATTAGAAAACAGAGGCTCAGAGCCACAGGAGAATCAAAACACTAAACATGTAGAACAGAGAAAGAACATTAAAACCTACAAAAGAAAAAGACCAAGTCACATATAAAGTTAGTCAGACAGACATATTAGAATTGCACCTTATTTCCCAATGAGTAGTCTAAAAGCCAGAAAGGCTTAGACAGATGTGATACAGATATTAAAAGAACAGAAATGTCAGCACAGACTATTATACTTGGCAAAACTTTCAGTTACCATAGATGGAGAAAATAAGATATTCCATGATAAATAATTTAACTAATATTAAATTAGTTACTATTAAATTAACTACAATCCCAGCCCAACAAAGGTGCTATAAAGAAAAACCTAAAACCAAGGAGTTTAATACACACATGCAAACACAGGAAGTAATCTCAACCAGCAAACAAAAAGAAAGGAAACACATATTCACAAGCACACCACCCCTAATATCACCACTGCCACAAGAATAACCAATAACAACAACAGCAACAATATAACAGGAATAAATAAAATATTCTAAGAAATGGAAACATGAAGTAAGCTGGTGCACCCATTTTAATATCTAACAAAATAAACTTCAAACTAAAATTTACCAAAAGAAATGGGGAACGACACTACATATTCATCAAAGAAAACACCCATAAAGCTGACATTGCAATTCTCGATGTCTTTGGACCAAACTCAAAGGCAAAAACAAAAATTAAAGAGAAAAGTAGAATAATTGACATTATAGACAAAGTGAATATAACACAGATATTTACAGAAAATTCTACCCAACATAAAAGAATATACTTTCTCACCAGCAGCTTCAGCTATTTTCTCAAAAAATGACAAAATTTTTGGAAAGCAACTCTCAGCGAATAAAATAAAATTGAAATAACTCTTTTCGTCCTATCAGATCACTGTGGATTAAAGCTGGATTTTACCAGCAATAGAAGTAAAAACCTTGAATCTTACTCACTCAGTCACTCATGGAAACTGAACAACTCTCTATTGAGTGAAAAATGGTTAAGACAGAAATTAAGAAAGAAATTTCACTGGCTAGAATTCAACGAAAATGATTATACAGCATAAACCGATTTATGGAACACAATGAAAGTAGTACTAAGAAGAAAATTTCATACCACTATGTGCTTACATAAAAATTTGGAGAAATCTCACACTTGCAATTTAACAGGGCTCCTGAGAGCCTCAGATGAAAAAAGAAGTAGGCACAGCCAAGAGGAGTAGAAAATAATAAGTAGTCAAACTGAGTATTGGAATCAACAAAACAGAAACAAAGAGAACAATATAAGGAATGATGAAACAAAGAGTATTTTGACAAAATAAACAAAATGGGTAAGCTGTTACCCACACTACCAAATAGCACAAACGGAAAACTCAAATTAATAAAATCAGAAACTAAAAGGGAACATAACAATATAAATTGAAAAAATACATAGAATTTTAAGAACATACTTTAAAAACCTATGTGTGATTAAATTGGAAAATCTAGAAGAAATGGATAATTTTCTTGCCAGGTACTGTTTACCAAAGTTAAATAAAATCAGATAAATACTTTATTTAAAATTATAGCGCACTGAAATAGAAGCAGATTAAAAGTTGCTAAATCCCCTCACCCAAAAAATCAAGATACAGATGGATTTAGCTGAGAATTCTTTTAGACTCTCAAAGAAGAGTTAATGCCAATACTTCTCAAATTATTCCACAACATAGAAACTGAAAAAACATTGAACAATTCATTTTAAGAGGTCACAATTACCCTGCTATGCGAACCACATAAATATTCTAAAAGAGAATTACAGACCAATTTCCCAACTTAATATAGATGCAAAAATACTCAATAAAATATTTATAAACTAAATACAAGAAAATTACCCACCATCGTCAAGTAGGATTAATCCCAGAGATTCAGTGCAGTAGAATAATTCTTTTATATTCTGTAAAGACATGTCATTTGAATTGATTCAATAGCTTCCTAGCTAGTAGTCAGACTAAGTGGAACAACGAAACTAAGGATGCTGGGACGAAGAAGGGCAGAGTCAGAGGAGTTGCACCAAGATACAGTGGAAGCAGGATGTGAACAAAATGAAGGAACAAGCAATGAACCATGTAAAAGTTCTTAGATAAGAAATATGTGTTAATCTAGGGTGTAAAAGCTAGTTAGTAATAAGCGTGAACTATTTGCTGAGCACTTTTGATTAATGTTAAGCCTTTATTTGATTGAAGCAATTTGTGAGGCAGAAACTTCTGCCTTTGTTCAGGAATGGTTCAACAAATAAAAATCAGTTAATATAATCCACCACATAAATAAACTTTGAAAATGAAAACAACTACAAGATCATCTCATTAAATCCCAAGAAATGCCTTTGACAAAATCCAATGCTCCTTCAAAATAAAAGTCTTTGGGAGATTAGTAAGACAATGGGCATGCTTAAATAGTATAAAAGTAATTTGCAAGTTCCTCCCCACTCCTTCCAGGTCCCTGAAGGTGAGTATCCGAACAGACTGGATCCCAAAAATCCAGCATATGCAGAGGAAAGCACTGACTGCTCTTAGGGATGAAGAAGGAGGAGGAGGGGGAGGGGGGAGTGGGAGGGTGTTGGGAGGAGGGGCGGAAATGAAAACTTTCATAATTTAATAAACTTAAAAAAAAGTAATTTGCAAAAAGCCTATAGCCAACATCAAATTAAGTGGAGAGAAACTCAAACCAATCCATTAAAATCAAGGTCAAGACAAGGTTGTACATATCTATTAAATAAAGTATTTGCAATTTTAGTTAGAGCAATAAGACAACTAAAGGAGGTCAAGGGAATACAATTGAGAAATTAATAAAACAAGGTATCATTATCTGCAGATGATATGATAGTATACAAAAGTGGCCTTAAAAATTCCAGGAGGGAAGTCCTTCTGCTGATAAACACCCTTTATAAAGTGTCTGAAGGTAAGATTAACTCAAAAAATTCAGAAACTCTCCTATTTACAAATGATAAATAAACTGAGAAAGAAATCAAGGAAAGAACCCCATTAGCAATCTCCTCAAATAATATAAAATATATTGACATAACTCTAACTAGGCAAGTGAAAGACTGGTATGAAGGACATAGAAGATATAAGAAGGTGAAATCATCTCCCATACTCAAGATCAGTAGGATTTACATCATTAAAATGGGTAATCCCACCAAAAGCATTCTACATATTCATTGCAGTCTCCAATAAATTTCTAACACATTTTTTTTAGACCTTGAAAAGACAATTCTCAACCTCATATAGAAGACCAAAAAATCTGGGATAGCAAAAACTACTCTGAATAATAAAGGAACTCATAGAAGTTATTGCCATGCCTAGTTTCAAGTTGTACTGCAGAGTTATAGTGATAAAAACAGCATGGTACTGACATAAAAGAGATATGCTGATCAATGGGATCCAACTGAAGACCCAGATATAAATTAACGCATCAATGAATGCCTGATTTCTAATAAAGAAATCATAATCACACACTGAAGAAAAATGAATGAATCTTCAGCAATGGTGTTGGTTAAAATAGATGTCTGCTTGTAGAAGAATGCAAACTGATCCCTGTTTATCACCAGGCACAAAACTCAAGTCCAAGCTGATCAAAGACCACAGCACAAAAACAAACATACAGAACCTGGTAGAAGAAAACATGCAAAAAACCTTGAAAGCACTGGCACAAGAGACACCTTTTTGAATAGAAGAATGACAGAACAGGCAATAATATCAACAGTTATTAAAAAGGACCTCATGTAATTAAGTAACTTCTATAAGGCAAAAGACATTGTCGATTTTCTTATTCTACAGAATAAGAAAAGATTTACTAACTCTGCATCCAACAGAGGACTCAAAGCCAAAATATGTAAAGAACTCAAGAAATTAGATATCAGAAAATCAAATAATCCAGTTAAATAATGGGATTCATATCAAAACAGAATTCGCAGCTGAGGAATCTCAAATCTGTGAAACACTCAAATAAATGTTCAGCATCCTTAGCTGTCAGGGAAATACAAATCAAATCTACCTTGAGATTTTGATTGGTCTTAATAATAAAAACCAAGAGTCAGACATTTGAGGGGTGAAAGCTTAAAGATCAGAGAAGCAGTGAAGCCAGCTACTAGTTCTTAACTCTAGGAAATTCTCAAACTGGATGTGGTGTCCTGTCTCTACAAGTCCTCAGACTGAATGACTTTTCTACAAAGCCACACACTGAATCCTGAGCTCCTATCTCCTCTTGTCTTATTTTCCTCTCTCTACCCAGTCATATACTTCCTGTCTTTACCTCTCTAGTGTTGATATTAAAGGTGTGGGCCACCACCACTTGCCTCTACTTCGCTTTTAGACTGGTTCAATCTTGTGTAGCCAAGGGTGATCTTGAACTCTCAGAAATCCATCCAAGTGTGTTGTGCTACCACTGCTTGGCCTCTATGGCTAACTAGTGTGGCTATTTCTACACTCTGATCTTCAGGAGAGCTTTATTTGTTAAAAAATAAATGAAATGTCACCATAATCTCACCCTCTCAGAATGGCTAAGATCAATAATGCAAGTGACACCTACTGATGGTGAGGATGTGGAATAAGGCAAACACTCCTTCATAGCTGGTGGGAAGGCAAACATATATAGCCACAATGGAAATCAATGTAGCTAGAGGGAGCCAAAGTCAGATACTGCCTGGATAGCCAGGAACAGTAAGCTGGATATCCCAGGGACCTATGATGTACTAAAAAATCAATAAAATGATTACTAATAACATACTTATATACTCATATATTATTGCCTTAGCCGAATTGTCATCAGAGACGTTTCCACTGGCCATGGATGGGAGCTGATGTGGAGACTCTCAGTTAAACATTAGCAGAAGAGAAAATTCAAATTAGACATCTCCCTGGTGTTCTTACCCCTGTAGCTTCAGGAGCCACATAGAAGAAGGAAAAAAAAAGAACTGGAGGAGCCAATGGAGATGGGAGCACCAGGAGAACACACCATACAGACATCAGCTAACTGGGGCTTTTAGGAATTCACAGAGACTGAAATGGCTATCACTGAGCTTGTATGGATTTGTTCTGGGTCCTCTGCATATACATATGGTAGTTAACCTGGTTGTGGGATTCCTAACAGTGGGTGTAGAGGTCTTTCTAGCTCTTACATCTACTCTTGGGACTGTCTTCCTCCTAATGGGTTGCTTTGCCAAGACTTAATATGAGTATTTGTACCTAGGCATATTGTATCTTGTTATTTCCTGTTTGGTCAATAACCCTGGGATGCCTTTTCTTCTGTGAAGAGAAACATAGGAGCAGGGGATATGCAGAAGAGAAGAGGTGTGTGTGTGTGTGTGTGTGTGTGTGTGTGTGTGTGTGTGTGTGTGTGTTGGGGGCAAGGAAATGGTAAGAATGGAGGGAGGAGAAACTAAGTAAAGATGTGCTGGAAATAATAAATAAATAAATAAATAAATAAATAAATAAACAACAACAGGAATTGTCTAAGTCTAAGCTA
The DNA here is from genome assembly GCF_982192425.1 of Myodes glareolus. Taxonomy (NCBI): domain Eukaryota; kingdom Metazoa; phylum Chordata; class Mammalia; order Rodentia; family Cricetidae; genus Myodes; species Myodes glareolus. The sequence goes on from NC_142046.1 coordinate 23,770,686, forward strand.
GGATATTATTTGACTTCTGTAACAGAAGGGTATCTTTTTTTATCAATGAACTCTCTGGATATATTTCATGATTTTTTTATTTACTTTGTCCCAAATGCAATGCAGACTTTCTAGCTGTAGGGTATCATGGAAATTCACATTACATGTAACAATAGAACAGGACCCATGAAATGAGATAAAGACTGGCTGTGTTCTTGCACACTTCTTGGGGCTTCTTGACAGTGGCACAGTTCATCCCGGCTGAGCAATTTTTTTGTTGTAATAAACTGTGTGTCTTCACTAGAAGCAAAAATTTCCAATATGATTCCAAATGCTCTGGAATGAAAGAGGCTTGCTAGACATATATTCTTTCTAGCAAATATTAACAATATTCAAAATACTAGTGAACTGAAAACATTAAAAATACAAAACACTTAATGATACTAAAAAATTATTGATACCAAATAAAAGCAAAATTAATTCAGGACGGGCTTGCCCATTCCCTAGGTATACTCGGGGTTTTTCTTCTAGATAATATAAGTTCTGTTTCTAAATGATAGCATGAGTTTCCCTTTCTCTCCATTGTGTGTGATAAGTATTCCAATGGTAATGACAGAAGTGTAGAATTTCATGTGTGTATAGATATAGAATCTACTAGTGATTTTTGTAACTTGACTCATTGACCATGCATTTATAACTTAGTGGGTAAGCATATTTGAACTCAGAAATGAAGAATGACATTTTAGTTTAATAGTAATTGATCCACCATTTTTGTATGTATCATCCTAAGGGCCAAGGACTCCACAGAATGAACACACAGCTCAATTTCTGCATAAAAATCTTACCCTGCCACCTGTTTTTAAAAGCAAGCAGTGCTAACTCAGTATTAGGAAGATTCTGGAAAATTGTTCCCTGTACTCCTGAGTGATCCCTATAGAGGCAGTTGCCTAAAAAATGAATTTCTTAGGCAAAGAACAAGATATTATAGACCCAGGAACATTCTTTACATGCCTCATAAGTGAACTTTCAAATGCACTGATATATTTACTTCTTCAATCTTTAGAGCTATTATAGTAAACTTTTCATCACAATCAAATGGGTTTACATAATTTGTTTTCAATTAAAGAACATAGTGATACCATGGGACTTCAGTAATGATCGATTGAAGCTACTTAGATACTTCCTTTCCTTTTTTAGCAGGTACTTTTATATCCAAGTAGTAAATCTGATATAAGGAAAACACAAAGAACATTTCTAGGAGGCTTACAAAATCCCCATTGAAAATTTCATTGAGGCATCAAAGCAAAGGAATAAAGGACAAGATATTTTGATCAGTTTCTCAAGGTTAAATATGTTACAGTTTCATGAAATATACATTCCTGTTAAAGTTGTCTTAAAAGCTAGCAGTCTGTTCTGTACAGATGTTGTACTTAATAAAGCTAATACTTTAAGAAAAAACTGTGTGATAGAACAAATGGAATTTACCATAAATATAGGAAATGGCTTCATTGATCAAATCATTAAAAATACACTGAATATTCTTAATAAATAATAAAACCCAAAATCTTTACTTTAGTAGTAATTGCTAATTAACTTCAATATCAGTCATATGTGTTGGCCTGGTATATTTTAAAGAAAACCATTCTTTCTCATATATCCTGATTTCTTTGACTTGGAAATATAAGTTATTCAACATGGAACTTTTCTGAAAATTCAACTAAGAAGTCTAGAAATTTATGGTCACTTATACACTGATAAATTTCTCAAATACTTGTCACACAAAAGTAGGCTATATTAATTGCATTCCATATTGCTGTGACCAAGTACTTGATAAAGGAAGATTGCTCACATATCAATGGAACAGTCCATTATGGAAGGGAATCATGGTGGCAGGATCTTGAGGCACCTGGTCACAATGTCCCACAGTCATGAAGGAGAGAAGGATGAATGTGAGTATGCAGCTCACTGTTTTTATTTTTTTAGTCTGGGACACTAATTTATACAACAGTCCTAGTCACTTTTAGAATGTGTCTTCTCTCCTGAATTGGCCTAATCTGGATTATCTCCCAGAAACAAAATTCAAGATTTGCCTAGATCTTTTAGAGGAATCTAGGTAACTGTCAAGTTGAAAATCACTATTCATCATCATCGCATAGACCTTAGTAAGTGATGATTCTAAAAAAGAAAAAAAAAACCTTTATTTTGAAGTGCGCCTATTTCCCCAAGTGTAGTTTCTAAAGATTTATAACTGTTCTATTCATACAAGCAATAAAGAAATAAACACAAATTTTCAATAATCATTCCAGTGCGTCTTGACCTATACTCAGGCTGAGCTGAGTTTGCTAAACCATGTTTAGACAAAAATTCTGACAATCTAATCAATAAAATTTAAACATGAGGTTACACAATTATATGGAAGTTTAAGAATGTAATACAACATATAAATAAACTGAAAGAAAAAACCCATATGATCATTTCATTAGATGCTGAAAAAGCATTTGACAAAATTCAACACCGCTTTATGATAAAGGTGTTGGAGAGACTGGGGATACAAGGATCATACCTAAATATAATAAAAGCTATTTACAGGAAGCCGACAGCTAACATCAAATTGAATGGAGAGACACTCAAAGCCATTCCACTAAAATCAGGAACATGACAAGGCTGTCCACTCTCTCCATACCTCTTCAGTATAGAGCTTGAAGTTCTAGCAATAGCAATAAGACAATATAAGGGGATCAAGGGGATTTGAATTGGAAAGGAAGAAGTAAAACTCTCGTTATTTGCAGATGATATGATAGTGTACATAAGTGACCCCAAAAACTCTACCAAAGAACTCCTACAGCTGATAAACACCTTTAGTAATGTGACAGAATACAAGATCAACTCCAAAAAATCAGTTGCCCTCCTAAACACAAAGGACAAAGAAGCAGGGAGGAAAATCAGAGAAACATCACCTTTCACAATAGCCACAAATAGCATAAAATATCTTGGGATAACTCTAACTCCAACTCGCTAAGGTGCCTGTATATCAGTACTGTTGACTCAGTATTGAAATCAGGTTGTTTATCTCTTGTCCCCATCATATGAAAGGGTCCCTTGTTGACATCTTGTCTTCTCTCACAAAAAGAATTTGATCAATAGTGGACTTTCCTTCCAGTGCTCCAATGTGGGTCTCCATCTCTATCTCCATCCATCGTCAGATGAAGGCCCCCTCTGATTTTGCTTTCCTTGCTCACGCTCTCCCTCCCTCTGCTTCTCATTTGGGCCTAGAGAGTTAAGTCCAGTGTTCCAATATGTGTCTCTGTCTCTATCTCCATCCATCGTCATATGAAAGTTCTGTGGTGATATGCAAAATATTCATCAGTATGGTTATGGGCCAAGGCCAGATCAGGCACCCTCTCCTCTGCTGCCCAGAGTACAATCTGGGGACCTCTCCTTGGGCCTGGGAACCCCTCTAGAATCAAGTCTCTTGCATACCCTAAAATGGCTCCCTTAGTTGAGATATAAACTTCCCTACTCCCATAACCATCCTTCCTCCCTCCTCCCCCTCCCATTCCCCCAAGCCATCCCCGATCCTCCCCCTCTCCCCTCTCCCTAACCATCTCCCCGAACTTCTACCCCCTACCCCCCCACCCCCCCACCCCCCGTCCACCCAAGTTTGCCTGGCAATCTTGTCTACTTCTAATATCCAGGAGGATAACTATATGATTTTCTTCAGGTTCACCTTCTTATTCAGCTTCTCTAGAATCACAAATTATAGACTCAAAGACCTTTAACTATGGCCAGAATCCACTTATGAGTGAGTACATACCATATACTTCTTTTTGGGTCTGGGTTACCTCACTCAGTAAAGCGATTTCTATTTCCATCCATTTGCATGCAAAATTCAAGATGTCATTGTTTTTTACCGCTGAGTAAAACTCTAATGTGTATATGTTCCACACCTTTTTTAACCGTTCTTCTACGAAGGGTGCGTTCACCCACTGATGCAAGGGGACTGATCGAATGAGAGCTCACCAAGGCCAGCTTGACTGGGACTGAATGAGCATGTGATCAAACCGGACTCTCTGAATGTGGTTGACATGGGGGCTGACTGAGCCCCCAAGGTCCAAATGAAGAGTGAGAAGCCATTGACAGTGTCACTGGGTCTTGTTTCGTCTGCATGGACTGGCTTTTTGGGATCCTGGCCTGTCTGGATGCTCACCTTCCTGGACCTGAAGGGAGGGGGAAGGAACTTGGATTTTCCACAGGGCAGGAAACCCTGATGGCTCTTGGGAATGGTGAGGGAGGAGGAGAGGGAGTGGGGGGAGCGGGGCGGGGGAGCGGGAGGGTTTTGGGAGGAGGGGAGGAAGTGGAAAGAGTGTTTTCGGATACTTGAATAAACAAGTCTAACAGACTAAAAAAAAAAAAAAAAAAAGTGGACTTTCCTTGCAGCTCTGCTGTGTCAGGCGGGATTTCACGTTATCGCCCAGCATTTGCGTGATCCTTAAGGTGATGCCTTGAAATTATGTGTCCAGTTACAGAGCCCCAATGGGAAGCATACACTTAAATTTATCAAAATAGTATAGCTTAGCTTTTAAAATTTCATTTTCATTGAGAATTCATTCTCTTTCCTTTAGCAGCCAAGGACAACATATGCCTCTCTTTTTTCTTGTTTCTGACAATGGCCTGATACAGAGAGACAAGGATGACACTTACATGTGTCTGTGGTGTTCAGGAAAAGAATTAACTTATAAAAGACACAATAAACTTGCTGTGCAAAAGTATAAAAGTCCAAAATAGAGAGCACAACTTGCATTCGGTTCAAAAAGGAAATCAGTGTCAGACAGCTGGTGAAGATGGTGGCCAGGAAAGTTCTGACAGTTAAGAGGTTAAGGAAACAGCTGTGTGTCAAACTGAATGACAGTTGACCTCAAGCTTGTTGAAAGAAATCAGCAAGAAAAAGAATTGGAGAAAGGCTTAATTCCTCTCTGTGTTCTTCGAAATGCTAGTTGCTTATTCTTATGAGAGCCTTTGGACCCAAAGGCTGGATAAATTCAATGACAATTTATCCAGATAGTGCCAGTTTAAATAGAATAGCAATATTGCTCTGGATGAAGGACTTGAGGACAGGGAAGAGACAGCGCTGAAGGCAGCTCCCACTAGGACTAATCCTGAAGATGTAGCTGGGCCTCTCTTCAGAAGTGAGCTACCTTTGCTTATATATGGGACTGTGTGGCTTAGAAACAGGGACAGCTTTAAGGGGTCTCTTCATGAGTCTACATTATCCCACTTTTTATGATCATCTAAATGAATATACACTAAATTAAATTACCACAAAGGCACAGTCATAATGTCCATAACAATACAATGTCTTTACTTATGTCTGCCAAACGGTAAAGTCTCTAGTGCTTCCTCCAGTCATGACTTCGTTTTCACCTTTAGGGGAGAGGTTCGTAGTTTTACATGATTTGCATATAACCAAAGCGTCCTGAAAACTGAACAGCTTTGCCATTGCCACCACCTTCATTTCCTTAATGCGATTAATGAGTCAAACTTCAGACAGCAGATGGTGCTATTATTTCAAAGACCATGCAGTCCTGCAGTTTTCCAAATTTTTATGAGACAACAAGAAACAAGTAACAAAAGAGTGAAAACTTAATTGTTTTAATCTTGTGGCTTAAAAAAGATTATGAATAAGAGCAGGTTTTTTGTATTGTTTGTTTGTTTGTTTTTTAGTGACTTATTCTCTCCCTTTAAGGACAAAGTATCAATCAAAGCTTCCCTTCATAATTAATATCTGGATTCTCTACGAAGAAAAAAAACACACACACACACAGTTAACTTTTTCCTTGAAGCAGAAACAATCCCAGATGCTGGTTCCTTGTGCCTGCCAGCACCGAAAGCAATTCCCAAGTTCTTTGCAGTGAAGCAGATATTAAAATGTAAAACACATGAATGTGGAGCTTCCTTAACAAATAAAAAAAGCTTTTTCTGAATATAAAGCAATTTATATGTAAAACATCTGTAATCACAAAAGCACCTTAAATATAATATTCAAATGCAAGCAATAAAAACCTGTATCTAAGATGATAAATCAATGAATTAAAAGCTTGCCTCTCAAGTGGCAGATGCTCTTTGAGAGAGAATTGGTAACAGATGCACAGGAGAGTTTCAAACAATGGTGACACCCACAAGGGATGGCATGACGAACAAATGCTACACTGCGGGTTTACAGAGCCTGTCGCTAAAGCACAATCATTGTTGAGGTTTCTATAGGGCAGCACTAGAGGTTGTCTCTTTAAAACCTCATTATTCAAACTTAGTGGCTATTGTAGGAAGGTTTACCTGTCTCCCCTGCGAAGGCTTACTTTATGTTCATTTTTCCACACTCAAACAACAACAAAAAAATAGGTTGATAGGCAGACTAATGTGAGAATTCTTTGTCTAAATTTGTAAGTGGAAACATGTAAATAAAAAGAATTATTCTTGGGTACTGATGGAATCATGAAACTGAGATCAAACCCTGACTTTTTAAAACTCTGGATAATACATCATATCATTTTTAGAAGTAGTACTCAAACAAGAAAATATGCCTAAATGCTTTGATTAAAGAAGAGTAGGGTAAAGGAAAGACATTTGGAGGATGGAGTTGGTTAGAAGGGTAATGAACTGGGAGAAAGTAATCATACCTGGTTTACTCCTATTCTTCTTTCTCTGTGTATTTTAGAAGGATGATCCTTTCCATTCCATTAAGAGAGACAAAAGTTTCAGGAAAGATTTGTAGTGGATACAGTGTTTAGGTACTGTGGTAGTAAGAGAGGAGTTGATAAGTAGTGAATTCTCCCTTTAGACCAGAGTCAGAAGCAATACAGGTTGAAGTTTTGTGACAACAGCTTACAACATCCTAAGCCTAGAAGTTGGGGATTCATGGACCACATTTATTAAATTTCCATTATGGGGACTAGCTCTAGTTTGTGGTCTCTTAATAGACATTTCTCTGTGAGATCTTATGACTTGTCTCATAGGAGACCAGAAAAGAACGAGAAGGATTTTTTGATCTTCTTCTTAAAAAGGGTATGGTAAATAATTTTTGCAGTCTTTATTTTATTTTATTATTTATTTATTTATTAAAAATTTCTACCTCCTCCCCACCTCCCTTTTCCCTCCCCCTCCCCACCTCCTCCTCCCTCTTTAGTCCTAAGAGCAGTCAGAATTCCCTGCCACGTGGGAAGTCCAAGGTCCTCCCCACTCCATTCAGGTCTATAAAGGTGAGCATCCAAACAATCCTGGCTCCCACAAAGTCAGTCCATGCAGTAGAATCAAAACCCAGTGCCACTGTCCTTGGCTTTTCAGTCAGCCTTCATTGCCAGCCACATTCAGAGTGTCCAGTTTGATCACATGCTCCATCACTCCCAGTCCAGCTGGCCTTGGTGAGCTCCCATAAGATCAGTCCCACCGTCTCAGTGGGTGGACGCACCCTTCGTTGTCCTGACTTCCTTGCTCATGTTCTTCCTCCTTCTGCTCCTCATTTGGACCTTGGGAGCTAAGTCCAGTGCTCCAATGTGGGTATCTGTCTCTATCTCCATCCATCTCCAGATGAAGCTTCTATGGTCATATGCAAGAAATTCATCAGTGTGGCTATGGAACAAGGCCAGTTCAGGCACCCTCTCCTCTTCTGCCCGAAGAACAATCTGGGGACCTCTCCTTTTTGAAGTCTTTTGAAAGTGGATGTGTATTTTGTAAAAGTATGACTCTAACCTTTCATTAATTACAGAATGTATGAGCAATATAAAAACTGGAATGTATATATCTTTCATAGATTGTTTGATAAAACAAGTCTGGTTTTTGTTTCTGTATTATATAAGTGTTCAGTAGAGAGACAGAAACAATAGATCATATGTATAATTATGAAGGATTTGTCAATTTAGCTCATAAGATCAACAGCTGGATAGTTCCAACATGGTCTTCTACATGTTTTCACCAAGATCCCACAGTCCAAGAATCTGGATGCCTCAGAACATGACAGAATGGTGATGAAACCCTAGGCCATGGCAGAAGACTAGAAATGCCTGAAGAGTCATGGATAAAAGACTCCATTCAAAGGCTAAAGATATGACTCTCTAGGCCACTATCACAAAGGCAGTGAGATCTTCCAAACAAGTCACCTATTAAAGACACATAGAATCTGTAACTCCCTCCTTATGTGGAATCAGTGTCTCTAGTCTTTCAGAAAGAGCTACCCCTCATTTAGGATATGTCTTCTCATCATCCTGAAACCTACTAGCTCAGATATCGGTCATCTGTTCCATTATCCTCACACAGAAGTACTATCAACCACCTTGATAGATATCTGAATCCAGATACTATGGTTAACTACAATAATAGATTTTGTTCATTTTCTGTTGTCATTGCTTCAAATTGATGAGCATTCCTATCATTGAAATCTGATGTCTGTATCTCCTCTGAATTTTGGATGACTATAGATAGATTTTATTGTCTGTTTGAAACAATCTGGAATACAATTCACAACAGATGGAGTCAAACAAGCAATTGTCTAGATAAGGCTGGCCTATGAAAATATATGTAGAAAATTGTATTATTACATTAACTGAGATTGGAATGTTTGTTCACAGTGTAGCATCATTCCCTGGGATGAGGATTCTGAACTGTATGAGAGTAAAACCACAAGTTAAGTACAAGTAAGCTTGCATTATTCTATTGCTTTTTATCTTGACTAGAAGTGATTTGAAATGCTGCTTTAAGTTCTTCTTTGTAATGATAGACTCTAAATTGGAACTTAACTGCCCTTATCAGGGTACTTTATCAAGGCAACAGGAACTGAAAGTAAGAAATAAGTATCAATGGAAAACAAAGAAGTTGATGATATGTGACTTCCACTTCTGAGAGAAACTTAGAATATCTGATATTTGCATCCAATCTCTCCAAATGTTCCCTCACACTTCCTTGACTTTTCTGGAAGGGCTGGCTGTCATCATGATCTCATGTCCCACATGCTGAAAAGTTCAAAATTCTTGAGAAGGTGGCACTCCCATGAGTATTGTGAACATAGTACCAGCTAATGCAGTGTACTGATTAGGTCAGTGTCTTAGGCTTTCTATTCTTGTGAAGAGACACCATCACCCTGGCTACTCTTTTAAAGGAAAGCATGTAATGGGGGCTGGCATCGAGAGTCAGAGGCTTAGTCCATTATTATCAAGGCAGAACATGCCAGCATGCAGGAAGACATGCTGGAGAAGAAGCTAAGAATTCTACATCTTGACCTACAAGCAACAGGGAGGGACTGCCATACTTATCATGGCTTGAGCCTATATGAGACCTCAAAGATTTCCTCTTCAGTGACACAGCTCCTCCAACAAGTCCATATCCCCTAATACTGCCACTCCCTATGGGTCAAACATTCAAAGACTTCAGTCTATGGGAACCATAAGCTTTTTAAACCATCACAGTCAGGCATCAAGGCAAATGCACAGTGTGTAAATAGTTTCAGCCTCAAGGACTTTGACCACTAACAATGCTCAGCTCATTTTATCTGAGGCCCCAATTAACATTTTTGGAAGATCTTTGGACAGTGCACAATGTGTGTGTGTGTGTGTGTGTGTGTGTGTTAATATTTGTTGCTCTAATAGAAAGTCAAGGTATTAGGAGGTAGAAGTGTTTGATGCTATTTCATTCATAGACAGGAAGCAAAAAGTGATAAGCAAATGCTTCTCCTCAGTTTACTTTCTCTTTTTTAAACATTATAGCATATATAGATCCAGGGAATGGTGCCACCCGTAACGAATCATTATGCATTCATATTCAATTAACACAATGGACATAATGCCCTACAGCCATATCTAAGACCCATCTCACACATAGTTCTACTTTTAATTTGACAATTTAGGTTGTCTGTAGTATGTCTGTGCACATGTGTTTGCATGTTGGTCAACAGTAGATGGCTAGAACTATGCAACTGAGTTATAATAGCAATGCCATTTTGGTCATAAAAATCACTCACTGAGCCTATTTCGCTTTAGGCACTTCAGAATTCCAAGAGTACCTTTGGGATTGTTCCATGCACTGTGTATATAGTCCATGTACAGCAACTAGTTTTAAAGCACGCCCCTCAATATACTACACCCCTCTGTAAAACACTAGTTCGTATCTGGTGTATTTCTTCCTTATACGACACTGTACCACCATACTTTCTCTCTGTCTATATTTCTGGGATGAATATTAACTAAGCTGCACTGACACCAAAAACATACACATTTATATTATTTACACCTAGTCTAACATGTTTTTTTACCGAATAAGGAATTTCAAGAAAAAAGGAAAATGAGTTGAAATTGTTCTAGGATAATGCCCAAACTTTATGACTATTTTGAGAAGACTACTTCCATCCTAATCCCCCTGAAGAAACATGGTAGCATCTTTGTTGCACTGGGGTAGGTTTTGAACTTATCGTCCAGATATAACTACTGTGTGTAGTTTCTTTATGTACCTCTGAATATTCATGTTTTCTTATCTTTGCCAGCTAGAACACTATTTCATTTACTGAGTAAAGTTTAATGACTGAGAATTATTTTTCTGTTAAGTTGCATTATTCTTTCCCTCTTATGTGAGTTTGATAGTATTTAGAACATAGGAAATCACAGTTTCACTTTAATCTTTCTATTGTAAATTTACTGAAGTTTTCAAGTGAATTTTATATTGTTCCATATCATATTCTTTTCTATTGTTTTTCTCCTTATTAAACAAGATAATTCTCTATAAGTACAAATTTTATTTTTCATTTTAATTAAAAATTTTGGATAGTTATACAGTGAACTTTAAAAAATGGATGACAGAGAAGGAAATACCAAACTGAAGAAATGACAACTCGCATCTGGTTAATTTTAGTTTTCAAACATTGACTCTTTTCATTATGTCAATCAGGTTCTTGAATGTTATAATTAAATTAGATTTCGGTAGCAATGCTACAATTCTATTGAATCTTTCCACAAACACATTTTATTTTTAGATAGTTGCTCTTAAATTTCTTTTGTTGTTATTGTTTAGTTTTAGAATGGAATATGAACAGAATTACATATTTTGACATCTTCCAAGTTGAATGTGTTGGGACCATTTGGAGTCCTGACCTCCAGCTGCTCTTCCCTGCTAGAGAGTTTTACTTTCCTTCTGATTTGAGTTACTAAAAACTGTGTCAAAGTTGTTTACTAGCTCTGCTTCACGAGCATGTGCTGCCTTGGCCTTGAGGATTAGAGGATAAGGTTTTCACCTGTTGGCCCACTTGACTGTTGGGTATAGAAATCTCCATGGTGTTATTGAATAAAGGGCTTCTCACCAGTGACTTGAGGTTTGTGTCTCTGTCTCTCTGTCTGTATGTGTCTTTGTATGTTTGAACCTCCAGCCCCTTGCCAGAAGCTCGGGAACTGTATGGTAGAGCATAGATCACAGGCAGGCATTGAGCGCTGCAGAATGAATTCCATTTATTTAATGTGTGTATGCATGTGTCATCTATGTATGTGAGCACATGTGTATAGCGGGCGCATCTGGACATCAGAGAGATTGGATTTTGTGTCTTCCTTCATTGTTCGCTACCTTGGTGTTTTTAGGCAGTGTCTCTCACTGAAAGTAAGCTGGCCAATTAGATAGTAACAACCCAGGGTCTTACTGTCTCTGCTCACTTCCCCTTTCACTGGGGTTATACACATGTACCACATCCAGCTTTTTCATGGAAGGATAATGAGAATCTGAACTCAGGTTCTCATGCTTGTACACTGGACACTTAGTCCACTGAATCACCTCCTCATACTGTGAAGTTAATGAATTGCAGAAATTATTTGTATTTACTTGCTTCTATTTTTTTTGTATTTACCTAATGGTAAGTACCAATATTATACACTCTAAGTAAAATATAGACATTTTACATGTAATTTTTAAGATACATATTAAACTTTCATGTTAGTGAGATGCCTTTAGTAAGCCTGTAAAAAAATCACAAACTCATTTCAATGAGAAAAAAATCTCACATGGATTTTTACTTCAAATAAAATAATTTTAGAAAATAATTTGTGTTACTTCATAGAGCAGGATATCGTTTCAATATGTCAAAATCTTCACTCTTCTCCCATATACATTTTTTCTGCTTTTAACTCCTAATATTATAAACATATACACAGAAGAATGTTTCCTGTGTTTTTACATGTTACCAATTCAATTAAATATAGACTTTTGAAATTAAGTCAGTTTTATAACTTTTCTGGGCGACAAAGCAAAGATGAATTTAGAAATATTTTAGACTTGTAACTTTCTCGTATGTGTTAAAGATAAAGTATACTGAATAATTGGTGACATGTTTTTATTTATATTATTAAACTGGGAAGAACATTCATCAATAAGGATTATCTAAATATTTGAAAGGAAAGGGATGTGGGTTTTTATCAAAACCTACAAAGAAGTCAAGTGCTAGTTAATTTGAGTAACAAGGGAAGATGGGACTCTTCCTAATATTTTAAAGGCATGTAAAGTTAGATATTATTTGGGAATGTGCAAAGAGAGGGTAGCCCTGTGCTGTTACCCAATAATTAGTTTCCCAAAATGCAGAAGTATAAAACTTGCCAAAAGTTTAATACTTTTATAGTGAGTAAGAAAAGTGGGATAATGGAAGTATGTACTTGAAAAGTGAGTTTGACAACTCTGTGGTAGAAAACAAAGGATAATAATATGGGTACACAGTTATAATCTCAAATACTATATGGAAAGAAGTGAGTTTAATTGTTTAACATTGAAACTTTGTAGTGTGTATCTCTAAATCTAGTTTTACTTTTCTTACCCTAAATTCTTTAACTCTTAATTAGGGATGAGAAGTTTATGACTCCTTAAGAACAGCTTAATATTTAGGACCTCCTAATATTTAATATTATATTTATATTAATATTATTACATTAATATTTAATATTATTATATTAATATTTAATATTAATTATTATAATATTATCATATTAATATTTTCATATTATATATTATATATATTTATATATATTAATATAATAATTATATCATATTATTATATATTTTTATATTATATATTTAATATATATTAATAATATATTAATATATTAATGATATATATTAATATATAAAAATAATTTATTTATATTATATTTTATATTATATATTATAATATTATTATATTAATATTTAATATTATTATATTAATATTTAATATTAATATTAAATATTAAATATATATTTAATATTTAGGACCTCCTAAAACTGAGATGCTTCTGTAAAGCAAAGGATACAATAAATAAGATAAAAAAACCAGTCTGGAAATCAGTATGGTAGTTTTTCAGAAAACTGGGTATCAACCTACCTCAGGACCCAGCAATAGCACTCTTAGGCATATACCCAAAGGGTGCTCAATCATCGTACAAGAACATTTGTTCAACTACTATGTTCATACCAGCATTATCCGTAATAGACAGAACCTGGAAACAACCTAGATGCACCTCAACTGAAGAATGCATAAAGAAAATATGGTAAATTTATATAATATACTCAGTGATATGAATATGGTACATTTATACAATATGCTCAGTGGTTAAAAAAAACAATGACATCTTGAAATTTGCATGCAAATGGATGGAACTAGAAAAAACCTTTCTGAGAGAGGGAATCCAGATCCAGAAAGATGGACATAGTACATGCTCACTCATAAGTAAAGTGTATTACTTTACTGTAAAGTGAAGGATAATGAGCCTATAGTCCTCGGCCCCAGAGAAGCTAAGTAACAAGAAGGACCCTAAGATAAACATATATAGATCCTCTGGGATGTGGAAATAGACAAGATCTCCTGAGAAAATTTGGAGCATGGGGATGGCTGGGAAAAGAGAGGACAGAATGGGAGGAAAACTTGAGGGAACTGGATGGTCAAGATGGGGTAAGGACAGAATCAGAGAGTAAGAAAAGAGATATCTTGATTGAAAGAGCCATTATGGTGCTAGCAAAGAAACGTGATACTAGGGAAATTTCCAGGAATTCACAAGGATGATCCCAGCTCAGACCCTAAGCAGTAATGGAGAGGGTGCCCGAACTGGCCTTGCCCTGTAGACAGATTAATGACTATCAAAAATATCACCATAGAACTTTCATCCCGCAACTCATGGAAGCAGAGGCAGGGATTCACAGAAAAGCACTGAGCTGAGTACCCAACGTCTAGTTGAAGAGATGGAGGAGGAGAATATGAGCAAAGAGGTCAAGGCCATGATGGGGGCACCCACTGAAACAGCTTACTGAAGCTAATGGGGGCTCATTGACTCTGGCCGGACAGTGAAGGAACCAGCATAGGACCAAACTAGGCCTATGGTTTGCATAGTTGGGGCAGATTGAGGAGCCACTGGTAGTGGCACTAGGGTTTATCCCTACTGCTTGTACTAGATTTTATGAACACATTCTCCTTGAAAGAATACCTTTCTCAGACTCAATATAGTAGGGAAGGCATTGCTTCTTCCTTGAAGCAATGTGCCTTACACTCTCTGAGGAGTGGATGGGGTTTGAAGTGAGGGGAATGTGACAGGAACAGGGAGAGGGAAGAGAGTGGGAACTGGAATTGATATGTAGCATTAAAAAAAAAAAAACAGTAGTTTTTTCTTTTTTAAGAAACAAAAAAAGAAAAAATAGGAAAAGACAAACATGTAAGTTCCTGAAATGGGAAACTGAAAAATGATAGTATACAGTCTGAGAAGATTCTGCAAATATCTTTTGAAAGTGACTGTGTTAAAAATGTTATTAAAGTTGCCATAAACAATATTGGGATTTCAAATCAAAGGAAAGAGTGATACCGGCTTTAATTATTCTGACTGGTAAAGATTTTAACTCAATTTCCAGAAAGTATGGCCTCTCCGGTAGGTTTTTCCTAAGCACTCTTCTAGAATTTTAACATAACACTCAGGTTAGGCATCATGTAGAGTTCTAGTCAATGCCAAATCTTTTGCATAAAGTATAGCTAAATGATGAATGCTTCATAAAATTAGAGGTGTTTTTGGAAAGTAAATGAGAAATAGAGCTCTCTACTTTGATCTGTGACAGAATACCACCACTGAGATCGAACAAGTGCCCAGTCTCTCTTTCAAAGAGAAGTTTCTTTGATGAGTGATAAGCTACACTTATCAGTGGATGTAGGTACTTATAATCCAGTGATGAATTATGCTAGTTCAAAAACATACAAGGGGTTGATTCTTCTCTAAGACTCATTACATTGTTAGTATGAGGTAACTGTTTAGGTTTAGACTCTCAGGCACGTTAAATAGACCCTAAGCTCAATTAGAGAGGAATTGGTTAACCATCAAGATATGAGTTTCATTTTTGTACCTCTAAGGTAATTGTGCCATACTTGACATTTCTGTTTCTCATAGACATTATAGCTCAGAAGAACTATTGGTTGCTACTCTCTTTTAGATGATTCCATAGCAGGATTGGTGCTATGAAATTTAGTTCTTAGCGAGGACAGTTTTTAAAAAAATATTCTTTTGAAAGCATAGGGAAAACAAGTTTCATAATATTTTGTCTGATTAGTCCAGATTTATGAGAAATAACTTTAAAAACACTGATCATGAAAGAAAATATTTATAGTGAAAATATTAAAATGTTCAGTCAATTTGGTGGAATCAGATTTTAAAAGATTTAGAATTTTGCATTAAAGAGACAGGATACAAAATGATATGTTTCAAAGCACTGAAAATTTATAAAAATTCATAAAAAATAAGTTGGATAATCTAAAGTATTGATGTTTGGAGAGAATAACTATAATTATAATTGGATGAGTAGCTGAAGAGCTGTGGGCAAGCTTAGTAGGAAGTGGATTGAGATTTATTTTATAGAAATGTAGCATTTTGCCAAGAACAGGTCTAAAAGGAATGCTGTTACGAAGCAGAAAATGAAAGTCATATAAATGATGACCAAAGTAAAATTTGTCAATAAAGATCAGAGTTTCAAATAATAAATGAGTTATAAATGGAATAATAATACAAACACAATTACTTCATTAGATAATAGAGTTTTTAATGGAATTGTATTTTAAACTCTTCCCCAAAAGATGCTTCTAATTTGTATAATTCTCTAACAATTCAATATAAGATGAATTATTTATAATTCTTTATAAAGCTGTTCATACCTTCCACTGTTATGACTTTTAAATAGTTTCTTTAATTTGTAGATAATTAAGATCTAACACTTCACGTGAAACAGTGTTCAGTTGGGAAACCTTACATTCATACAGTTACAGAAGAGAAACTTACACCCTAGGTATGAGGAGTGTAGTTCTGAAGTTCACTATGTATGACTCTGGATCTTCTGGATTGTGTCTATGATCAATTTCAAAAACTTCTTCAGTATTCTCATTTCTAAACTAGAAATAATGAAAATAACAGCTTCAGAAGAGATGGTGAGTATATAATATATAGTTCTGTTTTGTAAGTAAACCATGGCTTATGATAAGTACTAAAAAGAGAAGTAAATGTTAAATATTATTACCAATTCATGACTTTGGAAAAACACTACCAATTTTATAATTTTAATCTCAGTTATTCTTTTGAGACCATTTTCTTCAATTTCTTTAATTTTATTTTCCATTTTAGGAAATTACTCCTAAAAGAGGGAAGAGATTTTGTTCAATTTTTGCTTCAATGGAGCAGGACTTAAAATGGTACTTAATATATGATAGCTTCCTCATAAGTGTTTGGAATGAGTTTACACAATTTTTGTGGGCTTTAATTAAAGGTGAGAATATAATTGTATCAGCATTCTTCTCTTTTCTGTGTGTAGTGTGTTCAACAGAATCTTATTTATTCTTTATAATCACAACTACTCTGTTGATAGATTTATTCTGGTAATCTGATAAAGTGGATACCTCTACTAATATATAAAATAAATGTGAGGGGCCAAGATAGAGGTGTTGTTTTAATTTTCTAAATAAACGCTAGGAAAGTGGTTTGGTTGGAAACATCATTTGAATGCAGAAAAATCTGTCATCATATCTCCTAGGAAGTCCAAGATGAAAAGGACACAAAAATAATTCTGGCAAAGAAAATTAGAACTGTGCTTCTACATTCTTAGCTGTTTGGAATTTGTAAAAAGCACGATTGTGTATGTTTATGCCACTTATGTTATTATTTATGTTATTATCCAGTAAGATGGTTTTTCTCATTTTATCATTTATAACTGAGTTTGTCTCCATTTTACCTGTACTACTAATATAGTAATTCTTGCCATGTAGCAGTCAGAAGAGAGGGGGAGAATAAAACTTTGGTAATTTGGATTGGTACATAGTAGTAATTATTTTCCAGTTGTCCATATTTCTATTATTCACTATTTTGATGTACTGCATAGGTAAGTCTTTTCATGGTTTACTTATTGGAACAAAGAATCAACTATGATTGGCAAAAAATTTATTTTCCCCTAGCATATCAATATTTTCCTGTTAGATGGGAACAATGTTGTCAAACACATAGTGAGGACTGAATTATAAGGTCCTGGAATTTTTCACTCTAAAGGAACAGCAATCATGTCATGAAGAAAAGAACTTTGATAGAGCTTTCTTAATGAAGTATCCATACTCCAGGAGAAAAGAAAGAAATTTGAAACCTATCATGGAATCCTTCATTGTGAAAAACTGAGGTAAACCTACAAAATGGGGCATAGTGTGAGGAGCCGATTCTCTTTTTTAAATATCCATACCATCTATAAATTCATTATTTATTACACATGCCCTCAGCAGAAATTTGAGAAAAGTGTGAAGAAGAAAAGATACAATTTGACATGGCTTCCAGAAGAACTAAAGCTATCTGAGAGTCTGTTTCTTCATGGGGGACCCATGAAAATATGATGACAGAATTTAGACTTCTGACCTCTGACCCCCCACCTCCAGGTGAGCAGGATCCCTAAGGATACTCTTGAGGTGGTCACTCATGTTGGTCACCTCTAGCCTCATCTCTAGGTGAACAAGATTTAGAATATTAAAGTATGGCAGAAGAGATGGTTCATGTCCACAGAGAAATTTTCCTTGGCAGTTGGCAAGAATATAAAAGAAAGGTTGACACAATAATATCT
This sequence comes from Myodes glareolus, assembly GCF_982192425.1. NCBI lineage: Eukaryota > Metazoa > Chordata > Mammalia > Rodentia > Cricetidae > Myodes > Myodes glareolus. The sequence goes on from NC_142046.1 coordinate 23,788,764, forward strand.
TGTGGACAAATCAAAAGATCTTCATTGTTTTCATTGCCTGGAGGAAAGTAAAACTATGGACAGGTTGCTGGTATACTTTGCCTCTCAAAGTTACCTTGAAGATACAATCTTTCTGTGCTTCCCAATATTGACAGGATGATCTTTGCTCTCAAATAGTCATTTTTAATGCTGGATGCATTACAAAATCTCTAAAGAAACTGAAAAAAATGGCATTATGGCCTCATCATTATAGATCCAGATTACTTGGTATGGAGTAATATCACACACCAGTTGCTATGCAGGTACTTGGGGTTGCATATATACAGAACAGTGTGAGGACCACTAGCGTACTTTCAAGTGTTCTGAACTCGTTTTCTCATATACAAAAAGGTGGTTAATATGGGAGCTAATATGATATTTAACAAAGGTAATTGGTTGTAAAGACCTAACTAGAGAAAAACATAATTATGGCTCATTGGTGCAGTGATAAATTGTGAGGTAAATATGTAACGTGAATAAGTGGAAAATATTTAGTAAAGCATAGCTCATACAAATTCATCTTATGTGGCCGCCATGTTCAAGAATAAAGGTTGTTCTCACATAAGCAAAGGGAAACTTTCAAGAAGGAAATTGATACATTGTGACTGTGTGATTAGTGAACAAGCAGAAATAGTTCCTTCAAGATATTTTTTAGATTTTTCTTTCCTTAATTTTTAGAGAATTTGGCACATTTTTGGCACAGTGGAATCTTAACACTTTATCACATTATTTATTATATATTATGTGTGTGTGTTTATAGATCATTTGCATATATATGCTTATTATATATTCTAGTCACTGTGTATATATAATGTACTTACATAGGTTGCTAATACACATTCTATAAACTTCATTACATGAAGTAGGCATGACTGTGTCCTGTACATTTCAGAAAATAATCAGAGACAGACACCACCTGAATCGATTGCATGAAGTAGTAAGTGACTGATCTCCCATTTAGATAGCCTCAATTCTAGGCCCTAGACCCGTCCACCACCTATTGTAGTCCCACTAGCCAGTCAGCAGGCAAGGTGCCTGAGAGCAGGCCTCTTAACTACAACTCCCCAGTTGACACTGTAATCTACAAGTCCCACTCTGCTTCCCAACCCCAAACATCCCCTCCAACCCAAGGCATTAGCATCTCTGGGAGACATAGGCCCAGACTTCACACACTGTCCAAAGAGGGACTACTGGATACACAGACACCTCCCACACATATTACATAAAGTGAGGGTCCCAAAGACAGACACTGCCTATACCAATTGCAAGAAAAACATTCACCAGAGACACAGATTACACAGGCACAGACTGGATACAGAGCCACTCTTGGAGGCACAGGTACCATCAGTATCAATAGACAAAGAGATGGGTAGATGCCAGTGTGAGAATACACTCAACAATATAAAGAGCAGTGTGGCACCATCAAAAGCTCATGGTTCTACAACAGCAAGACTGAAACATCATAACACAGAAGAAGCAGAAGATAATGACCTTAAAAATAACTTTATGAAGATGATAGAGGCCCTGGAAGAGGGAAATGAAAAATCCCCTTAAAGAAATGGAGAAAAAGATAAACAAAAAATTAATAAAATATTTATATTTCTTGAAGAAAGCAGAGTAAAACAAACAAACAGGGGAAGGAAACAGTATAAAACATGAAAATTGGAACAATAGCAATAACAACAACAAAAACCAAGGGAATTCTGAAAATGAAAAATCCAGGTATAGAGGAGGAACCACAGATGTAAGCCTAACAAACAGAATACAGGAGATGAAAGAGAGAATCTCAGGCTTTGACGATATGATGAAGGAAATAGATTCATCAGTTGAAGAAAATGTTAAATCCAACAAATTCTTAACATAAAACATTCAGGAAATCTGAGACACCATAAAAAGACCAAACCTAAGAATAACAGGAATAGAAGAAGGAGAATTCTAGCTCAAAGGCACAGAAAATATATATTCAACAAAATCATAGAAGAAAACTTTTCCAGTCTAAAGAAGGGCATGCCTTTGAAGGTATTTGAAGAAACTTACAGAACACCAAATTGTTTGGACCAACGACAACAACAGCAAAAAATCCTCTCACAAATACTAATCAAAATATTAAACATACAGATTAAATAAAGAATATTAAGTTCTGCAAAGGAAAATGGCCAAGTAACATAAAAAGGCAGACTCATCGGGAGTACATCCCACTTTTCAATGGAAACTCTGAAAGCCAGAAGGCCCAAGATAGACATTCTGCAGACACTAAGAGACCAAATTTGCCAGAATAGACTACTATAATCAATAATGATTTCAATCACTGCAGGAGGAAAAAACAAGATATTTCATGACAAGACCAGATTTAAACAATATCTATTGAAAAATTTAGCCCTACAGAAAGTATAGAAGAAAAACATCCACCCAGGGAAGTTAGCAGCACCCACAAAAACACAGGCAATATATAACTTCTGAACAGAAAATCCCAAAGAAGGGAAATATACAAACACTACCACCAACAACAACAAAAACCAAAACAACAGGAATTAACAAACATCAGTCATTAATATATCTTAATATCAAGGGACTCAATTCACAAAAAAGATACAGATGAACAGAATTGATTAGAAAACAGGGTCCAACTAGTTGCATATAAGAAACACACCTCAATTTCAAAGACAAATATTACATCAGTGTAAAGGATTTGAAAAAAATTCAAATCAAATGAACCTAAGAAGCAAGCTGGTGTAGGTATCCTAATATCTAACAAAGCAGACTTCAAATTAAAATTAAACAAAAGAGACAGAAAAGGGCATTTTATATTTATCACCAGAAAAATTCATAAATATGAAGTTTCATTTCTAAACATCTATGTCCCACATACAAAGGCACTAACATATCTGAAAGAAATTTTACCAGAGCTTAAAACACACATCAAATCCCAAATATTAACAGTGGGAAACTTCAACATCCATTCTCACCAACAGACAAGTCTGCCAGATAGAAACTTAATAGAGAAATAATTTATGTTAATACATTGACATATTATATTATCAGATGTTATGACTCCTGTGGGCTTAATAGCCATCTATAGAATATTTCACCCAAATCACAAAAGAATATACATTCTTCTCAGCACCTCAAGGAACCTTCTCTAAAATAGACCACATACCTTGGTCACAAAGCTAATCTCAGCAGAAACACTAAAAATGGAATAAACCCCTTTAATTCATTGGATCACCATGATTTCAAATTAGAATTCAAAAACAACATAAATAACAGAAGCCTACAAATTCATGGAAACTAAAAAATATTCAACTGAATCACAGATGGCTCAAGAAATAAATAAAGAAAGAAATTAAAGACTTCCTTGAATTCAATGAAAATGAACGTACAACATACTCAAACTTATGGGATACCATGAAAGCATTATTAAGGGGAAAGTTCATAGCACTAAATGCCCACATAAAGAATTTGGAGAAATGTCACACTATCAAATTAATAGTAAACCTGAAAGTCCTAGAACAAAAAGAAACAAACTCACCCAGAAGGAGTAAATGACATGAAATGATAAATTGAGGTTTAAAATAAAAAGAATATAAACAAAGAGAAAAATATAAAAATCAATGAAATAAAGAGTTGGTTCTTTGAGAAAATTAGCAAGATAGACAAACCCCTATTCAAACTAATCAAAAGAATATCCAAATTAACAAAATCAGAAATGAAAAGGGGGGCATAACAACATTCAGAGAATCATCAGGTCATACTTCAAAAACTCGTACTCCACAAAATTGGAAAATTTAAAGGAAATGAACATTTTCTAGATTATTACCACATACCAAAATTAAATCAATTTAAATAGACCTCCAAGGTAATAGAATCAGTCATTAAAAGTCTCCCAATCATAAAAAACCCTGAGTCAGATGACTTCATCTTGGAGTTCTACCAGAATTTCAAAGAAGAGCTATACCAATACTAATCAAATTGTTCCAAGCAATAGAATCAGAAGGAAGAGTGTCATGCTGTTTTTATTTAGCTACAGTTACCGTGATACTCAAATCACACAAAGATGCAACAAAATAAAAGAATTACAGACCAAACTCCCTCATAAACATTGCTGCAAAAATATTTAATAAACTACAGGCAAACTAAATCTAAGAACATATCAGAAATATCATCCATCATGATCAAGTATGCTTTATCTCAGTGATGCAGAAATGGTTCAACATATGAAAATTTGTCATGCAATCTACCATATAAACAACCTGAAAAAAAAAACACATGAACTTCTCATTAAGTGCAGAAAAATCTTTTACAAAATCCAACATTCTTTCATGACAAAGGTTCTGAAGAGAACAAAGATACAAGGAACACACCTAAACATAATAATGGCAATATACAGTAAGCCAACGGCCGACATCAAGTTAAATGTCAAGAAATTCAAAAATAATTCCACTAATATCAGGAGCAAGATAAGGCTCTTCACTCTCTCAAAGTTCTAGGAAGAACAGAAAAAAAAACAAAAACAAAACAAAAAAACGGGATGAAGTGGGAAACAAGTTGGAAAGAAAGAAGTCAACATTTGTTGTTTGTAAATGATATGATAGTATACATAAGAGGACTTGAACTCTTTGAAGAAAGAAATTGAAGAACATATCAGAAAATGGATCAACATAATGAAAACAGCAATCCTACCAAAACAATCCACAGATTCAATGGAATCACCATAGAAATCCAAACACAACTCTTCACAGACCTCAGAAAAACAATACTCAACTTTACATGGAAAAACAAAAAGCCCAGGATAGGTAAAACAGTCCTGTACAAAAAAAGGAACTCGCAGAGGCATAACCAACTCTGATTTCAAGATATATATTGAGTTACATAGTAAAAACAGCTTGGTATTAGCATAAAAACAGACACTTGGATCAATGGAATTGAATTGACGACCCTGATATTAAACCACACACCTATGAATACCTGATTTTTTTTCATAAAGAAGCCAAAATTGTACAATGTAAAAAATGGTGAGGGCCTAACTTGATGTCAGCAAGTAGAAAACTGCATATAAATCCTAATTTATCTCCATGCACAAAACTGAAATCCAAGTCAACCAAAGACCTCACCATCAATCCAGTTACACTAACCCTAATAGAAGAGAAAGTGGAAAGTAATTTTGAATGCATTGTCACAGGAGATCATTTCCTAAAGATAGCACCAGTAGCAGAGACTCTGAGAGCAGCAATTAATAAATGGAGCCTCTTGAAACTGAAAAGCTGCTGTAAGACAAAGAACACAACCAATAAGACAGAACAGCAGCCTACAGAAATCTTCAACAACCCCACATCTGACAGAGGACTGATTTTCAATATATACAAAGAACTTAAGAAGATAGACATCAAAATACTAAATAATCCAGTTAAAAATAGGGTGCATCTAAACAGAGAATTCTCAATAGACGAATCTCAAATGGCCAGAAGACTTTTAAGTTATTGCTCAACATCTTTAGTCATTAGGGAAACACAAATCAAAATGACTCTGAGATACCTTCTTATACTTATCAAAATGTCTAAGATCAAGAACACTGAGGACAGCCTATGTTGGAGGGGATGTGGAGTAAGGGGAACACTCATCCACTTCTGGTCAGAGTGCAAACTTATACAGTCACTTTGAAATTAGTATGGCCTTTTCAACAAAAATTGGGAGTCAATCTATGTTAAGACCCAGTGATACCATTCTTGGGCATATACCCTAAGATGCTCAATCCTACCACAAGTACACTTGCTCAACTATGTTCATAGCAGCAGTATTCATAAAAGATAGAACCTGAAAACAACCTACATACCCCTCAACTGAAAAACTGAGAAAGAAAATGTGGTCCATTTATGCAATGGATTATTACTCTCTTGTAAAAAAAAATTGCAGGCAAGAGGATGGAACTAGAAAAGAATCATCCTAAGTAAGGTAAGCCATTCTAAGTGAGGAAAGACAAACACGATATATTCTCATTCATAAGTGAATACTAGATGTAAAACAAAGGATAACCAGACCGCAATCCCCACCTCCAGAGAAACTAGGTAACAAGGAGGAGACTATGAGGACAAATTGATTTCTCTGGGAAGGGGAAAGAGATGAGATCTCCTGGGTAACCAGTGGGAGGGCAGTAAAGGAGCAGGGATGGGGGAAGAGAACATGAGAAAATGGGATGGCTGGAAGGGATGGGTTGGAAGAACAAGAAGAGATATATCGCAATGGAGGAAACCATTATGGATAGAGGGAGAAAACTGATGTTAGGGATATCCCAGGAATCCACAAGGATGACTCGAGCTAAGATCCCTAAGAATAGTAAAGAGGGTGATTAAGTTGGCCTTCACTTGTAATCAGCTTGGTGACTAACCTAACAGTCATCATAGAACCTTCATCTAGTAACTGATACAAGCAGATGCAGAAATCCACATCCAAGCACAAGGACAAACTATGAGATTTTGTCTCTCTTCTGTCAAAGAGAGAGACTAAAGATTATATGAGCAAGGAGGGCTCAAGATCATGTTGGGGAAATTCACAGTCAGTAGACCCAAATTTATGGACGCTCTAGGACTCTAGACTGACATCTGTGTATCTTGCATGGGACCAAACCATGCACTCTGCATTTTGGTGACAGAATTGTAACCTGGTCTGTTTGTGGACCCCGATTAATAAAGACTCAGAGAGAGAAACTGGGGTTCAACCTGAAGATGTAAAAAGCAAAGCAGCTAGCCCCTGGTCCTTACCTCTGTCTGAAACGGTAATCCTGGCTCCCAGAATCTCAGAATGGAACTGTGACTGAGAGCTGTTTTTCTTCCATTATATAATTCTCTTTAGGGCTGTGATTGAAAGTTTGTAACACTGGGATTAAAGACATGCATTGCCCTGTTTCCATGGCAACTAATTTGGCTACTGGGATTAAAGGTGTGTGTTGCCACTGCCTGGTTTGTAAGGCTGACCAATGGGGCTGTTTTACTCTCTGATCTTCAGGGAAGCTTTATTTATTGAAATACAAATAAAATGCCACTACAGGGTCCAAGGCAGTGGGACCACGATCAATCCCTAGTAATGAGCTGGTTTTTTGAAGCCAATTTCATATGGTGAGAAGCCTTGTTCAACCATGATGCAGTGTGGCAGGGGTAGGGGGGGAGCAGGTGTTTGCTGCTGCCTCAATTGAATGTTCCAGACTTTGGTTTCCCCTGATGAGAGGACTTACCTTTTCTGGGAGTGGATGGAGGTGGATTACAGGAAGTTGGGGGAAGGGGAGGGGGGAAAGGGTTGGTATATAAAATGAATAATAAAATAAAATATAAAAAAGAACATAGGGCTGTGACAGAGGACACAATGGAGGAATCCTTCAGCTGGCGATGGATGGAGATGGAGACGGAGACCCACATTGGAACACTGGACTTAACTCCCTAGGTCCAAACGAGAAGCAGAAGGAAAGAGAACGTGAGCAAGGAAGGCAAGATCAGAGGGAACCTTCATCCGACGATGGATGGCGATACAGACAGAGACCCACATTGGAGCACCGGACGGAGTCCCCCAAGGTCCAAACGAGGAGCAGACGGAGGAAGAACATGAGGAAGGAGATCGGGACCGCGAGGGGTGCGATCACCCACTGATACAAGGGGACTGATCTAATGAGAGTTCACCAAGGCCTGTTGTCTGGGACTGAGCGAGCATGTAATCCAGCCAGATTCTCTGATTGAGGTCGGATTCTCTGAATGTGGCTGGCCCGGAGTCTTTCTGAAAAGCCATCGACAATGACACTGGGACTTGTTTCCTCTGCATATACTGGATTTTTGGGATCCAGTCTGTTTGGATGCTCACCTTCCTGGACCTGGAGGGAGGGGGGAGGAGCTTGGACTGCCTGCAGGGTGGGAGACCCTGACTGCTATTGGGGATGGAGAGGGAGGAGGGGAGGGAGTGGGGGGAGTGGGAGGGTGTTGGGAGGAGGGGCGGAAATGGAGACTTTTGTATTTTAATAAACTTTGAGGAAAAAAGAACCAATAAATAAAAAAGAACATAGGCAGAAGCATTATAGCACATTTACTTTTAAGAGTATACATCTAAAACAAAATATTTGTGAACCAAACTTCTTTCGAATTTCAGACAGGCTTTTTCATTGGTGTTTCAGGTTGACTTCAGGCTGAATTTAGAAAAACAGAAACGGGGATTACTATAGTAGGAGAAGTGGGTCATATATATATATTTAATATATATATAATATATATATTAAAAATTTCCACCTCCTCCCACTCCCACTCCCCCTCCCCCTCCCTCTCCAGTCCTAAGAGCAGTCAGGATGCCCTGCCCTGTGGGAAGTCCAAGGTCCTCCCCCCTCCACTCAGGTCTAGGAAGGTGAGCATCCAAACAAACCAGGCCCCCACAAAGCCAGTCCATGCAGTAGAATCAAAACCCAGTGCCATTGTCCTTGGATTCTCAGTCAGCCCTCATTGTCAGCCATGTTCAGAGAGTCCGGTTTGATCACATGCTCCATCACTCCCAGTCCAGCTGGCCTTGGTGAGCTCCCATTAGATCAGTCCCACCATATCCATGGGTAGACACACCCCTTGCGGTCCTGACTTCCATGCTCATGTTCTTCCTCCTTCTGCTCTTCATTTGGAACTTGGGAGCTCAGTCCAGTGCTCCAGTATGGGTATCTGTCTCTATCTCCATCTATAGCCAGATGAAGGTTCTATGGTAAAATGCAAGATATTCATCACTGTGGCTATGGGATAAGGCCAGTTCAGGCACCCTCTCCTCTGCCGCCCAAGGCACAAGCTGGGGACATCTTCTTGGACACATGAGAACCCCTCTAGAGTCAAGTCTCTTGCCAACCCTAAAATGGCTCCCTTAATTAAGATATCTACTTCCCTGCTCCCATATCCATCCTTCCTCCATCTCAACCATCCCATTCCTCCAAGCTCTACCCAATCCTCCCCCTTCTCCCTTCTCTCTCCCCAACTCCCCTTACCTCTACCCCACTCCCATCCCCATGCTCCCAATTTTAGCCTGGCAATCTTGTCTACTTCTAATATCCAGGAGAATAACTATATGATTTTCTTCAGGTTCACCTTCTTATTTAGCGTCTCTAGGATCACGAATAATAGACTCAATGTCCTTTATTTATGGCTAGAATCTACTTATGAGTGAGTACATACTATATTCGTCTTTTTGGGTCTGGGTTATCTCATCAGTAAAATATTTTCTATTTCCATCCATTTGCATGCAAAATTCAAATAGTCATTGGTTTTTACTGCTAAGTAAAACTCTAAAGTGTATATGTTCCACACCTTCTTTATCCATTCTTCTATTGAGGGGCACATAGGTTGCTTTCAGGTTCTGGCTATTAAAATAGTGCTGCTATGAACATAGTTGAGAGAAGTGGGTCTTTAATCTGATCTGTGCACTCAGTACACAGTAATTTGACTGTTTCCAATGTCAATATTAACTCTGTATCATAAGCATTAAATACTTTATTACTTGCAAGAAAAACATGCTATTGGCAAAAAACACAATTTATACCAACTGAAATAGTCCCTTTATGATTTAAAAAAATCAGACTTAATCTATTCTAGCAGGAAGTATAAAATAAAAAATGAAGCTCAGAATTCCAGATACAAAATTAAGCAACTAAGAACAAGCAACATTTTTTTCTTGATACTAAGATAAAAGGATTTGTGTTCTTATGATATACTTAATCAACAGAGAAAACAATGCTATCATAACACATATATGGTATATATATGGTACCATTTTAAGTGTATACTATTAACAATAAGCACAACACAATCCTATAATCACTGGGAAACATGGGTATAGTGAATGTGTGGTGCTTAGTTCTGTATATTTCAGATGGACAGCTTTTCACTGAAGTTGCTCAACTCTAGTCTAGGCTATTTGAGATCATATAGATGAATGAGTTGACTGTGAGACAGTCAAACATCCTGCTCAGACACTATTTTTCTAATAATGTTTTATCCAACAACAACAACAAAAGTCTGATTCTCAAGCCTTTCTCTTTGTCTTCCTGGCAGATTTTTTTGGGGGGTGGGGAGCTTTCCTAATGACCTATCACCCCCGTGTTATATAAAAAGAAAAGGATAATCCTTTTGCAATCAGAATAGCTCTAAAATGTTAGTAGCAAGGATCAGGTAGCTTTCTGCAGTAGTCATATTTTTCTCTATTTTCTTGACAAATACTACAAATTGAGTAGATAGTTACAGGATGAGTCTTAAAAGGTGCAGCCATCATCTCTCTCTGCATTAGCTTCAAATGAACACCAAAATTTCTTGGGTCATTTCACCTATGGACTGGGATTTCCAGCTGTACTCACCTACTTCACCCAAAGAAGGATTGCAGTTGCCCCCATGAGATTTCTGTGGTCACTTATCTTGCAAATGGCTTTAGCTCTTATTTGGCATGAGCTACAGAAGGGGATTTGTCTAAAGCTTTCATTGTGTAGCTAATCCGAGTCAATACTAATAAAAGTCATTTGTCACTTTTCTCCAATAGGTCTTGAGGAGGTCTCTCTGAGTCATCAGCATCAGGATCATTTGCGTACTTGTTAAAAAGACAAATTCTGTTTTCACATGTACTGAATCAATCAAGGACCTAAGAAGTAAGACCAAAAAATTCACAATTAAACAGTTGGTTCTGTCATAAGCTAAAATTTGAGAATTATTGCTTTCTTCCTGTATCTTCATGGAATGAACAGATCGTATTAATAATGACAGACACTTTTTGTGTGTGTGCAGGATATGAGCAATTGCACAGGATAGTACCAGCAGAATCTCTCTAGTAATTTGAAATGACAACTTGGTGGTAAAATCCTGTGAAAGACGTTGTTTGGAAAAATGGTCCCTCAGTTTCTTTGAGATCCATTAAAGATATCCCACATCTTAAGAAATGGATCCAACCAGGGGTTCAGGTCTTAAAGAATCACTAGTTGGCTACATCTTTTGTAACTATGACATGCTTTTCTCATTCTTTGACCTCTATTTTCAAGTTATTTTCTCTTTCATGCCTCCAGTGACTTAGATCTGTTTCTAGGTTCCTTTCTGCCTCTAGTAAAGGTGTATTCACGGCTACAGTTTATTTCAGCAATGAGCCTTAGGAAAGCTTAGCAGAGAAAGGTCATGGCGTTATTACTGACTATCAGATATTGGTGTGCTGATAGAAAACTTTAGTCACTAACTTGATAAGCACTGATATTATTGGAAAATACTCTTCAGCAGATAGCTGTGAACAAATTTATTCTGTGAAATAACTTCACTGAAATAATGTTTGAAATGTTCTGACCTGAATGGCCAAACATTTTTAAAACAACATTGTGCCAAGAATAGGGCAAATAAATAGTGTGAATTTAATAGGAATTTGTGAGCAGACTCAAGAATCAATCAGATTACATTCTGAGGGGAAAAACTTGTAGCTGGTGTCATACGATGTGGGGTTGCTATGGAGATATACTCAATGTTTGAATAGAGAGCAAATTTAGCAATGTATTGTTAAACAAACATTTTGATCCAGTTTTATTTTTGCCAATTATCACCACGAATACAGTAAAAGCAATGATATACATAAGATTCTGATTTCTCAATCTGAAGTGATGAGATTGTGATATTCACTCCTATAGTGATATAGGATATCACTCCTATAGTGATATTCTTCACTATAGGAGTGAAGAATACTTGCCACTCTTCCAGAAGCCCCTGTTTTGGATCCCAGTACTTTCCAACTGCCTAAAAGTCTAGTTCAAGGGCCTGGATACTTCTGGTTTCTGGGGGCTCCTGCATTCCCATGGCACACAGATACTCATACAGGAACACACACATAAACATGCTTAAAATACATATTTTTTTTTAAAATAAAAGATCCATAGTGGCTTCTAATCAAGATTTGGGTTTCTTTTGGAAAGCTTTTGGTAGTCACTTTATAGAAAAACTAATTTTATTTTAATTAAAAAGTGAGATTTTGATCTCTGTCTGAGCATTTACAATGTCTGCATGTTGCCAAGTTAGGAAACAGTATAATTACTCCACACATAGCAAAGCTCATAATGAAATTCTGTGTGAATTCTGGGTTTTGACTCCCAGTTGATATGAACTGTGGACTTAGGACCTGTAATGCTTAAGGCATTTTCTAATGTATCATTTGTTTACCACTATTTTTAAATAGAATTACACTAGTTGTTATAAATAAAATGTATTTTTACAAAATTTTTTATGTGTAAAATGATAAAGTTTCTTTAAAAAATGTTCAGGAACTTGGGAGTTATCTCAATAGGTAACACTCATTCCATAAAAACATGAGAATCTATCTCATATAAAGTTCGGCACAGTAGACTATGTCTGTAATACCACTGTTGCTACTGTGAGATAAGAAGATAAGGGAGAACCCTGAAGCTAATGGACTAGTGAATATAGTGTTCACAGAAACAAATAACAAAATGACATCATCACAACCAATGTAAATGGTGAACAACAGCTCCCAAGGTAGAACCTATAGCTCTTTTTCTGTTAAATAGATATAGTATTGAACTGTTCTCTAGAAACTTGTAATATTAGTAGTAAAAATAAAGTTTTTCATACAATCATGGTTTCCTTTCCCCTAATTCCTACCAAAGCCTATCCCACTAATCCCCACACTTTCTTTCTCCCTCTTAAGAAAAAAAGGCAAGCAAACAAAATGGTAACAAGACAGAATAAAAACAAAACAAAAGAATAGAAAATAGAAAGAACAAGAAACACACACACTGATCAAAGTATGTATTAGAAACCATGTCATACAGATAAAAGATCAATAAGGCAGAAAATGTCAAAACAAAATGGTATGAGACAAAAAGTCTATTAAGTTTTTATCTATATATTTGTACATTTCTTGTACTTCATTAGAGAAGTGATGACAGATGTTACAAAATAAACCCATACTAGTTCATAATTATATATAATAAAGGGTTATTTATTTAGGGAAGACTTACAGATCACTGTCCTAGACCACAGTCCTCTGCATGAGTGGGGAACAAGAACTAAATCTAGCAGCTGAACGCAAGATCCAGAAGCAAGAGAGTGAGCACATACGTTACAGCTGCATTTATAGTATAAGAAACCATGCCCAAGTGGGCTGGTAACTTAAAGGCTATTGGTTGAAGAGGCTGCAGGGGCTTCCACAGCACCTGCCCCTTTTGTTTAAATAATAGAGTTACAAACTCATTACAAAACTATATACACTAGGAAAAGATATTAAGCATAAAATTAGAATTACAACCAACATAAACATATGCTAAATGTTTTAATAACATTCTATCTTAAGTAGTCTAAGTATTTTATTGAAAATGGCTTGGCTGGATCATAAGAGGACAGTAACTCTAACTATCTAATAATCTTCAACTCACTGAAGCCCTGAGAAGGGAGATAATATTATTAGAGTAGTCAGGAAGTGCAGTCAAGCAGCTTCCAAAATGTGCAGTACATGACAGAGACGACTGGCTACCTGAGCGATTATCCAAAGTCTCATATGCAATGTTGAAACAACCAACATTGGCTAAGGCATAGAGTAACTGACAGAGTTATTCATGTTCAGAGATAGGAAAATTTTTAGAACAGTCTTACCATGTCCTGGCAAGGTTTGCAGTATTTTTTTCTTGTATTCTGCTTGTCCAGTTTTGAGATCATGTACTTTGTCAGTGATCAAGGCATGGGCAGTTAATTGCCCAAAAGCCAATTGTGCCAAGAAAACAAATTCCAAGTGGAGTATCTTTGGTGCTCTAAACTCTCTCTGGAATATATCAGTGCTGCCAAGAGCAATAATGTCTCATGTCAACACAATCCTAAATTATTTAAATGCCATGACCTACAGATCCTTGAAGTGGTTGAAGGTTACCTATCTAAGCAGAAAATAATCTCTATGTATCTAAGGAATCTAATTAGTCTGACTAAAATTATAACAAACATGAAGGACTATTGACCTATAATACTTATTACTTACATAACTTAAATATTAAAATTTTATATCAGAATATTAAACAATCTTTAAATAATTGTACAGTAAAGGAGGACAAAGACCTAAAAATGTAAACAATGTATAAATATATTGATAGGAGGTAGAAATATATAATGCAAAATGATAAATATATCCTAAAATTTTATCTAGAAACATGCATGCATACAATATGACAAAATAACTTTGCATTGGTGAACAAATATTATAAACGGAAATAGGAGCATATTCAATATAACAAATATATTTGGACTTGTATCAATATACAAGAAACTACACCAGTAGGAACTGTCTATAAATAATAGCTCATAAGTACTCACTCTATTACTCACTATTATTATTATTATATTATTACTGTGAATAAGGTCACACCAAATTACCTATTATCCCATTCAATTTTTCCCTTTTTTGATATCTCTAGGCCTACATAATTTCCACTGCAATCCCCACCCCTATGCAAGTAATAATAGAATCTGAAATGGTGTCTCTAACACTGAGGACCAATTTTTTTGGGAGAGGGGACATTGTCTTTTAGAATTGCTTCCTGCTGTTATAGATGCAATGTTTCTTCTATGGGATCTTGTAAAAGTAATATGATGGTTAAGTTTCAAGATTTATGTATAATTTTGTATAATTGCAAATGGTCTCTAAGTAGTAAATATGGGTTTTTCTGAAGTTGTTATATAATGTTCTGGCCAGAAAATTGTAAGACAGCACACCATTTCCATATCTGGTACCCCAAAACCAGTTTCATGGTAGCACTATCAGCATCGTGATATCATATCAACCAGGTGGAGTCATTGTTGTGGGGCCCCATCTTCTTCCTGGAAGCTTCAAAGATTACTACAGGAAAATCTACTGTTCATTGTTGAAAACTGAAACATCATTCATAAAGACATATATTCAACAAGAGACATTATATAGACAAAATGGGCATGGAGAAAAGTAAAACATTTCCTTAAAATCTATCTTATTTCTGTCTCATACCAGATGGCTCCTGATATGACACAAAAATTCTATTTTTTTCTTTGAACAACATGCTTGATTTAGAAGATAGACACTGTTCAACTTCAAAGCCAGCTCTTATTTTTAATTAGGGATATATACATGTTCAGATAATCAAACTTTACCATGCAGATAATATAGCATCATAAGTCTGAATTCCCTTTGCTTTTTGATTCTTTATGGATAGTTATTTTTTTATCTTTAGGCATCTATAAGTCCAAGGTCTCTCAAATCTTTGAAGATGAATATTTTTTCCTGTGTAGACAAGAAAAGAACCCTTCCCCAACCCTTATGAGGTTTCCTTATCACCTATATGGTTGCCAATTCTGTGGATGAGCTGTCATTTCTTTTTCTCAAGAGGTTCCTGTTTTTCAAAAGCAAATCTTTATTAAATTTGATGGTTGCGGTAGTTTTTCTTCTCTTGTGAAAATGAGCAAAACCCTTCCCCAATGTAGCACATCTCCTGCTTTCCACTGTGAAGTCCACACATCCTTGATATATACTGACTGATTTTATCCAGAAGTTTATTCTATTATCAATTGTTTCTCTGCTGCTGTTGTCTATCTCTCATTAGCATTAAGAAAACTCAAGGGTAATAAAGCATTATGCAATTTATTTCTGGGGGTATTTTTCATCCTTTTTCTTTTTGTTTAGTATATCCTTTAGAGTTCAATTTGATCTTTCTATAACTGCCTGACCTGTAGGATTATTTGGTATATTTGTAATATGCTTTATATTATAAAAAGCAAAAAACTGTTTAATTTTTTAGACACATATGCTGAACCATTGTCTGTCTTTATTTGTATAGGTATACCCATGATAGCCATAACTTCTTATAAATGTGTGATTACTGAATCAGACTTTTCTGAGCTCAAGGCAGTTGCCCATTGAAAACTTGAATAAGTGTCAATGGTATGTTGTACATATTTTAATTGTCCAAATTCTGCAAAGTGGAACACATTCATCTGCCAGATCTGATTTCTTTGAATGCCTTTTGGGTTACTCCTTGCAAGTAGCTGTGTTTGGTTATAGAAAAAGAAAGTAAGACTTCTCTTTATAATCTCCTTAGATTGTTGTCATGTAATACAAACTTTCTTTAAACTTTGTTTTTGACATGATATCTTCTACAAAATTCTGAGGCCTTCAGCACACTTTTGATCAATAATCAGTTAGTTTTTGCATTACATTGATTTAGAGGACTCGGCATACCCATATGGTGCTGCGGGAGCTCTTTCTGCTCCTTCAGCCAATCGCTGCTGAATTACCAGCCCATTGGGGCGTGGTCTCTCTCTCTTTGAAAAAGCAGCGGCTGTCCTCCACTCCCTCTTTGGCTTCTGGCTCCGCTTCCGGCTCCTAGACTCCTTTCCTGTTCGCGCAGAGGGGCTGTTGTCTGGGATGGTAATCTGTAAGTTTTTTCCCCTTTGAATAAATAACCATTCTATTAAACATAATTCCAAACTGGTATGGGATTGTCTGTGACTTATGCCTTCAATATGGGATCAAATGTGTATTATGTATATGGGAAAAAACTTATTCCTGATTAGATCTTGAACCTGAATGTATTATCTGGTATAAAGTCAGTGGTTTCAATAGGCAAGACATCTCTTTCTTCATATTGCCAATCAGTAATTGTCTTGATAGATTCTTTAAAATCCCTTAGTATCCTGAGGACATCATAAAACTCTGTCTTTTAAATAGAATCATAAGGACTTTGTTGCACCTTACTTAATTCAAAGCACACATCAAACTCCACATACTAATAATAGAAGACTTCAACACTCCTCTCCCACCAATGGACTGGTCAACCAGACAGAAATCTAACAGAATCTAACCTAAGAGAACTAATGGAAGTAATAAATCAAATGGACTTAATAGACATCTATAGAACATTCCACCCCAACTGAAAAGAATATACCTTTTTCTCAGCATCTCAGGGAACCTTCTCAAAAATTGATCACATAATTGGTAATAAACCAAATATCCATAAATACAAAGAAATTGTAGTAACCACCTGTGTACTATCGGATCACCATGGAATAAGTTAGAATTCAACAACAATTCTAACCCCAGAAAGCCTACAAACTCATGGAAGCTGAACAGTCAACTACTGAACCACCCCTGAGTCAAGGAAGAAATAAAGAAAGAAATTAAAATCTTCCTTGAATTTAATGAAAATAAAGACACAACATACTCAAACCTATGGGACACTATGAAAGCAGTGCTAAGAGGAAAGTTCATAGCACTATGTGCCCACATAAGGAAAATGGAGAAAGCACACATTAGAGACTTAACAGAACAACTGAAAGCTCTAGAATTAAAAAAGAAGCAGATTGACCCAGGAGGAGTAGAAGACTGGAAATAATCAAACTGAGGGCTGAAATCAACAAAATAGAAACACAGAAAACAATCCAAACTCTCAATGAAACAAAAAGCTGGTTCTTGGAGAAAATCAACAAGATTGACAAGCCCCTATTCAAACTAATCAAACAACAGAGAGAGAATACTCTTTGTACTTTTTCAGGAGCAATCTGTAATCCCCTTTTAGGCAAAATCTTTTTTACTTCTTCAAACATTCTTTCTAAAGTATCTACATTTGAATCAGATAGCAAAATGCCATGCATGTAATGGTAAATTATAGACTTAGGAAAATGATTTCGTATTATTTCCAATAGCTGATTTACAAAGTAACAGATACTGAGCATTCCCTGTGGTTGAATAGTCCACTAGTATTTCCTAGTAGTCTGAGAATTATTTTAAGTAGGAACTGTTAAAGCAAATTTTTCTCTGTCCTTTCTTGTGAAGAAGCAATCTTTTAAATCAATAACTATAAGAGGTCATCCTTTTGGTCATAGAGAAGGCAGAAGAATTCTGGATTGTAGAGGGCCCATAGGTTGAATAACCTTGTTGACAGCTTTTAGATCTGTCACCGTTCTCCAATTTCCAAATTTCTTTTTAACAACAAATGCAGGAAAATTCTAAGGGCTGGTTGATTCTTTAATATGGTGATCATCTAGTTGCTCCTGTTCCAGTTGTTGTAAAGCCTACAGTTTGTCTCTGGTAAATGTCATTATTTAACCCATGTGAGTTTCTCAGTAACCATTTTAAAGTTAAGGCCATTAGCACCTCTAAAAATTTGCTAGTTGCTTTGTGTTCTTGTACAGCCTGAATGACTGATGATTTTTATTTATATCTTACAGTTGCATTTATAGTATAATAGACCATGCCAAAGTGGGATGGTATCATAAAAGCGATTGGCTGAAGGAGCTGAAAGAGCTCCCACAGCAGAGAAGATTTTTTTCTTTCTTTTTTTCTTTTCATTCCTTCCTTCTTTCTTTCATTCTTTCTTTTTTTTCTTTTTTTTTGCAGTAGATCATGATTACTACAGAAGCTAAACAAGTGATCAACCTGCAGAGAGTAAGAAAATATGAGCTGTCTTTTATCCTAGCTGTGATTTTCAAGACACCGAGACAGCATGGGGAGAGATCTATGAACTGTTACATTTATTGAGAAACTACTGGTAGGTGAGACAAGTTAGTAAGGAATCCTTCTGAAATCATACTTGCTAACAATTTGCAGTGGTGATAGCATGAATTCTGAGTTACTGGGAGGTTAAGAAATTCAGATGTCCTAATCAACCATTTGAGATTGCCTTATGATTTCACAATGATTTTCCATGTTTATTATTTGCATTATTTCAAATCTTATAATATTTTTTCTTTTATCTCATAAAAATAAGTCTCTGGAATTTAAAATTTTATGATTCAAATACTACTATAAAAGGCTTATATGAAAGCAATAATAAGTCTTTAATGAAAGTGATTGGAAAAGATACCAGAAGATGGAAAAATCCTCTATGCTCATGGATAGATAAAATTAACACAGCAAAAATAACCACTTTACCAAAATCAACATACAGATTAAGTGCAATTTCCATGAAAATCCAAGAACAATTATTTATAGAATTTGAAAAAACAATATTTAACTTTGAATGGAAAAGCAAAAAGCCCAAATAGCCAAAACAATCCTGTGTAATGAAAAAAAAGAACAACAACAAAAAACTTCTGGAGGTCACTATCCCTTATATTAAGTGCTATGACAGAGTTATAGTGATAAAATTTATATGGTATTGTCATAAAAACAGACTGATCAATCAACATATGTATTGATGGAATTGAATCAATGACCTATACATAAATCCCCACACCTATGGACACCTGATTTTCAAAGAAGAATCCAAAATTGCACAATGGAAAAGAGAAAGCATCTTCAACAAATGGTGCTGGTCTAACTGGATGTTGGCATATAGAAGAATGCAAATAGATCTATATTTATCACACTGCACAAAACTCAAATTCAAGTAGATTAAAAACCTCAGCATAAATTAAGTTACATTTAACCTGAAAGAAGAGAAAATGAGAACTAGCCTTGAATTCATGAGTGCAGGAGACAATTTCATGAACAAAACACCAACAGCACAGTAACTAAGATTAACAATTAAAAAATATGATCTCAAGAATCTGAAAAACATCTGCGAAGCAAAGCCTACAGAATGAGAAAAGAAATTCACCAATTACATGTGTGACAGGTGGTTACTTTCTGAAATATATAGAGAATTAAAGAAACTATATGTCAAAATCAAATAATCCCACTTAAAGAAAAGTTATATATCTAAGCAGAGAATTCGCAGCAGAGGAATCTCAAATGACAGAGAAACACTTAAAGAAATGCTTAATATCCTTAGCCATCATGAAAATGAAAATCAAAATGACTCTGATATTCCAATTTAAAACTAGGGAATTGGCCAAGATAAAAATCACAAGTGACAGCCCATGCTAGATATGGAGTAAAGAAAAAACTTCTCAATTGCTAGTAGGCATGCAAACTTGTACAGCCACGTTGGAAGTCAGTATGGCAGTTTTTCAGGAAACTGTCAATCTACCTCAAGACACAGCTTTACCACTTTTAGGCATATACCAAAAGGACACTAAACTCTGTCACATGAACACTTGCTCAGTTATATTCTTAATAGCTTTTTTAAAAAGTTCCAGAAACTGGAAATAACACTGATGTTTCTCACCTAAAGAATGGATAAAGTGTTATTTACACAATGTAGACCGAGAGTGGATAGGGATTGGTACATGAGCTATTTGGTTGGGACTTGGAGAGGGAAAGTACTGAAAGACACTACAGGAAAATGGGGGCGTCTGGGGTCAGGTAAAAACCTGGTTCCAAGGACTCTCCCAGGAATATACAGGAAGACCTCAGTATTCCTAGTAATAGTGGATACAAATCTGTAGATTGAAATGGCAAACTCCTGTAAAGAGATTGATGCCAAGTTCAATTGTCCTTAGAGAGGCTCCATCCAACAACGGATAAAAAGAGTTGCAGGCCCACAGCCAAATATTAGGTGTAATTTGGAAAATTGTGCAGAAGAGGGGAAGAAAGAAATGTAGGAGTCAGAAGGGTCAAGGACACTACAAGAAAACTCACAGAATCAACACCTATCCTGGGCTCATAGGAGTTCACTGGGACTAAACTGACAACCAGGGAGCCCACATGGCACTGGCCTAGGCACTCTGCATATATGTGAAAGTTCTGTCACTTTGTCTTCTTGTGGGACCTCTAACATTGGGAACCAGGACTGCTTCTGACTCTTTCAGAGGCTTTGGGGACCTTATTCCTCACAATGGGTTGCATTATCCAGCTTTAACACAAGGGAAGGTTTTTAGGCTTATGGTAACTTGATATGCCACATTTTGTCGATATTCTTGGGAAGCCTGCCCTTTTCTGAATGAAAATGGAAGAGGAGTGGATCGGGGGGATACAGAGGAGAAGCTGGGGGAAGAGATTGAGAGAAGGGGGAGGGAAAACTGTGACCAGGATATATTTAAAAAAAAATAATGAGATCATGAAATTTTCAGGTACATGAATGAAACTAGACAAATCATCCTGAGGGAGATAACAGAGATCCAGAAAATCAAATGATTGTTGCCTACCCCAATTGCCATCAGAAGGCCTTCATCCATAGAAACAGATGCATAGAACCACAACCAAACACTAGAATGAGATGTCTGAATTCTGATGAAGAGAAGGGCAAAAGATTCTGTAAGCTAGAGGGTTCAAGTCATCAGAAGAAAACCCTGAGAATCATCTAGCTTGGGCTCATAGTGACTACGGAGACAGAACTGACAACCAGAAAGCCTGCATAGAATGGACCTAGGCCTTCCACATATAAGTTACAGTTCTGTACAATGGTCTTCCTGTGGGACACCTAACAGTGGGGTCAGGGACATTCTCCGACTCTTTTTTAGGCATTTACGACTATAGTCCTCACACTTTGCCTTTTCAGCCTGAGTAGAGGGGATGAGCCTAGTCTCTGCAACTTGATATGCCACTGTTGCTTGATATCTATGGAAAGCTTGCTTTTTTATTAAAAAAAAATGGAGGAGGACTAGATGGAAGAGTAGAGGGGAGATGGTGGAGGATATGAGGGAAGGAGAAAAGGGAACCTGCAGTTGAGATTAAGAAATAAATAAAAGTCTTTTCAATTAAATATAAAAAAACATTTTGATTGTATATATATGTATATGTATATGTATATATATATATATAAATTTACTTCAGTGAAAATATGACTTAATGTGAATTAAAATTGGCTGGAGCATACATGTTTTGATGAATATTGGAGTATAAATTTACATAGGAATAATTGTGTGACAATACTAATCTTTCACAGAAACAAAAATTTAAAATGTGCATTTCAAAGGAAAACTATATTCCTGGTAGATTTTGAGTTCATCACATCATTAAAGGCTTGCTATTATCACCTTATCAATTTAGGCAGGTCTGTTCAAGATTCAGAAATCTTTTACTGATCACATTTTTATCACAGTTTATTCCTGCTTGCATTCAATATCACTCTCTGAATCATACAGCAAAGTAGTGTTTATGTGTTTCTTGTTATTTAGTCTTATTTGATCAGCAAAATTACAAACTCTTCAAGACCAGTGATCATACTTTGTTTTGCGTCTAAATTCTTCCATGACATTAGCCCCCTTGTCTGCCATGGAACTCCTTTATTGCAAGATTTAGTGAAATAAATGTCATGTCACTACCCACTTCCACAGCAGGATAACCCATGCACAGTAAGACAGAGCCTAGAGAGAGATTTAGATTTATCTACTCACAGAACTAGACAAACACCTGGAGTCAATTAAGACCAATGAACATTTATTACTCAGTCCGTTGTATTCACATCGAATCTTGCCTTTAAAGTCTCAGAGCTCTTTGCTCTAACACTCAACCCCATATTCATTCATATGCTTTCTTGTTTTGTGATAAAACTTTGTTTCCCTTCTCCTCCATTAGGTTTATTAAGAAGAGCCAAGATGTCATTCCCGATATTCAACCATATGTTCTACAGTAATTGAAACCTGATGTGATTCTGAATAATCATTCAAAGTATGATTCGTGTTATATTTTATCAATGAGCCTTTTGCTAATTTCTAAAGCTTTTGCTAAAGCTCAATAAAGACTGTAAAATATTTAATCAGTTCAGATTCACTTTACAGGTTGGATAATCATAATTATAATAGTTAATTATATATTTAATTGTCTTGCACACTATTTGATATAGACAAAAGTAAATACCGTTGCTTTGTAACTATATCATGAAAATCTCTACTATCTCTAATATATTTAAATAAACAATATTAATATATATTAGATAATTATTATGTATAGTATACGTATTAGATATATTTATCCATATCTTTATATAAATCCATATTTATATATCTGTTCACCTATCTATCTCTCTACCTATCTGTGTGTATATATGTGTCTATCTATTATCTCCTCTCTTTCTGTAACCTATCTAGACTAGGCAAGTTTTTTCTTAAATAAGAGAATGCATGACTTCCATAATTCTTGGTCAGAAGATAGAAGTTAGTTACACTAAGAAAATTGGAATTCTAAGAATTCTGCATCTGAGCTAGTGAAGTCAGAGAACGAATTACTTCAAGCATATGGTCTGTTCATTGTTCATTGATTTTCTGGAGTAAGGATGCTACTTGTCCTGATAACTTATTTTAGTGTCTATTTTCCCTGACCATTAAGATTTTATTTTTGTATATCTAGGAGAAATTTCTCAGTAGGCTGTAAGTGCACATTTTCTTTCTTTGATCCTCTGGAAACTATGTAGCTATTGATCTTCTGTTCTCTGTTCTGCCCTCACTGACTCAATGGAGAGAAATTTTAAGAATTGCCTTGTAGCTAACAAGCTTGGAGGAACACGACTGCAGTGTCTGTGCTCATTTCATATCTATCTATATTTTTTTTAAATCTTAGTTTCAGAGATAGAGAATGTGTTCAAAATGATGGAAAGGAAAATACTTATGTAGTGACTTAGGTTCAAAATACTGGCCTTAGGAGAAACGGTTATTACAATTAGTATCAATGATGATAGACAACCTCTTTGTCACTGTCTGTGAGAAACATCTTAGAAATATATCCTGAAAGCAGCCTGGCTGCTGAGTAGCTGTCAAACATGGAAAAAAATATTGTAGCCCTCAACTATAAAATTTAATTCTGCCTTCATAGATGTTTTGCTTTCTGTTGAAACCTGTCAAGCAAACTAGTCACTTATTTCTCCCATGGGCTCTTCTTCTCCTGTCCAGCATGACATGTCCTAAGGGTACAGCTTGATGCCCAGCTCTGCAAACATACACCAGCCTTGCCTTATCTCCATTTGAAACTGTGATTTAGGCTCCATAACCTGTATCACCTGCAGCTTTCTTCTGTTTTTAGTTTATTCACATGGTTTATTATCTCTCCTATTCTATTATCAGATATCTTATGGTAGCAATGCACATTAAATGCTAGTCATTGCCAAAATCCATCTTCTTTTAGATTTATAACAAGCAAAACATGGGAAGTATTACACTGTAAACCTCACATTTGGGGCTTATTAGAGGTACAGATACAGTTTTATGAAACCAGGGGAATTCTTTCCATTTCTGGCTTCACCCAGTTTGACATTGTTCTCCTACCCATTTGTCTGATCTAATTTTCTCAGCATTAGAAAAAGACCAAAAAGTTCTCATGGATATGCTAACACATGTTGGGCAAGAAAAAATGACAAATGGTGCATCCCTAAAGCCTACTTAATCCAGGCCTAGGAGGTATTACCTAAATCACTGTTTTAATTCATTATATCAACTAAAATCTATAAAGTGCTCTAAGAGAAATGTTCCAAAAATAGCTACAATTTAGAGTGAGGATGTTTGAAAGAAAGATTTCTGAATCATAACACAGATTGTTTTCATTATTCACACAGAGGTCTGAGGCAGGTCATTAGCTCTTACAGAGCATGAGTTTTCTTATCTCCAAAAATGTTGCTAATATAACAACTTTATATTAATAATAAATAATCTACAATATATTTAATAGTAAGAATTGTGCCTGCTGCTTAGCAATCAGTATGTTAAATAATAGCTATTAGTTACATATTGGAAACAGTATAGTGCTGTGAACCAAATGATGCTAAAATATTTTAAAACACCATTAGAAGAATCAGTACAAGCCTCTGTGATATTTTGCCATTTTAAGAAAGAGACATAGAATAAGGAATACCTGGGTCCCAGGGAAATCAAAGGAACTACATAGCAAATGTGATGATGATAAGATTGAAAGAAGAAGAAGTTTTCTATGGCCCCCCCAACAAAGGAAGCAGCTCCTTGGCAGAGGGGATATTTATGCAGTGGAAGTGTGCTGGAGACAGGGCATACAGTACGGATCACTAATCAATCTTTGGATCCGTGCAGAAGAATCATGGCACAATAACAACACAGCACCAAACAGATTAGAAATCTCACCATGTGTCCTGATAGCATATTATCACATCTTGCCTTTCAAGAATATCACTTAACCTTTATAGAAATTTCACATTTTAGGTGTGCCCTTTATGTTACACTGAAAGGACTTGAAATAGAGAAGGACTGAAAATCTGATGCTAAGTCACACAATTGGTTAGAGGAGAATGAGATATTACTCTATCATGTTTGTTGGAATGCAAATACATTTACTGTTAGAAGGACACTGAACGTCTATTGGAGGTACATTTAAGCTGCATGCCAACTAGATAAGAGGTTATTTGGATGGATGTTTGAGGGGATATTTTGATATAGATTCACTAACAGTGTTATTTTGAAAGAGCAAATCACACTGAGAATAATTGTAGTTTGTAGACTTGTCTCCTTTTCTCATAACTAAAATATATCTTAAGTGACTGATGGATCATTCAAGATATAATTAAAGGGCAAGTAGTTAGGTGAGTATAGCTTGATTGATAGTCAATGGATAGATGATGAATGGATAGACAGACAGAGCAAACCAGCACCAATACTCAAGATTAGTATTATTTATAAAATATTTATTTGTGACTACTTACTGTATGATTCCCTAAACTTGCTTTTATAATTTATAAAAATAAAAGTAAAGATTTTAAAAATATGAATTTTGTCAGTTTGAAGATTATATATGAACTGTCTATTTTTAGATAGCTAGAAAAATAATACAGAAAGAAAAGAGGGTGAGGAAAGTAGCCTACTCTATAATTTTTTTCCTCAATTTAAGCCTTCCTTGCTGGGCTTTTGTTTTTTATAACTGTGTACAGAGATGTTTTTATTTCCTGTCCTCTATTTTTTTGGGGGGAGGGATTCTTATAATCACTGAAGTTTATGACTTTCTGACTTGTTCTTCTACCTCTTAAGAAGACCTGGGTGTTTATACAGATTGCTAAGCAGGGACACTAACCCACTTAGTCAAATCATTCAAACCAACTACTTACAAACATTAACCATCCATGGAACTACCTCCCTTCCCCTCTTCTCTTACAGCATCTGTCCTGTGAATAGTGTCAGTCACGTTCCAGTGGATGTCGCTGCTGTGTGAAGCATTCAGTCTTCTCAGTGGAACAATTAATTTAACTGACATGTCCCACTGACTTGAGTGTTCAATGAGGATGACAGATTTGTTTTGCCTCCAACTCTTCCAGAAGCAGCCTTCCAATTCATTTTACAAAAACAACTATACCTCCATCTCCTTTCTACTATCTCAGGGTGCACTCCCAGCAGAGAGACTGCAGTTATCACAGACAGCCTCCATCAATGGTACAGCTGCTTAAAAACAATTCCAAGTATTTAAAAACTAATTACTAGAGACTCCAAATGCAAACAAAATGTCTACTGTGACTACCATGAACTGCTGTTCAAACTGTACTAACATTTCTCCCTCTCTCTATGCCTTAGATGTGGCCATACATTTCACACAAGACTGAACTAAAATTTTACTGTCCTTGGACTGACACTGTTGTAGGAGAAAAATAGAAATAATGAATGTAGTAGTGGTAGAAAGATTTGAATCCAGAAAAAAAGACAATAAAGATTTTTGATTTGGGGAAATTTTAAAAAACATAAATATATGCTATTTTTACATCAGCTGAAATATGCATAATATCCAATTCATCATAATGCACTCATTCTGAGAAAGAAAACTGATGACTTATAAAATACAGCTGTCTATATTGCTTCATGTGAAATTCATATTTCTATGAATTACACTTTCAGTGTTCTGTTTTTGTGGTCCAGTCTGATTAGGCAGGTTCAACTCTTTTCAAGTTTGTGCCTCTGCAAACATGAATGTATTTGTAGGAGTTAACCTACTTGCTATACAATCTTAAGTTCTAGAGCTCATATACATCTGTGTACAAGAAAGGTAAAATAATTTATTATTATGTGCCTGTTAAGTCACGTGAATATTCCCCTTTAGAACATTACAAGCTCCTAGCCTTACTTATGGTACACAACACATCTATGTACATGTAGCTAAAAGACTAAAATATGACTAATGATAGCAGAGATAGATTCTAAGTATCAAATACTCAACAGCTAGTGAAGAGTTCTTTTAAAAAGGTATAGGTCAGGAGGTAGTGGTGTATGTCTTTAACCCTTGCACTTGGGATTCAGAGGCAGGTAGATCTCTGAATTTGAGGTCAACATGGTCTTCTGAATGACTTCTAGAATGTCCAGGGCTACACAGAGAAACCCTCTTTAAAAACAAAACAAAAATAACGTTGCAAAGTATCCCAACTTTAGATCAATAATTATTAAATTGAGTATTTGGAATTATAATGTTATGAATATATTGGATCAAATAGTACTTTCAACTATTTATTTGCATTCTTTTCACCATGACAACTACAGTATGACCAGGTACCTCAAAAGGTGAGGGTCTTTTCTGCTGAGGTTGACAATCTGATTCCCACAATTAGACCTCTAAACTCCACATGTACTGCAAAAAATAATAACAACTTAAAAGTGTCATCACTATTGGCATTTCAAATTTCTTCTAGATAACAAAGATTGTACCATGTATTTTGCTAGAAGTAAGATAACAGTTTATTCTTTCTTCAAGATTTTGCCTTTGATGGGGAAAAGTACTGCTACTTCTGAGAGACATGACATTTATACCCCACTGCATACATAATTAGAACTGGAATTAGGGAGTATTCAGGTCACAATGGTACCGCCAACTAAGGTTTCTGCTGTGGGACGATGGTCTTGTACCCTGTAATGATTTGTCACTTGTATTATTTTAATAAAACACTGATTGGCCAGATGCCAGGCAGGAAGTATAGGTGGGGCGACAATAACAGAAGAATTCTGGAAAGAGAAAGGTTTGAATCTGCACTCGTAATCCAGGTGCAGAGCAAACATGATGAGAATGCTTTGCTGATAAAAGGTACCAAGTCATGTGTCTAACACAGACAAAATTTATGGGTTAATTTAAGATGTAAGAATTCGTTAATAAGAAAGCATGAGCTGAGAGGCGAACCAGTTTATAATTAACATAATATGTGTGTTTCTTTAGGACTTAACAACTGCAGGACCAGGCGGGACAGAAACCTCTGTTAACAAGTTTCACTAGGAAACTTCTGTAGTTTCAACTACAGAGTGAAAACTCAGTCCCTCAAAGCCATTATTGGCATGGTGTAAGTAGCAATTGGAGAGATGAAGCCCTAAGAAGGCAAGGCAGATGTGTATTAACTATCAGGTATTCAGAGTGAGCAGTTACTGGATTATTACTTACAGAAGGAGAGAACAAAGCAATTTGATACGTGATGAACCTAGTAATAAAAAAACTATAGGATAAGGAGAAAAACATAATAAGAAAAATGTGTTTCCACTTGTTTCTTGAACCTGTCACTCAGCATGATATTTCTGGAATTTAACACAAACTAGCATCTTTATATAATATACGTGAGGGGACTTTTGCAAGCATTTTAACTGCTGTGTTGTCACATTTTCTGTTTTGTCCCTCACATTCAGGCGAGCACTACGCTCCTTAAGACTAAATTATTCAGCAGTGAATCCTCTGCATAGCAGCTAATGATCTTGGAGAAAGTGCTTATCACTACACAATGCATTAAAAAGTCATTGTGGAGAACAACAGCTATTCCCAAAAGGTAGTTTTCTATAATAATATAAAGCGATACTTCAAATCACCTCATCAAAAACACGGGGAGAAAATTGCCATGTCAAATTGGAAGCTGGTTCTGTCTATCATTTCCTTGTTTGGGGACCACCTTCCAGTCTGGTGAAACATGGAGGGACATGCTTGTCTTGGAATGTAATGCTTTCCCTTAAATGCTAATCCTTGTTGCTACTTTATCACCCCCATAACTCCTTTAAGGGCAATTTCATTACAGTGATGCCATCCTTTCTGGTGTTTGTAGCTATGATATCTCCTTAAATGAGAGAAGACATTAATTCATTCTTAGATAGTGCAGTACTTATCAGTAATCCAGACAGTGAGACAAAGTGATTTGGGTTTTAAAGGACATCAGTGGTAGGATCATGGCTGTTGTTACCTGTTTCTGTCAACCAGCATTTTGTAATCAAGCACAATTCAGTAAATAATGCCTTCAAGTGCTTGTAATTGCTATTGTTGAGACAGAAACACAACTCTCACCTCAGAAGAGATAAGACACAGTTCATTTATTCTTATTTATTCTGATGGGTTCTGATATCCAAGTACAAAGGATTGTGGCCTAGGAACACAAAATTCCATGTTCCAATGTGAAAGGAGTCTCATATTGTTTTTATAATAACTGAATAAAAAAGTCATAAATTAAGACAATTTTCAAATATATTGGTAGAAACATCAGAGAGTCTGGTTATAGTTGAGTGAACAAATTACGGCTATAGGTTTCAGATGTTAGTTGGTAGCATTCTTAGCCCTTTGGGAGGAAATACGTTTGTTTGCTCTAAGTTAATACATTGCCAAATCTTTTCATGTAGAAGCCACAGAATGTTAGGTTCAACACAATTAGGGGCATGGCTTGGCAATTTAAGAGACCATAAATAGCCCAAAAGGAATTATAATTAGTTCCATCAACATTTGCAGCCACAGCTTCTTTCCAGGAATTTTCTTTCATATGACCATAGGCAAAGCATCCTAAAATACATTTTAAAATTGATTTTTGTCTACTTTACCTAAACAATAAATTTGAAAGCTAACAATTGAATTGACAGAGGACAGGTTATGGGATAGACATCTGATACAACACTAAGATGCAATTGAAGCACTCCTTCCAATCACTTTCTGTCATAGAATACCATTCTAATCACCTAGAATTTCTAAGTACAGTGCTTGATTACATTATTGTATACTTTGACATATTTTGGTTAATAATGGTTACCGATGCTTACTTCTGTTGTGCCACAAGCTTGGGTGCATCCACTTTCTATTGAAATTAGTCTATGTCATCCGTAATGCTTGACTTTCAGGACTTTCCCAGCAGTGGGGAAAAAGGCTTTTGCTGATTTTTCTCCTATAGTACTTTTCATGCTCTCATTCATTTTTCCAAAGCCATGCTACCATTTCAGCCAACTGACTGTTTAGGATAAAGAGAATGCCCTTCAGAGCTTTCTAGGACCCTAAACTGATTCCTATTTCAACTATTTCACACTGAAATTAAATTGATCTTTGTGCCTGTCAAATGAAACATTTCTTACAGTAGGAACATTGAAGCTATCTCATTGTTCTTAGGGTATTACATAGAACACAGGAGGAGCATTGTACATCACTGATAATCAGAAACAAACGTAGGTAAACTTGATTCTTGTCACAGCAGGAGTTTCTTCTCATATTCCACTTACCCCTCAATGCATGTTGCCATGCTGACAAGAAAGAATGATAGAAAATTCGCCATTCTTGCATAAAATTATGCCAATGTGGCAAAAAGCCATGGGGAATGTGAGAGTGAGTCTGAACTAGCTCGTCCTGTCAGAGGCATAAGAAATCAGTGCAGTACCACTAGACTTTTGAAACAACAAATAAGCAAACAAACAACAAAAAAATGGCTTTATTGTTGATTAAATTGGAAGAAGGCCAAGGAAGGGCAGAAATCTGCTGCCAAGATGTGAGGGTGGAAGAGAAAGTGATGGGTAGGGAAAGAATTATCTTCAAAGTGATCAGATAATGAGAAGGAGGAGCTTGAGGGATAGGCCCAACGATAAATGGTCATAATTCTCTTACATAGAAAGTTTTCTTTTATTTTTAGTTCTTTTCTTATCATGTTCTGCTTTGGAGATTTTGAATTTGTGACAACAAGAAATTATAGCTTCTTCTGTGTATGTTCAAAACAAAAACTAACAATAAAAACAAAACAAAAACAAAAAAACAAACTCAAAATCGTTGAAAATTGCAGGATAAGAGGCTTTTCTTGAAAGACAACTTAACCACCTTATTATGTAAAGAGTTTATATCTAACTGGGTCCCAGGCTTCGCAGATTTCATCAGAAGTTGTTGATCTACTTGAGTTACTTTATAAATCCATTGATGAAAATTAAGTCTCAGAATGAGGATGAAACAAACAGATAATGTATATTGCAATTTTTACAGATTGCTTCAGATTACAGGTGCTTCCCAAAGTGTAAACAAAGCCTGAGTCTATTATTTAGACATTTGTTCATTTGAATCTCTTTTCCAATGTGTCTGTATATCTATTTATACCTTTTGTTTATGTATATTTCACATGACAACTATCTATCAACTTGACACAGTACAAATCACAAATCATCTATTTTAATGATGAAAAATTACTGTCTGATCACAAATATCAAGATATATTTTATGCTGCAATTTACTGTATTTCTTGAGAGATTTTATGGATCTTCACATTATTGTTCCTACATTTTTCTCCATTGTCCCATGATTAAGTTCATGTTTTCCTCTTCTCAGCAGTTCTATCGTCAGAATCTAGTTCTAAAAGAGATTAGTCGTTAAAATGAGAAACTTATATGGCATCTCCAACTTCTATTTTTCTTGCTTGACAATGGGGATAATTGGCTTCTTAGGAGTTTCCATGAAGTATGATCACAAAGAACAAGGTACTCCATTGATTCTCCTAAAAGTATCCTTGTTATGTGGCCAAATAGCTAGATCTTATTAGTGACATTTTTACTTTAAATTGGTTTCTTTTTCTCAAGAATCACTTTTCTGCATAGTATAATATCTCAGTATGATAGTAGTTTTTCCAAGTATGCCGATAGACTATTGTGACTATTATGCTTAATTTTTTTGAAGGAATTTGATTTTAAAATTCATCAAAAACCCATTATAAAAACATGGCACATACCTCATGAACATATGTTATTTCTTACACTCCATAATAACTTTAAAATTTATTTTGAATTGTGCCCTTTTGAAAATTCTTCTGTGTGTGTGTGTCTGTCTGTCTGTCTGTCTGCATCCCGATTCTATTCTTCTCTCTGTCTCTTTGTATAAATCTGCCCTTGAAACCTTGTCCCTAAGGTATAATAAAATTAAATTTGAAAAAAACAGACAAAAAGCAAAGACAAACAAACAAAAACCAAAGAGAGAGAGAGAGAGAGAGAGAGAGAGAGAGAGAGAGAGAGAGAGAGAAGAAACAAACAAAACCTAAGACTGGAAGCTGTCTTGTGGCCTAGTATGCCACACAGTATATCCTTCCTTCCAACATCTTCACTTGCAAGTGTTCATTGCATTGAATCACACTGGTCTGCCTGGAGGCCTCTGGCCTCTGTTACACTATCGATTTTGGGTTCTCACCAGGACCCCTCCAGATATTTTGCTGTTCCCTGTGTCGTAGAGATCCTGTAGCTTTGGAGCTGTAGGTCTTCCTCCTTAATATGTTCCAACATTTCATAGATGACGTGTATGTTGGAGTGGGCCAACTCATTGCCCTAGTTCTGGACCTTGGTCTGAGCAAGGCTGGTCAACCTGTCAGCTTTCTGATTGTCACCACCAGAGGGAGCACTCCAGCACTTCCACCCCCCCCACCCCCACCCCCACCCCCGACTAGTTACCCCAATGTCAAAGTAATCAACAAGGAGCTGGGACACTTCTCCTGGGCCTCATGCCCTCAGGTCAACTCACCTGCATGCACCGAAGTGCTGTACTTGGTGAGGGGCAAGGCAAGCTCTCCTGTTCTCGTACCCCTGAAGCCAGCTCTCCTATTTGCTCAGGAGTCAAGGTTGGGAGACATCTTTCCCTCACCTGTGCCACCACATGGCATATGAGGGTGGGCAGGTTCATCTCTGCTGCTGTTATGCTCTCAGGGCCGGCTCATCTGTGTTCACCCCAACAGGGTCAGCTCTAATTTGCTGCCCAGGGGAGGTTTAGGGCCAGCTCTCCTGAGTGCTAGGGTTGGTGAGGGTCAGGAGCAGCTCTCCCATTCTAATGAATTCAGAACCAGCTCTTCCCTCTGCCACAGGTTGCAAGGAGTGGAGGAGGAGGGAGAGAAGCTCTCCCTAAACCACCCCACTTTACAGCAGAAGATGGATGGGGACAGATCTCCCACACACATTCTCAGGGCTGAATCACCTGCACCGCTGTACACAGGGTCAGGGCTCCTGTGCTTTGAAAATTCTTAAAATATAAAACCAAAATACCCATAATTAAATTTATTACGTATGCATTGATCAAAGTTAATTTAAACCACACTTTATGGTCACATTGTATATTATTGATAAAAAGTAAGCAACATAAGAAAAACACTTTTTTTTTCTATTTCTTAGAAGGAAAAGATGTTTCTACGTATATGTATATATAGTGTTAGTTATTCATTCTGTGTTCCACTCATTAGAATGTGGATGTTTAATATGTTTCCCAACTTGAAATTTGTCCCTAAACAATAAAGACGTGAAGCACATTTGTACACTGACTAGATCTGAATATTCTTGGTTGTGATTTTTAGATTGGATAATATTCTCTTATGGAAGAATATGTGATTGACATAGCCACATAAAGATGCCGTGTTCAAAGTTGTCTTAATTTAGAACTTATCTTGCATATATATTTGTAAATTTAATAATTAATTAGATTAATTTAGTAAAATACCTTATGGAGACTCTGATTTCTATTTTCACATTGAATTTTTAGAGAGCAGTTTCTGAGCAGGAAGAACTACTTAAGATTCAGATTCATGCAAATTCCCTGTAGCAATCATCTTTTATTTGCAATATTTCTAGTGTACACATTAGTTACTTTCCTATTCCTGAGACATTTTGACATCTTAGCATTATACATTGCAGAATGTGTGAAATTAGCATAACATTTTTTTCATGTCTTTTGGGGAAAAGTTATCTTTCATCTAAAGATCAGGAATAATGAGCATTTAGTCGAATGACATTCTACCTTGCAGTCCAAAGTGAACCCAATTTGAAGGTCAATTTCTTCCTTTCTTTGTTAATAAGAAAGTAATTTATCTAGTTTGTGGTCAGATCACTAATGGAACCTCAATTACAGTCCTACCAATTGGTTAAAACTGACAACATTTCATTTTCAAGAATCATCCCCTGCAGAGGGCTTGTCAGAGCCCCACTATGGCCAGGTGTTAATTGAAAGCATAGTTTCTTCACTATTACAGCGCAGAATAAATTATGACTCTAGAACAATGAAATCTATACTTAATGCTTTATGGATATTTTTCTGTATTTTTTGATACATCATGACATGATTGGTAAAAGTGAAGGTGTGAATAACCCTTTCATATTAAGAAATGTCTATCTCCATCTCCATCCATCGCCGAACTAAGATTCTATGGTGATATTCGAGAAAATCATCAGTGTGATAGTGGGGCAAGGCCAGTTCAGGCACCCAATGCTCTGCTGCCCAAGGACCTAGCTGGGGACCCTCTAGAGCCAAGTCTCTTGCCAGCCTTAAAATGGCTCCTTTAACGTAGATATCTTCTTCCCTGCTCCTATATCCGCCCTTCCTCCATTTCCAGAGACCCTCATCAGAGCAACGGACTGAGACCCCAAGGTCCAGTTGAAGAGCAGAAAGAGGGAGAAGATGAGCAAGGAAGTATGGACCGCGAAGGGTTCGTCCACCCACTGAGGCAGTGTGCCTGTTCTAATGGGAACTCATCAAATCCAGCTGGACCGGGACTGAATGAGCATGCGATCAAACTGGACTCTCTGAATGTGGCTGACAATTGGTGCTGACTGAGAAGCCATTGATAAAGGCACTGGGACTTGTTTCTACTGCATACACTGGCTTTTTGGGAGCCTAGTCTATTTGGATGCAAAGCTTCCTAGGCCTGGATGTAGAGGGGAGGGCCTTGGACTTCCCACAGGGTAGGGTTCCCAGTCCTCTCTTAAGGAGGGAGGAGGAGGGAAAAGGGGGAGTATGGGAGCAGGAGAGGAATGGGATGAGGGGAGGAAGTGTAAATTTTTGAATGGAAAATAATTAAAAATAAAAAACAAAACAAAAAAAAAAGAAATGTCTACCATAAAAGGCATTCAAAGGAGAAAGTGTAAACATATATCAGTTGGATTACAAATTTTCAGTCTATATGGTTGTGAAGAAACCATGTATACTGAATGAGAACATCACATAACAAGAGTGAAATCTGTATGAACCACTGAATGCAGCATCTCCAGGATGTGAACCATTGCAGCCAATAGGAAAGTAAGGCCTGTTGTAGAAAGTGCAAGGAAGAATTGAAAGAGTAAAGTGGTCACAATTGCCTGTACGATGGCTACATCACGTTCTGAAAAGAGGAGTAAGACTACAGAAGCAAAATGGTGAAAGTAGAGCTTAAGACTCATGTAGACATGGGCTCTGGGGTTATATGGTGAAGGTCAGCTCTAGCAACTGGGGAGAAAGTTATCCATGCATCACTTTTTTATGACCAACTTTTCCCATCCTTCTGTAAATATGGCCATTCTGAATCTTCATGGAGTATCAGCAACATAGCATCACTAGTTGAGTTTATTTGCTTCAGTCTTCAATCCTAGATCATAGCCCAAATCTACTTATTCAAATCTCCAGATCAGATTCCATGTAGGTCAGATTCCCATAGAAATCAAAGACAGGTTTAAATCATACAGTTCAGGTACAGAGATGTCACCTGCCATATTCTTTTCTTAAAATATTGTGATAATGTTCTTAATTAAGGATTCCTTCTCTGAGAAAAAGAAAACCATCTGAGGGATCTGTATTTAAGAAACACATATGTTCTCTTAAAAACCTATAGGAATTTTAATTTAGCATTACTTCTAAATTAATTAAAACAATATAGATGAAATTTGAGCATTGGAGCAGTTTATGATGAGATTATTTCCCTTTGGTATGGTAGCAAATTTAGTTAGATGGATGCCAAATTAGTCAACAACCTAGAAAAACATTTTAAATCTAAATATTTATTTCTATAACTTTAAGTCTAACTATACAAAAATGTAAGGAAAATTAAGTACTAGAAAAGGACTCACATGTAAATTCTTGATCTTTCATCACTTTTCACCAGTTCCAGAATTTTGTTATGTTTGAAGTTGTTTGCACGAATTTTAGATATTAACCTAAATTTCCTAATTTTGGTAAAAACATCCTAATATAAAGTAATAGGTAACATTCTCTATCAAACTCTGTTTCTTCTCTGTTTTCCTCGTTTTTATAGTTGATAGTCATAAATGATTACATTCTACTTCTACTTCACTTATTTTTTAATTTTCTATATTATCAGTTGACCTCTTACCTCTTGCTTTTCTCAACTGAGGATATTGACATATGCTCCCTGTGAAGAAGAATTTCTGTGAGTTGAAGGCAATTGAGAAAGATAGAGGAAAAAACTCTCTGCCCTCCTGAGACAAATCACACAATTTTAAAGTGGCCTTGCCACTCTTCTCTCTGAGGAAGGGCAAAAAGAAAAAGTCACCAAATGAATTTCTCTTTTCCAGCCTATATCTGTATCTAGAAGAGTTCACGTAACAAGCCTTGCCCTCTGGTCTTCGTCTACCATGTTCCCACACATGTACTTTCTGTGCAGTTGGCTGCCTCTGGACGCTCAGCTCCATTGTTATTGTCTTTGAAATAGTCAGACCGAATGCTGAGAGCTTAAACCCCTTCTTGGATAAATTCTTTCCTTCCATTTTCCTCATACAGGATATATTAAATCACCATATTAAAACTGTATTTATGTCTATCATCTTTTGTTTATAGCATTTTCAATTAGACACCTAAGTTGTGGGCAGAAAATAATTTTTCCTCCCTTGCATTTCCTTGTCTTGTGTTTCTCACCTTTTCTACTCTTTAGGAGGTGCAGCACGCCTCTTAACTTCCAAAGCAGGAACCTAATTAGATTATGGTGTGTACATCTTTGGCCATGACTATATTTATGTGTATGTATTTTTGCCATATCTGTATTTTTCTTCAGACTTTTGAAACTTGTTGGATATCTTATTAGAATTCGTGTGAACTCTACTCTTAAGGAAATCCTGTAATGGCTTCCCAATACTAACATCGGGTATCTCTTAATGACTTGAAACTCAAACTTCATTGGGATTCAGTGCCCTCTTCTGACTTCTGCAGGCATCTACATTTACAGGATCAAACTTACACCCAGAGCCCTAAGTATACACGTGAAGTCTTAAAGAAAATAACAATTAAATTACTTCCAAGGATGAGATTTGCATCGATACACCATTGTGCCTTTGTTGGCTATCAAGTTAGTTTTCTTTCATTTAATAGTAGGAATTTTAAATTTTGAATTTTTTTATTTTTAGCTTTTTTCCCATTTTTCCCATTCTTCAGTCTGATAAATAATCCTTTTGTACATTCATTGTATAAGTCAACCTTTAAATTTTACACTCTTATGTAAAGAATGGCAATTTTGCTAATATTTCTATTGAAATACTTGTTTCTGTTGCTTTAGTAAATATCACAGTCAAACCAAACTTTGTAAGGAAAGAGTTTATAACCTTAAACTTTTGGGTAAAACTGACGAGGATCAGGGCTGGTGCTTGAGTCAGGAGTTGAAGAAGGAATCATTACAGGAACATTGCTTACTGTCTTGCTCAGTTCCCTTTCAAATACAGCCCCTCTCCACCTACTCAGGGACTGTAAAATCTACAGAGATCTAAACCCTCCCACATGAATTATCAATCAAGAAAACATCCCGCTGATTTTCCTCCAGGGCACTCTCATACAGACAATTAGATTACTGTAGCTTACTTCAAGTTGACAAAAAAAAAAAAGTCACCTTGTCTATTTGAATCACACTTCAGCATGCGTTTATTTTTCTTTCGTGTTGGTCCCCAATGTTTTACATTAGTGTTAAAATATATAATAAAGTTCAGCATTGGAAGCTTCCTAGTCTTTAAAACAAAACAAAGTAAAAGGAAACAAACAAAATTTAAAAAAAAAAAAACAGTTCTCTGAAATGTGGATTCTATAATATTAAAAGTAAGTCATGTGTTTTTTTCCTTTGTTTCTTCCTTCTTTCCTTTCTTTCTCTCCTTTTTTTTCTGAAAGAGGGGGAGTCTTACACATTATCAAGTTCAACTGGCAACTTAAGGTGAAACTTCAGATCCTTTGGAACACTGTTTTTGTCTTCTGATGCTGAGGAAAGCCGTATCAGAAGAGTTTGAATCAAAGATGTTGGTCTCTCATTAACAATTGTTTTTTTTTTTTTAACTTTGTTATTAAGCATTCGTTGTCCCAGTGAAACAGAAGCTTTCTGTTAGATCCACATTAGCAGAAATGACATGGAAATAAAAAGAAAAGCTAAGTGGCATCTCCAGAAGTAGAATTATTCTTTAATCATAACAACTGGAAAGCTGAAATCTCTTTCTAACTGAAAGCGGAAGTGGGATGGTGTTTATGAGATATGATGATCTTGTGGTTTATATGACAGGACAGGGGTTACTTTGGGGATGGAAGAGTCCATTTGCAGGTCAGTTCTCTTGATGTCTGAATGTTGTAGATACCAGCAAGTTTAGCATATGGTTTCCTTATCAAAAGTTTCCCCAGATATTATCTGTTATGGAATATTAGTTGAAGATACGTTACATTTGTTTGTGCTGTGGAATATTTGTTTAATGATGCAAAGATGTGTTGTATTCTTTTACAATGCTTTTATTTAGCTCGGTAAAGCAGTGTTACTTTGCCTGCCTAAAACATCTGGTTGGGCCAATAAAGAACTGAACAGGCAATAGATGTGCAGGAGAGAGAAATAGGTAGGGTTGGTGAGCAGAGACAAATAAATAGGAGGAGAAATCTAGGGAAGAGAAGAGCGAGGAGAGAGGAGCAAGAAAAGAAAAGGAGGATGCCAGGTGCCATTCACCCATACGGTCAAACAGTCAGCCATGGATTAAGAAGGCAAAAAAAGATAGATAGATTAAAGAAAGACAAAAATCTCAGAGGCAAAGTGTAGTTAAAGAGAAACAGGATAAATTAAGCTAGAAAAGCTGGTTAGAAAGAAGCCAAGCTAAGCTCAGACACTCATGAATAAGAATATCTCCATGTATTTATTTGGGAGCTGGGTGGTGGGTCCACAAAGAATAATACATGTATACATACATACATACATAAACAAACAAACAAACTTTAACTGACACTTCACATGTCAAGTTTACTGTTCAGAGCATCTTAGCATCTCAATCCACATTTACGTAATTAACCCTTCAGTTTCATTTCCATATATTTTAATTCAAATATAGCACAAAACTGACTTTGATTAAGTCATTGCTTCCTCCTGAAGTTTCACAACCTAGGCCTTTATTATCTTTATTTCCATTAATATCCTTATAAACTCTTGCAGAACATTTCATTAATCATTCCACTAATCACACTCAATGGCTGCTCAGTCTAAGCTTCAAAAGCATGCACTCTCCTCCCTCAAAAGGGTCAAGAGCATAAAAAAACCACATGGCCAAGTTCATCACATCACAACAAAATCCCATTCTTTGGTATCACTTTATTTTGTAATTTGGTTCTGATGCTATGAAAAAAAGTAACTTGTACAGGAAAGGGTTTTTGTTTTGTTTCAATTGTTTGTTTTTTGTTTTTGTTTAGTTTTTGGCTAAAACATTTTAGCATAATCAGGGGAAGCCAAGATAAAAAGCCTGGTGTCAGAAATTGAATCTGAAACCAAAGCGAGGAAATACTGCTTCCTGGCTCAGCTAGCTTTCTTACACAGTCCACG
Organism: Myodes glareolus; assembly: GCF_982192425.1. NCBI lineage: Eukaryota > Metazoa > Chordata > Mammalia > Rodentia > Cricetidae > Myodes > Myodes glareolus. The sequence continues at coordinate 23,828,329 of NC_142046.1, forward strand.
CTCACCTTTCCAGGGATGCTACTAATTACAGGGGGCTGAGCTCTTCTGCATCAATTAGCAATTAAGACTATGCCTCACAGATATCCCAACAGGTCAGTCTTGACTGAGGCAGTTCCTTGATTGGGATTTCCTCCTTTGTAGCTTGTTTAGGTTAATCCCAAATTGATAAAAACAAAAACAAACAAACAAACAAAAACAATGAGCACATCCACAATCAACAATCAAGTCAAGGGGGTTGGAGAGATGGCTTAGTGGTTAAGAGCGCTGCCTGTTCTTCCAAAGGTCCTGAGTTCAATTCCTGGCAACCACATGGTTGCTCACAACCATCTGTAATGACGTCTGGTGCCCTCTTCTGGCCTGCAGACATACAGACAGAATATTGTATACATAATAAATAAATAAATAAATAAATATTTAAAAAAAACAATCAAGTCAAATGTGTGAAAAGAGCTGTGTGTTTTTGTTAAACCATCTTTTCTATTTAAAATGGTGAATGGCATAGGCTTGCTAAAAAAGTGGAAGCCAATATGTTGAAAGGTAGCCACTAAACCAAATTCGAGAACAAGATTATTTTTCTTCAAAATAGATACTTCCTGCAATGTCTAACAACCATTATCAATTGGACTCAATTTTCCATCTATTATTAGGACTACATAATTTGAATGTATTTTAGGGGTGTTGCACTGCTTCTATACTCAGAAACTCATTTTTAAAATTCTGTTAGGGCTATCTCTTGCTTGTTCTCAGTCTCTTTCTTATTTATAGTCTTAGAAGAAATAAGAAAAGCCTATGATTTTTGTAAGCAATCTTAAGCTTAAAGCCTTTATCAATTATTGACATATTAACATTTTTATTGAAATAGACTACAATTTTATCACATAGATACTATAAATGTTTCCTGTGAATTGAAATGTAACTTTTTAGAAAGAGGGGGAGGTTTATAAGACTCAAAAATGTAACTCTATGTTTTTCATATAGATTCATAATGCTTGGGAATCTCAAGGAACTTTCAGAAATTAGGAAGCTCAGACATATTTTTTTAATTTTTTTCAGACATATTAATAAAACCTATAGTACCTCCCTGATATTATATAAACAGTGTCAACTGGTGGGAAGGGGAGACTTTTAAGTGATTTGTACTACAGTTGAACAGGGAGCTCTAAGGATGAACCTCTTAGGACTTATCGCCCATGTGGGGTTGGCTTTTCCAAGATGCAGCTTCCTTTGAATCACCCACCATTCTACAAGGACTTTCCATAAAGTTTATCAAGGTATATTTGGGTGTAACCAATTATTTCACTTCTTGCCAGTTACATGTCTGAGATGAATAAACACCTTTTCATGTCATTCCATGAGAAAATAGACTATTATATATTATGTTATAAATTATATCTTATAATTAATGTCCTATCAAACCTATTAAAAGCTGATGACATTTCACCCAGTTTGCAACAAAAAATCTGAATGAATTCTAATATTCCATACCAGGATAAAATATTATCATACCAAATGATTATGTCATGAATACATTAATAATCATAATAAGTTCTCTGTAGAAATCTAAGCATTTATTTTTCAAAATTGAGTGTCTTTGTTCTTTTGCTTTAAGACATTTTTGTTAATTTAGTGTAAACATTATTTAAATGCAAATCTTTTTAAGGATCTTATTAATATGAGCTCAGGTGAATCTTAGGAACATATAGCATTTAGTTTTTTCATTTAAACCTCACATTGTTTTTCTACAAAAAGTGAGGGAGAAAGAAGCAGCTTGAACTTTTCTCCTCCCTAGGGTACAGACATTGATCCCTCATTGTAGGCAAAATATTTACATTCTTATTAACAAGGAAACTAAAACTCTGACTTCTTAAAAACCTCCCTTCCAAGAGTACAGTGTTAGAACTAACCTGAAAGCTTCCTTTCTGAGGACAAGCTTTCACATTGTCCCAAAGTATTATGCAAGGCTTGAAATGCGGGAAACAACCAGCATTTGCAGCCAGTTGTGAAGCCTATGAGTCACAAACACCAGTACAGCAATACAATGCTAAATATAACAAGGAGCTGGATTTCAGATCCACACAGCAAGAGGGAAACCATGCCTTTCACTAGAAACCTAGCCGACTACCTAGAGCTAGAAAAGACATGGATCTTAAACGAGAATCCATAATTACTACTCAACTAAGCCAGCACAATTCCGAACTGTATTCTAAACATTTGCTCTTATATCTAAAGATAAGTTAAGGTAGTCCTCACATTCTCTTTACAACAAATGAAAATCATTAAAAAAGCAAACAAATTTCAACCAGTCAAAATTCAGAGTTGTGGAGCCTGGGCCTGCCAGCTTTTCCTCATTGTAAATTTCAGAGAACTTTAAAACACTTCCCCAGCAAGTTCACCCAATGCAGTAGTCAGCAAGGAGCTGGGCCAGTTCTCCTGCCCTCAGGCTCTCCGGCCAGCTCACCTGCATGCACACCAAAAGGACAAGCTCTACTGTTTTGCCCAGGTGATGTGGAGCACCTGCTGTCCAAGTGCTGTAGTTAGCGGGGGACAAGGCCAATTGTCCTGCTCTCATGCCCCCGAGTCCTTCAGAAAAAACAAAAAACAAAATTAGGGAATTGACTGCATTCTGTCAATCATGTATTTTAATAAAACGCTGATTGGCCAGGCAGGAAATATAGATGGGTCAACCAGACAGGAAGTGGAGGCAGGGCAATGAAACTAGGAGAAGGCTAGGGAGGAGGAAACTTCCTCAGCCACTCCTGCGCAGACCACCGAAGAGGTAGCATGTAATTTGCCCAGCTGAGAAAGGTATGGAGCCATGTGGCTAATGTAGATAAGGATAATGGGGTAACATAAGTTATAAGAATTAACAAGAAGCCTGACCTAATGGGCCAATCAGTTTATAACCTTATGGAGTCCTATGTGATTTTTCTTTGGGCTTGCCAGCTATGGGGTACTGGGCGGAACAGAAACCCCAACAAGCCTGCCCTCATGTTACACAGATATAGTGAACAGGGTGTGACAGTTTTCTAAACAAAACAGCATACTGTTATGAATGACTCTGACATTGTTGACAGCGAATGTCCCAAGCACAAGATGTAGAATTGAATTACCTCAAATGTTCTAAAGAAACCAAGTGTTTTGTCTGTGTTCACCTAGAGCCTCCTAGAAGCAACCTGCTTTGTTGTGCCATGTAGACTTCCAAAACCTGCAAAAGTGTACTGGGGCAGGACCCTCCAGTCACTAGTTAAGGATGCTTGTCTGTTTATATTATATGCCTATGGCTTCTGGGGAAAATCTTAGCTGCTCATTCAAGTCAGTTACCAGGGTTCTGTAAAGCACATTTGTAATTTTATAGTGACTGCTAGATGACAAATGATTTTATTTTTGAATATGATGTGGTTCTGAATATAATTTACTCAATCTTTTGAAATTTTTAAAAGTGTGGTGCTTGTTGCATTTTGAAATTAATTTATTTACATATTTACATAATGTTTAAATGATTTTATTAACTTTTTTTGGTCTTTTGAGACAGGGTCTCACCACATAGTTCTGGATGCCCTAGTAGTCGCTATATAAACCAGGTTGGTCCTGACTTCCTTGTTCATGTTCTCTCTCCTTCTGCTCCTCATTCGGACTTTGGGAGCTGAGTCCAGTGCTCCAGTGTGGGTCTCTGTCTCTATCTCCATCCATCGCCAGATGAAGGTTCTATGGTAACATGCAAAATATTCATCAGTGTGGCTATGGGCCAAGGCCAGTTCAGGCACCCTCTCCTCTGCTGCCCAAGGAACAATCTGGGGACCTCTCCTTGGACCTGGGAACCCCTCTAGAGTCAAGTCTCTTGCAAACCCTGGGGAAACCTTGGACTTCCCACAGGGCAGGAAACCCTGACTGCTCTTAGGACTAGAGAGGGAGGGGGAAGTGGGGAGAGGGAGGGAAAAGGGAGGTGGGGAGGAGGTGGAAATTTTTAATAAATAAAAAGAAAAACAATAAACCAGGTTGGCAGTTGCTTCTGATGTCGCTCTTCACACAGCTGGCTTTCACTTTTTCTTCCTCTTTCCATTATACTAGGTTCTTTTTAGGCCATTCTCTATATTAATATATATGTACCAGAGAATAGGCATACTCTATATCAAGAGCTTTTATTTAATCAAGTCTGAAGAAATATTCTGTTTTATATATAGCACTCAGAAGTTTTAGAGATTTGATCATGATTGCTTGTGGGAGTCTATCAGAGTTTAATTGCCAAAATACTATTGCAGAAGTCTACACCAAGTAAAAAAAGGGTTGACAAATAGAGGAGGAGGTTGAGATGCATTAAAGATCCTTTAGCTCTGGAATGTGATGTAGATTTGTTGGTGTATTACTTACAGACTTCGGCAGAGTTTTAAAGAGGAGTGAAGGTAATGCCAGTGCTATTGCTCTGGGTAATTGGCTGATTATAGATGCTACTGAAGGGACGAGATGACAAGAGAGGAGCTTCAGTAGTATGTATGATGGTTGCTTTTTAATAATTTTGTCGTTTTGAGAAACTGCATACAAATTAGCCCTGTATGTATCACCACTTTTATCTCTTTACCCTTTCCTTTCTCCACCTCACTTTTTTGTCCCTTCCCCCATGAAATTCATGGTCTCTTCTTCATATTGTTACATGTGTATACACATTATGTGCATATGTTTGTGTAAACATATGTAGATGTAACATACTGAGAACATCTAGCTTTGCATATATGTGGGTGTGTGTATGTTTGTTCAGAGTTGAACACTTGATATTGGACAAACTTTGAGGGTGCTTGTCTCTGAAAGAGACTGATTCTTATCTCAACAGGCATTTACCACCTAAAAGTCTTTGTGCAGGGGTGGAACTATGTGGAATTTCCTTTTTCAATTTTGGCATGTAATTTGATGCTGTCATTATTCTCATTTGTTTCAGCCAGCCGTACTGTTGAGAATTTCTATGTACAATATATTTTGAGTTATATTAAGTTTGATATTCTATTGGATATACAATTAGCCTCCAATATTAGGATTTCATGGGCAAGGTTTACTCTGGGTTAGTAGTGTACCAGTGCTTATAATGTTGATGCTGTTAGCACCATAATGTGGGCAGTAATTATCTCAAAATAAACACAAATAATGCAAAACAAGTTATTGAATAACATATTTGTCCACTATACTCTAGACTTGTTGTAAACAGATAGTCTGCAGTTTGAGACCCCCAAACTAGTAATATGATTTTTACATTATTTGTTTTTAGACATATATCCCTAATTAGTTCAGATGAATCTGGCAAATATATCAACAAATAATTTATATTCGCTTAACAAAGAAACATTTGCATTTACCAAATTGCTAATATTGATTCAACATGTCCAAAAAATTCCAACCTGAAGAATTCAATGCATTCTGAAAATGTTGCTTTCAAACTGATACAAAATATATGAATTAAAAATGAAAAGTACAACAGTCCATCATTGTCAGATATCCTTTTGTCAACTAGCTAATTGCTTTGAAAATTCTTAGAGCAACTCTTTGGATGGATAACTCCCCTAATTATAAGCATACAAATCCAGACACTAACACTGAAACCTTCACTACTCTCTTTCCAGGCTTCTTTTTGACAGTGATTTATTGCATATCAATTTTAATTCCTGTCGAACTAAAATGTTTCATGTACAATTCTATTTTATTACTCTTTTTTGACAAAATAGAACTGCTTCCAAATGTCTTTATGTAATTTAACATATTTAGTCTTTTACTTGTGCATGCAAGTGATGAATATTGTTGATTTCAGTCTAAAAACAAAGCCCTATTAAGCTCTATTAGAATGAGAGGTATTTTCTTCAATGATGAATGAGTTGCCCCAGGTTGTATTTGACATCTTACTGAATATAAATGAACCATATAGCATTTTCTGCACTGATTGTCATTTTAAAATCAAGCTACATACATTTTAATGTTTACACTGGAGAAAAATGTTTCTAGAGCAATATAGGAAATAATTAAGTTTGTGATTTCATGTATATGAAACACCTGAGAGATATGTACAATATTCAATTCAATAAAAGCACTTAAGTATTTACCATCATAAAGTTTGTGGGATTTAGGGGAATGGAGGTAATAAATGAGGCAGTCTAAAGTCTCATGCAATAGCCAACTTTATTCAGGGCTGCAGACAATTTATGTTCTGAGAGTTAAGAGGAGTCACACGAGTAAAGTGTGTAACCACAGAGCAAGTCACAGGTGGCAGATAAACTGCATGTAATGGGCAAGTTGCACATGGCAAAATATGCTTTGCCATAGAGTCATATAAACAATAAAAATAGCATTTGTAATGTATAATCTGAAGTAAACTCATTCCCTTTTATGCTACTCCTGGAACTGACACAGAAACATACACAAGAACAATTTGGTGCTTTTGAAAAAAACTGATGTCACAAGACTCTTATCTTTTTTATTGGAATTTTATTTTTGTTGTTGTTATTTTAGAATGTGTTTTTTGTTTTTTTTTTTTTTTTTGCAAGCAGTCAATATTCTCCACACATGGCTCGATTCTACACACTGTTGTGTTCTAACAATAAGCACTTCCTTCTGCCAGGCATTAAACACCAAAACTGCCTACTAAAGAATGAAAAAAAAAACACTCTAGAAATTTTGAACAACTAACTTTAACAAAATCATAGACAAGTCTCAAAATCAAACATTGAGCAAAACTTTTTATGTGTAGCATAACAAAGATCGTAACAAAAAGAATGGAAACTCTTGATAATCTCACTCCAAATACTTTAAGATCTTTTAGTCTGTGTCCAAAATTCATTCATTTTTAATTTTTAGCTTCTCTATTGATTTTTGTCAAGTGATTAGTTAAAGATGATAAAAATGTTTTTAGTTTGTGTATCTGACAGAGAATATTCAACTCTTTTTTTCACATATAAAACAACAATGGTTTAGAGAATCAAGATGTGAAAATTCATTTTCTTAAGCTCGGATTCTCATAAGAGAATTCAGAGATAACATCCTTTACTTCCTGTAAATTCCGTACCTGTATTTGTATTATTTTGTGAATTCTGACAGTTAAAATGTTTTATTAGCTACTAATATGTTGCTGCTAGACTTCTGTGTTTTGCTCGGTTATTTTAGTTATTGTTCTGCTGCTGCAGAGAGTCACCATGACCAAGGCAAATCTTCTGAAAGAAAACTTTTAATTGGGACTTGCTTACAATTACACGGTATCTTAGTCCATCATCTTGGCAAGAACCATGGTGGCACAGATAGCACTAGAAGCAGTAGCTGAGATCTGTACCCTGATCTGTAGGAAGAGAGAGAGGGAAACACTGGACCTGCCTAGGGCTTTAGAAAGTTCAATGACCACTCCTAGTAACTTGCTTCCTCGAAGAGCCCTGCACCTAATCCAACAAGGTAGTACCTCCTAACCTTTGTAATCCTTTCACATGGTTCCATTCCCCGGGGACTAAGCATTCAAATATGCATGCCTATGGGGTCTTTCTTATTCAAAGCACTACATTAAGAACAATAAGACAACAAGGGATGCAGAATCTTGTAAGGAAAGAAAACAGGTATCTCAAAGTCACTGCCTATTTTGATAACCTCATCAGGTTAATTTTGATATAAAGTCATATCAATCAACTTTTCATGATTCATATTTATAGTTTGAACATAAGAATTTAACTTACCAACTACCAGCATGTGTAATTATATTGTGCCTTTTAAGCTTGTTGCATACGAATCAGGGAACTAGCAGGCTGTCCCTTGTCTCTCCCACAAAACCCCTATCCTGGACTGAACAAGCTTTCTGAGTCTGTAATGTGGAGAGAGAACAATAAAAGCCAACAGAGGAGATTCGAAACATCGTGTCCTTGAAAACAGCCAGACAGTAAATCATGTCTAACAGAAGTTACTGCTGTTTATCCCAAGGGATAAAACATGCCTGGGGTTGGAACAGAAGCAGGAAAGTCATCAAGAAGACATCCTCACTTGGGGACTCCAGCCTCATGTCTTCCTCCACTCACTTTCTGCTGAATGTTTGAAATGCCAGACTTTACAGTATTAATCTGTGGCTTCTGTCTACTGCGTGCTGTTTTCTCTGTCACATTTGCTATGTGCTACATTAATAACCTCACTCTTTTGAAACCCATAGCACAGTGATGGTTGATAATGCCCCAGACCAGTACAGAAAAACATATACATAATACACTATCTCCCTTTCATTATCTATAATCTCAAGAAACATGTTCTATTCCTTATTGTTATAGAATATTCAGTTATCATGTCAACTTCATCAGAGTGTGAGGACATAAATAAATTTTGAACCCCCAAATATCATTGAAATATAGCATTATGAATGATCCTCTCTTTTTTTTTATCATTTTTATTACAAATTTCCACCTCCACCCCTTCTCTTATTTTCCTTCCCCCCTTCCCCTCCTTCCCCTCCCTCTCCAGTCCAAAGACCAGTCAGGGTTCCCTGCCCTGTGGGAAGTCCGAGATCCTCCCCTCTCCATCCAGGTCTAGGAAGGTAAGCATCCAAACAGACTAGGCTCCCCCAAAGCCAGTCCATACAGTAGAATCAAAACCCAGTGCCAAAAAAAAACCAAAAAAAAAAAAAAATAAAACAAACAAACAAACAAACAAAAAAAAAACCCAGTGCCATTGTCCTTGGCTTCTCAGTCAGCCCTCATTGTCAGTCACATTCAGAGAGTCTGGTTTAATCACATGCTCCATCAGTCCCAGTTCAGCTGGTCTTGGTGAGGTCCTATTAGATCAGCTCCACCTTCTCAGTGGCTGGGTGCACCCCTCACGGTCCTGAATTCCTTGCTCATGTTCTCCCTCCTTCTGCTCCTCATTTGGACCTTGGAAGCTCAGTCCAGTGACCCAATGTGGGTCTCTGTTTCTATCTCCATCCATTGCCAGATGGAAGTTCTATGGTGATATTTAAGATAGTCATCAGTGTGGCTATAGGATAGGGCCAGTTCAGACGCCCTCTCCTCAGTTGCCCAAGGCACAAGCTGGGGACATCTCCTTGGACACTTGGGAACCTCTCTAGAGTCAAGTCTCTTGCCAACCCTAAAATGGCTCCCATAATTAAGATATCTACTTCCTGCTCCCATATCCACCCTTCCTCCATCCCAAACATCCCATTCCCCCAAGCTCTCCCCAACCTCCTCTTCTCCCTTCTCTCTCCACCTCTCCCCTTACCCCCACCCTAACCCCACCCCCAAGCTCCCAATTTTTACTTGGCAATCTTGTCTACTTCCGATATCCAGGAATATAACTATATGTTTTTCTTTGGGTTCACCTTCTTATTTCGCTTCTCTAGGATCATGAATTATAGGCTCAATGTCCTTTATTTATGGCTAGAATCCATTTATGAGTGAGTATATACCATATTCCTCTTTTTGGGTCTGGGTTACCTCACCCAGGATAGTGTTTTTTTATTTCCATCCATTTGCATGCAAAATTCAAGTTATTGTTTTTACAGCTGAGTAGTACTCTAATGCATATATATTCCACACTTTCTTTATCCATTCTTCCATTGAGGGGCACCTAGGTTGTTTCCAGGTTCTGGCTATTACAAATAGTGCTGCTATGAACATAGTTGAAAAAATGCTTTTGTAGTATGTAGGGCATCTCTTGGGTATATTCCCAAGAGTGGTATTGCTGGATCCTTGGGTAGGTTGATTCCGAATTTCCTGAGAAACTGCCACATTGATTTCCAAAGTGGTTGCACAAGTTTGCATTCCCACCAGCAATGGATGCGTATTCTCCCACTGGCATAAAAACAGAGAAGTCGAACCAATGGAATCGAATAGAAGACCCGGATATTAACCCACAAACCTATGAACACCTGATTTTCGACAAAGAAGCTAAAAATATACAATGGAAGAAAGAAAGCATCTTCAACAAATGGTGCTGGGCATAACTGGATGTCAACCTGTAGAAGAATGAAAATAGATCTATATATTTTTTATTATTATATTATTATTATTATAAATAATAATATTTATATATTATTATTATATTTTTATAATATAATATATATTATATTATATGGAATAGATAGATCCATATCTATCACCATGCACAAAACTCAAGTCCAAATGGATTAAAAACCTAAATATTAATCTGAACACACTGAAGCAGATAGAAGAGAAAGTGGGAAGTGTCTACAACACATGGGCACAGGAGACCACTTCCTATTTATAACCCCAGTAGCACAGACAATAAGGGCAACATTGAATAAATGGGACCTCCTAAAACTGAGAAGTTTCTGTAAAGCAAAAGACACTGTCATTAAGACAAAAAGGCAACCTACTGATTGGGAGAAGAGCTTCACCAACCCTGCATCAGACAAAGGTCTGATCTCCAAAATATATAAAGAACTCAAGAAACTAGACTTTAAAATGCTAATTAACCCAATTAAAAAATGGGGCACTGAGCTGAACAGAGAATTCTCCACAGAAGAAGTTCAAATGGCCAAAAGACACTTAAGGTCATGCTCAGCCTTTTTAGCAATCAGGGAAATGCAAATCAAAACAATTCTCTTAAAATATTTGTTTTCATGTTCTAGAGAGGCCGAAGTTAACTTAGAGACTGGACATTTGACTATTTTGTTTTGGTTTTATAAATTGGAACAATACTTTAAATTCAAGAGATATACTTTAAAAACTAATTTTCTCAATTTCTCAGAATATTGAAAATCTTTTCTTTCATTTTCAAAATTTATTCAGTAGTTAGGCCTGAAAATCAGCTTTGTCTTATTAGCAGGTAGTACTCTGTCTAGCTTGTTGATTTTCCATTACTGTCATTCAAGTCACAAGTGCACCATTCTGGGATCTGATTTTCTCTTGTAGGATTCTGAATGTGTATATATTCACAAGTTAAAAAGATGTCTTCAAAGGCAAAATTCAATAAATTTAATTTCTAATAAAATGAGACAATCTTTAACAGAAATATAATTTTACCTTATTCTACCTGTTTGAATAATCATAATTTAAAAATATCATCTGAACCATCTAGTCTCAAAAATAGGTGCTATTATCTGTAGGAACATCTTATGAAGAATTATTATTTTTAAAGAAAAAAGCAGAATTGAAGTGATATATTATATAGACTCCTTAAAATACTATAACATTATTAAATTATTTAATGCAGAAGTGTCTAAAGTTACCTTATTCCTTCATGCAGACAATCAAAACTTAATCTGCTATTATTTTAGTGCAGTAATATGTTCAATTTAAATTTAAGATAGAATGATGAATGAATATTGTCACTAATATTTATTGAATGAATCTCAATGGTGTACCTCTTTCATAACATTGATATTATCTACTTTTTTAGATTCTTCTAAATACTCAAGACAAATATCTAATGGAAGAAACTTAAATAAAGAACGGGTTATTTTGCATCCTACTTTGAGAGGATTCGGTCTATCAGGGCAGGAAAAGCATGAGACTCTAGCAAAGGGAACCTGTAGCAGCTGGTTATAATGCAATGTTACTCAGGAATTAGAGAAAAGGAATCAAAGCCCAGGCCAGGGTCTGTGCTGTAGACAGAGTCTACAATGTCTTATAGTGTTTATTATGAGAAACTAACTTTTTCTAGATAGCCCTAATTTCTAGATGCCTTATAACATCTCAGAACTGTGCCACTAGGTGGGGACTAAGGGCATATTATGCTCAAGAATATTTGCAGGACATTTCACATTCAACCCATAACGGCATCATATGTTTATCTTAGTCTATCAATTGATTTAATTTTTTTTTTTTGTAAATTTTATTAAATTATAAAAGTTTCCATTTCCATCCCCCCTCCCAACACCCTCCCACTCCCCCTACTCCCCCTCCTCCTCCCTCTTCGTCCCACAGGGCAGTCAGGGTTTCCTGCCCTGTGGGAAGTTCCAGTTCCTTCCCCCTCCCTCCAGGTCCAGGAAGGTGAGTGTCCAAACAGACTGGATCCCCAAACTCCATTATATGTAGAGGAAACAGGTCCCAGTGTCATAGTCAATGGCTTTTCAGAAAGACTTCGGGTCAGCCACAGTCAGAGAATCCGGCCAAATTCGGAGAGTCTGGTTAGATCACGTCCTCTTTCAGTCCCAGTCCAACTGGCCTTGGTAAACTCTCATCAGATCCGTTCCCTTGTATCAGTGGCAATTGATTTAATTTTATATCTGAAATTTCATATAGTCTGGAATGTATTTAACGAATTTTCTCAGAATGAGAAATTGAATTATTTGGATATTGTATCCACGGGCAACAAAACACTAGAGCTTGACTTATAAAAGGAATGCATTAAACTTCAAAAGATACAGCTAAGGTATCAATTGCTTCCAGTGCTTTGACTCTCAACAGTATGATATATTGGCTTGTCTAGAGTAACTTTAGAGTTTGCACAGTTTTTAAATCCTCCCAAGAAAGGAGTGTGCAGTTTCTGATATTGTGCAGCACAGGATGCATTATGACAAGTGTGTTAGGAAAATGAAATTGCCACAATATTAAAGGAAAACTTTATTACAGATAATTGCTTGCTCTGTTTATGCTTTTTCTGTAGAATGAGGGTAAGCAATTTAGGTTACAAAGATTTATAACGGTTTTCATGAAGATATATGAAATCCCAAACTTGCAAGCTTTTAAAATCCACCTATAAATCATTTTACACATTTAATTTCTTCCTGTATAAATTTTATGGGCCCATGCATAGCAGAAGGCTTAAATTACTCCAAGCTTTCTGAAGAGGGAGATAGGAGTAGAAATTTTCGCTGTATACTTTCTACCTAATACATGATGAAAATTCACAAAGTTCAGCTGTAAAAGCTTAAAAAACAATTTTATTGCTCAAATACATGCAGTGTTCTAAGGCATGAGAAGGAATCTCTTTCAGCTAGGACTGCCTCAAAATTGGCTTTGTCTACACTAAGTCAGCATTGCATGTCATATCTGTCTCAAATGTATGCATTTTAATCCTCGTAGTGGGTGACTACATTGTTAACCTAAGCATTCTGGATAGAAATCGGATCTTTGATTTTTAAGGCTGTTTACTTGAACTGAGACTATTATTATAATAGTAATACACTGGCTATCAGCTGTATATGTGAGGACCTTATCTTTGGAAGCACATGAAAGGCTAGAGAAGTTGGTGCCTGTATCTAACTTTATGGTTTGCTGTCTGACTTGATAGTAAGATTAGGGAAAAAAACATAGATTATTATTTAACTTGAGATGCTTATTGGAAGTGGGTGGGCATAGTACTGTTTATGCATTTCTGAGCCTTTCTAAAGCATACATTTTAATTTCCTGTTTGATTTTTGATCCAGAATAAGATCTAAAATCCAATTGTAATTGTAATTGCTTAGGAATGTCATATATTTGTTTCACCATCTGAAGAAATGAATTGTGTGTGTGTGTGTGTGTGTGTGTGTGTGTGTGTGTGTGTATGTGTGTGTGTGTGTGTGGTTTTGTCCATAGTTGTTCATTTTAAATGGGACTTGACCATTTATCCCTAGTCTCATATTCCACAATTAGGGACAACTCTTTTGAAACATTCAATTTGCTTTTGGCACATCTTCAATTCTTTATGAGGTATCCATTCCCATTCAATTTTCCTACCTTTATGGTAGATAATCACTTTTAGTGCTGAAGAGTAACATAATTGTATATGCGGATACACATATTAGGTATCAATTAGGAAAGGACTAAGTAATATCCCAGTAGTCTAAGAGACAGTATTTATGATTATATTTTCAAACCTTGTATTGCACCTACAGTGCAGTCTTAAAAAAAATGAAGTTCATGCTTTAAATGGTATTCATGAGATATGTCTGCCCTAGAATGTAAATTTTTAATTTAAAAATATACTTTCTGATTAGTTTTTCACAGAAAACTTTTAGCTGTCACTTCCTGAAGTTTTTCACCAAATTTCCATCATTTAATCTTGTTTTCAAATTTTCTATGGAGAATTCAAATTTTTTGGAGTTTTTTTTAAAATATGTGACTTGTGTTATGTTATCCTACAGCTTTCAATACTCTTTCTTCATTCTGAATATTGATGCTATAGCTCTGATATGCTGTTGGAAGTTTCTCTTTTGATCATGTCTATTCTGTATACTTCTTCTATCTGTAGGGGATAGCTTTTTTTTAACTTTTAGATTGGAAAAGTTTTCTTGTATGATCCTGTTGAGATCTATCCTATGACATTGACTTGGGATTCTTCTTCACCCATATCTATAATTAAAATTTGATCTTTTTATGCTGGCTTATTCCTTTCCTATGTTTTTATTAAAGTCACCAGGTTATGTGTTTGTGTGCTATAATTCATCTAATTTGACTTCATGTCCAGATGCTGTACCTTCCGCTTAATCCACTCTGTTTGTAGGGCTTTCCTCTCTATTTTCTAATAGGATTTTTTAATTTAATTATACCATTTGTATTTCATCTTGATTTCTATTCAATATGACTATCCAGTTATTCAATTCAGTTTTTAAATCATGAATGTATATTTGTCATTTCATTCAATCTTGTATTTATGTTTCTTGGTTATTACTCAGGAATTCTTTCTCTTTAAATTCACTGTTCTGCTTTTTTTCTTTTTAAAAGTAATTGAAATCCTTAGAGACTTTTATAATTACTTTTGTTTTGTGTTTTCAGTTCTATGTCCTTGGCTTTATGTAGGTAGTTCTCATTGGAGAACCCCTTATATAGGACTGGTGGATTTTTAGTAAGCATACCCTGTTGATATTTCAAATGTTTTTGGATTTCTTATTCTATTTTATTTATTTAATAGTGTGTGTGTGTGTTGTATGTGTGTGTGTGTGTGTGTATGTGTGTGTTTGTGTGTGTGTGTGTGTGTGTGTGTGTGTGAGAGAGAGAGAGAGAGAGAGAGAGAGAGAGAGAGAGAGAGAGAGAGAGAGAGGTGGAGTTCTTTTCTTGGTTGTGTTTTTGATATGGAGCACAGGCAACATGCCTTCATCTCTAGGCACTACAAGTTAGCTGAAGGTTTAGAAAGTCAGAATCTAGGAAGCAGCCAGAGATGGTTCTACCACAACAGAACTATTTTGAGAAAAGTGCAGTTAGGTGTACTTGTATCTTTAGGAAACATCCGCAAACTGGAGGGTTCTTGGTAAGGAAGAGCCCGTGATCTACCCAGTATTAAAGGGAAGAAAAGGACCAATGGGAAGTCATAATCCCTGTTTGCCCTCTGGCTGTGAATAATGCTCTTATGAGTTCCTCTCCTGTTCAGATGTATACACTTTAATTAATCCCTGAGTGGCAGTAACACAAATCCAGGCAACAAATTATGGAAAAAATACTCTAAGTACTTGAATTAAAGTATGTCCTGTTTTATGCAAGAGGATATTACAACTGGGAGGCCAATGACAGATGAATACATTCACCAGCAACAAGTAAATGGAAACTCCTCTTTGGTTGTTGACTAGCCAATAGTAACCAGACTTTGCAGGATAAATGCATACTTTTTGTTTGTTTCTTCTACAAGGTAGCATCTTTCTGTTTCCTAGGCTGATGCTCATCTGAGATTGTAGACATATGCTACAAATCCCTGCTTCCAACTAATAGCATCTTTTAAAAGTCAAGCTGGGGTGATGCATGCCTTTAATACCAGCTCTCAGGAGACGGAGGCAGGCAGATCTCTGTTTGTTCAAGGCCAGCCTGGTCTACAAGGGCTAGTTCCCAGGACAGACTTCAAAACTATAACAAACAAATAAAAAACAAAGAGAAAACACTCTCCCACATGAAAAGATTTCATAATACAATAGGGGATTAATCTATATTTACTTGATCTGCTATTAGAAAATGATATTAAATTGAGTAGGTATAAAAGGTGGTAGATAAGTATGGAAGTAAAGAGATAAATAGGTAACAGATTCTTTTAGATAATTGTCAAATATTGTAGGTACTCTAAACCAAATTAATTATTTTTAGACACCATAAAATATTTAAAACAGCTTTTCATTATTTCAATTCTAGTTAACTGCTGTGTTTGCAAGTACAGGTTTGCAGTATATTGAATTTACTGCTTTCATCAAAACATAAATATCAATATTAGTCTTCTAGGAATTGCTTTTGCACATTTTAGTCCCATTTGCTTTTTTCAATAGGGATTTACTGGACTTTTTTATTCTTGAATATATACACTATTTTATATTTTTATTATATATTTACATTTATTATTTATTTATATATTTTATTATATATAAGCTTACAAAATAGAGTGATTATGCCAAACATATTAACAAAAATATAATTTAGTCATATACTATATCATTTCCTTAAATTAAATTATTTTGTGAAAGATTATATATAATAAAATTTCTGAGCTAGTGAATTTTGACTTGTGTTAGCAGAAACATGATACTTATTGAATTCCCCATACCCCTAATAAGATATTGAGTTAAGCTTGAAACAATACAGCTAACATCTCAAAAAAAAAGTTTCAGGAGCATATATTCTAGTATCTTATTAGAAAAAAATTGTACTCACCTAAATTAAACACTAATTGATATTGTGTATAGTATTACATTAGCTTGATTGATTTAGTGAAAAGAATTTCAAAGGAAACTTAACCCTAGCTGCTACCAACTTTCTTTTCATGTGTGTGTGTTGCACAGGACTGAACCAGAGTTTTGGAAGCTCGGGAAGCATACTATCACTTAGCTACATTCCCTGCCAATGAAAATCAGATTTAAAAATGTATAATAATGTCATTCAAAAGGCTGCATTGTTTCAAACTTTAAGACATTGCATAGAAAATATGTAATAAAAAGTTCCATACAAAGTCATATATTAGAGAAGGAAATCAGGAGCAAAGAGTCATATCAAATTCATAAGAATATAGCAAATAATACTTACATGTATAACAGAAATAGATCAAAGAAGTAATACTGATGCACATAAAATGCTCATAATAGTACCACACAGATACCTAGAAAGAGAATGAAACTGAGAACACAGAGAAGAGTGGAAAAATCCAAGAAAGAAAAGCCACAATCCAAGCAGGGAAGATGTGAACACATGTGGACGCGAGTTTTTCCCATTACCTATGTACTGGTATGGGTGTTTAGCACCAGCACCGGGAGGTAGGGTCAGAAAAAAAGGGGAGGCTTTGAAATTGTTTGTGTACCAATCAGTATGCTCCAGGTTAAGTGGGATACCCTAACTCAGAAGAGAGAGTAGGGAGCTCATGAGGAAGTCACTAGATGTTGAGCCCTGGGTTCCACACAGACTTTCTCACATAGACAAACATATCCCAAGACCCCCACCTCCACATTTTCCATTTCCATTGGTTGTGCAGCAGTTCTTAGAGACTGAAACATTCTATCTGGCAGAGAACTTCTTAAGCAGGAAGGTCAACAACTCAAATAGCTTCAGGAAGTCCTTTGAAACTGACCAGATTCTCTAGGATCCTCCCTGTCAAATAAAAGTCACAAAGAAAACACAGGCAAGTCAAGCTGCAGGAAAAAAAAAATAAAACACTGATAAAGACCAAGATCTAAAGAAGACTTGGAAACCAGACCAGCTAGGAAGGAGCTTTTAAACCAGAGTGACATTGAAAGAACACTGTCCAACCTGTTGAGCTGTGTAAGGGCTGTGTAATGTACTCCAGTTTCCCAATACTCCTGTAAGCAGCCCCAATAAAACTCATGATTCACTAAGCTGTACTTGGTGGTATCTGAATTTTGGTCTGACATGATCTCTCCATTTGGAGTGAGTATAAGTATGTGTAGTATCTCCCCAGCAATATTTCCGTCACACAACACCATTGTTTATTTGTTACTAACTTACAACATCTCATTCCTTAATTAATATGTTCAATTTCATTAAATTGATGCAAGGAATGTGGACATTAGTTTAAAATGCAGTGGCCTGACTTGGTATCCAATTGTGAACTTGCTTTGTAGCACTTCCATATTAATTCCGTATATGTTTAATAGGTTTTACTTCATGTCAGACCCTTCAAATGAGAAGTGGTGAACTATGGTCCCAGTCATCATGTAGATTACAGGACTGAGAAAGAATTAGTTTCTAAAAGTGATAGTTAAGTGTAATGAGTATTAAGATAAGGAGAGATCACATTTTAAGGTCATTCTTGGAGTCCATGACCCAGCCTGGGTGATTTAGGAAGTCCCTGAAAAGAAAATAACTTTGAAATCATAATCTCCCAGGCTAAATACCTGCTAAATCTGGGATATAGAAACGAGCAGGCCTATTGAGGAGCTAAATCTCTACAGAGCAAGAAGTCATAGTCATACTTGAAAGAAAGTACCATGTTGAGCTATAATGTGACAAGAATCCTACCGTCCTGACGTGTGGGAGATGACTGGCCATTTTGCCCCAGACTCATTGTGTTCCTTATTGTTGCTTGCTCTTTTCCACTCTTCTCTTTTCCTTTCTAATCGTCTTCTTATCTACATTTTCTTCATTCTTTTCTCTTTTTTATTTTCCTTCATTTTATTTTTGAGACAGAGACTGACTTTTTAGCCATGGATGTCTTAGAACCTACTCTGTAGTCTGGACTGATTCTATGACAATCCTCCGTTAGCATCCAGAATGTTATGCTTTCTTTTTCTTGTTCATTTTTTTTCATTCATCCTTTTGTGAGCCTGAATATCATGACTATAAACCATATCCCTAGGCAGTAAGTGCCATGACTCTCAGTGGAATTGAAATAACCGCATACATTCTGTATTTCCTCTCTAAGTTGCAAGACTTCTAAGTTGCATGTCGTGTTATACAACTGCCAACTTCTAAGCAACTTTGAGATATTTTTAATATTAATTGATTTTCTGCCAAGTAAACCTTGATTTTTATGTTCTATTTTAGTTCATGACCACTCACTTCTCCCCTTGCAAGCCAAGACTGAGACACTGAATGAAACTTTTCATCTTTAAATGCAACTGACTTTTTTGCGTCTCAACTTTCTTTAACTCAACATTCAAGGTGTACAGGGTAATTCATAAAAGTGATATAAAGTATATGTGTTTCTCTTTTTCTTTTCTGTCCATCAAGGCTTTCTATTCCACATTTAATCTAGAATTATAGATTGTTCTATATGTGGCATAAGACTAATTGTGGTTTCAGAATGAAAATGTTGTTCCCATTGATGATAGAAGACTGTGCCCTCAGTGAGGTAACCTTCTTGAGACGGGGTGCTCTGATGTTGGCCATGGGGAAGTTGTATTGTAGGATGGATGTAGTACCCTATGTGTACCCCAAAACCTGAATGGTGTTTTATGCTTGTAAGTGTAACATGAGGGCTGGCTTGTTGGGGTATCTGTCCCGCCCAGTACCCCGCAACCGGCAAGCCCCAAAGAAAATTAATCACACAGAGAACTCTATAAGTTATAAAACTGATTGATCCATTAGGTCAGGCTACTTATTAGTTCTTATGACTTATCTTAACCCATTATTCTGATCTATGTTAGCCACACGGGCTCAGTACCTTTCTCAATGTGACAGCTTACATGTTGCCTCTTCGGTGGTCTGCACAGGAGTGACTGAGGAACTTCTCTCCTCCCTAGCCTTATCCTATTCTCATTACTCCGCCTCTACTTCCTGTCTGGTTGACCCGCCTATACTTCCTGCCTGGCCAATCAGCGTTTTATTAAAATACATGATTGACAGAATACAGATAATTCTCCCGCACCATGTAAGTTAATAATGAAAGATGAGTTTTGACAACAAAGATTGGAAGATTTCTCATCAGACATTATTAAGATGATTCTGAATCTGTTGAAGAATGAAAGAGACAGTGTCTATATGAGAGGACTGAAATCCACACTGGACACACAAAGACCAAGTTCTCAGCACAAAGGAGATTCATCTGCCCATGGATAAATACAAATGATAGGAGACAATAAAGAAAGGAGAAAATGGAAAAAGAAGATGGGGACGGGATATCTTCCCAAGAGGAACAAAGAAACCCCTCTAGATAAAATAGAGACAGACATGGTACATAGGCAAATGGTAGTTTATAAAGGGAAATGGGGTGGGGACCTGTGTTAAGATGAGTTGGTTTGCTTTGATTGGACATGTTAATTAGGGTAGCCAAAGCGGGACTTTTGAATGCTAGGCTTCAGCGATTTGAAATGTCAGGAAGCGGAAATAGTCAAATAAAGGAACAGACCTGGTGGCTAGCTTTAGAGATGTGAACTATGGCTGAGCAAGGGAGATGGAAGGTTGGAGGGCAAGGCCAGCCAACACCATGTTTGTCGTACTCAGACCTGCCAGAGCCCATTCAGTCTATATTTGCATATATGTATAATCACTTTCTTAAAGGTTATTTCATATTTCATATGCGGTGTGTTATAATTCTTTTAGTGAAGAAAAAGATCCTTTCCTTCAGAGCTTTGCAATTAATTCTCACACTTATTGCAATCAATTTTCTTTGCTAATTTTGTTTAAGGGCCCTTGAAAGGGAGATAGATACTCGTTTCAAGCAAAAACATGTGTCAACAAATGAGTGTCTTGTTCTAAGAAAGCATCATCCACTATAGTGCAATATTATGATTGTGATTTCATGTTGTGAGACACTTTTGCAAAATAAGTGGACTTAGATGCCCTAGATGAATACATTTGCTTATGAGAATATATGAGGAGTCTCTTAATTCAAAGGAAACAAGGTTATAAAAATATTTTACACTGTAATTTGACAGCTTATATGTAATCAGTTCTGAAATGTTTATGTCTTCCTAGTAACTGAGTGACCTGACTGTTTCTCCCTGAACAACCCTGCAATAGCAATAGACTACCGATGGTACATGAGATCTTATGTCTTCAGATGTCCTTCAACTGAGCTATTAGTTCCACCAGGGAATTCTGTGAAACTAGAAATTTAGTCACAGGCTATGTGTCTCATCTGAAGCTTCTTAAGCCTTTTATAACTCAGACATAGAAGCAAGAGATAATTTTGATAAATTCAGTCTTTATTCATGCGGCCAATTGTAAAATTCTTAAGTTAGGCAAATTGAAGGTATTTCTATTAATAAATGTATGTTATTACATTTAGTTATTATATTAACCATTATTATATTTAATAATATACATTTATTAATCAAAATATGCATTTATTAATAGAAAGTCTGTTTCATTTTTTTTTTCAGATTTATCTTTTTGAGGTTAACTACCTTACTTGATAGCTATTTGTATTGAGGGTATGAGTGGGGAGGTATGTGTGTCTGTGTGTTTTGTTTTGTCTATGAATGTTTGGGCACATGTCCAAGAAGAGGAGTTTACTTTTACATACACATGGAAAAGCTAGAGAGTGATACTGGGTGTCTAACTCTATCACTTCATCTTACTTTTTGGAGACAGTGTCTCTCACTGAACTTAGAGTTTATTGTTTGGGCTGGGCTGGCCAAAACACAACTCCAGCATGGGAGATGACTCACAAAAGCTGAAAATGCTAGAGTTGTCTATACAACTTTCTGTACACTCAGCTACTCAGTCTTCCTTGCTGAAAGTTTCTTACTCTTTCTATAAAGCCAATAAGGGCCTTGAAGAATCTTACAAGTTTATTCTTGTCCAGGAAAGCAGCTGTGGGCATTTTCAGGTTGCCATCCCGATCCTACAACATCTGAATTGCAAGTTTGTATTTTAGACATGAGTACATTGTTTTTTAATCAAATTTAGAGAGTTGTGAGAGGAGTTGCCCATCATTTGAGTTTCATCAACAGTAAAAGAGCCATTAATGCACAAAACAATCCCACACCAGATAGGATTTAAAGGGGTATTTATTTTGGGGGGTAAAACTTATAAAACACCAACCATTAGGAAAGGAGTCTAGTCACTGGAGCAGGAGCTGGAAACAAGTGCTGGAACCAAGAGAGCGCGCCTAGGCTCGTCACTCTTTTTTAAAAGAAATAGAACACGTCCCAGTAGGCTGGTATTTCAGTGGCTATTGGCTGAAGGAGCAGAAGGTGCTCCCACAGCAGCCATCACATTCTTAATAGAGAAGTTATACCTTAGGACCTTTACCAACCTGTGGATTGTTTTTGCAAAGACTGAAGTTGTTAACTAATGTGTGTAAGACATTTTCAACCCATAATAAGGCCAGAATACAAATGAAGATTTTAAAGATTCTTAAGTAATATCACAATAAATAAAACAGAATGTAAGAAGCAATTTTAACCACTGTTTGTCTCATCTTATTAAACATTGCCTTGAATTTTCTTACAACTACTAAACTTAAACATGCTTTATTCCGAGATTCAAATAGATTCATTACCTACTCTATAAATTATCACTTGAAAAGTTTCTGACTATGGAATTCATCTGGTCCTCTATCTGTTATGGCAAATATTATTGTATTACAATCCATCCACATTCATTCATGTCTTTTTCTTTCTTTATTTTTTCTTGTATTTTGAGATATTATATTATATTTTGTATAACTTTATTTCTCCAACCCCACATATAGTCTTTCTGTTTTCCAAGTTCAGGTTCTCTTTTTTCATTGTAGTAGGCATATACAATTTTATGTGTGTACACACACACACACACACACGCACACACACACACATATATATCATTGTATGTATAATAAGCATATATACTTATATATTAGGAAATTAATCACACACACACGTATATATACTTTCCTAAATATATGTTGCTCAGTCTATATAATGTTACTTGGGTAAATGTCACATCTGACCATTTGGTATTGGATAATCAGTTGGTATGCTTTTCCTAGGGAAGAGAGTTTCTTTCTCACTGTCAAAAGTCTGCAATTGCTTATAGTTTTTTTTTAATATATATAGAGTTGAGGTCTCGTGGGCTTCCTCGTCTACTTTGACTTGTCTATTTGTTGTTGTCCTTGTTTGACTCATGCTGGTGAGACTTTATGATTGTAGCTTCTGTCATTGTGAACTGGCATAATCTCAGAGTAAAATCCCTGATCTTCTGGCTTTTTCAATCTTTGCATCCCTCTACTGCATTGTTGTCAATGCCTTAGGTATCAGAGTGTTTTGAAGATGTATCCATGAGGAATTATTGGTTGTTGTTTTCTGTAATGGTCTCTGTCTGTTATGAAAAGTTTCCACTCTGAGGGGTGAGGGCTACACTTATCTCTGATTACACAGACAAATATTTATAATGTAATTATGGATTATTTTTGTTTAGTATAATGTTGGTTGTAGGTTCACCTTCAATATTCATATCTTCACTAGCCCTGGTTATGGTTAGATTTCTCTCATCAGATATGTTTTCCCTCTTTTGGAGTGGACCTTAAATGCAACTAGAATGCTGTTAGTTACTGCCAGGGCACTCGACCTTAGGGTTATCATGCAATGTTGCCAGTTGTTGCTCATATGCTTCACAGCTGCATAGGATCGTTGGTTGCGTCCTTCCTTTCAAAGCTTCAACAGTGTCCTCTGGCACCAAAAAGCTTGTCCTTAAGGAGGAGGAATTCAAATAATTCCAATTCGGGAGTCTCTGGTCCTGTCTCAAGTGCTTGGTGAGTTCAGCAACAAGGACTTACCGGTCTCTGGGAACAACCAATGGGAAGAACAATAGACTAATATATATTGAGACTCTCTTGGACAGTCATGAGAAATAACTAAAAAAAAAAAAAGGCTTTCTCATGCCCTGTGTTGAGATTTTATTAGAAGGTTTTTGGTTCTTGCAAAATACATTTACGTCCTAGATGAGAAATTTTCACTTAGACTGCATATGCATATTTATACTAAAAATTATATGTATTGTAGGTGTTTTCAGATAGATAGTTAATAGTATGATTACATGGGACTTTCACAGACATTGTTACTCTTATTTATACACATTCCTATTGTTGCTTCTGTACTAAAATAGTAGAGGTGAAACATTGTAAGAGGCAAGAAATGACAATACAATTCTAAAGCATTACACCTCTAGCTTTTTATAGAAAATGTTTATGAACCCTTGCTAAGGTGTTAATATCAAGAAAATACTGTTTCTGAATATATGAGCTTAAGGGAATTTTAAACAGTTTATTTAAATTGTTCTTCACATAGTATATACTTGTTTACTATATTGAGTTAATCTAAATCTTTCTTTCAATGTGTGTTTTCTATCCTTTGCAGACAAATATATTGATTGATGTCCAATTGATCTGATGATTTTCAAATCTTACTTAGCTTTTATTTTGAAATGTAGTACATGTGGGTGCATGAAAGACTCAGCAGGGCACAGGTAAATGAGCTTTTCTCCTAGAAACAAGCAGGCTCTTACTCTAAAAATAAAGAAATACAATCCCCTGATGTTTGCTGGAGTTTTGCTAACTTGCTTTTGCATTAAAGGTAAAATGAAGGGCATAGAACTGTGCTCACTGTGAGGCTTTCTGCTAAAATGAATCTTATAATGAAACATAGAAGGAGACTTCTCCCAGGTGACTTTCACACCCTTCAGGAAATCATTATTACCTACAGCATTTCTATCTGTATCATCAGATTTGTCATTGGCTTCCAAAACATAGCCGCTGTGTTCTATATTACTGGAACAATGAAGATAAGGTACTTCATGTCAGTGTGTGCACTTGTTTGCCAGTTTTGCAAGGTAGGAGGTAGGTAAGTCCAGTGCACTGAAACAAATGAAAGAACTGTGTGTACTAAGCGCAAAATCTTACAAATTCTTTCCTTTTAACAAAACAATTATTGGAATGATAAAAAAGCATATCAAATGAGTGTAATATGACTTTCTTCTTTAAAGCCCATTGCAAATTATAATCACACACGACAATGCCATAATCATATGCAGTAAAATATGTGTATTTCTTGCATATTTTAATATCTTTTTTTGGTATAAGTATGTTTCAGCATTAAATTTCAATTCTATAATAGCTTAAGTAAATCAAATTAATGGAATGAAGAAAGTAAGACAAAAATCCTGAGTTAATAATATTTGTATACAGTTTAAGAAAACAGTGATCTATAATTTATTTGTCAGGGGTCAACTCCTATGTCTATAAAATAATTTTTATAGATGGGGCAGTGAGTTTAAGAAAAAGGATATATTTGGTAAAATATCTTGAAATAAAAAGTGAGTGTGTGCAATTATGTGTATGTTATATTGTTATTATGAGAAAATATTTGTAATTGTTGTGATGTTAAGGATTTTGTTGCTATTTATTCAGAGTAGTCACTGGAAAAAAAGAGACAGATCAACTGGAATTTTTGTAATATTTTAGTGTTAAATGGATTATGGTCTTATGAATTTTTAAGCAGGAGGCTTTTTTGTATGACACCATGTTTCTTTTTAAAGTTTTGATATTTCATTATAATAATATCATTTTCCAACTTCTCTTTTATATCTTCATACCTTCCCATATGCCCACCCTAGCTCTCTTTCTTATTTATGGTCACCCTTTTCACTAATTGTTATTCTATATATTTATATGACATGTGCACACACACACACACACACACACACACACACACACACACATGCTTGCTTAGTCTGTATGATATAACTTGTTTAGATTTGTTTTCAGGGTTGCTTATTTGGTATTGGATAAACAATCATTTTGTTCTTCCTTGGAGAAGACTTCCTAATTTCAGTATTCCTTGATGCAGGAGAATTGTCTGTATTCTGTCAATCATATTCTAAACAAATGCTAATTGGCCAGGCAGGAAGTATAGGCAGGAAAACCAGACAGGAAGTAGAGGTGGAGCAAAGAGAACAGGAGTATTCTGGGAAGCAAGAAGCTCCCTCCGCAGTCCTGCCCAGACCACCAAAGAAGCAGCATGTGAACTGCCCAGCTAAAAAAGGTACTGAGCCATGTGGCTAACATAGATAAGGATAATGGGGTAATATGTGTTATAAGAGCTAATAAGAAGCCAGAGCTAAGGGCCAATCAGTTTATAATCTTATGGAGTCCTCTGTGTGTGATTTTCTTTGGGGCTTGCCGACTGTGAGGTACTGGGTGGGACAGAAACCCCAACAAGCCAGCCCCTCATGTTACAGATGGCACCCACATGGATAACTAAATCCACAGAAAGCCTGAGAAAGCTTGGGAAAGAATAAAGCATGTCTTCTTGGTAGCAGCAATTTCTTGGGTCTGCTCTGCTTGCTAGAGGCAAGCAAGTGCTCTCATCTAAGAGAGGTTTCCTGATTCAGCTTTAGCTGCAAAACCCTGCAGCTCTTTTAAGAGGTCCTGCCACTAAACACTTAAACTATGTTGAGGAAAAGCTGAATGCATGCTTTTTGGTTTTCAGCCATAGCAGGAAAAAAGCTGCGCTGTTTTAAAATGCCTGCCATCCTGCCAGGGCAAACTCTGGCTCTTTCAGGCAGGCAGTCTGACTGAGTGTGGTCTGTGAGCAGAATGCTGCAGCTTGCTTGCTAGCAGAGACCTTGAAATGCCATAGAGTTGTGGCAATAAAAATGGCTACAGATGGTACCTCTGCCATGAGGCTGGAAAGCTAAGGAATAGGCTGGATCTAGCCGTCAAAGCCACAACTTTAATCTCCTTAAAGACTCAAGTAGTCAGAAAAAGAGAAATATATAGTAAAGAGATATTCAAAGACAAAGGAAACTCCTAAATGCTTTACAGTGTGTTAAAAATATATGCAGGCTAAAAGTTAAAGTTCTTAAAGTTAAAAAGAAAGAAAGTAGTTGGGTGTGGTGGTACACATCTTTAATCCCAATGCCTGGGAGGCAGAGGTAGACTGACCTCTGTGACTTCAAGGGGCAGAGGTAGATTGACCTCTATGACTTCAAGGTGTAGTAGCACACGGCTTTAATCCCAATGCCTGGGAGGCAGAGACACACAGATCTCTGAGTTCAAGGTGTGGTAGCACACACCTTTAATCCTAGCACTGGGGAGGCAGAGACAGGTGGATCTCTGTGAGTTCAAGGACAGCCTGGTCTACAGAGTTATTCCAGGACAAAGATATACAGAGAACCTATCTCAAAAAGTAAAAGTAAAAATAAAAGAAATAGAGGTTAAAATAAAGCCTCATAAAGATGAAAAATATAGAGAATCTTGATACTGTATGCTATTATGCTCTCTTTGAATTTTTTGAATGCTGAGGAAGGAGAAACAGCTGCTAAAAATATTTGCTTATAAATGCTGTTGAGGCCGGGCAGTGGTGGCGCACACTTTTAATCCCAGCACTCGGGAGGCAGAGGCAGGTGGATCTCTGTGAGTTCGAGGCCAGCCTGGTCTACAAGAGCTAGTTCCAGGACAGGCACCAAAAACTACAGAGAAACCCTGTCTGAAAAATCCAAAAAACATGCTGCTAAATTAATACAAGATATGTATTTTGAAAATAATCTTATAGAGTCTTCTGTGTGTGATTTTCTTTGGGGCTTGTCGGCTATGAGGTATCGGGAGGGACAGAAACCCCAACAAGCTGGCCCCTAATGTTACAATTCCTTGCTTTCCTGTAATTCTTTTCCTAGGTTTGAGTTTTCATGAGCTTTTCCTGCCAGTGTTAATAAGTCTATAGGTGTTCAGCTCATGCTTAGCCAATCATGCTGATGAGACTTTATGAGTGTAACTTCTGACCCTTACAGGAGACACAATGACATAACACACTCTCACCTTTCCCTCGTCATTTTTTTTTTGACTTTTCAGTCTTTCTATTCCTTCTTCTGCAAAGATCAAGAAACTTGGATGCAGAAGTTGTATTGTAGGTGCGACTGGGCTTCACAACTCTCCATTTTTATGTTTGTGGTTTGGAAAATCCTTGAACTTTCTTGTTTTGAGTATTTATAGGGGTATGGCTGAAACAGAAAAAGGCTTAAGTATTTACTATTAAATTGATAAATCCTCTGGTTTACCATAGGCCAAGGAAATGAAGGGCCCACATGTTTGTGTACCTGTCCCCACCATAAAAGTAATCATGCTCTGTTCATGTGCTTTCCACTCAGTTACAGGTGACAACCTCTCCCCATATCTTTCTTTGTCTCTGTCATTGTTTATAATTGATGTTGAATTCCTGCCAGATTGTCCAACATTACTACCTCAGAATTTGCAAGTGTCTCAAGTGCTGTTAATTATCTGAGATCCTTTTTTTTTCATATGCACAAAGTAACTGCAGTTTTTCTTAAGTAATTACTTGTGTTTCTGGTGTCTCTTGACAACAGTGGAGGCATTCTAAGAAGATACTTTTATTTAGTCTGTAAAAATTGCTGCATTCAAAACAAGATTATAGGAAAGAGCAATAGTGTCTTAAATACATAAGTTCTTGAAGGGTTAACAGGTGAGCAGAGCCCTGTCCATTCTATTATGTTCTTAACTTGGTTATCCACCAGGTTACACACTCCCAGTGCTTCATACACTGCCTTTTTATTTTTTGCCTGCCATTTTCCTTTTAACCCTAATCTTTGATCACATTACAATGCATGTAAACAGTTTTCAGTTTTCCACCATGGGCACTTTTCCCTTGCTACCTACAATGAGCTTCCTCCTGCATCAGCTTTTCTAATATACGCTTAAAATATAGAACTAGCAATTATGATTGAACTGGTAAAGAACATGGATTTAGACAAAGACCAAGTGCGTTCTAGTAAATCACTACTAATCTTCATATATTTTCTACATCTCCATTTCTTCATTTATTTTTATACACATTTGAAATGTAGGAACTCCTTCTGTATATGTGTTGATCTTATTGGTTAACGAGTTAAAGAAAACTGTCTTGGGCCTGCACAGAGCACAATAGTGGTAGGCAGAAAAAACTAAACTGAATGCTTGGAAAAAGAAGGTAGAGTCAGGAGAAGCCATTTAGCCCTGGTGAGGGAGAATTGTCTGTATTCTGTCAATCATGTATTTTAATAAAACACTGATTGGTAAGGCAGAAAGTATAGGCGGGTCAACCAGACAGGAAGTAGAGGCGGGGTGATGAGAACAGGAGAAGGCTAGAAAGGAGGAAGTCCATTCCTCCATTCTGGCCCAGACCACAGAAGAAGCAATATGTGAGCTGACAGCTGAAAAAGGTACCAAGCCATATGGCTAACGTAGATAAGGATAAGGGGTAACATAAGTTATAAGAGCTAATAAGTAGCGTGACCTAATGGACCAATCAGTTTATAATCTTACAAAGTCCTCTTGTGGTTTTCTTTGGAACTTGCGAACTGTGGAGTACCAGGTGGGACAGAAACCCCAACAAGCTGGCTCTCATGTTACATAACCCCACTGATGGAGACAGATGCCAGGACTTTACCTGGTAAGCCACAGTCTCATGGCCATACACATATTGATAGAGATGGGTTAATTTAAGATATGAGTTAGCCAGAAATACGCTTAAGCTATTGGTCAAACAGCATTGCAAATAATATGATTTCTCTGTGATTATTTGGGACTGAGGAGCTGGGAACAAACAAATGTAACATGAGGGCCTTCCTTGTTGGGGTATCTGTCCTACCCAGTTCCCACAGCCAGTAAGTCCCCAAAGAAAATCACACAGAGAGTCTATAAACTGATTGACCCATTAGCTCAGGCTGTGTATTAGCTCTTATAATATATAACAGCCCATTATTCTAGTACATGTTCACTACCTTTTTCAGTGGGGCAGATCACATCTCGCTTCTTCAATGGTCTGGGTAGGACTGGGAAAGAACTTTCTTCTTTCCAGAATACTCCTGTTCTCATTGCCCCACCTTTACTTCCTGTCTAGTTTTTCCACCAATACTTCCTGCCTGGCTAATGGCCAATCAGCATTATTTAAAACATGATTGACATAACACAGACAATTCTCCTGCACCAAACAAGTGGCATTCCTACTACAAACAGCCAATATAGTTTTAGAAATGCCTTGATCTGCATTGATCAACAAGAATAAAGGCTTTTCATTCCTGGAACTATAATTTTTGTTGTCATATGTCTCTTACAGGTAACATTATCACTCCAATTAACATGACTCTATTTACATTATTTATGCATATATACAATACTGTAAAAATATCAGCATATTTTTCTGTGTGTATTTGCATATTTTAAAAACAAACCTTAAATATTATCTCCCTATGACTTTTACAAGCATCTTAATGTTCTTTATCACTCTTATTTTTTTATCCTTCAGTATAGCCCACTTTTCCCCCACAAATATAGCCCCCTCAGATTTTCCTCATTTAGGTTTTCAAAGATCCCGCATGCCGTAAGCTAAAATGTTAAAATGCAAAGTCATGGGTTGTGCTGTAGCATTCTCATACATACGTGTAACTATACTTTACATACAATTATAACTAACTCACTTATCCCCCTTTCCCAACTCTCTGTACCATCCGCACTGCCATCTACTTTTTAGTTCTCTTGCTTTCAATTTATACATAATCCCAATGCCATTGCTTTCCTTCATTTTTATCCTTCCCTCAAGATCTCTGCCCTTACCTTTATATTTCAGTTTCTACATTCGTGACCTAAACACACACACACACACACACACACACACACACACACACAATAACACAAATTTAGCTTCTGCATATAAAATGAAGATGTACCTTTGTGATTATCTTTTGTTTTAACATAGTTACATCCATTTCCCTTTAATAGTATGACTTAGAGCTAAAAAAAGTAACTACTTTATGTTTCATTTTGTATACATCCATATAGCTCTTTTTACAGGATTATATGTTGAAGAGTCTATCTTTTTCATCATGTGACAAGGAGTTATTTTATATTTGGAATGCTCTGAATTTGTTATTTGTTGAGTATAGATGAATGGGTCAACTGACCTTAATCAGAAATGAGAAATAAATGAAGCTTCTTCATTTGATATTTATGGTAACATTTAAAAATTTAATTTAAAGATCTCTGTAGGTGATGGAAAAAGCATACCCAAGAATTCTAAGCACTGAACTCCTAACTCATTTACAGAATCTTGGACAAGGAAGTTGTTGGCTACAATTTTTAGGACAATCAAATGTTTACCAAAGAGAGAGAGAGAGAGAGAGAGAGAGAGAGAGAGAGAAGAAACAGGGCTTTAACCTAACAAAATATGCTAGAATGAACTCTAGATTAAAATGAAGAAAGGGTGGGGTAGAGGGATTAGCTCTACTCAGAGGCACACATGTCTAGCCCAAGTTGAACTATAACTACTTGTCTTATATTTTCTGTTTTAATTCCTTGTCTGATGGTATGATAAAATTCATTGGCCAAAACAATTTTTTTTGAGAAGGGGATAATTTTGGCTCAGAATTCAAAGATACAGTCCATCACTGTGGAGAAGTAATGGTAAAAGGAGCTCTTGAGATTGGTCACATTATATCCACAGTCAATAGGAAAGAGCCATTAAAGATATTTATCAAGTAACTTTTTCCTTCAAAAATTATCACCATTATTATTATTATTGTTGAGAGTTCATGCACATGTGTTATGGTATGCACATGGATGTCAGAGGACAACGTTTCAGAGTCACTTCCTAACTTTGACCATTTGAGGCAGGGTTTCTGCCAAGGTGTTGGGTACTCCAACCCAGTCATCCAAAAAGCTTCTAAATGATTCTCCTGGCTTCACTTCCTATGTTGCCACTGGACTGCTGGTGTTATAGATGTATACCTCTGCATCTGGATTTTTAAAAAATTTTTAAATTGTTTTTATTCAGCAATATATTTTTCTCTGCTCCCCTCCCTTCCTCACAGCTCCCTTTCTACCCTTTCCCATGATCCCTATGCTTGCAATTTACATAGGAGATCATGTCTTTTTCTATTGCCCATGTAGATTAGATTCATGTATGTCTCTCTTAGTGTCCTCTTTGTTGCCTAGGTTCTCTGGGATTGTGACTTTAAGCTGGTTTTTCTTTACTTTATGTCTATAATCCACTTACTAGTGAGTACATATTGTAGTGTGAGATGTACTTCTGTCTATGTGTTGCTTTTATTGGTTAATGAATAAAGAAACTGTTTTGGGCCTATAGCAGATCTATAGGGGAACAGAGATAGGTGGGGAAAATTAAGCTGAATGCTGGAAGAAAGAATTCAGAGTCAGAGAGATGCCTTGTAGACACACTGGAGACAGATGCCTGAACTTTATCTGCTAAACCACAGCCATGTGACCATACACAGATTAATAGAAATGGGCTAAATTAATATGTGTTAGCTGATAAGAAACTAGAGCTAAAGGGCCAAGCAGTGATTTAATTAAAACAGTTTCTGTGTGATTATTTTGGGGCTAAGCTGATGTGGGAGTCCCTTCTGTGTGCTGTCATTACCATTAATGAATAAAAAAGTGCGTTGGCATATTGATAGGGCAGAACTTAGGTAGGCATGGAGGACAGTACTGAATGCTGGGAGAGTCAGAGGAGAAGCCATGGATCCTCTGCCTGAGACAGACGCTGGTTAGAATTTTACCCGGTAAGCCACAGTCATGTGGTGATACACAGATTAATAAAAATGGGCTAAATTAAGATGTAGAAGTTAGCCAATAAATAGCTAGAGCTAATGGGCCAAAAAATGTTTTAATTAATATAGTACATGTGTGATTATTTCAGTTCTGGGCAGTTGGGACAAACAAGAGCCCTCCTCCTACACTAAGAAACTGGTAACTAAGAAGTTGCTCTCTCCCTCCAATAAACTGGTGCATCAACGTGGTAGGCTAAATCCATATAAAATATGAGAGGGCTTGGAAAGGAACTCTAGACACACACAAAAAAGCAGTTTAGCTGCATTCTTTTTTTTTTTCAACTGGTAGCTTGCCACAGCTCCTTTAAGAGAGAATTTTCTGATTCAGAGGTAACAGGAAAAAAGCTGCATCATTTTGAAATGCTGACTTTCTGGGCCATCCTGCCAACAAAATCTCTGACTATTTCAGACAGAAAGTCTGGCTACAGAGCATTTGAGTAGGGTTTGTGAGCAGACTACTGCAACTTGCTTAATGGCAGCATGTACTTGCTGTATGCCTGAGAATGGGGCTGTGGGCATGGCTCTTGGAGGCAGCAAATGGTTCCATTATGCTGGGCTGTGTAGAGCAAGCAGGAAGTACTATATATATCCTAATAATGCTGTTGCTTAAATTTTTCATAAGCACTTAGCATTTTAAGAAGTGCTCCTGGACAGTAAATAATTACAGACACATAACAGGACAGATTCAGACATAAAAGACCTCTAAATAGGTCACAGTGTTGGATAAATGTATGTATGCTTGAGAAAGAAAAGAAAAAGAATATAGAGAGTTATAAAAAGTAATGGAGAGTCAGATTAAAAGGATAAACCACATAAAGATGGGAAATTCACAGTCTGTAATATATATATATATATATATATATATATATATATATATATAAAATTGCGATTTCTTTGAATTTCTTGATTGTGAAGAAGCTAAGAAATCAACACATATACTTTAAAGGTTTTTTGACTTCAGAATTTGAGTGTAAGGATATGTTGTTTTGGAAAAGAGGTTCTTATTTTGTTTTAACAGAGGATGAGAACTTCTGGTAACTATATGGACATGCTTGTTCATTGCTGTTCTAGATATTGTAGCTAGGAAATGAAAACATTCTAGGTGTTCAACAACTAATGAATGGATAATGAAATAAGAGTATGTTCACACAGTGGAATATTTCTCAGATATTAAGAAAAAAATGAAATTATGAACTTTTCAAGTAAATGATTGAGCTGGAAACAATCATTCTTAATGAGATAACTCAAATCCAGAATCAAATGTCATATATTTTCTCTCATCTGTGGATGCATAATTTTATTTTTCAGGCACACACACACACACACACACACACACACACACACACATATATAGAGGGGGGGGAGGAAAGAGAGATTCAATTGGAGTATTTTAATTACATTTATTCATGATAATGTCATAAATATGTATATAAAATTTTTGATATGTCTTTTTACTCATTGAAATTAATGAGTTTTATGAATTGTGTTGAATTATCATATCACTTTGAGTAATAAAATCATTTTTACAAGATTAATTCTGCCAAATTTTTCATCTTTATTTTGCCTGTCTTTCCATCTTTATTTAGGTTAACTTTTCCTTATAGAAGTTTTTCATTTTCTTAGTTAGTCTTATTCCTACTGTGTTTAAACATATTCTAAAAAATTGCTTCTCAAATTTGTATCTTGGAAAATATTACTTTTCATAATTGATAGAAATTTATTTAAATTATTACTGCTTCTCTCTGTCTCTGCCTCACTCTCTCCCTCTTCTGTCTCTCTCTCTCTCTTTATCCTCTCTCTCTCTCTCTCTCTCTCTCTCTCTCTCTCTCCCTCACTCTCTTTCTGTGTATGTGCAGACATGTGCGTGTAGAAGTCAGAAGGCAATATTTAATAGTTGATTCTCTCTTTCCCTTATGGCAGCAAGTATTTTTACTGGCTGAACTCTCTCTTTCTTGAAAACCTTAAACATGTTAATATTAATCTAATGTAGTAATCACAATCAAATGAATCAAAGAAATATAAAATATCAAAAACTTTATGCAAAAGTTTCCTTTGGAAGTAAAACATCTATGAACGAGCAATAAGTAACTTTATCTTCACTTAGTTTTATTAACTTAAAAGAATTTTTTTTACACTTGATCATTTACTTCAGGTACGTGTATGCAGATGTGCAGTGGACCACAATGCATGGCTGTATGTGGACAGTTTTCTGAATCATTTCTCTTCTTCTACCTAGTGATACCTGTTATAATTTAAAAATGGCAGGAGAGAGAGAAAGAGAGAGAGAGAGAGAGAGAGAGAGAGAGAGAGAGAGAGAGAGAGACATCAGAAGCCAGAGCTCCTCTGGAGAGTTTTGGGGATTTGTTTTGTTTTTTTTTTTTTTAAATTGGGAGAAGAGAAGGGAGGGAGAGCAATAGGAAATGCAGAGTAACCTCATAGAAAGAGAAAGAGAGAGAGAGAGAGAGAGAGAGAGAGAGAGAGAGAGAGAGAGAGAGAGAGAAAGAAGACAGAGAAAATGAAAAAACGATCAGGTTCTGCCTTTTAAAGGGAGGACACATAGCATCTGCAGAGAGACCACACAGTAGGCTAAAGTACTGCCTGCATACTGGGCATGTGCACAGGGGTGGTGCACTCTGCTAAGTCTCCAAGGAGCGGGCCAGGTATGCCTGAATTGCAACAGCACCCAGATACCAAACCAAATCTAATACCAAAGCTATTAATACCAAATTATCTAATACCAAAGGAGGCATTGGATCTCCTTGCTTGGCAGCAAGTCCTTTTCCCACTAAGTCATCTTGTGGAAATTTAAATTTTAATAATATAGCATAATTTGAATTATTTCTCTAGAGTTAATGTTTAAAATAAATATTATCAGCTTGTACTTTCACTGACTCTTATACTGTGTAAGTATTCTATTTGTTATGGTTCACTGTATCCTTCAAATGTCATACTTCAGAGAAATTACAGTGATGTGTGGGTAATTGCAATTGGCAGTTTTACATGTTCTGAAATGTTTCTGTGGGAAAACTTCGCTTTTGATGAAAATATTTCATAGCCTCTTCTTGGATTCTAACAGTAGTAAGTCCTTTTTGTAGAAATTAATTTTATTTTAAATATATATATATATATATATATATATATATATATATATATATATATGCTTATGTAGTTTGTAAGAGGGTATGAATCCATGAGTGCAGGTCCCTGTAGAAACCAGGGGCATTGGATCCCTTAGTTACAGGTAGTTGTGGGTTGCTTGATGTGGGCATTGAGAGTCAAATGTTGGTCTTCTGTAGGTACAGTATGGGCATTGTGATAGACTGATCATTTGCTTTCATGTTCATGTTTAATGAGAAGAAAAAGGGTTGAACAAATTATTTTCTTTTGAGCTTTATACATAGGATCACAAACATTCGTTCTTCTTAGAAAGGACACTTCTGAGGTGCACCTAAGTGGTCTTGGGTGATTCAGATGCAGGCAATCTGAGGAGGCTCAGTGGGAAACTCTGCTGTCTCTTAGGCTGCCCAGGGAAATTTAATCCTTTAAAGTCTATCAGAATTAAATTTGAGCCAAATGCAGTTAACCTATCAGGAGTTTTCATTGATAAATGTAATTTGTTAAAATCTTCTATCATAACTTGATTCAACTTTTGGGAAATACTATTTCAAAAATATCCACAAATAAAAATCTTTATTTTTTTTAAACTTAACGGTTGTCTTAGTATTCTGCTCCATTTCCCATGCCACCATACCTGACCACGTATGTGACCTAGTACCTAATTTAAAGGTAGAGGTTTCCATCTGCTGACCCTCTCTCACACACACATATTGACTCTTTGTGGTCCCTAGACATTAGTGGTCTTTTCTACATCCTGACTTCTATGAGGAAAGTAACTTCCACAGAAATCAGGAAGATAACTCTGAAAGACAGGAGTAAATTATCAAATTTGAAAATGTAATCTAAAGAAATAAAACCACCAAAGACCCTATGGGCTAAGGGACAAAGTCTGAGGCACACAGATAAGTGAGTATGTAACAGGAAAGGTGAGTCACCAAATGACCTATTTTTGACTTTCATTGTATTTTCAAGCACACTCAGGGTGCATAAAATTTTGTTGACCATTCTTTCCTTTTATTGTCATCTTTTGAAGGTGGCAGAAATCAAGAGTACAAGTGGATATCTATAGCATCATTGTTCCACAGATTTTTTTCTGGGTTATTTTCTTACCTAGGTAAAACTGGCTCATTCTCTCTCTCTCTCTCTCTCTCTCTCTCTCTCTCTCTCTCTCTCTCTCAATCTGTGTGTGTGTGTGTGTGTGTGTGTGTGTGTGTGTGTGTGCATGTGTAAGTCTCTATGTGTAGCAGAGTTGCAGTGACATGAGGTAAGTGTGGAGATCAGAAAAACCTTTAATGAATTCATAAAGGGATTTGAATCCAGATGATTAGGCTTGGAAGAGAGAAAGTTTACCTAAAAATAAGTTTCCTTTGAAAGAAGTTTCATTCACACATGTTATCATCTTAAAATATTTTCATTTTCTTAAAATTCTCATAGTTAAAATGACCATTAAACATTTTATTGATTATATTTCTATTCAAAGGAATATGCTGACTATATGTTATATCTTAAAATATCTTAATTAAGGGAGCCATTTTAGGGTTGACAAGAGACTTGGCTCTAGAGTGGTTCCCAGGTGTCCAAGGGGATGTACCCAGCTAGGTCCTTGGGCAGTAGAGGAGAGGGTGCCTGAACTGGCCTTATTCCATAGCCACACTGACGACTATCTTGAATATCACCATAGAACCTTCATCTGGTGATGGATGGAGATGGAAACAGAGACCCACATTGGAGCACTGGACTGACCTCCCAAGGTCCAATTGAAGAGCAGAAAGAGGGAGAAGATGAGCAAGGAAGTCAGGATCACAAGGGGTTAGTCCACCCAATGAGACAGTTTGGCTGATCTAAGGGGAGCTCACCAAGGCCAGCTGGACTGGGACTGATCATGTGATCAAACTTGATTCTTTGAATGTGGCTGACAGTGGGGACTGACTCAGAAGCCAATGATAATGGCACTGGGATTTGATTCTACTGCATGTACTGGCTTTTTGGAATTCTAGTCTGTTTGGATGCACACCTTCCTAGGCCTGGATGTAGGAGTGAGGGCCTTGGACTTCCCACAGGGCAGGGTACCCTGCCCTCTCTTTGGACTGGATGGGGAGGAAGATGGGGAGGGGGAGGGAAATGGAAGGAGAGGAGAAAGTGGAAATTTTGAATGGTATTTCTTATTTGTAGTTAAGACAATATGATTTTACAAAATACATTGCAATTTTAATATGGTTTGTAAGAATTTATATTTATCTTGTTTAGTGCAAACTGACCATTGGTATGCATAAAGGAAAGAGATGGACCCATCAGAATTGCTAACAAATGTCATTTACAAATAGCTAGTCAAATATAAAAACCAAATATCACAGTTAAACTCCAGTATACTATGTCTCTATATATAGGGTTTCCCCCACAGTATCAAATATGTCTGATAGTAGAGATTCTCTTCTAATACAGGATCTGATTATTATTTCCTGAACCCATCAAAGTTCAAATGCCTAGTTAATAGAATGCAAACATCTCTCCATTGAAAATGAAGGAAAATATCTGCAGAAAATTTGCTGTTCCATTACCTTGGATTTATAGAAAATCACGTAATTCCTAATCTATGCACTTGAAATAGTTTCAAAGTCTCCCATAACATTCTATCCTTAGTATATGTCATGGACAGATACACAGTTCAGTTTTCAATACAATACTGTAAAATAAAAGAGTTTTTGAAGATTCACACAGTGGATTTTCCAGAAATCTCTACCTTGTCAAATTTAATTTACAGGACTAAACGCCAAGCTTCAACTGGAATTGGACAGCATCCTCTTGGCACCAAATTCTGCTATCAGTATAAATGTGAACAGCATGTGCATGTATTTCTACAGGGCACACCTGCTTTCCACCTGCAAAACAGACTGCAGGAGACCCAGGTCAAGGACACAGAATGTGATTTACTGTTGACAAAATCAATACAATACTTTCCCTTTACTGTGATAAGAATTAAGTTTGGGTTATGGTTATTTTTTCTCCTCTTTTTTTTTCTCCTCTACATGTCTAAAAGACTCTATAGCACAGTATTCCAAGCTGTTTTAAAACTAGCTAAACCATTAACATATATTTTTTGAAAATTATTCTAAGTTTATTCAAGTAGGAAAACAGCATTCAGTTCACATAAGAGCCTTCTGGAGAAAAAAACTATCAAATTATTTTATGACACTCAGCTTCCAATAACTGATGGGTGAGTAAGGAATGGATAATCTAGCTTTGTCATTAGCTTGCATAGATAGAATTTTACACTCATTAGCCACTACATCCTTGAAAAAAATTAATTTGTAATGTTTTAATTTGCTCTCTGTAAAGAAATGTTATATCTAACATTAATATTTCTTACAATTTTATTTTGCAAAACAGTAATTCATTCTTTAAGATATGAGTACTTTTAATTATTTTTTAAAGAAAATCTATATGGATATGCATGGTGTTTTAGAAATTTGTGAGAAATACTGAAGAAGCACAGCTTAAAAGATACATCATTAGATTAAGATATCCTGGAGACTTCAAAATATAGTTTCAGTCTCTTCAAAATGTTTAGTTTCCCAAATAAGCCAAGCCATATGTGGAAGAAACGAGCTCTTCAAGGTCTCTTCTGGCTGGTATGGTTTAAAACTATATACAAGTCACACATATTTATTTAATCTTCAAACAAATATTAAGAAAAGTACATGAAGTTGTAATTGGCTGTGTTTAGGCAAAAATGGAGTATGCAAATGGGGGCAGAGAGTAATAATAAAATGTATATGTATATAAAATTGGAAAAGTATAAACCTGAAAAAACTAAAAGAATTGCTTAAATTAGAGTGGGAGGAGGAAAAACATGTCTTAGTGTTTCTAATGCTATGATAAAACACCATGGCCAAAGGTACCTGAAATCGATTTATTTTATCTTACAAGTCTCAGGACACACTGACACTGATGGAATTGAGCCAGGAACTCAAGTCAGGAAAGGAAGCGGAAGCCACAGAGGAATGCTACTTTCTCTTTTATGGCTGATTTAGCCTACTTTCATATACAACCCAGAATCGCTTGCCCAGGGTTAGCTTTTTTCACAGTGAGCCGTACCTTTTTATATTAATCATCAATCAAGAAAATGCCTCCCAGGCTTGCCTACTGGCCAGTCTGTTGGAGGAATTTTCTCAGTTGAGGTTCTCTCTTCCCAAACAACTCTACATTTTGTCAAATTGGCAGGAAAATAACTAGCTCAGGGAGGGAATATAGCAAGGTGTAAGTAACACTAAAGGGCTTTAAAAAACTCAAATGAAAAGCTAATGCTCTACAAACTGCTGAAATAATTAAAATAGCATTATCCTAAAATAGGCAACCATGTTTCTCCAAGATACCACACATTAACATATAAAAAGCCCAGTGACCTTTCTGGACAGGGAAGCAGGCAGGCTGACTGAAGATTTCACCATTTTCTCTATTCCTCCACATCCAGTAACCCAGTCCAATCCCCAGCTCAGCAGCCGAAAACCTATGGCAACCAATAAAACTTTCTCAAAAAAAAAAAAAAATGACCACATACATGGACAAAAGGAAGTCTCAACAGATACAAGAAAATAGAATTAACACCCTGCGGTCAATCTGACCACCATCTGATACAATCTGTTGTATCAACAACAACAACAAAAAAGAGAGCTTACATATTCATGGAAATAGAACAAATCACTACTGAATGAAGAATGATTCAAGACAAAAATTAAGTAAGAAATTAAGATCCTTTCAGAATGCAATGAAAATGAAAATATAATAACGGAATCCAATGGTCGGATTTCTAAGGGACACGTTCATAGTACTAAGTGCCTACAAAAATGATTAGAGAGATCTCATATGAACGACTTAACTGCACATCTGAAAACTCTAAAACAATAGGAAATCACACCCAAAATAAGTAGATGACAAAAAAATAATTAAATTTAGTACTGAAATAAATAAAACTGAAACAAACAACAAAACAACAAGAATCATTGGAACAAAGAGTAGGTCCTTTGAGAAATTTATCAAGATAGAAAACCCTTGGACGAATTAATCAGAAGGCCAAGAGAGATGATCTAAATTAAATAAATTAGAAATTAAAGGGGATATAACAATGGTCACCAAGAAAATCCAGATAGTACTAAGGACATCTTTTAAAAATTTGTATCCTACAAAATTGGAGAATGTAAAAGAAACGAATAATTTTCTTGATATATAGCTTCTTCTAAATAATTCAAAATCAGAGAAGCAATTTAAATAGAACTAGTACTCCCAGTGAAAGAGAAGCATTTATTTAAAAATCTCCAAACAAAATAAAAGACAAGGCCAATTGGATTTAGTGAACAATTCTACCAGACTTCCAAGGGAATAATGACTTCCATACTCCTGAGATTATTCCACAAACTAGAAACACAAGAAACTTTGAGAAAAGTGTGCCTCTGGGCTCACTCTGTAGGTGCCAGTCTCCACTCAATGTGCTCTTAACACAAATTCAAGTATTTGAGAAACACTCTGCAGCCATGACCTGTACAGCTCTTTGAAGAAGAACTGATTATTTAGTGCCTCTATTTTTGGATTTTTATTGCTGTGAAGAGACATCCTGATCTCATCAAATCTTATAAAGAAAACATTTATTTGAGGGGGGGTCACAGTTTGAGAGGTTCTGTCAATTATTGATAAGGCCGGAAGCATGTCGGCTAGCAGACAGAGTTGGCGCTAGAGATGGGACTGCTGTGTCTTGAAGGCAATAGGAAATCAACTGACTCACTGCGTGGTATCCTGAGCATTAGTAACTTCAGAGCCTGCCCCCACACTGATGCACTTGCTTCAAAGAGGCCATATTCACTCCAACTAAGTCACACCTTCTAATATTACCACTCCCTATGAGATTAAGAGGGCCAAATACATTCAAACTATCACAGTCTCCTTAACTGCAGTCACCTTTTTTTTTTTCCTTCACAAGCTTCCTCAGGTGAAATATACCCTTGAGAATTTATTTGTGAGTTCAAAGTTTTCAACTTCAATATGGTCCTCCCACTCATCCAGATTACATGATCCCATTCTTTACCAATTCATTCTCCCTTCTTTAACTGCCAGCACTGCCCTACACTAGTACTTGAATTTTCACTGAAATTCAGCCAACCTTTTAATGAGGATTTTGGTTTGATTTTCTGCAACTTGAGCTCTGTGATTGCTAGGGAGAAGATTCTCTTCCAGGGCACACTTATAAACATTTCAATTTTTTATGTGTATATGGAACTGGGCAATGTTACCACCTAGTTAACTTTTTCCCTTTCTTAATCCATCCAGAGATTCTAGGAACAACAGAACAGCAGCAGCATTTTCCATATTTTTCCACAAATTGTCATCTCAGATATTGTGACACCAAATCCATTGCTCTTGCATTTTTTAAGTCGGGAATATCAAATGTATTTATCTCTTTTAAGTTTTTAGAATAGTTCACATCATGAACTTTCAGTACTCTCTCAGCTTCCAGTTATTTCTCAGTAACTGGAGAGAGTTTACTCTCTGTAGGTGTTGGGCTGTTGAATAGACAATTCTAGATGCTTAAATATTTAAATTCATACTGCTGTTGCTTTATAACAACTTCTGTTACAAAATCTATATGAGTCATTGCTCACTGGAGGAACAGAATTTATGGATGTGATAAATACATTAAAATTAGTTATGGATTGTTTTTCAGCTAGTCCAAAAATGGCTGTCTGATAAGGAAAGGTCTAAGAATCTTGTGCTTGTCCTATCCGCAAGATGGATGTTACAGATGGTCTTCAATATTTGCCCAAGCCCTGAAGACGTAGGCTTTAATGCCAGTGGAGGAACAGACTTGCTAGAAGAGCAA
The DNA here is from genome assembly GCF_982192425.1 of Myodes glareolus. Taxonomy (NCBI): domain Eukaryota; kingdom Metazoa; phylum Chordata; class Mammalia; order Rodentia; family Cricetidae; genus Myodes; species Myodes glareolus. The sequence continues at coordinate 23,870,659 of NC_142046.1, forward strand.
GAACAAGTGGGTAAAGAGAGGGAAGATCTGTCTCCTTCTTCCAACTCTTTGATAAAGGCTACCAGCAGAAGTTGTGGTCTGTATCAAAAGTGGATATTCCCACCTCAAAATATCTGTATTAAAGGTTTGTCTCCCATTCCAAACGTCCAGATTATAAGTGAGTTTTCAAACTTCAAATGATTTAAATAAGAAAAAAACTCTACATATATGCCTAGTCATTGGGTTTTAGTTATTTCCAGAAATAGATTGATAAGCAAAAATATTTATCGCACAATCCCATCCTTAACCCAGATGCTATCTCCAACTGGTAGCAATAGCAATGAAATTAGTTTTCTCCAAGGTCGTCTCACAGGGCAAACAAAGCATTCCTAAGGGTCAGTCCCATGCTCAGCAAATGGACAACACACAATGAAATCAACTATATCCTTGGAGTTTTTTTTTTTTTTATAATGTTTAGCCAGGGCATTTTTCAAAGCTTACTGGTACTTTGAGCATATATTCTGTCATCTGTTTTTGTGATTTTATTTATGGGCTTCCTGTGTATATGAACACGCGTGTCTCTGCATCTATATGTGTTTTTAACGTTTTCCCCCCCCCTTTGGCTCTTTTTCTTCTGTTTGTAGTTTTGTTCCATTCTGACTTGTTAGTTTTCATTGAATCTCATTTAATTTTATCATTAAACCTCATATGCCTGCTGGTTTTCCAAGGAGAGACAGATGGGTGTGTGGATTAGGTTGGGATGAGAAATGGGGAGGAACTGGGAGGAGTTGCGGGAGAGTAAACCATACTCAGAACATTTTGTATGGGACAAAAATGTATTTTCAATAAAAGAAAAAAGAAGAAAAGCCTGGAGATACAAATTAGAATATACTTGTAAAGGTCTAAAGGATGCGGAGATGCTTTGGACTGTAAGCAGAGACCAGTCATTTGGCCACTCGTTTTATGACTGCTCAGACTGGAATAATCGCAGAGAAACTGTGTACATATGTGGCTTATTCCTGTCTGGCCACCTCCACTCCCATTATTTCCCCAGGTTTTTCTGTGTTGGCTATTTCTTGAATGTGGCTCTTCCATTCTTAGTGTACTGTTTGCCCATTCTTCTGGGGAAATTCCACAGGTGGATGCACAGGACGGAGTAGAATAGGGGCTTCCTAATACGCTCCAGGGACTTGAAACCTGAGTGTCCAGATGATGCCACTCTGAACAAACAGCACGATGCTTTGTCCTTTCATCTCCTTACCACAAAGAGTGTAAGCACCTTATCACTAGTCATTTTAAGGATAAATTGTAAGCACACATGTAGTAAAGTGAATGGAGTAAATAGCAGGTATTAACTGCACTCAGGGACTTACTGCTTCCCTCGGAGAACACATGCTCAATCAAGATGAGACTGAGGTGGGGCAAGAGTCACCCCACAGCTGACATCCTGTCTCTCTTATTAGTGTCCTTATTATGGTGAACACACGAGCACAGCTCTGAAATCTTCTCCATTGCCCTCAAGTGAGGAAAATTGGTGTGGCCATCACTTCATTACACAGTGGCCAACTTCCATTTGCAGGAATTAAAATCTTTGTTTTAACTTCTTGGGAACTAACATTATTGGTGACTTTACTTTCAATCTCAAGAACTTGATTTAGCTGAATGGGTGCTCTTCTAGCTTTTGCTTGCTTTGTGTTTTGTCCAGATCATGGGATCAAGTCCAGTCTCCTGAAAACTGGAAGCCACTCAGGAAAGGACACGTGGGCCTCAGCTATGGCACTGTTACAGCCTCAGCAAGGCAAACGTAGCAGTGCGTGGGTTACTTCAGATAGCTACTTTATTTGTTTTACTAGCTAATAGCTTTGTCTGTATTTTGAGACAGGGGCTCATGTACCCCAAGTTGTTCCAAATCTCGCTGTGTAGCTCTGGATGACCATGAATTCTGGTTCTACAGCCTCTATCCCCTATATACTGGAATTACAGGCTTGCACCACCTCATCCTACTTTGCATATCTACTTTAACTGATGTGCCAGAGGAGGATCAGCCTGGAAGCTTCTTCTTTTGCTATTGCAAAAAAAAAAAAAAATGTTTGGCCAACAGCTTAGGCATTTTTCTAGCTAACTCTTACATCTTAACTTAACCCATTTCTATTAATCTGTGTAGCACCATGAGGCTGTGGCCAAATGGTAAGAATACAGCATTTTTCTCTTTTGACAGCTATATGGAGTCTCTGTGATTCCACCTACTCTCTCTCTGTATATCTCTGCCTGGATTTTCTGCCTGGCTGTATTCTGCTCTGTCATAGGCCAAAGTAGTTTCTTTATTTACCACTGACAATAAAACATATTCATCGCATACAGAGGAGAATCTCACATCATTGAGATCTTCCCTCAGCTCTCTAGACAACTCTGATTCTTTGGAGTATTTTTTTTCTTTTAAAATAAGCTCTCTGCATATCTATTTCTGTTTGTCCTGATATCCTGGCTTCTTCACTATTTACCTGACCTCTGTAGCCAACATACTGCTGAGATTCTTAGCGTCATCTTACTGTTTATTTTCTTTCAAACTCTAATAAAATAGAGATTCCTTCTAAGTCTCTTTTAAATTCTCCTATGAATGAGACTAAGAACTCAGAAGTGAAACCACAGTTTCTCTAGTATTATGTGAAAACCATGAAAGGATCGCCAATTTTCCCAGTAGCTTAGAAACTATATAAAGTGAAATGTAGTAAATAGGCTCATAAAATGAGCAGGCAGTTCTCATAAAATGAAGTAAAAATGGACCCCAAAAGATAGTAAAATGATCAACACTTTCAGATATCACAGAGTTATAAATGAAAACTGCTTTGAGATCCTTTTTCACTCCATTCAGAATGATTACTATTAAGAAAATCTCAAGCATTGGTGAGAATATTAAGAGAAGGCAGTTCTGACATAGTGGCAATGGTGGTATAATTTAGTCAACCATTGTGGAAAACAGTGTGGCAGTACCTTAAAAAGTTGAGTATGGATCTAACAGATGAATCAGCTAACCCATTTCTAGCTACACCAAAGAACTGTGAACTCAGCATACAACCTGTGTGTTACTGCAGTACTATGCACAGGGCAAAATTTACAAAATCAGTTGGGTGTCCAGCAATAGATGATGGAAGAAGAACTCAGTGGAGGTATGTTTAACAGTAGAGAAAGACAAAGTTGCATCATTTACAGGATGAACTGGAGAAAACCTGAAATAAAAAGCATCAGACTAAGGAAAGTAACTACCGCATTTTCTTTCATTTGTGTATCACAGAATTTTATATGTGTAGCAGCAATGTTTCTATCTATCTATCTATCTATCTATCTATCTATCTATATCTATCTATCTATCATCTATCTCTATGTATGTATGTATGTATGTATGTATCTATCTATCTATCTATCTTTCTATCTACCTATCTATAATCTATCTCTATGTATCTATCTATCTCCCTATCTATCTAGTTTATGACATGAATATAGATATCTTGGGTTATGAAATTTATTAGTAAGGGATATGAGAAAATAGGATCATTTAGTCAAGGACCATGATAAGCTTGTTTGAAAATACATTTATGAAACTTCTTTGTGTATATCAAATATCCACTGATTAAAATAAATTCCAAAGCATGTGTAAGACTGAGGATAAACACCTTGTGTATGGTTTACCTGGATAACTATATGTCTTTAATTTACTTTATGTAATCCAATTACTGCCTTGTAGTGCCCTGAAGCTGGAATTCAAATTGTGTTCAATTAAAATAAATATGAAACCTCCTTTAAATTATATTACCAATTTTGATAGTTGCACATTACCTAAACAACCACAAAAATGGGGTAAACGCATTATTTTTATAAATTTAAATTATAATTGTTAACAAGTTTTTCAATCTTAGCAGAAGTAGTACATTTGTGTTCTTTCAAAGGATTTTTTAAAATCTAATTTTAAGAGCTATGAAAATTAGAATACTTTAAGTTATTATATGGAAGTTCATATAACATTTAGAAAACAGGGATAAAAGAGCAAAAACAATGATGAATTATAAATACAAGAAGTTAAGGGGATTTTTTTTTAGTGTGGAACTTGGTCATCTTCTTCAACCCCTAATACAGTGTAGTAATGTCAGAAAGACACAAAACTAACAAGCACCATGATTTCAGTTATATAGATTGTTAATATCATTTTTGTTTTTTCACAAAGATAATAAACATAGCATAAAATATTCAAATAAATGGCTCTAGAAAAATATTTTTAAATATAGTTAGTAGCAATTGATATCTATAGTACCCTGACAGTACAGCTTTTACATTGATATTGTTTTTAAATCAAAGTTCTTACAAGCAACACATATATTTTATATTTTATGAACACTCATAAGTTAGATGACAAAATGGAATCCTCAAAGCTTTAATTTAGAAAACGCAACCATTCATTAATTAGAATAAGGTAGGAGGCAAAAACAGTGTGATGTCTATAGAAATATCACACAGTGATACACTGCTCAACTGATATGTATTTCACAGAAAAATACCATGTCAACTAAAGTGAATTTAATGATACCATAATTGTAGTAGGTATTGAATTCTTTATCTTATAGTCTGTGAACAGTTCATGATTGTATTATCAATTCTGAACATTTTGAAATTATTTAGTGAACCTAGTAGTGGTGATGGTTCACCCCTTTAATCTCACCACTCAGGAGACAGAGGCACATGAACCTCTGTGAGTTTGAGACCAGCCTTGACTATAAGAACTAGTTCCAGGTCAGACTCCAAAGCTACAGAGAAACCCTGTCTTGAAAACACACACACACACACACAAATTATTTAGTGAGTTAGGTACTTTGAGGAATTGCTTTCTTGTGAATTTCTGAAAGACTTGATTACATCATTCAGGAACATATTTATTTCATTGCTGTATTCAAGCCAATCTTAACAAAATCAGTGGCACAGAAATAGACCAGATACAGTTTTCAATTTATTTATAGAGATTTAACAGTTCTCTATTGTATTCAAATTGCTTCCTATTCCGTTAACATATTTGATGTATTTAAAAATTAAGATTTTACTTTCTTTCAAGTGAAAAAAAGTGAATGCTAGTGCCATTTAGCTTAGAGGAGAAAGATAAATGACAGATGCAAATATTAAAATATGAGTTAATACTTTGCTTTCTTTGAATTTAGAAATGCTATCAAATTAAAGTCAAAAATTAAAGTCAAAATTGTAGTGAATTATTTGCTAGGTCATGTATATCTTTTTTCCTAAGTCAATTAAATCTTATATTTAGGAAATTACTAGCCTAAATTAAGAGGCATATGAATTTCAATTAATTCTATTTGAAGGGAATATAACCTCTTATAAGTTGCTCAGTTTGTTAGTGGAGTCAACTGACACTGTGGAGTATGAATACACTTCTTATTTCAAACCTAATAATTTCTCAAGTTAACAGAAAAATTTCCAGAATCTAAAAGAGTAAGACAAGGTCTTCATCTCATCTTAGGAAATGACCATGAGGAGCTCGGATGATTACCTAGTCATTGGGCAGCACAGGACTACATAACAAGTATCTTGTTTCTATTTTCTGCCTAATATTTTGGTTCTCATTTACATAAAAAATTCAGCTAACTAACTCTTTCAAGTTACCTAGCAAACTGATACTTCTCTGTTACAAAGAGGTTACAGAAAGCTAATGGCATCCTATTTTCTTTTAAACTGCAACTGCTTTAGAGTATTTGTCCATCATTTAGCAATTGAGAATGAGGTTCTAACCAGTTCTTCTTCTCTGTGTCACAACTACTTTCTCACTTTTTCATTCGTTCATTGACATAGTGCCCCATGTGCTATGTCCACTGAAATGAACATAAAGATATTATTGTATATATCAGAAAGAACATGACCAGGGAGACACAAAACTTTCTAGTGTTATCTTTTAGTGGATGGGAAACTCATCGCGTTTTAGTCAAAGAAGCAAAATCTCCCAAACTAGACTGGTCAAGCAAAGAGTGAGTGCAGATGACTGGGGATAGGGCAGACTTGAAAGTTTGACCCCAATTTCTGAACTTCTGCCTGCTCTTGAAGTCTAATTGTTAAGAACTGAGGCTCCAGTCTGATTTTTTTTTTATAATATAAAATTTCTTTTTAAATTTTTTTTTAGTAAATTTTATTAAATTATAAAAGTTTCCATTTCCGCCCCCCCTCCCACTCCCCCCACTCCCCCCCTCCTTCCCCTCCGTCCCCCAGGGCAGTCAGGGTTTCCTGCCCTGTGGGAAGCTCCAGCTCCCTCCCCCTCCCTCCAGGTCCAGGAAGGCGAGCGTCCAAACAGACTGGATCCCCAAAATCCAGCATATGCAGAGGAAACAGGTCCCAGTGTCATAGTCAATGGCTTTTCAGAAAGACCCCGGGCCAGCCACAGTCAGAGAATCCAGCCAAATTCCGAGAATCTGGCTAGATCACGTCCTCGTTCAGTCCCAGTCCGGCTGACCCTGGTAAACTCTCATCAGATCCGTTCCCTTGTATCAGTGGGTGATAGCATCCCTCGCAGTACTGATTTCGTTTTTCATGTTCCTCCTCCTTCCGCTCCCCCTCCGGACCTCGGGGGGCTCAATCCGGTGCTCCAATGTGGGCCTCCGACTGCATGGCCGTCCTTCGCCAGAGGAAGGATCTATGGTGATAAGCAAAATATACATCAGTATGGTCATGGGCCACGGCCGATTCAGGCACCCTCTCCTCTGTCCAGAGAGCAATCAGGGGGATTTCTCCTTGGACCTGGGATCCCATATGTAATCAAGTCTCCTGTAAACCCTAAAATGGCTCCCTTAGTTGAAATATATTGTTCCCTGATCCCATATTCATCCTACCTCCCTCCCCCCCCCATCCCCGGCCACCAAGCTTTCCCCATTCCTCCCCTACTCCCTTCTCTCTAGTCCTCTCCCCCTCCATCGACCCTCCCACCCCCCCATGCATCCGAGGTTACCTGGGACTCATGTATATTTCCTACCTTCTGGTGGATAGCTAAATAATCTTCATCAGGTTCATCTTCTTATTTAGCTTCTCTAGGATCACGAATAATAGGCTCAAAGACCTTTAATTATGGTTAGAATCCACTTATGAGTGAATACATACCATGTTCCTCTTTTTGGGTCTGGCTTACCTCACTCAGTAAAGCGTTTTCTATTTCCATCCATTTGCATGCAAAATTCAAGATGTCATTGTTTTTTACCGCCGAGTAAAACTCTAATGTATATATGTTCCACACCTTTTTTAACCATTCTTCTATTGAGGGGCACCTAGGTTGTTTCCATGATCTGGCTATTACAAATAGTGCAGCTATGAACATAGTTGAACAAATGCTTTTGTAGTATGTTAGGGAATCTTTAGGGTATATTCCCAAGAGTGGTATTGCTGGGTCCTGAGGGAGGTTGACTCCCAGTTTCCTGAGAAACCGCCACACTGATTTCCACAGTGGCTGCACGAGTTTGCATTCCCACCAACAATGGATGAGTGTTCCCCTCACCCCACATCCTCTCCAGCATAGGCTATCGTTGGTGTTTTTGACTTTCGCTATTCTGACAGGTGTAAGATGGTATCTCAAAGTGGTTTTGATTTGCATTTCCCTGATCGCTAGGGAGGTTGAGCATGACCTTAAGTGTCTTCTGGCCATTCGAAGTTCATCTGTTGTGAATTCTCTGTTAAGTTCAGTACCCCATTCTTTAATTGGGTTAATTAGAGTTTTAGTGCCTAGTTTCTTGAGTTCTTTGTATATTTTGGAGATCAGACCTTTGTCTGATGAGGGGTTGGTGAAGATCTTCTCCCAGTCAGAAGGCAGCCTTTTTGTCCTACTGACAGTGTCCTTTGCTTTACAGAAGCTTCCCAGTTTCAGTAGATCCCATTTATTCATTGTTTCTCTTATTGTCTGTGCTGCTGGGGTCCTACTTAGGAAGAGGCCTCCTGTGCCTAAATCTTGTAGACTACTTCCCACTTTCTCTTCTATCAGGTTCAAAGTGGACGGATTAATGTTGATGTCTTTAATCCATTTGGACTTGATTTTTGTGCATGGTGATAGATATGGATCTACTTTCATTTTTTTACAGGTTGACATCCAGTTATGCCAGCACCATTTGTTAAAGATGCTTTCCTTCTTCCATTGTATACCTTTAGCTCCCTTGTCGAAAATTAGGTGTTCATAAGTTTGTGGGTTAATATCTGGGTCTTCTATTCGATTCCATAGGTCCACTTCTCTGTTCTTATGCCAATACCAAGCTGTTTTCAATACTGTAGCTCTATAATAGAGTTTGAAGTCAGGGATGGTAATGCCTCCAGAAGTTCCTTTATTGTATAAGATTGTTTTGGCTATCCTGGGTTTTTTGTTTTGCCATATAAACTTGATTATTGTTCTCTCAAGGTCTGTGAAGAAGTTTGTTGGGATTTTGATGGGGATTGCATTGAATCTATAGATTGCTTTTGGTAGAATTGCCATTTTTACTATGTTGATTCTCCCAATCCAAGAGCAGGGGAGGTCTTTCCATTTTCTGGTATCCTCCTCAATTTCTTTCTTCAAAGACTTAAAGTTTTTGTCAAATAGGTCTTTCACTTCCTTGGTTAGAGTAACCCCAAGATATTTTATGCTATTTGTGGCTATCATGAAGGGTGATGCTTCTCTGATTTCCCTCTCTGCTTCTTTATCCTTTGTGTATAGGAGGGCCACTGATTTTTTGGAGTTGATCTTGTATCCTGCCACGTTACTAAACGTGTTTATCAGCTGTAGGAGTTCTTTGGTAGAGTTTTTGGGGTCGCTTATGTACACTATCATATCGTCAGCAAATAACGAAAGTTTAACTTCATCCTTTCCAATTCAAATCCCCTTGATCCCCTTATGTTGTCTTATTGCTATTGCTAGAACTTCAAGCACTATATTGAAGAGGTATGGAGAGAGTGGACAGCCTTGTCGCGTTCCTGATTTTAGTGGAAAGGCTTTGAGTTTCTCTCCATTCAGTTTGATGTTAGCTGTCGGCTTGCTGTATATTGCTTTTATTATATTTAGGTATGATCCTTGTATCCCCAGTCTCTCCAACACCTTTATCATAAATGGGTGTTGAATTTTGTCAAATGCTTTTTCAGCATCTAGTGAGATGATCATATGGTTTTTTTCTTTCAGTTTATTTATATGATGGATTACATTGATAGATTTGCGTATGTTGAACCAGCCCTGCATCTCTGGAATGAAGCCGACTTGATCATAATGGATAATTTTTCTAATGTGCTCTTGGATTCGGTTTGCCAGTATTTTATTGAGAATTTTCGCGTCGATGTTCATGAGTGAGATTGGCCTGTAATTCTCTTTCTTGGTTGTGTCTTTGTGTGGTTTTGGTATTAGGGTAACTGTAGCTTCATAAAAGGAGTTAGGCAGTGACTCTTCTGTTTCTATATTGTGGAATACATTAAGGAGTATAGGTATTAGCTCTTCCTGAAAGTTCTGGTAGAATTCTGCATTGAAACCATCTGGTCCTGGGCTTTTTTTGGTAGGAAGATTTTTGATAACAGCTTCTAGTTCTTCACGACTAACAGGTCTATTTAGATTGTTCACCTGTTCTTGGTTAAACTTTGGTATATGGTACTTATCTAAAAAAATGTCCATTTCTTTTACATTTTCCAACTTTGTGGCATATAAACTTTCATAGTAAGATCTAATGATTCTCTGAATTTCCTCTGTGTCTGTGGTTATGTCCCCCTTTTCATTTCTGATCCTATTAATTTGCAAGTTCTCTCTCTGCCGTTTGAGTAGTTTGGTTAGGGGTTTGTCAATCTTGTTAATTTTCTCCAAGAACCAGCTTTTTGCTTCATTGATTCTTTGAATTGTTTTCTGTGTTTCTATTTTGTTGATTTCAGCCCTCAGTTTGATTATTTCCAGTCTTCTACTCCTCCTGGGTAAATCAGCTTCTTTTTTTTCTAGAGCTTTCAAGTGTGTTGTTAAGTCTCCAATGTGTGCTTTCTCTGTTTTCTTTAGGTGGGCACTTAGTGCTATGAACTTTCCTCTTAGCACTGCTTTCATAGTGTCCCATAGGTTTGAATACGTTGTGTCTTTGTTTTCATTATATTCAAGGAAGACTTTAATTTCTTTCTTTATTTCTTCCTTGACCCAGGGGTGATTTAGTAGTTGACTGTTCAGTTTCCATGAGTTTGTTGGCTTCCTGGGGGTACCATTGTTGTTGAATTCTAATTTTAATCCATGGTGATCTGACAAGACACAGGTGGTCACTAATATTTTTTTGTATCTGTGGAAGTTTGCTTTGTTACCAAGTATGTGGTCAATTTTCGAGAAGGTTCCATGAGCTGCAGAGAAGAAGGTATACTCTTTCCTATTTGGGTGGAGTGTTCTATAGATGTCTGTTAAGTCCATTTGATTCAGTACCTCCAGTAAATCTCTTATTTCTCTGTTAGGTTTCTGTCTGTTTGACCTGTCCATTGGTGAGAGAGGAGTGTTGAAGTCTCCTACTATTAGTGTGTGTGGTTTGATGACTGCCTTGAGTTCTAGAAGAGTTTCTTTTACATATGTGGGTGCCTTTATATTAGGGGCATAGATATTCAAGATTGAGACTTCTTCCTGATGAATTGTTCCTGTTATGAGTATGAAATGTCCATCTCCATCTCTTCTGATTGATTTTAGTTTGAAGTCGATTTTGTTAGATATTAGAATGGCCACACCCGCTTGTTTCTTAGGTCCATTTGCTTGGAAAACCTTTTCCCAACCCTTTACTCTGAGTAGGTGTCTGTCTTTGTGGTTGAGGTGTGTTTCTTGTAGACAGCAGAATGTTGGATCCTGTTTTCGTATCCAATCTCTAAGTCTGTGCCTCTTTATAGGTGAATTGAGACCATTGATATTAAGTGATATTAATGACCAGTGATCGATGAATCCGGTCATTTTTTTGGGTAGTAGCGTGTATGTGTTTTCCTTCTTTGAGTTGTGCTTGTGAAGGGTCGCTAGATGTCTGAGTTAATGTAGACAGTGTTGGGAATGTTGGATTCCTTGGGTTGTGATTTTCCTTCTAGTATTCTCTGTAAGGCTGGATTAGTAGCTACGTATTGTTTAAATTTGTTTTTATCCTGGAATATTTTGTTTTCTCCGTTGATAGTGAACAATAGCTTGGCTGGGTAAAGTAGTCTGGGTTTGCATCCATTGTCTCTTAGTTTCTGCAGTACCTCTATCCAGGACCTTCTGGCTTTCATGGTTTCCATAGAGAAGTCTGGTGTAAGTCTGATAGGTTTACCTTTATAAGTTACTTGACCTTTTTCCTTTGCAGCTCTCAATATCCTTTCTTTAGTCTGAATGCTTTGTGTTTTGATTATTATATGACGAGGGGATGTTTTTTTCTGATCCAGTCTATTCGGTGTTCTGTATGCTTCTTGAACCTTCATAGGAATATCGTTCTTTAGGATGGGAAAGTTTTCTTCTATAATTTTGTTGAGTATATTTTCTGGACCTTTGAAATGCAATTCTTCTTCTTCTACTACTCCTATTATTCTTAGATTTGGTTTTTTTATTGTGTCCCACAGTTCCTGAATGTTTTGTGATGAGAATTTGTTGGATTTGCTGTTTTCTTTGGACAGAGTGTTTAATTTCTCTATGGTGTCCTCAGAGTCTGAGATTCTCTCTTCTATCTCTTGTATTCTATTGGTTAAGCTTGTTTCTGAAGTCTCTGTTCGTTTACCCAGATTTTCCATAGCCAGCCGGCCCTCGGTTTGTGATTTCTTCATTGACTCCATTTCAGTTTTCAAATCTTGGACTGTTTCTATTACCTGTTTGATTGTTTTTTCTTGGTTTCCCAGAATTTCATTTACGGATTTACTCATTTCTTCAAACTTTTTGGTATATTTCTCTTCCAATTCTTTACTCATTTCCTCAATTTTTTTGTTATACTTATCTTCCATTTCTTTACGGCAGATTTTCACCTCCTGTTTAAGTTCCTCTATTATTTTCATAAAGAAGCGCTTAGAGTCGATTTCTTCTATTTCTTCTGGAGTAGGGTGTTCAATTCTTCTAGTTTCGAGCTCCCTGGATTCTGGCAATGTCATGTTGCCTTTCAGGTTGTTGGAGGAATTCTTGCATTGGCGCCTGCCCATCTCCCCCACTCTGGATGAAACTCCTCAGCACTTTCTGGATAGAACTCCTCAGCACTCTCTGGGTAGGACTTCACAGCACTCTCTGGATAGAGCTCCTCAGCCCTCTCTGGGAAGAACTCCTCAGCAGGGCAACAGGGCTAGCTGGTCTTCCCAGGACCCAGGAGACAAAGGGCCCGCAGCAGTGGGGGGAGGGGAGGGGTCCCTTGGAACACCGAAGACCCTGCTGCAGAAGCTGAGGGGGGCAGGGCTGTGCTCCCTTCCCGGAGAGGCAGGCAGGCTGCCCAGGCTAGCACCCACTCACCTCTCTGGGAAGAACTGCTCAGCAGGGCAACAGGGCTAGCTGGTCTTCCCAGGACTCAGGAGACAAAGGGCCCGCAGCAGTGGGGGGAGGGGAGGGGTCCCTTGGAACACTGAAGACCCTGCTGCAGAAGCTGAGGGGGGAAGGGCTGTCCTCCCTTCCCGGAGAGGCAGGCAGGCTGCCCAGGCTAGCTAGCACCCACTCACCTCTCTGGGAAGAACTGCTCAGCAGGGCAACAGGGCTAGCTGGTCTTCCCCTCCAGTCTGATTTTTTACACAATTTTCAAAATGTATCCTTTAGCAACTGCACAATTAAAAAATTTAGCAAATCATTGCGGTGGACATGATTTTGGTTGGGAGTTTGTTGTACAGATTTCAACTACTAGCTTCCATGCATCAAACACTAATTAATATGCACCTGTAAATTACTAAAATTATTGAGACTTCTGCCTGATGTATTTTCTATACAGCGAATATGGTGAGTGATTATAACGGAATAAGGCTTTACACACATGTGAATATACATGTTCATGCTTGAGTGAATTCTAGTAAATAAATAACTCTGTACTAACACTTTAAAAAGTTGCTTTATTTGCTAATATATCTTGGCAATCATTCCATGTGAATCATAAGCCCAGATGTGAAGTAGTAAGCAGTACACTTCATTGTTTCCTTTCATGTGAACAAAGCATATGAAATTATTTTTTTGGAATAAACTCAACTAACAAAGCAAAAGTCTTTTATAATATGAACTTTAAGATGTTGAAGAAAAAAGGAAGATGATAATAGAAGATGGATCGAAGCGATTAATACTGTGAAAGTGGACATCCTATCAAAAATTCTTTGCAGATTAAATGCAATCCTCATAAAATTCCAATGCAATTCTTCATAAAAATTGAAAACATTTCATATGGAAGCATATAGACAATAAAGCCAGAGTAGTCAAAATGAAAGGATGGTCAGAGGTATCACTAGCTCTGATTTTAACTTATTCAGAGTAGCTATAGCCATAAAACCAGCATGATATTAGCTTAAAAGTAAATACATTGATTAATGGAATAGAAACGAGGACATGGTTTTAAGTCCATTTGTCTATGACCACCTGTGTCTTGATAAATAGACGACATCATGTCATTGAAATACTTCATCTTGGTACATTATTTATATATATTTTAACACAAATATGCTGTCAAGTCTATTAATCATTAAAAACAGCATCATAAGGGGCTGGAGAGATGGCTCAGAGGTTAAGAGCATTGCCTACTCTTCCAAAGGTCCTGAGTTCAATTCCCAGCAACCACATGGTGGCTCACAACCATCTGTAATGGGGTCTGGTGCTCTCTTCTGGCTTGCAGGCATACACACAGACAGAATATTGTATACATAATAAATAAATATTTAAAAAAACAAAAAAACAGCATCATAAGTATATGACAACACAGGTAGTTATATTTTGTTTGGGTATTTAAATATTATTATCATTATTTTATTTGTAATTTATTTCTATCCGTCTACTATGGGAATCAAAAGTATTAACTATAATCTGAAAACAATTGTCAATATTTCCAACATAATTTCTTGTGCATCATCATTTGAAAGTGAAGTGCCTGCTCTAGCATGAGACAGTCAATATGTGTTCTTACCTGTCTTGCAGCATTTTGCATTTTCTTTATCTAGTTTCCTGTTTCTAACACAACAATAAACTGAATACTGAATACACTGCTTGTAGAGTCAGAAGGGACTCTGTTGCTCCCACTTCTTCATGATTTCATTGCCTAATAATCTAGCAATGACTTCTCAAACCTCATTTCTAGTTTTGCCAAAGCCATTCTTCTTTCTTTCTTTCTTTCTTTCTTTCTTTCTTTCTTTCTTTCTTTCTTTCTTTCTTTCTTTCTTCCTTCCTTCCTTCCTTCCTTCCTTCCTTCCTTCCTTCCTTCCTTTCTTCCTTCCTTCCTTCCTTCTTTCCTTCCTTTCTTTCTTTTTTGAGACAGGGTTTCTCTACCTAGCCCTTAGTACCTTGAAACTTCCTCTGTAGACCAGGCTGGCCTCCAATTCAGAGAAGTCCACCTGCTTCTGCTTCCCAAGCCCTTGAATTAAAGTCGTATGCCACCACAACTCAGCCAAAGGCTTTCTCGGTAGTGTATTTTACTCATCTTACATCATGTACTTTGTTGAGATACTCTTTTATGTATAAATCAACTCCTGCTGTTGTTCCTACTACTGGTTAACTGGTATATGATATCTATTTCATTTTCCATGTATTTTTACCCTTGATTATAGTCAAAAGGCCAACAAGTGATTTTTCCCCATGTATGTTTCAATGTATTGTGCTATTCATACTATATGAAAGGCTTTTAATTTATCACAAGGCTTTCAAACATCATGCTCATCACTTATTTCTAACACACCACTTTCCCTGTGTATTGAAGATGACAAGGAATGTTTGAATATTCATGAAAAAAAGATTGCCTTTAAGTTGGTAGACTCCGTTGAGTACATTCATGGAGTGACAGCTTCTCAAGATAGTTTTGGTCTATGATACAAAGAGTGTGAATGCCAACCTCCTTTCACTGTTTGGGTTGACACTGAAGAATGCTTCTTATTGTTATTAGAGTCCCCCTGTGCAGGTCAATTCCTCTGACTCAGTTTTCTTTTTTTCCTGCCTTTTTATCCCCCTGACATGTTTTCCTGGAAGCACATTCTGAAAAACTATTTCACTTAAAAGCATAACCCCAAGTTCTCCTCCAAGGTAACATATTCTAAGAGAGTTATCTGTAACACTATGTTTAATTTATAAGTACAAGACACAAAGATTCAAAACTTTATGGGTTTATCATCTAGTAAGTATAAAGTTAAACAGTTGGAAAATATTTTATGTGTGCACTTATTTATAAATTCAAGATATTTAGAGATGGCCAGCTTTTGTTGCAGAGAAAAATCATGACTACAAATAATCCTGGGCCCCTTAAGTAAGTCTAGACCATATGTCTGTTTCCTTTTTTGTATCTGCCTACTACTATACCATCCCTGTGGCAATGCTTCTTTCAGTATCTAGAATAGAAAGAAAAAGGGCTAAAGATTACATAAATCTGTGTCTAAATCAGGAGTTGTCATAGTCAGGGTTTTGCACTATGGCCAAGTGAAATGCAATGTGTGGTCCATGTCTCAGAGGTTCACTGTATTCTCTTGATTGACTTTCTGAAGTATATTTACATAACTTTAATTAGAGAATTCTTTTACCCCTTCTTTTCATTCTCTTTCCTCTTCTTTCTCTTCTAATTTCCTTCTACACTGTATATTTACAGGACTTTTTTTTTCTCCTCTATTTTACTTAGTAATGACACGTATCATCTATGATTATTGTTTTTCCTCATAGAAGTTTAAGGAAATGTCTCATTATTCCTTTATAAATATAAAGTGAGATTTTTTTCTATTGGAGTGGATGAGAGTGTGCCTAGTTGTAGGGTTCTGGTTGTTTTGTTCCTAGGTAAACTTGAGAAGACAGAACCATGATGGGTTTGATGATCATGTGTAGCCTAAATCACAATTTTTTGGAATGTCTTTAACACAATTTCCACATATCTAATGCTGGTCCACAACTATTAAATGATATACCTATCGTCCTTTTTCATTTTATAAATTATGCTTTAATTCAGCATTTCTTCCTCCTCTTCCTCCCTCTAAGCCCTCCATATACCCACTTCTATACCCCTTCACATTTATTTTTCTAAATGATATTACAAGCAAACTATTGATTGATATGCTCTTCCCTGTTGGAAGGCCACCACTTCCATTTCTACCATTCCTCAGTTTACTTCCTTAGTTCTTGGTGTATGGCTGAGGCCTCATGCCATTTCCTCCTTCCAGTGTGGCATGCTCATTGATATCATCATTGTTTAGCTCACATTTGGGCAATCTTGTTATTGAGACTTTATTGGTATTGCTTATGATACTACACGGAGACAAGAAATACTCCACTTTTCTTGTCTTTGTTTTTGTTACTCTCTCTAACTTTAGGCTAATATTTACTATCACTGTAGATTATAAAACATAATAGGTCCAAAAACTTCCATAGAAGCTCACATTAGTGATCTCATTTGTACAGCCAGTCTTACTGTGGTGATTTGAATTAGATGTCCCCCACAGTTTTGAATACATGCCCCATAAAGACATTTGAATGTATGGTCCCCACTTACTGTTCTATTTTGGAAGAATTAAGCAATGTAGCCCTTTGGAATGAATCATGTCATTATAGGCTGACTCTGAGAGTTTAAAGACTCTAACCACTTCTACATTTCCCTCTCTGCATAGAACTTGTGGACTCTAACCCTCTGGGACCATGACGATAAATAAACCCTCTTCTCTAAAAGTTACCTTGGTCGTGGTGTTTTATCACAGGAATTAAAAAGTAAAAGACGAGCTAAAACAAGCAAGCTATTGGGTTCAGAAGAGATTTCATATATATTCATCATAAAATTTTGCTTAAAAAGGGGTCCTCCTCATGCTCCCTCCCATCCCCAGTTCTGCTACACAGAATTTCAGTTTCTCAGCTTCTCTCATTTTACTTATGATCATCTCTAGTTCCCAACTTTCTTGTTTTCTCAAAGCACAACACCCTAGGGATGGAAAAGTGGCTCAGAGTTTTCTGCCCTTTTAGAGGAAATATATTTGGTTCTCAGTATCCACCTTGGCTCACAACCTGTGTAACTCCAACTCTAAGAGACTCAATAACACATTCTGCCCTCTGTGGGTACCCCTCCATAGATGGCATTGACTTACAGAGACACACATGTATAAATAAATAAAAATAATAAAAATTTTAAGAGCTCAATAGTTTTCTATCCCTAACTGAACTCTAAAATATACAAAAGTGTTAAAGTGAACTAGCATATAATTAAGATTTTCTTCAAAATACTTGTACTAGAATCAAAAAAAGAAATCTTTTGAAATATGTAATTAAATACAGTTTATTGTGAAAATAATTCTCTTCACTTGTGACTATTTTTGAAATTCTTTCTTTAAATATATAATGTGCATTACCACCACAAGGTTCTATATGTTTTGCTCTCAATCACTCTGAAACTGTAAAAGTAACATAATAAACGTTAAAATAAGAACATATTACATGAACATTTTTCTAATATTCTCCAAGAAAATCCTATAGTTTTAATGATCCTTTGCAAAGCAAAGAAATGAACAGTCATGAACAGTCATGTCATTTTAGTATTAAACTTTGAGATTTAATTTTAATGAATAAGGAAAATAATCAGAAATAGAGGCTCAAATATTAGCTGTTGTAGTAATAAAAATATTTCTGGATTTTTACCTAATTTTCTGCAGTTAACTAAGGATTCATTTTAGGATGAAAAGGTAGGTTCTCATATCTTTGGGAAAAAAGTAAAAATTGTGAAATTTTATTGCTAAATAAATTGTTAAATAAATTGTTAAAATAGAAATGGAGCTAAAAAGTAGGCCTCTCTTTTTATACCATCAACAGACCTAAAGAAAAGTACCTATCTTTATTCTATCAAACAAGAGAAAAATGCAAAATTTCAAATATTAAAAGCCAGATAAAACGTATATGGATGTGGCATTTGAGTTTCCATACTGTATTAATAATTCTATAATCACAAAAGCCCAAATAGTTTAAATAATAAGAGAAGAATTGAAAGTTATAGCAAAATTGATGATGATCCCAGAAGAACCAGGAACCCTCAAAAAGGAGTCCAGAGAGGAAGAAGATACACAGAGGAAAATTTGAGAAAAATAATTTTTTATCCTCTGAACAAATTTTAGGGAATTAAAGTTTTTGATGATTTCTCCCCTCTCAAGAACTCACCTCAGTCAAAAGATCAGGACAGTGTGGTACAACGTCAGTATTTTCATGAAACTTCAATGAAGCAAATGCATAAAAATTCAAAAATGTGGTGACAAAAATTGATAGTCACTGATATTAGTGATATTCTGGAATGTTAATGTGATACTATGGGCAGTGATAGCTTTAGAGAAGAAGATTCCATGAAATTACACTGTTGTAGCAATCAAATAAATAAGCTGATGTTTCCTTCTATGCTTTCAGGTGACGTTTTTCATGAACTACTTACTATTACTTGGTAATAATTGCCTTAGTTAATTCTCTGTTACTGTGAAGAGACACTATAAGTATAGAATAAAGAGGGTTTTTTAGAGAAATTATAATTACACAATTTGGAAGACCAAGTATTCCTACTCATGAGTCTATGGCAGCCATTCTCATTCCAGACATCACAAAAAAATAGGAAACTTATTGACAGCTGTTATCTCCCATTTATGATTGATGCCCGTGTTAATCAAAATGAGTCTTTTGCTAAGGCTGCTTCATGTTCAACCACTAGGTACAATGGTCATGGTGGCGAATTATAATTCATCTTCATAAATCACTCTGGACAGGATACTACATATCGTTCTAAAGGTCAGGGTGTACAAAAAAATCACAAGTAATTTCTTCTACTACTATTCACCTGGAGACATATGAATGTATTTGAATTCAGTCATTCACGTATTTTCATATATGAAACTCTAATAAGCTGTAAGTCTTTAGTAAGAAAAAGTGACTGTTTTATCTCAGCAATATAACCACATTAGTGCATGGCACAGATTGAATGATCTTTAAGGAAGATTTCCAGCAGTGTTCAGATGTTTCAACACATGAGAGAATTTCCTTCTGTTAGAAACCACTGTGGTCCTTTCTTTGAATTTTACTAATTTGTGAAGAATAAGCCCTTCTGCATATGCAACTTTTATGTGGAAGAAACAAACATTCCTCCAAGGAAGGATCTGTCTTGGTCCTAACTCCAATGTTGAACAGTTTGCTTAAATTCTCACAGTGGCTTCTCAGGAGACTTAATTTTTAAACCTCCTAATAGCCACTGCCATTACGCCTGGTATTGTATTGAATCCAATCTTTAATATTGCAAGTGTCTGGCTATTAGAATAATATAGATAATTCAGTTTTGGCCTCATTCTTTCCACTTACCTTCAGTTACTTTCTACAGAAATTATTTGCTTCCTTACTCAAGGTAATTGTTAATCACTGAATCTATTTAAGCACAGAACATTAGGGTATCCTTGGAAAATTAATGAGTAATAACTTGGATACTTTATTTTGGTTATACAAATTTTCTTGTTGTACCATAACTTTAATTATACTTGAGTTTTATTATACTGAGCCAATTACTATAGCTCAATAAGATGGAACCCAGATAGAGAAAAGTAACAGTTTATGGTTCATATTATTTAAGGAATAATTTTAGCCAAATGAAAACAAAGGAAAAATTAAGGTTTGAAAGTTTGCCTCTCTCTCTATATAGATAGATAGATAGATAGATAGATATACATATACATATAATACATATATATGTATTAGAGTTTGATTAATCCCATAAGTTTTGCTGTCATGTTATGTTATATATGATCATGACTCTATCTTTCAAACTTGCATTATCTGAAAAGTAGTAAGAATATAGCTCAAAACATTCATTATTGGAAGTGTGCTCATAGAAAGCAGAAGTTGTACAAGTCAAATTGCATAAAACAATGATGGAAACAAACTACCGTGACTATCTTCCTCCTAAATTTAGTTCCAAGTGGTGACCTCAAAAAAGTCTGTTCATTACATATTTAAAATAACCATCTCTTTAATTCAAGCTTGCTATTTAAACAGTCAATCATACAGAGATAAAAATTGACTCAATCAGACTTGTGTGTATATGATCATGGCTAAAAACTCCCAGAAAATGGAAACATTCTGATTGAAAATAACATTAGTTCTTTCCTATAAGCACAGAGATCAAAATACAAGCTTTTTATTTTCAATCTTCAAAGCAACATGGAAAACACTCAATGCAATTGATGAAAATATTTTCCCATTATGTAAGCTACTTTTTTGTCCTATTAATGGTATCCTTTGCATTATAGAAGATTTCAGTTTCCTGAGGTTCCATTTATTAATTTTTAGTCTTAGTGTCTGAATTATTGGAGTATCCTCAGGTTGAGGGGGAGAAGGGATTATAGGGACTTTAGAAACCAGAGAGATAGATGGTACTGTTAAAAAAAAATGCCCAGAAAATCAATTAACCAGTCATTCACAGGGGCTTACAGAGACTGAAGTGATAAATAGGAAGTGTGCATAGGTCTGACCTACATTATCTGCATTATGTTATGACTTTGTAGACTGGTGTTCCTGTGGCACCCTAACAGTGGGAACGGAGTTAGACTCTTGTCTCTGGTTCTCTTGCTTGCTTTTCAGACCCATTTGCTTCTATCATCCCTGAACTATGAAGTGGTTATTCAGATATCTCATTTATAGCTGAGTATTCAATACTTACTTGTTCTCAATTCCACTGGCCAATTAATAATCTCCAAATTGCCGGGCAGTGGTGGCGCATAACTTTGATCCCAACATGTGGGAGTCAGAGACAAGCAGATCTCTGAGCTCGAGGCCATCTTGGTCTACAAGATCTAGTTCCAGGATAGATTCCAAAACTGCAGAGAGTCCCTGTCTCAAAAAAAAAATCTCCAAATTGGCCTTTGTCAACCTAAAATAGAAGTTTCTTTTCCCATGACTGAGAGCAGCAATGACTCTGGGAGTAAACTTTTATATTTATACTTAGGTAACTAGGACTATCTATGAATGTTGATTAAAAAAAAGTCTGAAAGCTTTATGCATTTTTTCAAAATAAAATGAAATAAAACTTAAGAAAATGATGTGACAAATTACAAGTACTTCTGAATAAATTCAGATTTCTTATGAAATTAAACCCACTGGAATTTAAATTATTCCCCTTGTGTTAAGGATGTTCAAGGCAATGGAGTATGAGAAATAGGATCTCAAAAACCAGCATTAGGGATTGATAGCCTCTGTTCCCACTCTTAGGTGTTCCACAAGTAGACCAAGTTACACAACTCTCACATGTATGTACAGGGCCTAGTTTAGTCATATGCAGTCTCCATGGTTGTTGGTCCAGACTCTGTGTTTCTATGAGTCAGGTTAGTTATTTCTTTGGGTTTTCTTATGATGCCTTGACCCCTTTGGCTCCTACAATCCTTCCTTTCTCTCTTCAGCAGAATTTCCTGACTAGTTGAGGCAGCCCATTTAAACTTTTCTTAAAGTCTCTATCTACAATTTAGAGTCCTACTTTACTGAGCACTGGTTGCATTTTGGTTTGTTTCTCGTTATCTTTTTTTTATGAATCAAGTATTTTTCTTTTGGGAGAGCTGTCACATTTAAGCTGGATAATTTTTCATGATAAAAGCTCACATAACAACATTGAGCCAACTATCAATCGTATCCTTTAACTGTTCAACATCATAAAATCTGAATTACCTGTACCAGTTTGAAATTTCATCCATTGATAAAGTGTATAAAGAAAGTTAAACCTCTTTTGTTTTACTCTCATCGATCCGTGTTGACTTGTAGTCACACAGACAACACCCACAGGAAAGATACCCCTAGATTGAATACAATGTTTAGTTAGTGTCTCCCACTTGAATTCAAACCAGGAAGTTCATATTCTGAACTGTGACTCTCGCACTGCGAGTTTTGAAAGTTGCTAATGTACGTGGTATTTTTTTCCAGGAAAATGTCATCTCTTTTCATTTAATGTGTCACCATCAACTTAGAATCAAGATGGTACATGAAAAACAAGAGTATGAAAAGGTCACGCTCAGAGCTGTCCCTAGGTATTTCAGTGGCTTAGAGATTGTTGCTGGTGTATTTGGTGCCTGTTACAGTGAGGATAAAGGGCCTGACTGGGAAAAAAGCTAGGTAGTTATTATCTGGGGAACATACATGCATAAACAAACTTTAATCTATTTTACTTTTCTGATAACCTTTTCAGGTCATGTAAAAGATACTATGTAAGTACTTACTACTTATTACTCATAGAAATCTTACTGTTTCCTTGTATTTTCATGAATTATCTGAAATATTTTTTGGATTACAGTAAAGCTATCTCATCTATCACCATGTATTTTCCACCGTACAAAGAGTCTCACTATATAGCACTAACTCTGAAATTCACCCAGTAGACCTGGTTTAACTTAAACCCAGACATAAACCTGCCTCTCCCTTAGGAGCATAGAAATTAAAAGCATGTACCAAAACACCATAGCACTTTTTTTTTGTAAAACTTTTTTGAGATGGGGAAATCACACATTCTAAAATTTAAAAATTTCTTTTTTATATATATAAAAGTTTATTAATTTATAAAAAGTTTCCATTTCTGCTCCTCCTCCCAACACCCTCCCACTCCCCCCACTCCCTCTCCTCCTCCCTCTCCAGTCCTAAGAGCACTCAGGGTTTCCAGCACTGTGGGTAGTTCAAGTTCCTCCCTGCTCCCTCCAGGTCCAGGAAGGTGAGTATCCAAACAGACTGGATCCCCAAAAATCCAGTATCTGCAGAGGAAACAAGTCCCAGTGCCATTGTCAATGGCTTCTCAGAAAGGCCCCGTGCCAGCCACATTCAGAGAATTCAGCCACATTCAGAGAATCTGGTTGGATCACGTGCTCGTTCAATCCCAGTCCAACTGACCTTGGTGAACTCTCATTAGATCAGTCCCCTTGTATCAGTGGGTGAAAGCACTCCTCACGGTCCTGCCTTTCTTGTTCATGTTCTCCCTCCTTCTGCTCTTCATTTAGAGCTTGGGGGCTCAGTCCAGTGCTCCAATGTAGGTCTCTGTCTCAATCTCCATCCATCAACCGGTGAAGGTTCCGTCTGATATTGCCTTCCTTGCTCACTTTCTCTTTCCTTCTGCTTCTCGTTTGGACCTAGGGAGTTAAGTCCAGTGTTCCAATGTGGGTCTCTATCTCTATCTCCATCCATCGCCAGATGAAGGTTCTATGGTAATACGCAAAATATTCAGTATGGTTATGGGCCAAGGCCGGTTCAGGCACCCTCTCCTCTGCTGTCCAGGGAACAATCTGGGGACCTCTCCTTGGACCTGGGAACCCCTCTAGAATCAATTCTTCTTACTCTTGTACAAAATCCCTCAAACTGGTTAGCTTACTGTAACTAAAAGAAATTTATTTCTCACAATCCCTTCTTATTTAGCTTCTCTAGGATCACGAATTATAGGCTCAAAGACCTTTAACTATGGCGAGAGAGAGAGATCTTTAAGAAAGACAGCCCCAGATTTCTATCACAAACAAATGAGGAATAAACAGGAATAAACACCTTTTCAAGGTACAGTGGACTCTGACACATGCAGAGATGAGTGGACAGTTGGCTGCTGTTAAACCAAATGTACCACTGGATACAAAGAAAGAAATTTGGTGTGGTGGTTTGAATGAGAATAGTCTCTGTAGATGGAGACTGCTTGTTTGTACCCGCCTACCCAGACCCAAAATAATCACGCAGAAACTATACTAATTGCAACACTGCTTGGCCTTTTAGCTTAGGCTTCTTATTAACTAGCTCTTACATCTTAAGTTAACCCATTTCTGTTATTCTATGTATTACCACAAGGCTGTGACTTATAAGGCAAAGTTCTGACGTATGTCTCCTTTGGCAGCTACAAGGCATCTTTCTGACTCTGCCTACTTTCTCCTTTATCACTGCTTGGAATTCCTACCTTGCTTTATTCTGCCCTGCTGTAGGCCAAAACAGCTTTATTCACTACCCAATAGTCACGAAACACATTCACGGCATACAAAGGGGAATCCCATGTCAGGTCTCCATAACTGCTTATGTTTGAATACTAGTTGGTAGAACTGATTGAGAATGTTGGAGATATGAGGCCTTATTGGAGGGGTTATGTCACTGAATGCAACTTGAGGCTTCAAAATCTTCATGCCATTCCCAGTATGCTTTCTGTTCCTTCCTATTTGTGGATCCACATGTGAGCTCTTAGCGACAGCTCCAATGACCCACCTACTGGCCTACTGCCATAACCCTACCATGATAATCAAAACGTAAGCCTCAAAGAAATTCTTTCTTCTATGAGTAACTTTGGCCATGGAACCTTATTACAGTAGAAATGTAAATAAGACTATAGGTATTCCCTGTTTTCCCATGACTAGGATGTCTGTCTAATGTTTCTCATTTGTCAAATGCTGTTTACCATATTTTCGTTCTGATCTGAAATTTTTATAGACTTTCAGAAGGCAGAAATCAATGCACTGGAGTGTGCTTCTTCCTGAAGGCTCAGAGAATTGCCTTCGGTTGCCTTCAGCCAAGTTCTTGGTTGTTTTAAATTCTCTTTCTGGTCACAAGACTTTGGTCCTTGTAGCCAGTTTGATACATATTGGTCTTAGAAGCTGCCCCCGGTGCTGCCCTAGCTTTCCATATGGCCTCTACTTAAAATGGCGAGTTTCTCTTTTTTTTCTTGCTTTTTCATGATTTCAGCCAGATAATGGTCTCTGTTTTTAAGGGTACATGAGTTGCTGCATGATAATACATTCATCTAAACCCTTAATTAAACCTGTAAATTAATGTGGCAAAGTCATATCTGGTTGTATTGACATTCTTCTCCATTAAATTAATAATATAGAGGAGAAAAAAATCTTCATTAGAGTATCTAGGCAGTATAGAGGCAATAAACAGATATACTACTACGAAAAATTAAAAGAGAGAAGTATGTAAATGTTAAACATACAGATATGAAAATGCTTATAAATTCCAAAAGCATACACAGACAAAATAGAAAATAAATATAAAAGTTTATGTTAGTTAACTTTTGTTAACCAAGGCTTTACCAAAGTACCCAAGAGAAAAAACTAAAATAGAACAGGTTTATTTTGTCTTAAAGGTTCAGAAAGTTTTTAGTGCATCAAAATCAGAGGCATGGATTGGCAGTACTCCCTGTTTGGCTGGTTATGAGGTAGGACCATATCACATAGAACAGGAAGCAGACTGTATCTAGAACCAGAAGTGGGTATAACCTTGAAGTACTTCCCCTACTCATCAATGTCAGCTAGTTAGACCCCATCTCCTAAAGGCCCCATTGCATCTCAAACAGTGATGTAAGTTAGGGACTGTTTGGAAAACATGAGCCTGTGGTGAGCTTTGTAGACAGAAACTGAAGCAAAATCATCGAATAAAATAATGATGTATAAACATTAAATTGTACTTCCATGTGCTAAAAACAATCAAAAATAAAAGTTAAAAAAAATCACAAAAGATTCAAGTAAATGCAAGCAAATTCTGTTACTTTAGTTTGGAAAATAAATCAATATTCTAAATGGGCCAGTTTTCTAAATACTAAATCATAAACACAAAACAAACTTGGACAAAATCTAGAAGAAATCAAACAAAACAAAATAAACAGCAATAATAAAATTCACAAAATATTCTGCTGAAATTAACAAAATAAATATTGTATCTTCATGAAAATGCAGATATTCAGTAATTGATAGTCTTGTGAGTGCAATGGTCTAAATATTTGTCTTCCCAAAGTTTGCGTATTTAAATTCATCCCACAAGGTTGTCAGATTGGTGGGAATGTTGAGACATAAACAGAACCAATACACCTTTAAAAGAGACTCCCAAGAGCTACCTTGTCTTGTCCTTTGAGCACCTGATGACAGGTCTCCTAAAGGTTGCTTTGGTGCGGGAGAATTGTTTGTATTCTGTCAATCATGTTTTAAATAAACGCTGATTGGCCAGGCAGGGGGTGTAGGTGGGAAAACCAGACAGGAAGTGGAAATGACGGAAGGAGAGAAGGAGAATTCTGGGGAGGAGGAAGTTGATTCCTCCCACTCCTGTCCAGATCACCGAAGCAGCAGGATGTGAGCTGCCCCACTGAAAAAGGTACTGAGCCACATGGCTAACATAGATCAGAGAAATGGGTTAATCAAGATGTGAGAGTTAGCCAGTAAGAGGCTAGTCCTAATGGGCCAATCAGCTTTATAATTTACGGAGTTCTTTGTGTGATTTTCTTTGGAGCTAAACAGCTGGGGGTACTGGGCAGGACATAAGCCCCAACAAACAGGCCCCCTCATGTTACACTCCATAGCATCTCAACAGTGATGACAGCATTACAGGAGATGGCACTGACAAGTCCATTATGCCAACACCTTTGTACTAGACATTCCAGCCTCCAGACCTGTGTGATATGGAGGTTTGTTGTTTACCAGCTATTCAGTCAGTGAGACTGTAGCATAACAAGGGAAGGGATTAACACTACATCATGTAGGCACTTAGAGGGCTGTGTACTTAAGCTAAAGGTGTTGATGAGGAGACACATCAAGCTCTGGAGCTGAGGGGAAGGTGTGAAGCGGTTTCTTGATAAAGGTGACACTGAAATATGAGAAGGAGATGAATTTTGGAAATGAATGTTTCTGTGTAGAAATTGAAAACACACATTTGAATGTTCAGGGCCTTTATAGCTTTGACAAAGCTGGCAGAGAGATAGTTTTGATTATATGATCATACTTTTCCTTTCCTTTCATATATGGCTTGCTGTAAGATGTGTTTGTTGACAGGCTTAATCAAATATTTCGCTTCCATGTAACAAAGTTTATTGCATTTCAAATTTCTCTCTAATCCTTAATGCTTACCTCCTTAGATCATCTATGCAAACTCTGTTTAAATTCTGCTGAGAGTTTTGGAATTATAGAGTTTAAATCACACAACAGAGCACTCAGAAAACAAAGAAACAAACAAAACCAAATGAATTAACAAAATCATATATTTTACTTAATCACAGAGAAGTCACTCCTATATTAATGATTTCCAGGGTGACATAGGTAGAAAGAAATCATCCAGGGGTGTTCTTTATGTCATGCATTAATCTCAGTGCCTAAAAGAATTGACAAAGCTACTAGGAACAATTTTCGTCTCATTATTTTTTGCTGCTATAACAAAATACTATATATTGAAGGATTTATAAGCAATAAAATCTCATGTATAATATATTTTTTAGGCTGGAAAATCCATTATTATGACACCAGCAGCAGGTCTTGTGTGAGGAAGGAGAACTTTGTCTGAGTCACAGAAAATACCTCATTGCCTCATCCTCAATGGAGGAAAAAACAGTTTGTACACAGTGAATGGCCAGGCCTACCCCCTACATTGCCCAATCACAGAGCACTCTGTTTTAGGATGAGATGTCTCTCAAAACACTATGTCCAATACTAGAATTCTGCTGGATGAGTTTCAACATTGAGTTTGAGGGAATTCAGTGATATTTCATTTGTATTTTAATAAATAAAACCTGCCTGAAGCCCAGAGTGTGAAAGAACACACTAGTCAGCAATACAGGCCTGGCAGTGGTGGCACACACCTTAAATCCCAGGAGTCTAGAACAGACGGTGGTGGTGTACACATTTAATCCCACACTGGAGAGCAATATAAAGTGAGATGAGACGGGAGCTTGCTCTCTTAGAGTCTAAAGATTTCTTAGAAGTAAGAGCTTTCTAGTGGCTTGGCTGCTTTGCTTTTCTGATCTTCAGGTGGAACACGGTTATCTGTCCCTAGGTGATTATTATTCATGCTACATGGAACATTTAAGTCTCAGAATCCCTGACCTTCTACAGAAAAACTGAAAAAAAAAAACTCTCAATGTTGGTAGTACGTGCTATAGATAGTGTGCATGCTGTTTTGACCAGAAAACTCTTACATAAGGAAGCTACTAGACTTTCATAAGCAGTCATTCAGTGCATCATTTTCTTTCAAATACTTTAATATTCTGTTTCTGTTCAGACTATAAGTTAGATGAATGAAAAAAATTAAAATATAAAACTTGCCTATGGTTATAAATCTAAATTTGTCAATACAAGGCTTGCAATTTATTGTGGGTCTGGTAACAAGATGTTATGTGTCATTCCATGTTGCTGCCCATCCAGAATAATGCCAGTGTGATTTAAGATTGTTATCTCTGGAATTTAAAAGTACTCCAGAGCCAACTAAAACAAATTCAGTGTGGATGAAAAAGTTACGTTTGTTTTCAAAGACAGATAAAGATCAATACGAAAGCAAATGGCATA
Source organism: Myodes glareolus (assembly GCF_982192425.1). Lineage (NCBI taxonomy): Eukaryota > Metazoa > Chordata > Mammalia > Rodentia > Cricetidae > Myodes > Myodes glareolus. The sequence continues at coordinate 23,899,033 of NC_142046.1, forward strand.
ATTGTCGAAGATCAATTAAAGGGGCTAAACAAACTGAGACATGTTGATATTGATATCCCCAGAAAGGCAGAATGTGAATACAGCATGGCAGGGAGTTCCAGTTCCATTTAATTGATCTTTGCCTTTGGCTAAATAACCAAGAATTTGGCTCAAGACAAAAGCTTAGACGTCTGTGCACTAGAACTTCTCTGTACAAGTATTTGGTATCATCTTTATTCGGTGTCAGAAAATTTCGGAGTCAATCTTGCTGTCAGTATTGAAGTTGAAAGCATGACAGAAAGAATCTTAAGTAAGTGAGACAAAATTCATAACTGAAAATCATGAACAATAACAGTATTCTGTTATTCTAACAGTATTCTCTTATTCTTTATTCTTTCCCACACTAAGCAAATCAAATCTAAATTTCATCAACTACAAAAATAACAAGAAATAATGGAAGAAAAACACTACAGATTTAAAATGAAGGTATCAAATAGAGTAGATGACATCCAGTGACCTATAGATAAGGTATAGGTTTCAAAAGACTTTTCTTATGGTGCTGAAGACTGCGGAGGAATCGAATAATGTGAAGCTACAGAAGTCTTGAAATTGGGCACAAATTTCACCCAGGACCTTATTGCACATAATCAAAGCAGGCTTTGCAGGAATACAGATTTACCTTTTACAATGAGAGCTCTCAGCACACCTGAAATCAGAAGGAAAATGAGAATAGAAGGTCACCCTATGTACTTCTCAACATCCTCACTCTGTTCAGTCTTCCTTTTTGTTCAGCCAAGTCACAAAGAAACATGTTTGGCTCAGAAAATTTTAGAGTTCAGGTATAAAACATAGCAGAAAGCACAGTAACCAATATTCTTGGTAAATTACACAAAATTACCACATCAACACTGAACTGAAAAGTCAGCAGAATCATTAATATCCAAACAACTCAGAATTATAGCCATAACTTAGAGGGAGTAAGCATAAATTGATAAAAAGGTGTGAAGACACCAGTGTCCTTATTTTCAGCAGAATAATCATTTGTGTATTGAATAAAATGAACAAAATCATGTTATAGATTACTATTGAATAACATTGCTTATCTTTAAAATTTATGTCTTTGCTACTTGACTCAGTTTCACTATGCAAGAGAAGATGTCCTCAAACTTCATATTCTTTTATCTCAGTCTCTAGAATATTATGATTACAGAAATAATTTTTATTACATTTATACATCCCATGAGGCATTCTATAAGCTAACTTTCATGTTATCACTATCTCTGTACATAGAAATGATAGACTTCTCATAACTTAGCAAGAATAGTTTATTTTCTTATGAGTTCTTTAAGATATGATGAATAAAAATTTCATTTATTTATTATATATAACTCTATTTTTCTATAAATATGTATAAATGGATGATTAAATAAAGGTAATTAATATGCATATTATGATACTTTATTTTGGCATGAGTATTTAAAATTAGTTTTTTAAAAATTTCTATTATATTATCATTTTTTATTGTTTTTAATGCACTGTATATCTTTCTCCGCTCCTCTACCTTCCTCGCCTTTCCTCATCTACCCTCTCTCATGACCCCCATGCTCCCAATTTACTCAGAAGATCTTGTCTTTTTCTCCTTCCTATGTGTACCCATGTATATCTCTCTTAGGGTCCTCCTGGAGGTCTAGGTTTTCTGGGGTTATGGATTGTAGGCTGGCTTTTCTTTGCTTTATATCTAAAAGTCACTTATGAGTTAGTACATATTATATTTGTCCTTCTGGGTCTGGGTTATCTCGCTAAATATGATGCTTTCTAGAACCATACATTTGCCTGAAATTTTCAATATGTCATTAGGATAGTACTCCATTGTGTAAATGTACCACATTTTCCTTATTCATTCTTCAGTTGAGGGGCATCTTGATTAGTTCTTTGTTCTGTCTATTACAAATAATGCTACTATGAACATAGTTGAGCACATGTCCTTGTAGTATGAATGAGCTTCCTTTGGGTATACACCCAATAGTGATATTGCTGGTTCTTGAGGTAGATTGTTTCCTCATTTTCTTATAAATCACCATATTGATTTCCAAAGTTGCTAACCAAGTCTGCACTCTTACCAGCAATGGAGGAGTGTTTCCCTTACCCCACATCCTCTCCAGCATAAGTTGTCATCAGTGTTTTTGATCTTGGCCATTCTTAAAGATGTAAGGTGGAATCTCAGAGTTCTTTTGATTTATGTTTCTCTGATTGCTAAAGATGTTGAGTATTTCCTTATATGTCATTTGAGATTCGTTTGTTGAGAGTTCTCTGTTTAGGTCTGTACCCCAATTTTTAATGGGTTATTTGTTTTTTCGATATCAAGTTTCTTGAGTTCTTTGTATATTTTGGAAATCTGCCTTCTGTCAGATGTGGGGTTGGTGAAAATCTTTTCTCATTCTATACGATGCCACTTTGTCCTATTTACAGTGTCCTTTACCTTAGAGAGACTGTAATTTCAAGAGGCTCCATTTACTAATTATTGATCTTAGTGTCTGTACTACTGTGTAACATGTAGGACCGGCTTGGTTGGGGTTTATGTCCTGCCTGGTACCCCCAGCTGTTTAGCTCCAAAGAAAATAACACAGAGGACTCTGTAAGTTATAAAGCTGATTGGCCCATTAGGTCTAGCCTCTTACTGGCTAACTCTCACATCTTGATTAACCCATTTCTCTGATCTATGTTAGCCATGTGGCTCAGTACCTTTTTCAGTGGGGCAGCTCACATCCTGCTGCTTCGGTGATCTGGGCAAGAGTGGGAGGAATCAAGTTCCTCCTCCCCAGAATTCTCCTGCTCTCCTTGCATCATTTCCACTTCCTGTCTGGTTTTCCCACCTACACCCCCTGCCTGGCCAATCAGCGTTTATTTAAAACATGACTGACAGAATACAGACAATTCTCCCGCACCACTACTGGTGTTCTATTTTTGAAGTTGTCTCCTGTGCTAATGTGTTCAAAGCTATTTCCCACTTTCTATTCAATAAGGTTCAAACCTTCATTCAGTAACTGATGAAAACATAAGCACAAACCCACAGTCAGTTATTGGGACAAGTTCAGGGAACTAGGACTGGGCCTGCAAAAAGGCTGCCCACCTTTTAGGACTGTGTGCTATAACTGTAATATGCTTTACACTCTAAAAAGCAAAAAAAAACTGTTTAATTTTCTTGAAAACCTGAAAAGGTATCAATAGTGTGAATTACGTATTTCAGTTTTCCAAATTCTGCAAAATGGCACAAATCCATCTGTCAGATTACATTCAATTGAGTACTCTTACAGCAGGTAGTAGTGTTTGGTTGTTTAAAGAACATTTCCTTATACTTTCTTTGGCTTGTTGCTACATGATGGAAAAGTCTTTTTTAGTGCCTTTACTACTGACATGATTTTTTTTATGAAATTCAAAGGCCTTTAGTACATTTCCAATAAATAATTGATCTATTTCTGCATTACCTTGAGCTAGAGGACCAGGCAGACCCATATGGGATCACTTATGTGTTATGTATATGGGAATATTTCTATTCCTGATTGTTTATTATAAATGCATAAATAATACTCCATTGTTCAATAGTCTTACCCTCTTCTCTGAACCAGGTGCTCCATTGTAATTGTGGATCAGGATCTAAAACAGCCTTAACCATGTCTATCCAGTCTTTAGAGATAATTCTGTTGCAAACTGACCACAAGTTTAACATTTGCTGCACAAAAGAATAAAATGATCAAAAAATACGAAACTCATATAGATGTTGAGACACATACATACACACAGGAGTGTTGGAAAAGATATGATTCATCCATTTGTTTTGTCAAAACCTCTTGTTATTAATAACTTCTTTAAACAAAAATTGAAACCCTAGGATGGAGAGACAGTTCAGTGGTGAAGAGCACTTACTGTCTTTGAAGAGGATCCACGTTTAGTTTCCACACCTTCATGATGTCTAACAACTGTAAGTCTAGTTTCAATACATGTAATGCTCTTTTTTTGCCTCTGTGGTTAACAAACATGCATCTCTTGTGCACATATTTATGCAGGCTGAAATGTGTACAATTATGATAAAATTAAAAGGAGGTTCTGTTCTCCTAACAAAAACAATTTACTCTGAAGTCATTGTAATCATATCTTCTTGAAAAAGTGTCCTAACTGTATTGGTGATGTGAGTCTAAATTAGATTTTTAGAACTTTATGAATTTTATTTATCCTTGGAATTGTAGTCAGATAAAGGCAGTCAAGTTTTTGGGTACAATATGTGCTTTCGTTTATAAACAAAATTTGATGATTTTGAATGTTCAGCTTCTTTGAAACTACTTTATAGTAATATAGTTATAGTTATGACTTCAGAATTTTAAAAAATCTAATAAGTGAATCATAAGTTCCTAGAATTCCTCAGCTAGGGTTCAAATTTCCTACGTGACCACTCTAGAAAACATTGAGCTAAAGCGTATGTGCCTGTTTCCGTTATTCGGGTTCTTTTTTTTTTTTTTTTAAAGAGTTCATAAATTAGAATCAAATTGATTTTATTTTATTTTTTTTCTCTATTTATTCTATAATCTTTTTTTTCTCTATTTATTTTATAATCTTTTTTTTTTGTAAATTTTATTAAATTATAAAAGTTTCCATTTCCACCCCCCCTCCCAACACCCTCCCACTCCCCCTACTCCCCCTCCTCCTCCCTCTTCGTCCCCCAGGGCAGTCAGGGTTTCCTGCCCTGTGGGAAGTTCCAGTTCCTTCCCACTCCCTCCAGGTCCAGGAAGGTGAGTGTCCAAACAGACTGGATCCCCAAAATCCATTATATGTAGAGGAAACAGGTCCCAGTGTCATAGTCAATGGCTTTTCAGAAAGACTTCGGGTCAGCCACAGTCAGAGAATCCGGCCAAATTCGGAGAGTCTGGTTAGATCACGTCCTCTTTCAGTCCCAGTCCAACTGGCCTTGGTAAACTCTCATCAGATCCGTTCCCTTGTATCAGTGGGTGATAGCATCCCTCGCAGTACTGATTTCGTTTTTCATGTTCTTCCTCCTTCTGCTCCTCATTTGGACCTCGGGGGGCTCAGTCCCGTGCTGCAATGTGGGTCTCCGACTGTATCGCCGTCCTTCGTCAGATGCAGGATCTATGGTGATAAGCAAAATATACATCAGTATGGACATGGGCCACGGCCGATTCAGGCACCCACTCCTCTGTCCAGAGAGCAATCTGGGGGATCTCTCCTTGGACCTGGGATCCCATATATAATCAAGTCTCCTGTAAACCCTAAAATGGGTCCCTTAGTTGAAATATAATCTTCCCTGATCCCTTGTTCATCCTTCCTCCCTCCCCCCCCATCCCAGGCCACCAAGCTTTCCCCTTTCTTCCCCTACTCCCTTATCTCTAACCTTCTCCCCTTCCATCGACCCTCCCTCCCCCCCATGCACCCGAGGTTACCTGGGACTCATGTCTATTTCCTACCTCCTGGTGGATAGCTAAATAATCTTCATCAGGTACATCTTCTTATTTAGCTTCTCTAGGATCACGAATAATAGGCTCAAAGACCTTTAATTATGGTTAGAATCCACTTATGAGTGAATACATACCGTGTTCCTCTTTTTGGGTCTGGCTTACCTCACTCAGTAAAGCGTTTTCTATTTCCATCCATTTGCATGCAAAATTCAAGATGTCATTGTTTTTTACCGCTGAGTAAAACTCTAATGTGTATATGTTCCACACCTTTTTTAACCATTCTTCTATTGAGGGGCACCTAGGCTGTTTCCAGGTTCTGGCTATTACAAATAGTGCTGCTATGAACATAGTAGAACAAATGCTTTTGTAGTATGATCGGGAATCTTTAGGGTATATTCCCAAGAGTGGAATTGCTGGGTCCTGAGGGAGGTTGACTCCCAGTTTCCTGAGAAACCGCCACACTGATTTCCACAGTGGCTGCACGAGTTTGCATTCCCACCAACAATGGATGAGTGTTCCCCTCACCCCACATCCTCTCCAGCATAGGCTATCGTTGGTGTTTTTGACTTTAGCTATTCTGACAGGTGTAAGATGGTATCTCAAAGTGGTTTTGATTTGCATTTCCCTGATCGCTAAGGAGGTTGAGCATGACCTTAAGTGTCTTCTGGCCATTCGAAGTTCATCTGTTGTGAAGTCTCTGTTAAGTTCAGTACCCCGTTTTTTAATTGGGTTAATTAGAGTTTTAGTGCCTAGTTTCTTGAGTTCTTTGTATATTTTGGAGATCAGACCTTTGTCTGATGAGGGGTTGGTGAAGATCTTCTCCCAGTCAGAAGGCAGCCTTTTTGTCCTACTGACAGTGTCCTTTGCTTTACAGAAGCTTCCCAGTTTCAGTAGATCCCATTTATTCATTGTTTCTCTTATTGTCTGTGCTGCTGGGGTCCTGCTTAGGAAGAGGCCTCCTGTGCCTAAATCTTGTAGACTACTTCCCACTTTCTCTTCTATCAGGTTCAAAGTGGACGGATTAATGTTGATGTCTTTAATCCATTTGGACTTGATTTTTGTGCATGGTGATAGATATGGATCTACTTTCATTTTTTTACAGGTTGACATCCAGTTATGCCAGCACCATTTGTTAAAGATGCTTTCCTTCTTCCATTGTATACCTTTAGCTCCCTTGTCGAAAATTAGGTGTTCATAAGTTTGTGGGTTAATATCTGGGTCTTCTATTCGATTCCATAGGTCGACTTCTCTGTTCTTATGCCAATACCAAGCTGTTTTCAATACTGTAGCTCTATAATAGAGTTTGAAGTCAGGGATGGTAATGCCTCCAGAAGTTCTTTTATTATATAAGATTGTTTTGGCTATCCTGGGTTTTTTGTTTTGCCATATAAACTTGATTATTGTTCTCTCAATGTCTGTGAAGAAGTTTGATGGGATTTTGATGGGGATTGCATTGAATCTATAGATTGCTTTTGGTAGAATTGCCATTTTTACTATGTTGATTCTCCCAATCCAAGGGCAGGGGAGGTCTTTCCATTTTCTGGTATCCTCCTCAATTTCTTTCTTCAAAGACTTAAAGTTTTTGTCAAATAGGTCTTTCACTTCCTTGGTTAGAGTAACCCCAAGATATTTTATGCTATTTGTGGCTATCATGAAAGGTGATGCTTCTCTGATTTCCCTCTCTGCTTCTTTATCCTTTGTGTATAGGAGGGCCACTGATTTTTTGGAGTTGATCTTGTATCCTGCCACGTTACTAAAGGTGTTTATCAGCTGTAGGAGTTCTTTGGTAGAGTTTTTGGGGTCACTTATGTAAACTATCATATCTTCAGCAAATAACGAAAGTTTAACTTCATCCTTTCCAATTTGAATCCCCTTGATCTCCTTATGTTGTCTTATTGCTATTGCTAGAACTTCAAGCACTATATTGAAGAGGTATGGAGAGAGTGGACAGCCTTGTCGCGTTCCTGATTTTAGTGGAAAGGCTTTGAGTTTCTCTCCATTCAGTTTGATGTTAGCTGTCGGCTTGCTGTATATTGCTTTTATTATATTTAGGTATGATCCTTGTATCCCCAGTCTCTCCAACACCTTTATCATAAATGGGTGTTGAATTTTGTCAAATGCTTTTTCAGCATCTAGTGAGATGATCATATGGTTTTTTTCTTTCAGTTTATTTATATGATGGATTACATTGATAGATTTGCGTATGTTGAACCAGCCCTGCATCTCTGGAATGAAGCCGACTTGATCATAATGGATAATTTTTCTAATGTGCTCTTGGATTCGGTTTGCCAGTATTTTATTGAGAATTTTCGCGTCGATGTTCATGAGTGAGATTGGCCTGTAATTCTCTTTCTTGGTTGTGTCTTTGTGTGGTTTTGGTATTAGGGTAACTGTAGCTTCATAAAAGGAGTTAGGCAATGACTCTTCTGTTTCTATATTGTGGAATACGTTAAGGAGTATTGGTATTAGCTCTTCCTGGAAGTTCTGGTAGAATTCTGCATTGAAACCATCTGGTCCTGGGCTTTTTTTGGTAGGGAGATTTTTGATAACAGCTTCTAATTCTTCGCGACTAACAGGTCTATTTAGATTGTTCACCTGTTCTTGGTTCAACTTTGGTATATGGTATTTATCTAAAAAAATGTCCATTTCTTTTACATTTTCCAACTTTGTGGCATATAAACTTTCATAGTAAGATCTAATGATTCTCTGAATTTCCTCTGTGTCTGTGGTTATGTCCCCCTTTTCATTTCTGATCTTATTAATTTGCATGTTCTCTCTCTGCCATTTGATTAACTTGGCTAGGGGTTTGTCAATCTTGTTGATTTTCTCCAAGAACCAGCTTTTTGATTCATTGATTCTTTGGATTGTTTTCTCTGTTTCTATTTTGTTGATTTCAGCCCTCAGTTTGATTATTTCCAGTCTTCTAGACCTCCTGGGTGAATCAGCTTCTTTTTTTTCTAGATCTTTCAATTGTGCTGTTAATTCTCCAATGTGTGCTTTCTCCGCTTTCTTTAATTGGGCACTTAGTGCTATGAACTTTCCTCTTAGCACTGCTTTCATAGTGTCCCATAGGTTTGAGTATGTTGTGTCTTTGTTTTCATTAAATTCAAGGAAGAGTTTAATTTCTTTCTTTATTTCTTCCTTGACCCAGGGGTGATTTAGTAGTTGACTGTTCAGTTTCCATGAGTTTGTTGGCTTCCTGGGGGGAGCATTGTTGTTGAATTCTAATTTTAGTCCATGGTGATCTGACAAGACACAGGTAGTTACTAATATTTTTTTGTATCTGTGGAAGTTTACTTTGTTACCGAGTATGTGGTCAATTTTCGAGAAGGTTCCATGAGCTGCAGAGAAAAAGGTATATTCTTTCCTATTTGGGTGGAGTGTTCTATAGATGTCTGTTAAGTCCATTTGATTCAATACCTCCAATAGGTCTCTCAATTCTCTGTTTGGTTTCTGTCTGATTGACCTGTCCATTGGTGAGAGAGGAGTGTTGAAGTCTCCTACTATTAGTGTGTGTGGTTTGATGACCGCCTTGAGTTCTAGAAGAGTTTCTTTTACATATGTGGGTGCCTTTATATTAGGAGCATAGATATTCAGGATTGAGACTTCCTCCTGATGAATTGTTCCAGTTATGAGTATGAAATGTCCATCTCCATTTCTTCTGATTGATTTTAGTTTGAAGTCGATTTTGTTAGATATTAGAATGGCCACGCCCGCTTGTTTCTTAGGTCCATTTGCTTGGAAAACCTTTTCCCAACCCTTTACTCTGAGTAGGTGTCTGTCTTTGTGGTTGAGGTGTGTTTCTTGTAAACAGCAGAATGTTGGATCCTGTTTTCGTATCCAATCTCTAAGTCTGTGCCTCTTTATAGGTGAATTGAGTCCATTGATATTAAGTGATATTAATGACCAGTGGTTGTTGACTCCGGTCATTTTTTTTTTGTTTGTTAGGTAGTAGAGTATATGTGTTTTTCTTCTTTAATTTGTGCTTGTGAATGGTCGCTAGATGTTCGAGTTATTGTAGGCCGTGTTGGGAATGTTGGATTCCTTCGGTAGTGATTTTCCTTCTAATATTCTCTGTAAGGCTGGATTAGTAGCTACGTATTGTTTAAATTTGTTTTTATCCTGGAATATTTTGTTTTCTCCGTTGATAGTGAACAGTAGCTTGGCAGGGTATATTAGTCTGGGTTTGCATCCATGGTCTCTTAGTTTCTGCAGTACCTCTATCCAGGATCTTCTGGCTTTCATGGTTTCCATAGAGAAATCCGGTGTAAGCCTGATAGGTTTACCTTTATAAGTTACTTGACCTTTTTCCTTTGCAGCTCTTAAAATTTTTTCTTTAATATTTATGTTTTGTGTTTTGATTATTATATGACACGGGGATGTTTTTTTCTGATCCAATCTATTCGGTGTTCTGTATGCTTCTTGAACCTTCATAGGAATATCGTTCTTTAGGTTGGGAAAGTTTTCTTCTATAATTTTGTTGAATATATTTTCTGGGCCTTTGATCTGCAGTTCTTCTCCTTCTTCAATCCCTATTATTCTTAGATTTGGTTTTTTTATTGTGTCCCAGATTTCCTGAATGTTTTGTGAAGAGAATTTGTTGGATTTGCCGTTTTCTCTGACCAGAGCATTTATTTTCTCTATGGTATCTTCAGAATCTGAGATTCGTTCTTCTATCTCTTGTATTCTATTGGTTATGCTTGATTCTGTAGTCTCCGCTCGTTTACCTAGGTTTTCCATATCCAGCCGGTTCTCGTTTTGTGTTTTCTTCATTGCCTCCATTTCAGTTTTCAATTCTTGGACTGTTTCCTTTACTTGTTTGATTGTTTTTTCTTGATTTCTCAGGGTATCACTCACGGATTTACTTATTTCTTCAAACTTTTTGTTATATTTCTCATCCATTTCTATACTCATTTCTTCAAACTTTTTGTTATACTTCTCGACCAGTTCCTTAAGGGAGTTATTCATATCCTGTTTAAGGGACTCTATTGCTTTCATAATGGCACTTTTTTCCACTTCATCTGGGTTAGAGTGTTCAAATCCTTCTGTTGTAGGGTCGTTGGGATCTGATATTTTCATGTTGTTTTTCAGATTGTTGGAGGAGGTCTTGCCTTGGCGTCTGCCCATCTCTTCGATCCAATGCTCTCTATTGGAGCTTCTGGTATCGGGTCAGGTTCCCTTGTTGGGCAGGGAGTTCACTGATAGAATGCCTACCTTTCCCCAGGCAGGGTATTGAAGCACAGGCACTCCCTCTTTCCGGGATGCCCCTTCAGAGCAGGCCCAGTGTGCAAGGCAGCTGAACTGGGGAAATTTTATGGCCTCAGTGGGAGGGGAGAAATATAGAAATTTGTACCTGGATGGAAGCTGGGATGGCAGGCGGGAGAGCCTAGCAGTGTGGACACAGCACTGCAGGCTGACCTGGGAGTCTATGGGGTCGGGGAAAGTCCTAGCTCCCCCTCGCCGGGCCCCTGCCGTGGCCCGAATCAACTCACCACTCCGAAGGCCCACTGGATGGAAGCTGGGATGGCTGGCGGGAAGCTAGCAGGGTGGAGCCAGCAGGGCAGGCTGACCTGGGAGTCTATGGGGTCGGGGAAAGTCCTAGCTCCCCCTCGCCGGGGCCCCTGCCGTGGCCCGAATCAACTCACCACTCCGAAGGCCCTCTGGATGGAAGCAGGGATGGCTGGCGGGAAGCTAGCAGGGTGGAGCCAGCAGGGCAGGCTGACCTGGGAGTCTATGGGGTCGGGGAAAGTCCTAGCTCCCCCTCGCCGGGGCCCCTGCCGTGGCCCGAATCAACTCACCACTCGGAAGGCCCTCTGGATCCGTTATTCGGGTTCTTAATGACAAACTCCCTAGAATATCACAGAAGATTCAGACTTATGAGAAAGACAGATTTTCCCTATTGTTGTGTCATATTTTAGAAGTGTCAAATTAGACAAATATTGTTTTCTTTGAACCTCACAGAGACTCATCCACACAGTGATGACAATGCCAACTGTAAGATGGGGCTATTTACATTGCACAAACAGCACTTTTCAATATTTTTGTTAGTTTTACTGTTGTCTGTATGCCATAATCACTATTAAGTTAGAATCGTGACACACGCCCCCTCCTTTTCCCTCTAAGAATGTTCTTTTTTTTTTTCTCAAAGTTTATTAAAATACAAAAGTCTCCATTTCCGCCCCTCCACCCAACCCCCTCCCCTCCTCCCTCTCCCTCCCTAAGAGCAGTCAGGGTCTTCCACCCTGTGGGTAGTTCAAGCTCCTCCCCCCACCCTCCAGGTCCAGGAAGGTGAGCATCCAAACAGACTGGATCCCAAAAATCCAGTATATGCAGAGGAAACAAGTTCCAGTGTCATTGTCAATGGCTTTTCAGAAAGACTCCGGGCCAGCCACATTCAGAGAATCCGGCCTCATTCAAAGAATCTGGCTGGATCACGTGCTCGCTCAGTCCCAGTCAACTGGCCTTGGTGAACGCTCATTAGATCAGTCTCCTTGTATCAGTGGGTGATTGCACCCCTCGCGGTCTTGATTTCCTTTTTCATGTTCTTCCTCCTTCTGCTCCTCATTTGGACCTTGGGGGACTCAGTCCGGTGCTCCAAAGTGGGTCTCCATCTGTATCGCCATCCATCGTCGGATGAAGGTTCCCTCTGATCTTGCCTTCCTTGCTCACGTTCTCTTTCCTTCTGCTTCTTGTTTGGACCTAGGGAGTTAAGTCCAGTGTTCCAATGTGGATCTCCGTCTCCATCTCCATCCATCGCCAGATGAAGGTTCTATGGTGATAAGCAAAATATTCATCAGTATGGTTATGGGCCAAGGTCAGTTCAGGTACCCTCTCCTCTGTCCAGAGAACAATCTGGGGATCTCTCCTTGGACCTGGGATCCCATTTATAATCAAGTCTCTAGTAAACCCTAAACTGACTCCCTTAGTTGAGATATATTCTTCCCTGATCCCATATCTATCCTTCCTCCCTCCCCCCCTCCCAGTCCCAGGCTTTCCTGCTTTCTCAGAGAAATAGAAAGGCTGTTGGAGATGGATTGCACATTTTGCCTTTCCTTCTGGTCACCAGTTATCACTGTTGCAATAAAACAGCAAAATAAATTCTTCTGTGATTAAGTGAGATGCTCCACAAGTCACACACTGTCTGTCCTTCAGTGCTAAGACTTTATTTTCTATGTGTTGCTGGTTACCTATGAAGCCATTCTCACCAGTCAAAGACATGCCTTCAGCTGCACTGCTAGGAAGTCTACATCATTTTAAACCACTATTACCAGTTCTTATAAGAAACCTTTGTCATTTAGTATTTCTACTCTTTGTTTAATTTTTCTAATCCTGTGACATACTTCTAAGATTTGAACAGTCATAATTTGGACAGTCAAAATAGAACTCAAATTTCATTTAAATCCATTAAAATATAAAGAGTCTGATTTTCACATTAAAACTAAATGACTTGAGTTCTTTGTATATTTTGGAGATCAGACCTCTGTCTGATGAGGGGTTGGTGAAGATCTTCTCCCAGTCAGAAGGCAGCCTTTTTGTCTTACTGACAGTGTCCTTTGCTTTACAGAAGCTTCTCAGTTTCAGTAGATCCCATTTATTCATTGTTTCTCTTATTGTCTGTGCTGCTGGGGTCCTACTTAGGAAGAGGCCTCCTGTGCCTATATCTTGTAGACTACTTCCCACTTTCTCTTCTATCAGGTTCAAAGTGGACGGATTAATGTTGATGTCTTTAATCCATTTGGACCTGAGTTTTGTGCATGGTGATAGGTATGGATCTACTTTCATCCTTCTACAGGTTGACATCCAGTTATGCCAGCACCATTTGTTAAAGATGACGAAGAAAATGACGAAGGACTGCGAGGGATGCTATCACCCACTGATACAAGGGGTCGGATCTAATGAGAGTTTACCAAGGGCAGTTGGACTGCGACTGAACGAGCATGTGATCCAACCAGATTCTCTGAATGTGGCTGGCCCGGAGTCTTTCTGAGAAGCCATTGACAATGACACTGGGACTAGTTTCCTCTGCATATACTGGATTTTTGGGATCCAGTCTGTTTGGATACTCACCTTCCTGGACCTGGAGGGAGGGGGGAGGAACTTGAACTTCCCACAGGGCAGGAAACCCTGACTGCCCTTAGGGACAAAGAGGGAGGAGGAGAGGGAGGGGGGTAGTGGGAGGGTGTTGGGAAGAGGGGCGTAAATGGAAACTTTTATAATTTAATAAAATTACTTTAAAAAAAACTAAATGACGTTTTAATGGTAAGAAATCATCAGTTTGTAAGTTAATAAAATTAATGAAGTAAAATTAAGATGTGAATGCAAAAATTTGTATTCTTTTCCCATCTTGGCTAGCCTGGTTATCCGTTACACATCAAAGCCACACTCAGCAGTGAATAATACTTGCTTGTACATTATTTCATTTATTAATTATCTATGGCAACATCATCTGAAAAGGACTGCGAGAGGAAGAGTCACACTGAAATTATGTGCAGGTGGGAGTTATATCTCTCATAAATGCTAGACTTTAGAAGTGCAAATTAAAAATTAGTATTTTCTTTAAGAAAAACTGTAGGTTGCATTTATGCTGTTAGGAATATATGTATATACATATACATATTTAGCAACAGTTAAGGAAAAAGAGTCCATCAACTTGAGAAAGTGCAAGAAGAAGTATACAGGAAGATTCAGAAAAGGGAAAGGGAAGGGAAAAATGATGTAATTGTAATCACAATAGCTCAAAAAATAAAGGAAATCATAAAAATTAAAAATGTACAGTGTATTCTGAAAATATCAAGGTTGAAAAACTAAATGCACCTTTAAAACGTAAAAGAAAATCTTTGAAAATTCTGAAATCTTGAAAAAGTTCAGTAACTACATGGTTGATGCGTTTACATCCACCTCTACACACTGCTTTCCCAAGAAGATCTACCATTCAATAATATAGAAAATACCCATACTTATTTTTTACAATATAACAAAGTGAATATTAAATGAATAATATTATATGTTTATTTGTGTCATTATTTGATACTTCATACATTAGTCTCATTTAAATATTAGTTTATGAAACCAACTGATCTTGTAGCAAGTGATCCTTTGAAATCTTTCTGAATTATTCATTCTACCATATACACCATCTATAAAACCCTTTTTTTATTGTACCTAAATTACATGTAGACTCTTGTATTTAAATTAATAAAAATGTTAAGGTCAAGGCATTAGGAAAACAATAGTAGAGGCAAGAAAATCAGGTCAGGTGGGCCATGTGGGAGAAACATGCATTTGTGTGTGTGTATGTGTGTGTGTGTGTGTGTGTGTGTGTGTGTGTGTGTGTAAATGGGTCAAATAGAGTTATCCACAACAATTAGACATTGTCTCCCCTAGACCCACAGGTGATTAAATGAAAAAAAACCCAATGTCAGAAATAGGTCACTTCTGGAGGTGGCCTTGCTGGATATCACAGATTATTGTCGCTGATCTTACTAACTTGGAGACTTTCAAGGTAGAGCCTTTTTTTTCTGAAAATAATACATACTTGAGCCATAGAATGGGATGTAACAAAGCTGATACTAGAAGCTACATAAGTCCTGGTCAGTTTTCCCAGTTCTGGGAGTCGCTGTATGCATGACTGAAGGATAAAAGTGTTTAACAATTTTACCCAGCATTTTAGAAATGTGAAAGGATGAGATAACAAATATTTACAGCCACCTAGGTTGTAAGGCAAATTTCTACGTGTCAATAGTACCTTAGAAGATCAAATTTAACAAGGTCCATTGTCTAGACTACTGATGTAGAAATTAGTTACTAAGGATATTTCTAAAAATAAAAAAAAATCAAAAATAGTAAGCATGCTAAATGCTAAAATGGCCAAATGCTGACTGTGAATTAAATGTCATTTTGTGGTGGTTTTCACGCTGCATCTCAGAATTATACTGAGTGAATTCCTTTTATAAATATTTATGTATGCATTTTATGTATCTGGGTGTTTTATCTACATATACGTCCCTTGGAACTGTAGTTGCTGTCAACAATTGAACACGGGGCCTCCGAAAGAGCAGCCAATGTTCTTCAACTCTGAGCCATCTCTCTAGCCTGTAAAAGCAAGTCTTTATTGTTTAGTATGTGAGCTGTATGAATAAAAGCTGAGCATGAACTCAACCTGACATTGGCTAAAAAGGTCTGCCCCTTAGTCTTCAATCCAGATTATTTTCACCAAACATGATTTACTTTCATCATTGTGCTCTATGTTTTGTTATTTCATGTAGCTCATATTGACCTTGAACTCATGACTGGCCTATCTCTACCTCCTGAGTATGGTGATTACACATCCCCTCATGCCTGCGTGACAATAGGTTTCTTTTTTCCAATTCCACTGCTGGTGCTACTATTGCCACCATACCCCACCACTGCTGACAGTATTTTAAACTCTGGTGCACAAAAGTTTTCAGCTGTATAACTTTTATACTATTTTCCTGTTCCATCATACTACATAAACATTTTATTCTTAGTGGAGAGCTTTTGGGAGATTAAAAAACAAATAATACCTTTTTGATAAACAAACATTATTGATATTTTTGATGTTTGCATCATCATCTATGACAAACATGAAAATGTACTGAAATGGATGATAAATAAATAAAAAGGCATATCTGAATCAACCTTTTATTCTTTTTAATATGGAAATACAAGGATGTCATAATGATTTTAACTTTGAACTTTCACATGTCTATGTAGAGATATATTCTTGCACAGCATTTGAAATGTTATCCAAGTCATTAAGGGGCTGGTCTAGTGACACTGTTCCTCCTGTGTGAGGATTCATTAAGACTACCACTAACAGTTGTCACTTTGAGTTTGCTGTCCAGATGAATTATGTTGCTTTGAACTCTAGCAAAACAGAAGCTTTGAGATCCACACTACATAGTATGTATATCCTTCTAAGATTTACACAGAATCCCTATCTCCCATTTTTTCCCCTAATTATTATGTTATCTAAGTCACAATCACATATTTGTTCTTTGGAATTTCAAGTGACCTATTAGTTACTGGCATTCTAGCTCTCTTTACCTCCAGTACTTCTTTCTCATGGACTCACGTTGTGGATTATTAAAAAGTAGCTAAGACCTACACTCTGTGTCATTGAATGGTCCAAGGAACCCTTATTAAAAAAAAACACATAGATTTGAAGATCATACTTGCCATTTTACCTTCCTTACAATGGCTGCACTTTAAATTGCTAAAGGTCCAGTTACTGAGGCTCCTGACGAGGGGGGTAGTGATTCTGCGCTACCAGACAATGGCTCTGTTGCTACCACTACAGTTATTTCTAATTAAGTCTCTGTCATTCTAATCCACCTCAATATTCAAAGGCTAGGGTGAAAAATCTGTGATCTCAGAGAGTTAGAGCAGCACCTGGCTAATTGTCCCTCTTTACTGGTATCCTGGAAGCCTCTCCATACCACAGGACCCCAACTAAAACAACCCACACTGATTCCTCCCTGCTACTTCCTGTCAACCAGTTGTTAAGCCTACCTCTCTGAGCCCAGGTGTATTTTATTTAATTAAGTAAACGGAACACATCTTTACATAGCTACCAAATGTAGCAGAAATGAATCTAACACACCTTTGCACCATTTCAAAGGTATGGGAAACAAATGTAACACATCTTCACATAATTAAAGAAATAGTCCACAGCATAAACAAATGTAACACACATTTGCCTCATTAAAATAATATTTCACAACACCTACTGTTCTGGATTGTCTTATTTCATTATCCTCTAGAACATTTATTTTCCCTTACTAAGAGGTTGTTGCTAAGTGCCAGCAAACAGCAATAAGAACTTCCCAATACATCAAAAGGTCCTAGATGAGGGTCAAGGCTTGGCAGCTCAGGCTCACATCACTCAGGTTGTCAGCAAGATATCCGGATACTAAGTGCATACTTGCTATTGTGTTTATCAGCTGAAATGTATCTGGAAGAGTTCCCAGGTCTGTGATAACAAGTTCATCATAGATCCCCTGACTATAACACTTCAGTTTCCTACATCAAGAAGTGATTGTGACTACCCAGATGTTAAGGGAGTTGAGAAAACACTCATGTCAAAACACTCATTTGTTTCAACAGTCTTGATTCTTTATTAGAAAGATAAATTTATACAGATTTAACCTAGCAGTCAAAACTTAAGAAGTTTTCCGTGTTATTTCTGTTTTTCTCATAAATTGACAGAATATAAAGTGTTTGGTTTTAGAAAATAAATGACAAATTAGAGGAAATCAGGTCTATATAGGACAGACTTAATAACTATTTTATTAACTGCCTTTAGACCACAGAGAAATAGCATTTTTAAAGATGTCATCTACTTGAAATGACAAATCACAAAAGACCAGGACATTACAGAAATTTGATTAAGACACACACACATCAGAAATATCCCTAAATGAGAATCTACCTGCTACAAATGCATGCCCATATTCTAATGGCAATATAGGTATTCCTGTGACTTTTCCATTTTTTATTATATGTCAATTTTTCAGTATGAGAACATAAAGTAGTAAAATTACTTGTATCTTGATTTTGGAAACATGACCTCACTTAGTGTTTTTATATAACACAGGAGAGACCTTGGCAGATTTTGGGCTGGTTAGAAACTGACGTGGAAAGACTGAGAACCCATTATTGGCTTAGTCCATGTATCTTGTTCAACAATCACAGTCTCAGATTGAAGACCTGGGGGATTCCTGAAGAGCTACTGTGCTTCAGTGCATATTGAAATGCCAGAGAAGCTGAGGTATACTCACCAGCAAAAATTTAAGGCAAGCAAACAAAGCAAATGGCTTTTTGTTAGGATTTCTTTGTCTCTGGATTGCTATTGGGAGGTGTTGCTTACCCTCTTTAAGGAAGCTTTCACTCAATTGTTCAATCCTAAAAATGCCTAAACAGAGGCATGATCCTAGTTGATTCTACATACAATCAAGTATTTAATTAAGCAATCCAAATCCCACATTTCTGCCAACTTGAGAATTAAGCATATCACCTCATGTAACGTGTTGAAATGAGGCCAATAACAAGATTGTTTTTCTGCCTAGCATGGTACAGCTCTATCACATGTGACTGAAAGCATACTATTCTTTCACAACAATAGATGAAAAACTCCCTTGAGGAATGCTTAGTCAATTAATATAGCAGAACTTAAATATGATCATACACATACAACCACACTTAGCTACTAAATTTATCTCAGTTGATATTATATTACATGGTAAAGAAATAGAAAACACAATATCTACTTAATGAGGGAAAACATCCCTTTAAAATGTAACAGAAACACTCTTGGAAATTATAATCATTGCTTCTGTAAGAGGTAATACAACTTTATGTACTTATGTTATGTATAACTACTAACTCTTCTGTCTGTCCCCACTTTCAGCAACCAAGTCTACCAAGTCTAGTTATGATCTGGAAAAGTGATCCACACCTTCATTCCTAAAGGGTCAGGACATTTGTATTCCAGGCTGAATTGCATTGCTGTTGACTTTATTCCTAGGACACGTCAACTTAAAAAGAGTTCTAATGGTTCTACTTCATTGCAGGCAAACCCTTTCTTGCTTCCGTTGTGGAGTATCAATCACAATCCCTCTGTCAGCCTGGATCAATCATCCATACCAACACTGTAACTCCTTGCTAACACATTGGCTCAAGGGCATCAGGAGGTTGAAGTGACTAGGAAATAACTTCTGCTTCAATATAACATTTTTAGTACCTCCTGATGGAAGAACTACCCACCCTGAAACCAGGATTTAAAGACAGATCAAGATGTTACAAGATCAGAAAGCAAAGAGTTTGCTAGTGATTCACTAGGAGTGATGGTAAGTAACACTATTTTCATTTCTATTCTTTAATTCTAGGATCATTGAACCCTAGTCATGGGAAAAATAGTAACATATATTAGAGGCAGGTTTAGAGAACACACACTTTCTAGAGAAGACAGCCTTCTGGAGAATCCTGCCTCAACAATCGAACAATAACAATTAGTTGACAATATAACTATGTTATCTCTGTCTTCTATAAAATTAGCTGCTTCAAGGTTGTGGACACCACAGCAACCCAGAGAATTCTGCGAGCATGGGGTCTTCTACTATTCTTGGGTTGTAAAGTGTTGTGGGATAGTTGTACACTGTGTGAAGGTATACTGGTGTAATTGGTGTAATAAAAAGCTGAATGATCAATAGCTAGGCAGGAGGGATAGGCAGGACAAATTTGCAGAGACAGGATGTTTCAGAAGGAATCTAGCCTAACAAGAGACAAACTCCAGAAGGCACAGAGAAGAAACAGGAGGTAGTAGATGGAAGAGAAGTAACACCACATGATGGAATGTAGATTGATATTAGTGGGTTAATTTAAGTTATAAGTGCTAGTTAGGATCAAGCTTAAACTATAGGCTGAACTTTCATAATTAAATTCATAATTAAGAAGACTATGTCATTATTCATGATCTGGCTAGCAGGATCAAAAAAAATACACTGTAGTAAAGTGAACCTTTTGGTCCAAATTTGTGTATAATACTGTGATTGTATATAAGACATTGTATGGATGACAGTCTTGGCAGAAGCTCGATGTGTAAAAAAGGCAGATCCAAGCTAGGTTAACATGTATTCCTAAAAGGAAAAAGCTGCTTTTCCAATGAAGTCCAAAGTATCTAGGATCTTACTGATGCTGGTGAATAATGGGGCAGCAGAGACATCGTCAACAACTAGAGAGCCCCCACCAGCAAGAAGCAGAGCAGACATGCAAAAATGAATGCTTTTTCATGTGACCTTTTCACAGGATGGCAGACTTCAGGCTTCACCCACTCTGGAGAAGGACCTTCTCACCTCCATTAATCTGTCCTGGGAATCCTCTCACAGATCCAACCTGAGGAGAATCTCCTACTTCATTCCCGATGCAAACAAGTGGACAGTCAAGACAGCAATCACATGGTTCAAACAAGGACACATTTGGGAATGAAAGCTTGGAAGGGAAAGATTATGCCAGAATGAGAGACAGGATTTAGGAATAAAATAATCAGTCCCATTCTAAAGATTTAGGAATCAATCCAGCTTCTTAGAGGCATTATGTCCTTAGGCGTAGAGTAGTGATACAAATCTTATGAGCTCTGAAATAGAAAGTGTTTCCAATATCACATCATTCTCTTAAAAGATATACAACATGTCTTCATCTCAGTTTTTCTACCTATAAAATAAATACTCAGACAATATAAAAAGTGAGAGAGAGGACAGAGACATGTGCTGCATGGCATAGTTTTTGGTTTTGCAAATGGTGGGAAGGAAAGTAAATGCTGCTGTTGTAGGGTAGAATGATGTATGAATGGATATCACGGTAGGTAGGATGATAATGTTCAGGTCTTCTCTATGCTCATCAATTTTCTGTCAGGTTCATCTATCAATTTCTGAGAAGCTCTGAAATATTCATTTATAATTGTGACTTGTTTCAGTTCTGATGATTTGTGGTTTGAAGATCTGTTGGACAAATGCGTACTTAGGTGTGTTGTGTTTTCTAGATGAATTATATTGTTTTGGTGAAGCAAATATTTCAGTACTGTGAGACATTACATTTTATCTCTGGAATAGTCTTTGTTATCTGTTGTCTGTGACATTGTATATCTTGTTTATAGTGCATTTACTCCAATCTTTTCTCTCTTCTCAGTTTTAGTTTCTATGTTTATACTCTTTAAACTTGATTTTTGATAAGAAGTGTTTAGTTTAGTGCAGTTTTAGCCGCCTAACACTGGAGATTTTATTTCCTTTTGAATGTGCCCAGGCCTTTGCATATCTTATGCAATCGTTCTATTTGAGCACTATAGCCTCAGCACTTTGGGTTTGGGAATAGAGTTTCACTATGCAGCCAGTCTGGTTTAGAACTCACCCATGTGGTCTCAATCTCTCAACCATACTGATATAGCTCCCCATGTGTTGAGATGAGAGGAATACATCACCATACCCAGACTCATGTCTTAAAGATTGCTTAGGGGTTTAAAAATTATTTCATTTGTCAAATCTGTGGTCAAAGTAGCAATAACATATTCAAGGTTCTCCCTTAAATTTCCAGTAAACATTTTGTTTATTTGACACAGGGTTTTTCTTTGTGGCCCTGATGGTTATGGAACTCACATTGTAGACCAGTTTGATCTTGACCTCATATCTCTCTTTGCCTCCTGAGGGCTGGGAGTTATGGTGTGCGTGACTATAACCAGTTCAAATAAGCTTCTTTAAATAAATACATTCAACTTCAATAAAATTATCGTACTCCATGCATACAATTTATAATATGTACACTGTTTTCTTCCTATATATATTTTAAATCTTGTATTACATTGTCATTATATTCCCTTTAAATAAGTATATTTTTTTGTAAGAGAAAGTATTTCATTGGTTTATTTCAAATGTGTAGGCATAATAGCAATGATCAGAAGTTGCTGGAAGGATGTAAAACAATCATGCAGCTCCGTACTACATGTTATATGGTTAAACACTAAGAACTGTAGAGCGAACACTGTGTGTATTGGCTTTTTTCATCTTATTGTAGGAACTTGTTAAAATCCTCATTATAGTAAAGAAAGTTAATTGGAAATACCAAACTATGATTCTGTCATGGCCAACACCTAACAAGGATATAAAACCCTTATCTTTTCTGAAAATGTATACCTCCCATCAATTCTCAATCAAAATATAGTCACAGTTAAGTACCCACCCACTTCTTAAATTTGACATTGGATTTGAAATGGGTGAAAGTCTGAAGATACAGTAATTAACAACAACATGACTTTCCTTTGAACAGCATCATAGGAACAACACAGCACTAGCAAAGGCATTCTGGGGGCTACACACCTTCAGATCCAGTCGTTTTAGGGTTCTGCAACATGAGTGATTGCATAAGGGGACACAGTGACAACATTGCCACGGGCTAAGGGTGGTACAATATGAGCAGAAATATTGCACAGTACATTGGCTACAAGTAATGATAAACCAGGACCCTTCCAGTCTACAGCCTTTTTCTTAAAAATTCTAAAGT
Source organism: Myodes glareolus (assembly GCF_982192425.1). Taxonomy (NCBI): domain Eukaryota; kingdom Metazoa; phylum Chordata; class Mammalia; order Rodentia; family Cricetidae; genus Myodes; species Myodes glareolus. The sequence continues at coordinate 23,921,547 of NC_142046.1, forward strand.
CAAACTTAATCCTGTTGAGATAAAAATCATGATGGGGGAGAATCAGGAGAAATGAGGAAATTACAAATTCTATACTCCTTTATAAATCTATCATTTGCATAATTGGATGTACTGCAAAGATGTAAGTTTTAATGAGGTAACACTTCCTTTAACCTAAAGATTTTCTTACATTTTTCTGATATCTGTGCAACAAGACTTTCTGCCTTACTTTAAAAAATTATGCTTATTGTGTGATATATTTGCTTTAAACTTTTGCCTATTGTATCCTCTATGATATTATACTATTCAATATTATCGCTATATGTCACTTTATATATTTTGACTCATAATGACTATTGCAAATAAAATTATTTTTATAAGGAACATTTACTTTTTTTGCTCAAATATGAACAGGTCTGCCGTTGAATTATGATATTTTAGTCCCTCACTATTAATGAAATTTCTGACATGGTTGGATTTAAATATCTTAAATAATTAAATTTTTGTTTGTACTGCACTAGTTTTTACTTTCCACCTATTTCTACCTTCTTCTTACTGCAAGTTTGATAATTCAATAATATTAACACGGAAACTGAGTAATGAAAATTATGTTAATTTGAGGGTTTATAATATGAAGTTTTAATTTATCACTATCTTCATTCATGTAAATGCTGTTTCTTTATGAATGAAGCAAGAATATTAACACTATTTTCCTTCCAATGTTTTCCTTTCATTAAGGTTTTATTGTTGTCAGAAATCTGTCTTCAGAATATAAGAAACCTCACAATACACCATTTTCTCTTCAATCAGTCATATATGAAAGATTTAAAATGAATCCATTTATATATGCAGATCCTCACTCCTGTGTAGGGATTTTATCCGGCTTTACTTTGGATTTTGTTGAGAAATATTAGCATGTACCTTAGTCAGGGTTCTCTAGAGGGACCAATTTGGTTAGACTGGGATGGATGTACATTATAATGAAATCTCTTAGATAGGCTGACACAGTAGGGTTTAGGTAATCCTATAATGATTGCCTTCACAGCGGGAAAGCTGAAAAGCTCAAAGCTGCCCAATCCAACAGCTGGTGATTCTGTAGGTCCCAGTCTGATGGGAAAGCCCTGGAGAGACTGGACTTCAGCTCATGTTAGATCTCTGGGAAGCTATATCCTGATATAAATAAAAGAATATAGCAGACAACAGGGTGGATGAGCTTGCTAGGTAGGTACAAGGCAATAAAGCAAAATCAAGGTTTCCACTGAACATTTTTTCCATGACTGTCACAGTAAGGTGCCAGCCTCCTCTAAAGTGGTAAGTCTTCCCACTTCAAATAACCTGGTTATCTTTTGGTATATTCTCAGTCTAGTCAAAGTGATGCCCAAGTTGGTACCACTATAGCATGTTTCTAGCATAACAAGAAATATTTCAACTATATTTTTTTCTAAAATTATTATTTTGCTTTGCTTGTTGGGAAAATTTAGTACAGTAGACTCTTCTCTATAGATGGATATTTACTATTCTTTTAAACAACTTAGAGATTTTCTCCAATGCCTTTTGTTTTCAATGTTTTAAATAAAGAATCCTATCTCCATCCTTATATTTAATTACTGCATATAAAATGACTGATTTAATAAATGCTGTTCAGGTTGTTTTGTCAGTAGTAAGGGATTTGACTGTGATCAACACTTTGATGTAATTTCTTGATCTTAGTTTCATGATAATTACTATAATTTTATATTTTTTTCTTTATTTGTACAATATTGAGTTGCTATTTATAGTTTTTCTCATTTTTCTTTTCTAAGACTCCAATTTATATATATATACATATATATATGCATACATTCACATATATGATAACTTAAAACATATCTGAATAACTTTTTTAGAGACTTAAATTTTGTATGGTTACTGTTGCTGTGTTTTCAATTCTCAATCAGTTCTAGTATTTAGATTATCCAAATATTAGATAGATAACATGGACTGCATGGCAGCCATTGCTGCTCAACAAATTGCCAGCATTTCGACATTGCAGATCACACTTCTCGGGTACCTTTTTACTTTCATTTTTAAGGATTATCGCTATTAATGCATTCCCCCTGAGAAATTTTGTGCTTGCTTTGGTTAAGAATGAAAATGTGTACAACGGTAGCCTCATTAAACAGAATAATTATTTGAAAAACAGTAACCCATCAGTTGATGCACAATAGGAATCCTTTTGTGGCCTCCTGATTACACCAAGAGCAGGAAAGTTAGAGACAGACACGTATGATTCCAAGGATGAAAAAATGCCTACAATTCAGAGACAGAGCCTGAGGCCATTAAAAGCAATCGGTCAGTCAATAAGTATAGAGAAATCAGAGTGGAAAAGTAGAATAGAAAAAAAGCAAGACATCAGGACCTTTGAGGGGAACAGACTCATACAGTAAGACTAAAATAAAAAGGGACACAACTGGGGAGTAGCTCAGTGCTTATCCCCTTGAGGAATAAAAACAGATCTTAAATTGTATCGGACTGTCTAGTTCCAGAAGTCCTTTTCCCAAGGTAAGACTTTTGGATAGGGTCCGCCATTCCCTCTGGACCTTGAAGAAGAGTAGGAAGCTACTCTTCTTATCTCTGACCCTTCATTAGCATATGACTGATGTCTATTGTCAAAGTCACTGTAAGATTTGTCAAGTCCCGCTCTCAACATCCCAACTCTCTCTCTTTCTCTCTCTCTCTCTCTCTCTCTCTCTCTCTCTCTCTCTCTCACACACACACACACACACACACACCACACAAACACATACACATAATCTCTCATTTAATCCTGTGTGCAAATATAGAGTAGAAAAGGTGTATTCCTTTTTCAATAAACACTGCTGGTAGGCAGCTATTCTGACTCACCCTTCCCACTCCTCCCATCCCCATCTTCATCTCAACACCCTCCAAGCTCTCTACACATCTTCTTTAGGACCCGAACATCCTCTGCAACTGGTATTCAGCACACAGATATACTAGATAATCTAATATTTAGATTATCAGTCTTACCCAGTACATTTTTCTTCTCAGTGTCGTTTTGAACTTGAGTGTTTTTATTTCAATCTTTTTAATATTTTATTTTAGCATATTTCATGTGGTTGAGGCATATCTGGAGTACTAGAGCCAGCTTAGTTCAACTACTAAATATGATTCTCGGACTCCACTGAACATTTCATTTGTTCAACAACGTTTTTGTCTTTAGGTCTTTTAAGTGTCTTCTGGTACTGGTGGGACCTGAGATAAGTGTTTTTGATAGCTTCTCGGTAATTTGTTTTCTTTTGGTTTTGCCTGATTTGATCCTTTCTGTGTGTGATTCAGTGTTTGGTCCAAGGGCTGAGAGACATTTGCTCCCCTCCATTGCTTCTGCTTAATAAGAACATTCCCAGTAAAATGACTAAGAATTTCACTTGTACAAGAATTAGAATCTAGTAGACTCGACTCCTGTGTTAATGAAAAGAAATCTAAGGGCATATGAGATTTGCTTTACTCCCTTGAACACGAGGGCCTGTTATCATCCTGGGAATAGAGGAAAAAACCTTGAACACACACACACACAAAACTGTGTTGAAAAATTATGAATTTATTTTATGTCTTATCAAGGATACATTTTGTCTTATGGTTTTTCATTGACATCAAGCAAAAGAACAAAAACTAGTAGTTTACTTTATCTAAAAGTGAAATAAAATTTTAATAAAGTGAAATTCAAACTCTTCATCTTTAAGTCGTTACATAGAAATTATCTCTGCTAATGCAAAATGTTGTACAAATAGAGGATTGCTTCATCCTGTTGCTGGGGTTTTATTACTCACTACACTGAGCCAACCACCACCTATTTCCCAACTAAATATACATGAAGACTTATTGTTTCTTTTGAATGTCTGGCTTTAGCTTAGCTTATTTCTAGCCAGCTTTCCTTAACTCAAATTATCACTTCTACCTGTGTCTCTGAACTTTTTCCTTTCTCTTTTTCTGTATATCTTTTCTTTCCTTCTTATTCTTTGTCTGATTGTGTGGTTGGGTGGCTTGGCCTTGCTTTTCTCCTTCTTTTTCCCCTCTCAGATTTTCCTCTCTTTTTTTCTCCTTGTCTGCCAATCCAAGCTATCCTTTTTACTGACTAGCTATTGATCATTCAGCTCTTTATTAGACCAATCAGGTGTTTTAGACAGGCAAAGTTACACAGCTTCACAGAGTCAAACAAATACAACATAAAAGGATGCAACACATCTTTTCATCATTATATAAATATTCCATAACATAAACAAATATAACACATCTTAAAATAATATTCACAATGTTTCTCACCTTTTCTCTAATTAAAAAATGATACACAATGAAATTATACAAAATGAAAACAGTTATCAAGTAAGAATTTATTTACAATTGTCAGTCCATTTGCATTTAGCAATTTCAGAGAAAATACTCCACCATTCACTACAGTTTAGTGACTATAAAGTATTATACCTAATTTATTTTCTGTCATAATTAAGGAGAACTGCCACTAGAACTATCTGGTCTCCATAAAAGACTCCTGAAGGCTATAATATTACCTTACAATGGAGACATCTTGCTGCCTGGACAATGGCCCACAGTTCCTCTACAATATTAGGACATTCATCTTCATGGTACAGGGCTAAAATATCTGACAGACTTTTCTTAGAAGTAGATAAATTTGAAGGACTCTCCAACCTTGCATTGGCAAAGTTCATCAGAAGCTTTTCGCTGTGTTCTGCAAAATGTCTGGCAGACTTTTCCATAAAGGAGGACTTTTGAAGGACTATTCTACTTTGTTCTGGAAATTTTCAGCAGTTGCTTTTCTGTGGTCCTGAATATCTAATTTATACAATGTACAGTTAAGCAATCAAAGTAAAAGCAGTTTTAGCCCAAATGACTAATTTTGCCACCTTGAGGCAAACACCTATGATATTTCTTCGATGTTCATAATTCTCTCTGAAGTAAATTGGTGCTGCCAGGAGCAAAAGTATCTCATATGTAATGAAAAAAAACCTTATGTTAACAAATCATTTTAAACATCATATTCTGTAGGTTTTTGAAGTGTTTGAAGATCATTTATCTATTTAAATATATCTCTATATAATCTTTAAACATGTCTAACATATCTACAAATTTGATTGATATAAATGACTATTAACTTGTGTTTCTAGATTATACTAAATTGTTTATAATATCTTTCAAAAACTAAAATTTTACCTTATATTTTTAGACTAACTGCATAGACATGATACTTTAAACAAGAGTAGAAATATATACACCATATGTTGTAACAAAAATTTTTTAAATTTGTATCAATATATAAAAATTGTTTAAACATGAGTAGATACATATGTACAGTATGTTACAACAAAAATATGTTAAATTTATATCAATACACAAAAATCCATAACTGTACAAATTTTATAAGATTAGTAGTTGTTTTCTAGTTTAAAGTAGAATTAATATTAAAGACATCCACTGTTTCTCATTTCCTTTGAAAACAAAGCAAAACGTCTCCTCCAAAACATTTTGATTTCCATTTGACAAATATTTTTTTGACTTCCATTTTAAAGTTAAGGCCTTTGCTTGTCATCCATCAAAAAATTCAGTCAACACAATACTATAGAGGTTTCAGGCTCCCTGTGTATCTCCCGTTGCTACGTGGCTTAATTCTTTTTATTGTTATTATTATTTTACAGTCTCTCTGAAGACTTTATTTTATTTTTTTTAATTATTTTTCTTTCTATAACCATATCCCCTTTCTTTCTTTCCAAAGCCTAAAAGACACTGGAACCTGTTTAGAAGTTTTTTTAGTCTGTATCTCTTTAGTGCATATTTTTAGCCTTTTTTTTTTTAACTGTGAGAGCAAACTTTAAACTTCTAAGTTACAGCTGGGTTATCCTAGGGTGTCTGTATCAGCTGGATCTGCCCGATTCTTGGGTTGTGAAAGCTGAGCCTAAAGCTCATGGCCCAATTGAGGTACATGACCAAAACTGTAAGAAGCCAGTACCTGAGTAGCCACAAGCATTTTTTTTTTACATAGCTTGATGTTTCTATTTAGCATTCCCCTGCTGACTGGACAGTAGGGCCTTTGAAAGGAGCTGTGTCCTTTTTAATTTTTTTCCAGCTTTCTCAGATCCTGCAAAGAAACATGCGCCAATGTTGGAATTCCAAAAGGTGATTGTTTGTTCTTAACTCTTAATCTTTTACTCTTTTCTCTTCACTCTTTGGTGATTCACCACCCAGCTCCCAAACAATCACACATGGAGGCTTATTCTTTCTTAAATACTGCTGTCTGGTGGGATGGGGTTATGTGGGATTCCCCTCTGAATGTTGGGAATATCTTTAATTGCCATTGGTTAATAATGAAGTTGCTTTTGGCCAATGGCTTAGCAGAGTAAAGCCAGGTGGTAAAACAGAACAGAGATATGGAGAGATAGTAGTCAAAGTCAGAGAGATGCCATGTAGCTGCGGAAAGAGACAGATGCCTCCAGAACCTTACTATCAAAGACGAACCTCATGGTAAAATACAAAATAATATGAATGGGTTAACTTAAGTTGTAAGAGCTTCTAAGAATACACTAGCATCATTAGTCAAGTAGTTTGCAATCAATATAGTTTCTTTGTGATTATCTTGGGTCTAGGTGGCTGGGAAATGAACAGGCCTTCTCTGCCTTTGGGGGTGGGGAGCATCCTCCATCAGCACAGGACTCTGAAAGGAATCCATGAAACCAGTGCAAGCAAAATGTTTTCTATCTGGGGGATAAGGAAAGACATTTACATACTCTCTTGATGGTTTCCTTTTTGATTCACCAGCTTCTTCTGATAGACTGACTGAGGAACTGACTATGGAACAGCCATACAAAAGTGTGTTAATAGATTGTTACACAGACTGTTTCTTCAAACCAAGGTCCCATCCTTAATTTGGATGTCTTAATGAGGAGGTAATGTCACATGCTTCCATGAATCTAGTCTTTCATTATGCATTGTGTTATGGTAAGCCACAAGGCCCCTCCACCAACACAATCATTGTTTTCCACAAGGATTCTTCAAGGTCAAGGTACTTCTGAAACACATCTACTCATTCTAATCTCTAGCCTATATGTGATTTTGCTGAATTCCTACAGAGTGCAAGTAACATGTTTTTCATCTCCCTTACATCATTAAAAACAAGCCACAAAGTCTCCCAATAGACCATATTTTTACTCAATTACTTATAGGTATGTAAATTATTTCAGATTAACAGAATATGAACAGACAGAAAGAATCTCTTCATAGCCTACTCTTCTGTTGGCAGACCACACACAGCAACTACCAAGAAAGAATCAGTCATTATTCTGACTATATAGAAAGTTAATCTTACTAGGAATCCTAGAGGAATCACAAACCTAAACTTTTCTGCATAAAAGACAATCAGCTGGCTGGATTTTCGATCTTTATGATGCATACCCGTCTATCATTAGTTTGTTCTACCAGGAAATTGAGGGCAGGGACAGGTACAAAAAATTAATATCTTTTATGCATTAAGAGAATTAGGGCCAGGCTGACTCACAGAGAATTCATTGGTTCTCTTTAATCATTAACCTAAACTGTGATCTAAAACAGCTCATAGACCGTACCTGTGTAACATATCCTTATGTATATTTTATTTATTAAATCTCTGTATAAGCTAACATTATTATCAATTAGAGGGTACACTGAGGAAGAAAGTCATCTTCATAATCATTCACAACTATAAATTCCAAGTAGAATGGGATAGTTCCATGAGATAAACACATTACCTTACACCCAATTCAACTATGCAAGCTATCAGAGAAGGATAGCAAGAGCAAACATGTAAAGGACCCAACAGAAACAAGAGATATTCCAGGGTTTGTTATCTTGTGAGGCAGGGAGGTTTGATTGCCAAGAATTAACCATGGGAGAGGGTGCCTCCTGGTGGGATCCCATCCTGCACTTCAATGGCCACTTGCTGTTCCTCTGCCCTGGCCATTCAAACTTATAAATGTCCTGCCTTAGCTTGGCTTTTTTTGTAGCCAGCTTTCCTTAACTTAAATTATCCCATGTACCTTTTGCCTCTGGTTTTTTACCTTGGTTGATTTAGGTCAGAGCAAACCAAGTGCACTGAAATTAAAGGGAAAATAGATGACTCAAGGAGATACTCTGTGTAATCAACTGACTATAATTAGATAAGGAGAATGCAGTTCAAGTCATCAATGAATTGCTAAAGACTGAGTTGATTCTAAATGGATGAACCTGTTCCCAGTCACAGATTTGGAGCAGCTTTGCATCCTAGTGTAGATCTCTATTGCCCTGGAATAGGTCTGGTTTAAGTCTAGGTGATGAATTTAAAAGGAAAAGGCCAGAGCCCTGGCCAGCTAATTTTGCTTGCTAAAGAAAGGGACATATATCACCCGTACTTATTATTAGTTTATAAGAAAGGATCTCAGTATTTATCTCAGGCTAGTTTTAAGCTTCCTGGGTAGCTCAGAATGGACACCTACTATCTTCAACCACCTTCCTCCTATGTGTTATTGTTACAAGCGTGCATCATGATTCCCAGTTGTGGATCGGTTTTCCCTGTTATTTGATGATTTAATTTAGATTGCCTTACTATATGTATATATTTTAGAAGGTTTCTACACTATTAGTTACATACTATCCCACAAATGACCCTTAATTTTAGCTGTCTTTTTCCATATTCATGGTAGACACTCAAAATAAGGGTATCCTGGTATGGACCCATGGGAAACTTATACCTCTTTTTCTTCACAATATCTGTAGCACAATTATTTTTTTACAATTTGAAAAGTACTCAGTTGTGATTTGAACTCAATAATATTTTAATAATGGATTAAAGACTGTTAAAATACTCCATCTTAAATTTCCTGAAGTTAACTTGCAAGAAATCTGAACAAATTCCAAGTATATTAAGATTTTACAATTAATTCATTATTTTGACTGAAGTAAATTGAAGAAAAATGGCCAATTTCCCAAACACTTACGATTTTACTATTGATAAAAAACCATTTTTTGTCTGAATTTTTTTTATTTTTTTATTTTTTTTGAAAGCAATTTTATTAAATTATAAAAGTTTCCATTTATGCCCCTCTTTCCAACAACCTCCCACTCCCCCCACTCCCCCTCCTCCTCCCTCTTTGTCCCTAAGGGTAGTCAGGGTTTCCTGCCCTGTGGGAAGTTCAAGTTCATCCCCCCTCCCTCCAGGTCCAGGAAGGTGAATATCCAAACAGACTGGATCCCCAAAATCCAGTATATGCAGAGGAAACAAGTCCCAGTGTCATTGTCAATGGCTTTTCAGAAAGACTCCGGGCCAGCCACATTCAGAGAATCCGGCCACATTAAGAGAATCTGGTTGGATCACTTCCTCATTCAGTTGCAGTCCAACTGGCCTTGGTAAACTCTCATTAGATCCGTCCCCTTGTATCAGTGGGTGATAGCATCCCTCGCAGTCCTTATTTCCTTTTTCATTTTCTTCGTCCTTCTGCTCCTCATTTGGACCTTGGGGGGCTCAGTCTGGTGCTCCAATGTGGGTCTCCATCTGTATCGCCATCCATCGCCAGATGAAGGATCTATGGTGATAAGCAAAATATTCATCAGTATGGTAATGGGCCAAGGCCGGTTCAGGCACCCTGTCCTCTGTCCAGAGAACAATCTGGGGATCTCACCTTGGACCTGGGATCCCATATATAATCAAGTCTCCTGTAAACCCTAAAATGACCCCCTTAGTTGAAATATATTATTCCCTGATCCCATATTCATCCTTCCTCCATCCCCCCCCATCCCGGTCAACCGAGCTTTCCCCATTCCTCCCTTACTCCCTTCTCTCTAACCCTCTCCCCTTCCAACAACCCTCCCCCCCCTCCCCCCCATACACCCGAGGTTACCTGGGACTCTTGACTATTTCCTACCTCCTGGCGGATAGCTAAATAATCTTCATCAGGTTCATCTTCTTATTTAGCTTCTCTAGGATCACGAATAATAGGCTAAAAGACTTTTAATTAAGGTTAGAATCCACTTATGAGTGAATATATACCGTGTTCCTCTTTTTGGGTCTGGATTACCTCACTCAGTAAAGCATTTTCTATTTCCATCCATTTGCATGCAAAATTCAAGATGTCATTGTTTTTTTACCGCTGTGTAAAACTCTAATGTGTATATGTTCCACACATTTTTTAACCATTCTTCTATTGAGGGGCACCTAGGCTGTTTCCAGGTTCTGGCTATTACAAATAGTGCTGCTATGAACATAGTTGAACAAATGCTTTTGTAGTATGTTAGGGAATCTCTAGGGTATATTCCCAAGAGTGGAATTGCTGGGTCCTGAGGGAGGTTGACTCCCAGTTTCCTGAGAAACCGCCACACTGATTTCCACAGTGGCTGCACAAGTTTGCATTCCCACCAACAATGGATGAGAGTTCCCCTCTCTCCACATCCTCTCCAGCATAGGCTATCGTTGGTGTTTTTGAGTTTAGCTATTCTGACAGGTGAAAGATGGTATCTCAAAGTGGTTTTGATTTGCATTTCCCTGATAGCTAAGGAGGTTGAGCACGACCTTAAGTGTCTTCTGACCCTTCGAAGTTCATCTGTTGTGAATTCTCTGTTCAGATCAGTACCCCATTTTTTAATTGGGTTAATTAGAGTTTTAGTGTCTAGTTTCTTGAGTTCTTTGTATATTTTGGAGATCAGACCTTTGTCTGATTAGGGGTTGGTGAAGATCTTCTCCTAGTCAGAAGGCAGCCTTTTTGTCTTACTGACAGTGTCCCTTGCTTTACAGAAGCTTCTCAGTTTCAGTAGATCCCATTTATTCATTGTTTCTCTTATTGTCTGTGCTACTGGAGTCCTACTTAGGAAGAGGCCTCCTGTGCCTATATCTTGTAGATTACTTCCCACTTTCTCTTCTATCAGGTTCAAAGTGGATGGATTAATGTTGTTGTCTTTAATCCATTTGGACCTGAGTTTTGTGCATGGTGATAGATATGGATCTACTTTCATCCTTCTACAGGTTGACATCCAGTTATGCCAGCACCATTTGTTAAAGATACTTTCCTTCTTCCATTGTATACCTTTAGCTCCCTTGTCAAAAATTAGGTGCTCATAGGTTTGTGGGTTAATATCCGGGTCTTCTATTCGATTCCAAAGGTCGATTTCTCTCTTCTTATGCCAATACCAAGCTGTTTTCAATACTGTAGCTCTGTAATAGAGTTTGAAGTCAGCGATGGTAATGCCTCCAGAAGTTCCTTTATTGTATAAGATTGTTTTTGTTATCCTGGGTTTTTTGTTTTGCCATATAAACTTGATTATTGTTCTCTCAATGTCTGTGAAGAAGTTTCATGGGATTTTGATGGGGATTGCTTTGAATCTATAGATTGCTTTTGGTAGAATTGCCATTTTTACTATGTTGATTCTCCCAATCCAAGAGCAGGGCAGGTCTTTCCATTTTCTGGTATCCTCCTCAGTTTCTTTCTTCAAAGACTTAAAGTTCTTGTCAAATAGGTCTTTCACTTCCTTGGTTAGAGTAACCCCAAGATATTTTATGCTATTTGTGGCTATCGTGAAAGGTGATGTTTCTCTGATTTCCCTCTCTGCTTCTTTATCCTTTGTGTATAGGAGGGTCACTGATTTTTTGGAGTTGATCTTGTATCCTGCCACGTTACTAAAGGTGTTCATCAGCTGTAGGAGTTCTTTGGTAGAGTTTTTGGGGTCACTTATGTACACTATCATATCGTCAGCAAATAATGAAAGTTTAACTTCATCCTTTCCAATTCGAATCCCCTTGATCTCCTTATGTTGTCTTATTGCTATTGCTAGAACTTCAAGCACTATATTGAAGAGGTATGGAGAGAGTGAACAGCCTTGTCGTGTTCCTGATTTTAGTGGAAAGGCTTTGAGTTTCTCTCCATTCAATTTGATGTTAGCTGTCGGCTTGCTGTATATTGCTTTTATTATATTTAGGCATGATCCTTGTATCCCCAGTCTCTCCAACACCTTTATCATAAAGGGGTGTTGAATTTTGTTGAATGCTTTTTCAGCATCCAATGAAATGATCATATGGTTTTTTTTCTTTCAGTTTATTTATATAATGGATTACATTGATAGATTTGCGTATGTTGAACCAGCCCTGCATCTCTGGGATGAAGCCTACTTGATCATAATGGATAATTTTTCTAATGTGTTCCTGGATTCAGTTTGCCAGGATTTTATTGAGAATTTCGCTTTGATGAACATCGAATTTCGCTTCGATGTTCATGAGTGAGAATGGCCTGTAATTCTCTTTCTTGGTTGTGTCTTTGTGTGGTTTTGGTATTAGGGTAACTGTAGCTTCATAAAAGGAGTTTGGCAATGATTCTTCTGTTTCTATATTGTGGAATACATTAAGGAGTATAGGTATTAGCTCTTCCTGGAAGTTCTGGTAGAATTCTGCATTGAAACCATCTGGTCCTGGGCTTTTTTTGGTAGGGAGATTTCTGATAACAGCTTCTAATTCTTCACGACTAACAGGTCTATTTAGATTGTTCACCTGTTCTTGGTTCAACTTTGGTATATGGTATTTATCTAAAAAAATGTCCATTTTTTTTTACATTTTCCAACTTTGTGGCATATAAACTTTCGTAGTAAGAAATAATGATTCTCTGAATTTCCTCTGTGTCTGTGGTTATGTCCCCCTTTTCATTTCTGATCCTATTAATTTGCATGTTCTCTCTCTGCCATTTGATTAGTTTGGATAGGGGTTTGTCAATCTTGTTGATTTTCTCCAAGAACCAGCTTTTTGATTCATTGATTCTTTGGATTGTTTTCTGTGTTTCTATTTTGTTGATTTCAGCCCTCAGTTTGATTATTTCCAGTCTTCTACTCCTCCTGGGTGAATCTGCTTCTTTTTTTTCTAGAGCTTTCAAGTGTGCTGTTAAGTCTCCCATGTGTGCTTTCTCTGTTTTCTTTATTTGGTCACCTATTGCTATGAAGTTTCCTCTTAGCACTGCTTTCATAGTGTCCCATAGGTTTGAGTATGTTGTGTCTTTGTTTTCATTAAATTCAAGGAAGACTTTAATTTCTTTCTTAATTTCTTCCTTGACCCAGGGGTGATTTAGTAGTTGACTGTTCAACTTCCATGAGTTTGTTGACTTCCTGGGGGTAGCATTGTTGTTGAATTCTAATTTTAATCCATGGTGATCTGACAAGACACAGGTGGTAACTAATATTTTTTTGTATCTGTGGAAGTTTGCTTTGCTCACGAGTATGTGGTCAATCTTCGAGAAGGTTCCATGAACTGCAGAGAAGAAGGTATATTCTTTCCTATTTGGGTGGAGTGTTCTACAGATGTCTGATAAGTCCATTTGATTCAATACCTCCAATAAATCTCTTAATTCTTTGTTTGGTTTCTGTCTGATTGACCTGTCCATTGGTGAGAGAGGAGTGTTGAAGTCTCCTACTATTAGCGTGTGTGGTTTGATGACTGCCTTGAGTTCTAGAAGAGTTTCTTTTACATATGTGGGTGCCTTTATATTAGGGGCATAGATATTCAGGATTGAGACTTCTTCCTGATGAGTTGTTCCTGTTATGAGTATGAAATGTCCATCTCCATCCCTTCTGATTGATTTTAGTTTGAAGTCGATTTTGTTAGATATTAGAATGGCCACACCTGCTTGTTTCTTAGGTCCATTTGCTTGGAAAACCTTTTCCCAACCCTTTACTCTGAGTAGGTGTCTGTCTTTGTGGTTGAGGTGTGTTTCTTGTAAACAGCAGAATGTTGGATCCTGTTTTCGTATCCAATCTCTAAGTCTGTGCCTCTTTATAGGTGAATTGAGTCCATTGATATTAAGAGACATTAATGACCAGTGGTTGTTGACTCCTGTCATTTTTTTTGGGGGGGGGGTAGTAGAGTGTATGTGTTTTCCTTCTTTGGGTTGTGCTAGTGAAGGGTCGCTAGATGTCTGAGTTATTGTAGGTTACTTGACCTTTTTCCTTTGCAGCTCTTAATATCCTTTCTTTAATCTGAATGCTTTGTGTTTTGATTATTATATGGTGAGGGGATGTTTTTTTCTGATCTAGTCTATTCAGTGTTCTGTATGCTTCTTGCATCTTCATAGGAATTTCACTCTTTAGGATGGGAAAGTTTTCTTCTATAATTTTGTTGAATAAATTTTCTGGACCTTTGATCTGCAATTCTTCTCCTTCTTCTACTCCTATTATTCTGAGATTTGGTTTTTTTATTATGTCCCATATTTCCTTAATGTTTTTTGATGAGAATTTTTTGGATTTGCTGTTTTCTTTGGTCAGGGCATTTATTTTCTCTATGTTGTCTTCATACTCTGAGATTCATTCTTCTATCTCTTGTATTCTGTTGGTTATGCTTGTTCCTGAAGTCTCTGTTTGTTTACCTAGATTTTCCATATCCAGTCGGCCCTCGGTTTGTGCTTTCTTCACTCCCTCCATTTCAGTTTTCAATTCTTGAACTGATTCCATTACCTGTTTGATTATTTTTTCTTGGTTTCCCAGGGTATCATTTACGAATTTACTCATTTCTTCAAACTTTTTGTTATATTTGTCTTCCATTTCTTTACTCATTTCTTCCATCTTTTTGTTATATTTCTCTTCTATTTCTTTAAGTGAGTTATTCATACCCTGTTTAAGAGACTCTATTGCTTTCATAATGACACTGTTTTCCACTTCTTCCAGAATAGGGTGTTCAAGTCCTTCTGTCGTAAGATCGCTGGGATCTGGTGTTTTCATGTTTTCAGATTATTGGAGGAATTCTTGCCTTGGTGCCTGCCCATCTCTTCCTTCAGATGCTCTCCAATGGCTCTTCCCTCCGCTGTGTCCTCTTCTACTGGATTAGTGCCCCTTGCTATCCAGGAATCACTTTGCCTGCAGCCTTAGCTTGCTGCAGGCAGGCTATTAGAACAAAGGGACTTCCTTCCCTTTGCACTCACCGCCTGTCCGGCCCCGTGGTGCCCACCCCGGCTGAGATGGAAGAATTTAAGCCCCGAAAAAGGGAGAGGGGAAGGGTAGGGGTTCCAGGCAGAAAGCTGGGATGGCGTAGCAGGAGAGAGGGTTTAGCTGGGGGAAGCTGCCCTTTTGGTGTAGCCAGGGAGATAAGGATGGTGGGAATATTGTGTGTTCCCTAACCGGACTTGTATGGCGGTCAGGAACAACACACTTACCCCTCCGTTGTATCTTCTGGTACAGGATCAGAGCCCCTCGCTGGTCAGAAGTCTCCCTGCCTGCAGTCTTAGCTTGCTGCAGGCCGGCTATTAGAACAAAGGGACTCCCGTCCCTTTGCACTCACCGCCTGTCCGGCCCGTGGTGCCCACCCTGGCTGAGATGGAGGAATTTAAGCCCCGAAAAAGGGAGAAGGGAGGGTAGGGGTTCCAGGCAGAAAGCTGGGATGGCATAGCAGGAGAGAGGGTTTAGCTGGGGGAAGCTGCCCCTTTGGATTAGCCAGGGAGATAAGGATGGCGGGAATATTGTGTGTTC